>NC_069706.1:10200000-10825000 GCF_023699985.2 Odocoileus virginianus | reverse complement strand
ATTGCACTGAGTACTCTGTAGCTTTCAAAGGGAATGAGCCAGCTTTATTTAATTAAAAAGGCAAACTACAGAGGGCTGCTTGGAGCCTGGCTTTGGCTTACATAAGTATTGACGCTTTCTGCAAAGTTACATAAGAAACTTGACAGCGATCGCAGAGGGTGGGGGGCCCGACACACAGCAGAGTGGGGTGTGATGTTTACTTCTCCTTCTTATATCTTTCTGTAGTGTTTCAGGATTTTTTTTTAATACCATGATTTTATCACTTCCTCCAAAACGTCTGCTCCCCAGACTCCTTTTCCCGTGCTCCGTTTCTGCTGGTAAAAAATAGTGACGCACATACAGGGCTTACTATGTGTGAGGCACTGTTCTAAGAGTTTGACGTGCACGTGGAATCCTGTGGGCCCCACGAGAGGGTGCTGGGAACGCTGCCACTGTACAGAGGAAGGTGCTGAGGGCTGGAAGGGCTTCAGTGAGCTGCCCAAGGCCACACAGCTAGTCCAAAGCAGAGTGGGGCTACAAATGGGACAGTCTGACACCTACCCAGGGAACTCTGCAAATTTCTGGTGAATGAGCTCGGGAATGAAGGGAAAACATGCTGCCTTGGAATAACTGCATGACCCGCACACCTATTGACCCTGAGGCCTGGGGCCCTGTCTCAGTCATCTGTGTGGTGATACTCCCTACCAACCTCCTTACCACTCCATAGGCCCACATGGAGTCATGCAGGTGTTTGTGACCTGAATACAGGGCTGTGCTATGCTTAGTCGCTCAGTCATGTCCGACTCTCTGTGACCCCTGGACTGTAGCCTGCCAGGCTCCTCTGTCCATGGGGATTCTCCAGGCAGAATACTGGAGTGGGTTTCCATGCCCTCCTCCAGGGGATCTTCCCCATCCAGGGACTAAAGCCAGGTCTCCCGCATTGCAGGTGGATTCTTTACCATCTGAGCCACGAGGGACCCCAGCAGACAATACAGGGTTATCTATACGTAATAACACGGAGCATCTCCACATCTGCCTGTCTGTTAGGACCTCAAGCGTGTCATAATCCTCTTCTCTCACCCGCAAGAGCCAGCCCTCAAATGTGTCTGGGGTCCGATCACCCTTCACGTGGTTCTTCTCATCACTCTGGTCCAGCCGCCACCTCTTCCTGCTTGGACCCTACAAAAGCCTCCCCCTTCGCCTCCCCCTGCCCCCACCCTGATTCTATTCTCTAATCTACATCCAGAGTGAGGATGCAAAAACATAAAGCAGGTCACGCGCACTCCTGCCCCAACCCCTTCAGGGTGGAGTAAACCCTGGAGTCATTATTACGGCCTCCAAGGCCCTGCGTGATCCGACCCCGGTGACCTCTCCAGCCTCGCTCTCCTGCTCTCTGTTCTGGCCACACTGGCCTCATCTGACACAGGGGCTCACTCCTGCCTCGGGGCCTTTGCACTCACTGTCCCCTCTACCTGGACGCCCTTCCCTCGGAAATTCACAAGGTCTTCCCTCGGAGAGGCCTTCCCTGACCATCTGGGGGGAACACCACCCACGTGACCGGGACTCTCTAGTCTAACTCTTGGTTAGTTTTCTTCAGAGACCTTCTTGTTTAGCGGCATATGACTTGTTTATTTGTCCATGCTCCATCTCTCTGGCTCCGTTAGGTGGTTTATGCTCTTTTTTTCTGCTTTGTTCGCTATTACACCCCAAGTGCCTGTCGAGTCCTTAGCAGGTAGGTAGGTGGTCAGTAAACACTGACTGGATGACAGGGGTATTTGCCAAACACAAGCCCCTTTGATGGAGGTTTTCCATGTATCTGCTCAGCAGTGGTCCTGCCCTGAAGGTATTCCAGGCTCCCCCACTTTTCCTGGACTTGTAAAAGCTGCACCATCATCAGCTTTGTGAAGCTGATCGTGCCCCTCTTCACCACCAGACAGAAAGAAATGGCAGGAGTGGAACATAATTACTGTCACTGGTGGGATGTGTAGCTGTCACCCTCGTCATCTTCAGAAAGAGTGATCTGTTCCGAGCTCTGTGGGCGGGAGTCCTATGGATGTGGAGGGCCGGTACCCTGGGGGACTGCACTTTCTCTGCATCCCTTGACACAGACCCTCCACAGGCCAGCAGATGGAGGTGACTAAGTGGCATTTTCCATGTCGTCTCTCCAGGTGACAGGGTGGCAGGTCCCCCTGGGGAGAGACCTCCAGGTAATGAGCTTCTGAGGGATGGGGTGTCTTCCTGGGGGAGAGGCCTGGTGCCTAGAGGGAGGGCTGCCATGGGCTCTCAGAGTCCACAAAAAGCCAGCTGGTGCACACGGTTTCTCCCTGAGTCACTGTGTCTAGATGAGAGATCCCTGTGGGGAAGGAGGGAGGGAAAGGTGGACTTCGGAAAAAGTCATGTTATCAGTTAGCATTTCATGAGCACATACTATGTGCTGAGCACTCAGAGTCCCTGGATCTCAGGGCAGCACACTGGACTCTTGCTCTGGCCTGCAACTTAACTCTCACCAGGATCTTAGGCAAACTGGTTAAATTTCCTAGGACCCAGATTTTTACCTGTAGACATGGATAGATGATGGATGGATGGACAGATGGATGAAGAGACAGACAGAGAAATGCCTAGAGGGTTTTCGTGGGGATTCTCTCCTGGTCTTTCTCACGAGTCTTGTCATCAACCACAGTCTACATAGAGAAGCGGCTGAGTACCGCTCTCACACAGAGCCCTCACCTATCATCCTGGCAGAACAGGGACATCATACCTCTCCTCCCATTTCCCACATATGGAAACTAAGACTCAAGAGGCTGCATCCTGGCCCAAGATCACCCTCCCCCTCCATGGCAGAGCTAGTGTGGAACAGCAGTGACTCCTGAATCCCCACGCTTTCCATTTAGACACTGGGGGTCTCAGACTCATCTGCCTATCACAATCACTCACACGGATATTTCATTTTAAGCATGGCCCACATCTCACCAGTCTGCCAGTCTGGCCTCAAGAGTGAGACTTCTTGAATGGGGTCTGCACTCTTTTCTGGCCTGGGAGATTTGGGCCAGTCCCCAAAAGCAGTGTGAGCCCAGGGTCCTGGGAAGGAACCACGTGGCTCCTGTGAGTGGCCCCTGGCAGAGCAGCGTGTCTGCTGGGCTCCACGTGATCCTGGCGGCGCCCAGGCTGGAACATCTCAACCCCAAGTCAAACCTCCAGCTTGTGGGGAGAACGTGGCAGCTCCTATTTCAGCAAAAAATATATTTAACAGCTTTGAGAGTAAATGTGGCAGCAGATGGGGGCGGGGAGTGGGGAAAACATTGACCATGTTTTCTGCCGAGAATCTGGTGGGGAGTGTGTGCTGTGCCCTACATTGCTCCCGCTCCCACCCCCGGATCTCTTCCTCTTCCCCCACCGAGTGGCAGAACATGGTGCATCTCCCAAGGTTGAAGGACTCTGCAGAAAAACATTTTAATAACATGCTAAACAACAGCACCACAAATCACTGAAGTCTTCACAGAACTGTGGTCCGGTTCTGCAGAGTGACTTCTTGGAATCCACAATCCCCTCCTTCATTAATGCACCTTCCAAGGAGTACCCGACATTTCCCAACTGCTCACTCTGCCGCGTGTCACATCCTGGGGTCTGCCTGTCCCTCTAAAATGCCAGGAGGATGCAAATAACGTGGGGCCCCCCAAAGGAAGAGGGCACTAGGGTGTGTTGTCTATTTGTCGGTTTGGGCGGCAGGCTCTAATCTCCACGTGGGCCAGACACACACAGGGTTCAAAATGGAATAGAAATGGCCCACTTCCTACTGTCCTACTTTCTAATTCCGACTGCTGCTGGCATTAGCCAGGAAGCCAATGGGAGGCAGAGAGATCTGGAGAAAAAGAATTCAACCTGCCGATTCCTCAGCTCTCAGACGTGTGCAGATGGCAGAATCCTTGGAAGTCATGCTGCCCCTTGCAGAACACAGTGAAATACTGACACGTTAAACAGGAAAGACGAAGCGGAAAAGTGTGTGTAAAAGCAGGTGCCATGGAATACTGGATGCTAGCCCTGCACAAGCCTGAATGTTTGAAGGATTTTGGTGAAGAAAAATGAGCAAATTCTACCCACTAGGCTTAATCCCCTGCCTCCCTTCACCCTCCCGCCCCTCATGGGAAAGGGACCACCTTGACCGAGGCTCAGCAGTGGATGAGCTCATGGAACACACTTCGGAACACAGAGGGTGAGTAGTGCACCGTGGGTGCCTCACAGCTGGAGCCTACACGGCTGAGCAGCGGGTCAGAGCCAGCACTGCAAACTCATGTGTCTCCCGGGCCAGGCAGGTAACATGAGTGACTGTGGGTAAAAAAATCCAGCCAAACACTAACGCAAATGGCAGGGAAGACGGCTCAGTGCCCAGGGGTGAGGGGGGATCTGCGGGGACAGGGCAGCACTGTGTGACTTCAGCCAGGTGTGGTCCGGTGGGAATATACTCTCTCTGGGAGATGGTGAAGGACAGGGAAGCCTGGCGTGATGCAGTCCATGGGGTCGCAGAGAGTCGGACACGACTGAGCAACTGAACCACCAGCACCACCAGTGTAAAGAATCCGCTTCCAGTGCAGGGGATGTGGGTTTGATCCCTGGTCAGGGGACTAAGATCCCATGTGCCAAGGGGCAACTATGTCCGTGCACCACAACTAGGGATGCCTGTGTGCAATAAGTAGAGAAGCCCGCACACTGCAACAAAGACCCAGTACAGCCAATAAATAAATAAAATGAAAAAAAAGGAAAGACCCAAGGAAATCTGTCAAGATTCTAAGAATAATTATGCTTTGGGGGGGCGGTGGTTTATTTCCTAAGTTGAGATAGACGCTTTTTAACTGGGACTCTCTCAGAGTGAGCTTCTGAGCTGATAGCAGGCCTGCTGCTTTCTAGAAGGATGCAGACACAGGACATGATTACATGGAGGTCACTGGTAAGGACAGACCAGGGTGAGGCTCTCCTTCTGTCACCCCCTCATGAAATGATCTGCAAGTTCCAACCTGCAGTACCATCTGACTTCAAAAAGACAGAGGAGGAGAGGGCAGTGAGCGGTGGAACTGCAAGGAAAGCTGTTTGATACCAACTGGATTTGAGACCAAGGTTGAGTCCAGAGTTTCATGTCGATATTGTTATCATTTGCCACAATCTCTTTTGTATGTTTTAAAGCCCATGAAATGGAATCCCACGTTCTCCATGCTAATTGGGCACAGAGCTTTATTTCTCAGCTGTGATCGATGGCAGCCAGGGTGGCTGGGACTGCACGACACGCCTAGACGCTCCTGTGTTAACAGGCGGTTGTCATAATCCCACAGGCTGGAGTTTGGTGCATGCCCCACCAGAACTGCCCAAACTACCCACCCCAGCAGTGGGGACACCAGCTCACCCCTATGAGGCAGCCTATTCTCACACTTGCGGTGGGCAGCCTTTCGTAACATTGGGGTCTTAGGACCACGTCTTGGACTCCATTTTCACCAGGAAATCTGATCGAAACACACATGACTCAGTGAGAAGTTGATTTCCAGTCCTCATCACAGGCCAGGGGGCTGCCTTTAAAAGAAGAAGGGGGGCTTCCCTGATGGTCCAGTGGCTAAGACTCTGTGCTTCCAAAGCAGGGGGCCTGGCTTCCAGTCCTGGTCAGGGAACTGGATCCCACACAGCACAACTAAGAGATCCCACATTCTGCAACTAAGAACCAGCACAGCCAAATAAATACAACATGCAATTTTTAAAAAGAAAAGAAGGAGACCTCCTCTCATGAACTATAATGGTGTTTTCAAAATCAAGCCCCTAGCAGCACAAATAATCGAATGAAAGAAAAATACCATATGGTGTATTCTATTTGGAGGGGTAGAGGGGGAGACATCTTTTTTATCAGAGATAGCAGAGAACAACTGAATCTTCTCATAAAGGTCCTAAAACAATTTGAAGGATGGGAGTAAGCGGATTTGGCTTCAGTTTCAAAGCCTGGAGCAGGTTCAGTTTAGTCGTTTAGTTGTGTCTGACTCTGTGACCCCATGGAAGGCAGCACGCCAGGCTTCTCTGTCCATCACCAACTCCCGGAGCTTACTCAAATTCATGTCCATTGAGTCGGTGATGCCATGCAACCATCTCATCCTCTGTCGTGCCCTTCTCCTCCCACCTTCAATCTTTCCCAGCATCAGGGTCTTTTCTAATGAGTCAGCTCTTCATATTAGGTAACCAAAGTATTATAGTTTCAGCTTGAAGGATCAGTCCTTCCAATGAATATTCAGGACTGATTTCCTTTAGGATAGACTGGATGGATCTCCTTGCTGTCCAAGGGACTCTCAAAAGAGTCTTCTCCAACAACACAGTTCAAAAACATCAATTCTTCGGCGCTCAGCTTTTTTTATAGGCCAACTCTCACATTCATACAAGATTACTGGTAAAATCATAGCTTTGACTAGACAGGCCTTTGTTGGCAAAGTAATGTCTCTGCTTTTTAATATGCTGTCTAGCTTGGTCATAACTTTTCTTCCAAAGAGCAAGCATCTTTTAATTTCATGGAGCAGGTAAGTCCTGTCAATGTCTGGTTGGAAGTTCAGCTTGGAAATTCCAGAAAGTGTGAAGCCAAAGATACTCCCCACACACAGAAGCAGAAAAAAGCCCCAATTTGAGTTACAGCATCACCGTTAGGACAAAACAGATCTGCAAACCCTCAGCACACTCATTTGAAGAGCTCCAGGGAAAGGAAACTCTTGCATTATCAGCAAACCAGTGTTTCTCAAATGACAAGTCCCAACCTACTTTCAGAGGCCCGAGGGTTTGCTATATGGATCCTTAGGTCTATTGTTTCCACTACAACAATAACATTTTATAAATCATATACAGTTGACCCTTGAATAACATGGGTTTGAGCTGAGTGGGTCCACTTATACACAGATATTTTTTAATAGACATATTAGAAAGATTTTTGAAGATTTGCAATGATTTAAAAACTCACAGATAAACTGCATAGTCTAGAAATACTAAAAAATTAAGAAAAAGCTAGGAATGTCACAAATGTATAAAATAAATGTAGACACCCAAAAATATGTGTTATCTGACTGTTTATGTCATTGGTAAGGTCAATAGTAGGTTATGAGCAGCTAGGTTTGGGGGGAGTGAAAAGTTATACACAGATTTTCAACTGGGAGGGAGGTTAGCGCTTTTTACCTCCATGTGATTCAAGGGTGGACTATAATTATATTCTCTAGCATCTGAAGACTCAATAAAAACTAAGGACAGCTTCATCATTTGGGTTCCCTGAATCCCAGCATGCAGATGTCTTGATATGATGAGAGATGGATGAGGACTATAGGGAATAATCAGTGATAAGGCAGGGACACCAGTGAGGCCCACCAGCCCCGAAGTGTGGCTCAAACAGATGTTTTCCAGCAACGTGACCCGAGGAAAGTTGGGTCAGGGGGAGGTGGGGTCAGCACGTGGATCACCAGCAAGGTATGTAGCAAGCTTGGGAGAAGCCAAGCTTCGTCTGCATACCACTGTGAGCAAAGACTTGGTTTCATAAAAATCAGTGGCCACTGTGTTAATCGATGATTCTGAATTGTGATAATGTTCTAAGTGTCTGATATGTAAACATATTTTTTGCTTTTACTTTTATACGACCTGTAAGAACAAGGACTACATACCTAGTTTTAAGTCGGCTTATACTTAAATCATATAAATATGAAAGCAATTTAAGTCGGCACCAGTGGGAGTCTTCGAGACGCTTCCTTGGGTTCACTGCCAACATGCCTGAGAAAGCCTGAGAGAGACTACTTTAACTCCGGGACACCAGAAGGCTGCAATCTTTCCTGCGATCAAAATTACCAAAGGACGAAACTGCAGAGTTCTGAACTTGAGGGAGCCTTGAATCAATAATGCTGACTGGCGGGCTCGCCCGCTTGGGTCTCCTGGGGTGTCCAGGACACAGACACGCGCCGCAGCCTAACCTCAGAGGAGAGCAGGCAGGCCGCGCTGGGCGGAGAACGTGACCAGTACTCACACGAAGAAGGGCATCAGCTGGGTCAGGGTCTCCTTCTGGGGGCTGGCGGTAAACTCAGGGACTGCCTGGATGACTTTGTTCATGACGTTGCGCAGGTAGGTCTGCAGCTGCTTCCTGCGTTCCTCCACAAACTTGGCATCCTGGGAAGACAGACAGACAGACAGGTATCCTCAGGTAGGCTATCTGCTTTCCTCAACCACCCGGAGAACACGCGACCAACAATCTTCTTTACCCAGAGCGAGTGCAAGTGTGCCTCAGGCTTTACACGTGTGACCACACTTAGTAACAGGGGAGATGCTTGTGACACTACTACTGGGGGGTGTGTGTGTGTGTGTGAGTCGCTCAGTCGTGTCTGAGTCTTTGCGACCCCATGGACTGTAGCCCCCCAGGCTCCTCTGTCCATGGGATTCCCCAGGCAAGAATACTGGAGTGGGTTGCCATGCCCTTCTCCAGGGGGTCTTCCTAACCCAAGGATTGAACCCCAAGTCTCTTGCATTGCAGGCAGATTCTTTACCATCTGAGCCACGAGGGAAGCCCACTAATACTGCTAAGTGAGGGCAATGCAGGTTCATGAAATTTCCTACAGTGTATTCCCAGGAACGAATGAAATCCCAGCACCTGCAATGTGCCGAGCACGGCGCTGGGATCTGGGACAGACCATGAACACAAAGGGTCACTGGGGTGGCCCTGGTGGAGGAGATAAATCAATCCAGTGACCACACAGGTCAGCGCATAACGTCATTCATCACACTGAGTGTGCCACCCTCCAGAGGCGGTGCTGAATTCTGCCTTCACGGGAATTTTCTAAAATAGGAATCAGTCACCACTATTTAAGAAGGGTTTCATTAATAAACAAATTCCACCCTTTCTGAGAAACTAGGAGACGTAGAGACATGGCTCCACTCCCAGGGCCACTCCAGGGGCTGGGGGTCTGCTCGGTATGGCCCCGAGGCAGGCACAGGGTCCCAGGTCCAGGCTCAGAACCCTGCTGGCTCACATCCCCATGTCTGCCTGGCCCTTGTAGGCAGGGCTGGCTTCCAGGCATGCCCCAGGGTAAGAACTTGGATCCGTGCAGTGACCTGCTGTCCCGATGTTGAAAATCTGAATAATTTCGGCATGAGGGGCCCTACATTTGCCATGGGCCCCACAGATCCCAGAGCTCCACCTGCTCATGTGCGTCTGAACTGGCTGGGGGGCAGTGGGGAGAGGGAGCTGGCTTGGAACGAGAAAATCGGGCGTGCGTTGGGGGTGGGGGACATCCTTCTTTGAGGAAGCGACGTTTCTTCCAGACTGGAGGCTGGGTGGGGCTAACAGGGCACAGCAGAGCGAGGAGACGGGAGGAACAGGGTTACTCATCCTCACAGGGACACGAGACGCACTCTCTGATGAGTCTCACATGATAAATGAGGAAACTGTGGCCCAGAGCGAGGCTGGGCTCCTCGCCCATGAGGTCCCACACCCAGAGCAGGACACTCATCGCCCCCTCTCCAACCGCCCCAGCCAGCCTGGGGCTCTGGAAGTCTGCAGAAGGCGCCCACACGCTCAGAGACACCTGAGGACAAGCCTTGTCCCCACAAGGCCCTGCCAAGAACCCAAGCACAGCCGGGAGATTCTTATGTGCTGCCAGGTTTAGCAAATAAAAAGACACGATGCCCAGTGAAATCTGAATTTCAGATAAAACAATGAATTTTTCAGTACTCATAACTCCATATTCAATAATTCATGACTCAATAATTTTTCGGTATTCAAGTATGGCTATACAATAAAACCTTTCCATGTAATATTTGAGACTCACTTAGACTTGGAAATTATTTACTGTTTATCTGAAATTCAGATTTTACGGGGTGCCCTGTATTTCATCTGCAACCCTCCTCTGGGTGCCAGCAGGGAGGAAGGAACACAAAGCATCTGCTGCTCCCCGGGGGCCGCTTCAAGGTCACAGCAAGGTCCTTTCTCCCAGGGCCACCCTCTGATGTAGTGCCTCAGCGGGATGTTTCTCCAGAGGGGAATGGCGCTCCAACACTGGCTGGCCGTCCAACTTGATCACCAGCGCGGTCCCAGGTTGGGGCTGGAATCTCCTGCAGTGGGGGCAGTGAAGGCATCGGGCCAGGAGAACCGCGGGTCCTTGCCCCAAGCTCAGTTACTTGGGCTCCGCTCACCCGTCTGATGCCTGGGTCTGCTCCCCAGTCTCCAACTTTCAACCCATCATAAGCAATTAGACGGTCCTCCTTGGGAAGGTGATTAATATGCCAGGTTAATGTTGAATGGAGCTACTCAGGTCTGGTTTTTAATCTGCACAAGAAACCCTCAAGGACAGTTTGAAAGGCTTTGCAGCAGGAAGGCAAGAAAGGGGCTCAGCAGTCCAGGAAGAACTCATGGGGATTCCTCCTTTTTCAGAGGAAGGATGCTCAAAATACTCTGAGCACCAAGGAGATGGTGGGGATGGCTCCCCGTGCGGCTTGTGGGGCTGTGCTGGGCTACATGGTCCTGGGAGGGGAGGACGGGAGGACCCCCAAGTGAAGGTCAGAGGATCCCACGCAAGAGTCGAATCTGCCTGTTTTCACTAGGGCTCCTGCTGGCCCAGGTCCCAGGGCCAACAGGGGCTTGGCAGAAAGGTTACCACCTGGAGGAACCCCACATCCTTGCCATGCACAGATTCCTTGAGCTCGCCAGTCCCGGGAAACCCCAGCCAGCTCCTGATAAAACCCAACATGGCAGCAAGTTGAGTTTCACAGCTGAGCAATTTCTACTGAGCCGTTCAGAACAAGAGACGGATATCTGTGGAGTCTTCATGCATGCTCTGTGCTCAGCGCTTTCCCAGCGCCGCATATTTCCAGCACAGTGGAGGCTCGGGAAGGGTAGAGAAATTGTCCAAGGTCTCAGGACCTGGAGGCAGCTCAGCAGGGTCCCAGGTCATCGGCCGATGAGCAAGTGAGAGCTGCCTTCAATTCTGAAGATGCTCTTCAATTTACAGAAGAAAAATCTATGGGTCCTTTAAACCCCATGACACCTCCTAGTCAAGATGCAGTTCACAGAACTTGCAACTGCCTGTTGGTTGTAGCAGAAAGAAGCTGGTCACACGACTCTCTACCTGGACACTCTGTCCTCAGATCTCAATCTCATTCTGGGGGTTTAGACACCTTGAGTGGCCACACATGACTCAGCAGGATGCGGTGAGGCTGCAAAGATCTCAGAATATCTCAGTCTTTCCTGGGACTGTCATTTCATTTTTTACTATGAAGGTTTCAAATTATGGCAGAAAGTAGAGAGCAGGGTGGTATAATGAACCCTCATGACCCTTTATCTAATAAAGTCTTAACTCTTTTCCATATTTTATCATTTTCACCTTCTTGCTAAGCTGTCTTAAAGTAAATTATAGTTATCATGATGTTTTAGTCCCTAAACACTCAGGGTGTACTTCTAAAACACTAAGAACATTTTCCTATTGAACCTCTAATAAGATGAATGATAACGTGTTGGTGTTCCCTCATACCGAGTGTGTATTCGAATGTCTGAATTTTCAAATGTGCCTACTGCTTACGGGATTTTTTTTTTTTAAGGGTGGAGTCCATCCCAGAACAAAGCTGGCAATTTTCCAGCAGGTTGAATGCAGTCTGGTTCAGATCAAATTTCCCCGCAGGATTAGTGAGGTTCTGACCAAAAGTCCTGTGGCCACAGGACTGGAAATAGTCAGTTTTCATTCTAATCCCCCAGAAAAGAAATGCCAAATAATGTTCAAAGTACTGCAAAATTGCACTCATCTCATACCCTAGCAAAGTAATGCTCAAAATTCTCCAAGCCAGGCTTCAACAGTACATGAACCATGAACTTCCAAATGTTCAAGCTGGATCTAGAAAAGGCAAAGGAACCAGAGATCAAATTGCCAACATCCGTTGGATCATCGAAAAAGCAAAAGCTCCAGAAAAACATCTATTTCTGCTTTATTGACTACATTAAAGCCTTTGACTGTGTGGTCACAACAAACTGTCGAAAATTCTTCAAGAGATGGGAATACCAGACCACCTGACCTGCCTTCTGAGAAATCTGAATGCGGGTCAAGAAGCAACAGTTAGAAGTGGACATGGAACAACAGACTGGTTCCAAATCGGGAAAGGAGTTCGTCAAGGCTGTATTTTGTCACCTTGCTTATTTAACTTATATGCAGAGTACACTGCGTGAAACGCTGGGCTGGATGAAGCACAAGCTGGAATAAAGACTGCCAGGAGAAATATTAATAACCACAGATATGCAGATGACACCACCCTTAGGGCAGAAAGCAAAGAAGAACTAAGAGTCTCTTGATGAAAGTGAAAGAGGAGAGTGAAAAAGTTGGCTTAAAGCTCAACATTCAGAAAACTAAGATCATGGCATCTGGTCCCATCACTTCATGGCAAATAGATAGGGAAACAGTGGAAACAGTGGATGACTTTATAATTTTGGCCTCCAAAATCACTGCAGATGGTGACTGCAGCCATGGAATAAAAGACGCTTACTCTTTGGAAGTAAAGTTATGACCAATCTAGACAGCATATTGAAAAGCAGAGAAATTACCTTGCCAACAAAGGTCCATCTAGTCAAGGCTATGGTTTTTCCAGTAGTCATGTAAGAATGTGAGAGTTGGACTATAAAGAAAGCTAAGTGCCAAAGAATTGATGTTTTTGAGCTGTGGTCTTGGAGAAGACTCTTGAGAGTCCCTTGGACAGCAAGGAGATCCAACCAGTTCATCCTAAAGGAAATCAGTCCTGAATATTCATTAGAAGGACTGATGCTGAAGCTGAAACTCCAATACTTAGGCCACCTGATGTGAAGAACTGACTCATATGAAAAGACCCAGATGCTGGGAAAGATTGAGGGTGGGAGGAGAAGGGGACGACAGAGGATGAGATGGTTGGATGGCATCACCAACTCAATGGGCATGAGTTTGGGTAAACTCCGGGAGTTGGTGATGGACAGGGAGGCCTGGCATGCTGCAGTCCATGGGGTCAAAAAGAGTCAGACACGGCTGAGTGACTGAACTGAACTGACCAAAAGGTGCAGGTGGCGATGCCTTTTCACCACAAGCTGCTAGTGGGCTTATGTGGCCTAAAAACATGAAAACCAGGGTGCAGGGGCTTCCCAGGTGGTGCAGCGGTAAAGAATGCACCTGCCAATGCAGGAGACACAGAGACAGTGGTTTGACCCCTGGGTCGGGATGATCCTCTGAAGGAAACGGCAACCCACTCTGGTGTTCTTGCCTGGAGAATCCCATGGACAGAGGAGCCTGGAGGGCTACAGTTCATGGGGTCGCAAAGAATCAGACACGACTGAGCACTGACAGAGGAGCTGCATCCAGTGCAGGTTCCTGGCCTCTCCTGAGAAGTGGCCCTTGACAGCTGGACGCACAGGGCCACCTACCAGCCTCTGTGGGGACCTGACTGTGCACCACATGGGATTGTGCAAGACCCTACAGACCCATCCAAGGTCCACCCAGCAAGACGATCACATTCCAGGTGATCACACTCCAGGTGACCTTCCAGAACAGCTTGCACTGCCACTGGCCAGCTCTACTGTGCAACGGCTAAACCACTGAGAGCTGTAGCTCCTCATCTGCAAAATGGGCTATGGGTGGCGTCTGTGTCATGTGTGATAGCCTAAGCTAAGCGCCCGGCGGCCAGCAGCGCCTGCCAGGCTCTGCGATGGATGCTGATGTCTCTGGATGTTCAGCCAGGGTGCTTTTCCTTAGGGAGTTTCTCTGTGCACGGGGCGGGGACAGACTGGCAGACAGTGGTGCCCATGCAGGGCAAGTGCCGGGACACCGCCATCCAGAGGTGAGCCAGGGAGTGCGTGGGAAGCTCGTGCGAGAAACAGAGAGAGGGTTTCACTTGAGGAGCCGCCTCCTAAAGGGGCTCTTCAGCATCTCTCGGATGAGAGACACCCGTCGGGGGTCTGGGTGGGAGCCCTCGGGGGAAGAAGGGCATGCCAGGTGGAGGGAACAGCAATGCGGAGGCTGTAGGCAGGAGCGTGGTTTATGGGAGCGGCAGAAGGCAGGCCGGAGGGACTGGGCTGAGTGGCTCCCGGGAGCTGAGGCTGGAGCAGCAGGGGCTGGATGGCACACAGCCTCAGGGACCATGAAAGAGGCCGCCGGTGGAGGTGGGATGCAGGAAGTGCATTTAGAGACACTGTTGGTGGCCAACGGGCTGCAGGCAGTCTGACGCAAAGAGATGCCCGTGAACGCTGCCCCCTTGCCCAGGGTGCACATCTCAGCCTTCAGTGTGGCTCACACGAACCTTCTCGACGTGGCCCAGCTTGCCCTGGCAACCTCCCTTCACGGTGCCCTAGCCCCACCCCATCAACATACACCCCATGTCCCAGTGACCATGCTGCTGCTGCTGCTAAGTCACTTCAGTCGTGTCCGACTCTGTGCGACCCCATCCCTGGGATTCTTCAGGCAAGAACACTGGAGTGGGTTGCCATTTCCTTCTCCAATGCATAAAAGTGAAAAGTGAAAGTGAAGTCGCTGAGTCATGTCCGACTCTTCGCGACCCAATGGACTGCAGCCTACCAGGCTCCTCCGTCCATGGGATTTTCCAGGCAAGAGTACTGGAGTGGGCTGCCATTGCCTTCTCCGCCCAGTGACCATAGCAGCTCCATAAACACTCGCTCTAAGAACGTACAAACATGGTGGGGGGTGGGGTGGATTTAGGGGTGACAAGGCAGGCCACCAGAGCAAACAAGCCCAGACAAGAGACGACCAAGGCCCCTGATAGGGAGAGACATGGAGAGAAGAGGCCGCAGGCCAGCTCCCTGGGCCCCAGTGCCCCCTGGGCAGGGAGTGAGAGGCAGACAACGAGTGAGCGAAGATGGGGAGCTGGTCCTTCGGGGACCCCGTTTATCAGCTGGGCCCCCGGGGAAGAGACTGGCATCCACACAGGGCCTGCCCCGCTGGACAGGGGCCAGCACTTAAGGGGCCGTGGATCGTATGTGCACTTTTCGCTTGTGTTCCTGGGGCTGCCGCCAACACGCAGCATCAGCAGCGGTGGGCTGGACAGCAGCCCAGCTCGCGGAATGCGCCAGATGCCTCTGGTGGCCGTTTAGTGAGTCCTCGCTGCCCGTGGCCCTGCAGTCATCTTGCGCGGCACTCTTAGCGTAATACCGTTGTCAGTTACGGTTGAGGACTAAGAATAGCAAAGGCAGTTAGTCCTCACGGTGAAAAAGAACACTCAGGACTATTTTAATGGGGGCATTTTTTTTTCCTCCCTCCCGAAAAGGTTAATTTTATTTTGAGCTTCAAGAAGATAAAGATGCCATCAAATGAAGAAGAGCTATTTTTAAAACGATGGAAGGCTGTGAAGAAGACAGCGAGCTACCATTCCTGGAACCAGACCCCCGCCCCCTGTGCTTTCCCGCCCGTTCTCTCCTGTGTCGTTCCTTACAAAGGCGCCTCCTCGACCACACCCCGTCTCTCCAAGGGGACCGTCCCCACGCGCCTGCACTTCCAGAGTCCCTCTTCATTCTTGTTTAAGTATATCATGGTGATTTATACAATATACATAAGGTCTTGTCCATCAAGGGCATCAGGCCCTGTCGAGAGAGGCCATGGCAAGTCAGCTGATCTAACAGTGCCTCACTGGCTGGAGAATTCTAGAACTAGTTTCCCAAGGAGCCCAGCATCAGTGAACGACTTCAAGTTCTATTTTAGAGCCGACAACCCACCAGGTGTGATGTGCTGATGGGCAATTATCATTCATTCATTTACTCAGTGATCCGGCCACAAATCAGTTCACTCATTCATGCAACAGACAGCCTGCTGTGAGACAGGTGCTGCAGGGGAAGGAATAAATGAGTCTCGTCAGATCCTGCCTTCACAGCGCCTACAGTCAATGGAAAAGACAGACTAACTGATCATTAGAAAAAGTGCGATGAGGCCAGGAACACACAGGATAAAGGTGCGCACAAGGTCTGCTGGTGGGGGGGGGGGGGGGCAGGCGGGCCTTTCCTGGGATCATGTGATATAATAGTTACAGTAGCATCAGCAGCAACAGGAAGAGGAGGTATTACTATTAAGGTTTACTGAACAGAAAATTCCCCCTGCTGGGCGCTGGACTGAGCATGTCGTGCATGTTCAGTCGTGTCCGACTCTTAGCGACTTCATGGGCTGTAGCCCACCAGGCTTCTCTGTCCAAGGGATTTTCCAGGCAAGAATACTAGAGTGGGTTGCCATCTCCTTCTTCAGGGGATCTTGCCGACCCAGGGATCAAACTCAGGTCTCCTGGCTGGCAGGTAGACTCCTTACCATTAGCACCATCTGGCAAGACTGAGCACATTAAATGCTTTATAGATTCGCAGAGACCCACTGGGATAGATACATTTTAGGATGCCCATGTCAGAGAGAAGCTGCCACTCAGAGGGGTGGGGGTGAGCGGCAGTGTCCAGACATGTAACTGCTGAGGGGTGGAGACAGGACTCGGCCCCAGGAAGCCGAGATCCACTCTACTCCAAGATAGAGGCAGAAAAGGGTGTTCTGCTCTGAGAACCACCTAGAGAGTCCGATGACCACAGCCGGAGGGCTCTTCTGGAGACCATCACATACTTGCTAATGGGAAACCGAGGAGAGAAAGGGCCTGTCGCTGCTGTTTTAAGCATGCTGGATGGGGACTTCTGAGAGCAATGAAGGCAGGCAGGAAGGACCCTCGCACTGGCTTCACAAACATCACTGAACCCCTTCGATAAGTGTCTCATTGGGTGTTTTAGCAAGACTGCACAAAGTATCTTCACTTGCCTAACTCGGAAATAATAAAATCGCAACTTAAAAAAGGAAGTTCTACTAATCTGTACATGGCGAGTGGATCCCCAGAGGTCAGGACAGAGGTGCTGATGTTCACATCTGGGCCAAACAGGTGGGCGTGGCCTGGCTGTTTAAAGGAGTCTGGTTTCCCAAGCTTTCTTCCAGATAATCATCAGCTGGATGGTAACCTGGAAAATCACCAGGCTTCCCTGGTAGCTCAGCTCGTAAAGAACTTGCCTGCCATGCAGGAGACCTGGGGTTCGATCCCTGGGTTGGGAAGATCCCCTGGAGAAGAAAATGGCAACCCACTCCAGTATTCTGCCTGGAAAGTTTCATACACAGAGGAGCCTGGTGTGTTGCAGTCCATGGGGTTGCAAAGAGTTAGGACAGGACTGAGTGACAAAACACTTTCCCTTTCATCAGCTGAATGACCAGATGTGAATGAAGCTGGGAAGAGGAGGCCTTTATTTAGAGCAGTTTGGGGAGAGTGGAGGGCAGGGAGGGATAAAGAAGGCCCATGTGTCTCTAAGGCATCCTTGCAGAGAATTGCAGGTCCCAAGCCTTGACAGACACCCACTAATTTAAAGACCAGAGCCACTGCCCCTCCTGCAGGGCTAGGGGAGCACAGTCCTGTTAGCTGAATTACTTTGCCCCCAGCGACTCAGCTTGGCCACGACTTACCAAGTAGCCTGGTGATGGGCTGGGATGAACAAGACAGACAGGAAACAGGCATAGATCCGTGGGGGTCAGCATCTCCCGCTCGGAACATTTACTGAGTCCCGGGATATTACACAGTTATCCACTCAAGCAAACATTTACCTGAAGCCTCTCCTGCCACACCCAGTTAGTCAGGATGAAAAACACCCAGTTCCTGCCCTAAAGGCACCCACGGCCTCTCACTCATCCGTACACTCGAGCATCCACCAAGAAGCAGAGTGGAGGG
This sequence comes from Odocoileus virginianus, assembly GCF_023699985.2. NCBI lineage: Eukaryota > Metazoa > Chordata > Mammalia > Artiodactyla > Cervidae > Odocoileus > Odocoileus virginianus. The sequence goes on along the minus strand of NC_069706.1, from coordinate 10,807,300 downwards.
GCTTCCACTCGCACATCCACACCTGCCCCGGACGCCCGCCTTGCTCCAGGGCCCATGATGAGCAGGGGCTGGAGGAGGTGAACAAGACGGCCGCCCTCGTGGAGGGCACCACCGAGAACCCCGCCCTTCTTCCAACACTGCTGGGCCAGACCCTGTGCTGGGGGCCCCCGAGATGAGATGGCAGGTCCTGGTGTTGGTGGACACCACCCGGAGATCAGGGCCAACACTGGCAGAGCAGGAGGACAGCTCCTGGAGTGGGGGTGGCACGCCCTCTGAGCCGGGCTGCTGGGAATCGGCAAGGCTCTTCCAGCCTGGGTCTGGGGTGTGGGGCTGGGTGGGTTAGGATCTCAGCAGATGGGGAGGAAAGGAATTCGGAGGAAAGGAATCTGGATGGAGTGCCTAAGGAGAGCGAGGGGAGCCCAGGCTCAGGAGGTCGTGTGACATCCTCTCGTTGGGGTTGGGGTGTGTGTGTGTGGGCTGAAGCAGTCAGGCTTTGGAGAGAGGCCAATGGTAAGGCGTGAAGTCAGTGCAGAGGGTCTGGGGGAGACCAAGTGCTGGGGGTTCAGGAGGCCCAGAAGTCAAGACTCAGCAGAGGAACAGAAAGGAGTTGATTAGGACTTCCCTGTCAGTCCAGTGGTTAGGACTTCGTGCCTTCCAATGCAGGGGGTGCGGGTTTAGTCCCTGGTAGAAGAGCTAAGATCCCTGAACTGTAAAGCCAACTCCACTGTCTCCATCAGTGGCACAGGCTAACACTTCCTCGGAAGGACAAGGGGCCACTGAAAACAGAACTGCCTTCCCCATCGCATCTGAAAACAGCACTTTCCACAAGACACACAGCAAGATGCATGACTCCGTTGGCAGCCCTGAGGATCTGAGGGCTTCCAGGTGAGACGCTGCCTGCGGTGGGAAGAGAAAGGGCAGATTCGAGAAGACACCACAGACCCCACAGTCCTCCTCACACATCCTTCATGAAAAACGCCAGGGGGCTTAGGGCTTGCATCTAATCTAAGCTTGCACTTCCTGTTGATTCAGGAGACCCTCCTCCTCTTGTTCAGAAAGCCCCCAGTGAGGCTACGGGACAAGCCTCATGGCGCACAATACTTTACTCAGAAATGGGGAAAACAGATCAGACCCAGGCTCGGCAGCTCAAGGAGGGACTACAACGTGGAAGAGTTTGAAGAGTGTAACACAGCACTTGCGTGATGTCCATGAATTACACTAAATGTCAGAAGAGAAGGCGGATCCTGACACCCATCTGCAATGAAAGGACCACCACCCCACACCTGGACTGCAAACACAAGAAACAAAGCAAGTCTCTATTTCAGAAAAGGAACAGAATCCCCCACTCCCATCTCCAGGGCTCAAGGGACATTCCTCCCATGTACTTCTCATAATGATCATAATAATTATTGTAATACTGTTTATCGCCAAGCTTACTGTGTGCTGTGCACTATGTGGAGTGTCCACCTGAATTATCTCAACAGACCCCTGCAACAGCTCTATGGAGTAGATACTAATATTCCCATTTTGCAGATGAAGAAACTGAGGTGCCCAGAAATTAAGTACCTCCCCTAAAGTGACCGAGCTAGAGCGGAACAGAGCTGGGATGGTACGGCCATGTCTGTCTGAGCTCAGCTCATAACCTCGATGCTGTCCTGGCTCTTAGGGTCAACGTATTCATAAACAGCAGGATCTCTACAGCTTCGCTAAACACAGGAATAAAAAACAAAGTAGTCCTGTGGGTCACATGGGGTGAACCGGATACCAGAGCTCTAAAAACTCCCCTTGTGGCACAGCACTATGTATTGTGGCTGGATAAGTCTCACCTTCCTATCATTGGAACCTGCCCGTCAGTGGGAGGGGGGATTACAGACAGATGCTTTAGAGCTGCCTCTGTGGCTCAAGAAGCGCTGGATATGGGGACCTGTCCGCCCACAGGTGGGAGCCAGCCTGCAACATGATGCTGGCACAGGTCAGGTCCTAGACAGGACATGACAAATGATCTCCTAGCAGAAGAACAGAAGGCTCTGTCGCAGGCGAAGCCTATTTTTCTCTGTTATTGACTTTGCAGCCAAGGCAACCTGCAGGCTGGACAGCTGAGGTGAGGATGGGGGAAAGGCTGGCTCATGCATTCACTAGAAAAACTCAGAGTGGGGGGAAAAAAAAAGACTGTATCCACATGCAAGTGTCTCTTCCCAGAGCTGCAAGCTCCAGTGTGGGAGTGGTCAGTGGGTAACACGGACAGCCACAGGTGCCAGGGGGACAAGGTCAGCAGGAAAGATACAGCCACAACTTTAATCCCAGTAACTGTTGCCTCATGGGGAAGTGGGTCCACTGTTGCCAGATCGCCTCGATTTTTTTTTAAGTGAAATCCCAGATTTTTAAATACTGAAAATCATAAAAGATTTAAAGTCCAGGAGGATCAAACAAAACAGAAGACAGGCCACAACTGCAGATGTCTGATCTAATGAGATGCTCCTTAACTTAGAAAGCTTTCCACAAATTTATGGAAGACCTAGGACCTGGGATTCTTTAGGGAAGCAGCATGGTGTATCCACAAGAATCACTCATGGCTGAGCTTAGCCCCAGCTACGGCTTAGCTGGGTGACCCCTGAGCAAGCTATCTCCACCTCTCTGGACCTCAATTTCTCCACCGGTGCAGCACAGCGAGGTGGCTCAGTGGGTAAAGAATTCACCTGCCAATGCAGGGGACATTAAGAAATGTGGGTTCGATCCCTGGATGGGAAAGATCCCCTGGAGGAGGGCATGGCAACCCGCTCCTGTATTCTGGCCTGGAGAATCCTGTGAACAGAGCAGCCTGGCTGGCTACAGTTCATGGGGTCACAAAAAGTCAGACATGACTAAAGTGAATTAGCATACATGACCTAGAGGATTATCATGTGATCAAATGAGACGATGTGTGCAAAACAAAAACCGCAGCTGTTCTCAACCCACAGTAGACATTCAATATACAGACATTTCCTTTTTCGAAGCAGTCACAATTCAGGTCTGTCTGCCTTTAAAACCACCATATTATTTAGTCTGGCAGTATTTGGTCAAATTAAATATAGTATACTACATGACCCATTGTACTGTAAATCAACCATACTTCAATAAAATTTAAAAAAGAAATAGAATATATACAGTTTACTACACAGCCCTGCAATTCCACCCTGAGAACCTATCCAGAGAAATTCTCACACGGGCCCCTAGGGTCATGTACAAGGAGATGGATGGCTGTGCTGTTTTGAGTGGGGGACAGTCAGGAGGCACTGGGAGGCATCTCCGGAGTAAAGGACAAGTGAAATGTGGTGTAAATACACTGAACACACTCAAAACACACTGAACAGTCACAGAAGCAAAGTACAGGCTGACGCGGCCACATGAATAGAGCTGAACAGGAGGCTGAATGAAAAAAGTGAAAGGATGGAGACTAGGACCATGCCATGTAAGTAAGTAAAAAATATGACTAATGCAACATATTCTAGAAAGAAACACACAAATTTACAGCTCTGAGCCAAACATAATGGAGCAGCTATTTGTGGTAGCAGGAAGGGCTGATGGGAGAAAGGATGGTGAACTTGAGGCTTCAGAGTGAACACTGAGATCGATGCATCAGGAGCTGGGCAATAGCATGAACCCGCTGTTTTGTCTGGGAGGTCCAAAGAGGAAAATCAGAGAGGAGAGATGTATTTTCTCATTCTGCACCTGTTTAACACCAGGACCTCCATCCATCAGATCCAAAGACCCTCGTGGATCCTGGGTTCCTATGTGTCCTGCCCTGAAAAACTGCAACAATTTCAGAGGCTGAGACCAGAAATTCAGAATGCCTGCATGTATTTTATGTCCTAGTCTTCCCTGAGGGCTCCTTGGGGCCTCCCTCCCCACCCTCCCTCCCCCTCTATGCAACTGTTTTGCCTGTGGGGGCCCCAGACCAGCACAGCAATTGCTGGGCAGACAGACAATGGCACCCACACAGCCATTTCCCCACAATGCCCTGGACCGTTTCACAGTCTACTGCAAGTGTGATGGTCACATAGGGTCTGGTTTAGAGAAAGTTTTCATGGCAGCAACAGCAGCGTTGTGTGGAGCCGTCTCTGACTGTCTTAATTGCAGTCTCTATGACCAGTATAAATCCTTAACTGCTGATGCCACAGTCTAAAGTGGCTGTTTGAGCAGAGAGAGGCATAGTGGAGCCAAAACGTTAATGACAGCCAGTGCGTGTCGAATGCCAGGACTTGAGCGGACATGGTTATGAGTGTCATTTCTGACCCCAATATTTCACTGATGAGGCTCAAAAACCTTAAGTGCTGGGCCCAGGATCACATAACTAAGGAGCAGTAGTGTCAGGATAGGAACTGACTAGGGGGCTGGTCTTCCTCTCGCCGGGCCCAGCCATCACGCCCCCAGGGAGGCCCCTCCAGGTGGGACGTGGCTGTGAGGAACAAGCAGGCTTCAAAGCCAAGGAAGAGAAGGTGGCAAGGCGGCTGCGTCCCTCCCGAGAGCCAGCAAACAGATGCCAACACCCCGGCCCCAACCACATGGCAGGGACCAGGGGTACACACTCCACCCTCCAGGGCCCAGGCCTAATGTGCGGGACACAAGGGCGACAGCGATGCCGGAGAAGCAGGATGCTCGGCACGCTGCTGTGAGGGGCTTTGGGGGCCTGCAGGCCACTCCTCAGCTTTCAGGGGAAGCTGCCAACCTGGGCTGTTAGGGGAAATCCCTCAGCTCTCACATCAGCTGGCAGCCAATTCAAGTGCTTGACTATGATGGTGCAGATGGAATCAAATACATCCACAGGCCATCCAGAAGCCAAAGGGAAAAAATCACTAGGTCCTCAAACACAGATCTCTGCAAAATTAGTCCCCCCAAGCTATGTTACTGGTGGGGGCCAGGGTATGGATCCATGCTTCTGGGGGCCAAGTGCCTTTCCAGAGAAACAACCCAGACACCCCGGGAAGGAGTGGAACCCAGCTCCGGAGCAGGGTTGGGGCTACACTACACACTATGGCCTGCTCTGGACTTCTTCCCTTGATTACCCTGCTATAGTGACCGAATGCTCAGCACACCCCCCTGGGGCTAGACATTCGGAATAACAGGATTTTTCTTAACTCTCAAAATATACTACTCAGGGAGGTGATGGTATCTCCAATTTACAGGAAAAGCATGGAGACTCACAGAGATGAATTACTTTGCCTGTGGTCATGACAGAATGATCAGAGAAAGAATTTTTTAAATTAACTGATTACTTTTGGCGGCAATGGGTCTTCATTGCTGCAAGCGGGCTTTTCTCTAGCTGCAGTGGGTGTGGACAACTCTCTAGTTGTGGTGCGAGGGCTTCTCATTGGAGTGGCTTCTCTTGTTGCAGAGCACGGGCTCTAAGGTGCACGGGCTTAGTTGCCTTGTGACATGTGGGATCTTCTGGGACCAGGGATTGAACCTGTGTCCCCTGCATTGGCAGGCGGATTCTTAACCACTGGACCACCAGGGAGGTCCCAGAGATAGAATCCGAACTCAGGTCCAGCCAACTTCTAGGGACTCTGTTATCTTACTGTTCTTTGTCTACATAGGGGAAGGTTACAAAAAATCCATTCGATTCAGAAACTCTGATGACCTCAACCACGTGCCTGCTGCAACACTGGAGGGGTGAGGCGCAGTGCCAGGAGCTGGGATCCAGGGTGACTAAGACTACAGCACAGGAAGTTTGTGCTCACAAAATATCTACAGGATCTGTTCCATTTCTCAGTCACCTCTGCAGGGAGGCGGGGCCCCAGGATGAGTTCTGGCCAACGGGCAGCGAACAAGAGTGGTCCCTGCCAGTTCTGGGCGGGGGCAGCTCAGGGCTGGTGTGTCTCCCCCATTCCTCTCCGCAGGGAGAGCTACAGTGAGCTGGGGGCCATTCCTTTCCCCTCCTCCTCTTTTCTCTTGAACGCTCCTTCAAGATGTGCTCTATCCTTCTCCCTTCCAGCCTCAGATGACCTGCTTATGGCAGAACAGCTGTGGCCAATCCTACCGCACAGATGGGGGCCACTGAAGCACAGAACTGCCTGGCAGCCAAGATTTAATCCAGGCTCCTCAACTCAGAGCCCCTGAGAACCAAAGGGCCTTCTGAAGTCTCGTGGAGTTTGGGGGTTTTCAAAGGAGGTTCCTGCAGGGTTCCCCGGCAGTGTCTCGGGTCGGGGCTGCACCCAGGGAAGGAGGGGAGGCTCTAATTCAACAAACAGCAACCCCTCTGTCTGTTGAAAGTGGTGTGGATGGTGATGCTGGTGATGACAAGAGCGGCCATGCACACTCCCAACTGAGCTCAAGGTTAAACAGTTTTCATATATTATTGGGTCTGATCCTCATACTCTGGGTGGTGGGCACTCCTGACCACAAACATCAGACACTAAGATCAACAAGGGGGACATCCCTGATGGTCTAGTGGTTAAGACTCAGTGCTTCCACTGCAGGGGATGCGGGTTTGAATTCAGGTCAGGGAACTAAGATCTCACATGCCCTGTGGTGTGGTCAAATAAAATAAAGAAGTGATGCAAAAAAATTGCTTAGGATTTTAGAGCTAAGGAGACATGATGAAAGGAGAAACTGATTCTGCCAGGAGTCAAGGTGCTCACGCTCCATTGCTGAGTCGTGTTTGATTCTCTGTGACCTATGGACTGTAGCCCACCCCTGCTCCAGGTTCCTCTGTCCATGGAATTCTCCAGGTAAGAATACTGGAGTGCGTTGCCATTTCCTCCTCCAGGGTATCTTGCCAGAGAGTTATATATATGAATGACCAACAGGGAACAAACTGAGGGTGCGGGGTTTAAATGTGTGGCAGCAGTGAGCTCTGCCCCAACTAACGTGTGGAGAAAGGCGTGAGCTAGTGGCCTCTGTTCTACCCTGGCCACTGGTGTCCAGCCCTGGGACCGCGGGGCTGGTGCACAAACGCCAGCAACTCTGCACAGCAGGAAAGATGCTCCTCCTCTGACACATACAGAATCCAGCACAAATGAGGGTCTGCTGCTCTGTGCCACGCGCTGTGTCAGCACTTTGAACTGGTGGTGAAGAATCTAAGCCGGTCAGACCACCTGGGTTTGAAGCCCAGCCCCACCATGTACGAGATCTGTGGCCTGGGAACAGTTACTGCAGTTACCATCTCCGAGAGAGGGATGACAGTAGGAGTTGCAGCCCCTGGCACAAAGTGAGCACTCAGTCTGCGTTAGCTGAGACCACTGTCATACTCCTCACTGTGCCGTTTAATTCTCACAAATAACCTATGGGTTCAGCATGGTAATTATCCCCACTGGCTGATAAGCACACAAAATATGATCTTCATGCTCTAAAAAGACAAATGAACGCAAAACCGCAGGATGATCAGGAGGAGCTTACATGTGTTGTGATGATCAGCCCCAGGAGAGACCGGAGGAATGAGTGGGATTTGGCTGGATTTGGTGCGATGTCGGGGAGGGAGGTGTGGTTAGTGTAAGCTTTCCAGGCAGGAGACCCCATCTCCCCAGCTAACTCTTCAATACTACCATTCACTGACCTGAGTTGAGGTTCTTAAACCGGCCCTGTCTGAAGCCCTTGATGAAGGCTTGATGTCTTCTGTTGTTGTTCAGTCGCTCAGCTGTGTCTGACTCTTTGCAGCCCCATGGACTGCAGCACACCAGGCTTTCCTGTCCTTCACTATCTCCTGCAGCTTGCTCAAACTCAGGTCCACTGAGTCGGTGATGCCGTCCAACCATCTCATCCTCTGTCTCCCTCTTCTCCTCCTGCCTTCAATCTTTTGGGTCTTTTCCAATGAGTCTTAAGCCTTTGATAAACATAAGATCCTTCCCCGCCCCGCCCCCCAATACACCCTTTTGTATGCTAAGATGCCCTGGATTTCAGTGATTTCTTTTCTTCTCTTCTTCCCTGCGGTAATCAAGTGGACAATGGCCTTTGAAATCCTGGCTCCACTGTCTCTATATCCTTTAGATGCCTTTACAGAGGCTGAGATTGTAAGAATTTATAATGGGTAACTTTTCTTCTTTTCTACTTTCTTATTTTTGCCTGTCCAGCGACCATCCCCTCCATGGCTCTCTTAAGAAGACTAAAATAGTCCTTTCAAAGATCTCCTGTTCCTCACGTTCAGTTCACAGAGGCAGGGAAGGGCTGCCCTCACCACCCACCCCTCTAGCCGCAGAAGCGGGCTCACACGCAACAGGTCCAGCAATTGCAAGTCCCCCCCAGTCACAGACCCGGCCCAGGAACGGGCGCAGAAACAAAAGCAGCACAAGACGTGTACTCCAAAAACTACACACCAGTGTTGGAAAACATCCCGTGTTCATAAAAAGGAAGGCTTACTACTGTAATGATGCTGAGTCCTGACATTGATTTATAGATCCAATGAAATTTCTTACGAAAACTCCCGTTGCTTTTTTTTTTTTGTTTAACAGAATTGACAAGCTTACCCTAAAATTCATATGGAGGGACTTCCCGGATGGTCTAGAGGCTAAGACTCCGTGCTCCCATGGCAGAGAGCCCAAGTTTGATCCCTGGTCAGAGATCTAGATCCCACATGCTGCAAGTGAAGATCCTGTGTGTCACAACCAAGACTTGGCATTGTCAAATAAATAAATAAATAATTCATATAGAAGTAGAAGGGACCCAGAAGGGCCAAACTCTCCTGAACAAGAAGAGCAAAGCTGGAGGATTCACTTCTCCACTCCAAAACTTAATACAAGGCTACAGTAATCAAGACAGAATGGTACTGACAAGAACAGGTATTTAGATTAATGGGAAAAAGCTGAAAGTCCAGAACGAACTCTCATACTTCTACTCGATTGACTTTCCACAAGGATGACAAGACAACTGAATGGGGGAATGAACTATCTTTTTAGCAAATGGTACTAGGACAGCTGGATTGCCACATCAAAGAATGAAATTTGTTGTTCTTCTTCAGCTGCTCAGTTGTGTCCGAATCTTGGCAACCCCATGGACTGACTCATTGGAAAAGATGCAATGCTGGGAAAAGACAGAAGGCAGGAGGAGATGGGACAACAGAGGATGAGATGCTATCCAACCAGGATGGCATCACTGACTCAAAGGACATGAGTTTGATCAAGTTCCAGGAGATGGTGAAGGACAGGGTAGCCTGGTGTGCTGCAGTGCATGGGGTTGCAAAGAGTCAGACACAACTGACTGACTGAACAACAACAAAGAAAATAAAATCTGTCTCTGTTTCCATTGTTTCCCCATCTGAAATTATACCGTTTCTTTAAACCACATAAATTATCTCCAAATGAATCACAAAACTAAATGTAAGCACTAAACTATAAAACTGCTAGAAGAAATCAGGAATAAATCTTTGTGAGGTTAGGCAAAGCTTTCTTATATACATCAAAAAGCATACAGAACAAAAGAAAGAAGCACATTGGATTTCGTCATAATTAAGAACTTGTCTTCTGGAAAGGACATCATCAAGAAGGAGAAAAGGCAACTCTGAATGAAAGAAAATATTTGTAAATCATCAATATGATGAGGGACTTATATCTAAAACACATAAAGAACTACTGCAACTCAACAATAAAAAGACAGCCCAACTTTAAAATGCAAAGCATCTGAATAGGTATTTCTCCAAAGAAGAGATACAAAGAAGATAAGGACATGAAAAAAAAATGCTCATTATCATTAGTCATTAGGGAAACACAAATTAAACCACAATGTGATATCACTTCATATCCATCAGGGTGGTGTTTTAAAAAAACAAATAATAATAAGTGTTGGTAAGAATCTGGAGAAATCAGAACCCTGATACAATGCTGATGCGAACATAAAACGGTGCAGTTACTTTGGAAAACAAACAGTTCTTCAAGGTGTGAAACACAGAATCACCGTATGATCTAGCAATTCCACTCCTGGGTAGAATGAAATAAAATAAGTATGAAATAAAAGAGAAAGGAAAACATATGCCCACACAAACACTCAGCTTTGTCCATAGTAGAATTATTCATCATAGCCAAAAAGTGGAAAGCCAAATGTCTATCAACTGCTGCACTGATAGACACCATGTGGTATAGCTACACAATGGAGTAGTATTTGGCAGTAAAAAGGAATGCAGTAGGACTTCCCTGTTGGTCCAGCAGTTAAGAGTCCGCCTTACAATGCAGGAGATGCAGTGTTGGGGAACTAAGATCCCACCTGCCCCAGAGCAACCAAGCCCTCAAGCCACAACTTGACAGCCTGCCTGCTGCAACTACTGAAGCCCGTTCACCGCAAAGAAAGATCCTGCACGATGCAATGAAGATCCCATGTGCTACAACTAAGACCCAACACAGCCAAATAAATGAACAAATAAATTAAAAAAAAAAAACAAAAACGAATGCAGTGCTAATATATAACACAGACAAACCCTGAAAACATGCTTCTGTGAAGTCACAAAAGACTATATTGTATATGACTCCATTTATATATGATAATATTTCCAGAACAGGCAAACCTGTAGACAAAAAAAGTAGATTAAAGCTATTTAAAAAAACAAATGAGCACATCATCCAGACAGTCTAGGGAAATTTAATTTCAGAACTTTTGCTGGAACTGCTGGAAAAGAAGCTCTTTCTTCTGGGATTGCTGTCAGGATGATAGAAGCCTAGAACTGCCAGCAGGTCTGTCTTGGAGAACACCTGTCAGGGAAGAAGCCAGCACAGAGAAAGCAACGGAGATAGGGAAGGAGGGGAGGGAGAGACCAGTTCTGCTGTCTCTGAGCCCTGGACCAGCGATGTCTGAAGTTGCGATCCATTCCTGCTCTCTCCAACCACATAAACCAAATTCCTCTCATGCCTTTGCCACTCTGGGAGGGTCTTTGCTCAGTTCCTCACTGCACCTGTGGTTCTTCCTGGGTACCCTGCACTCACTGTTCCGGTCACTCCTTCCCTGGGTTTCTCATGCTGGAGCCCCAACCTGTCCCCAAACCCCCAGCTCTCCCAGGGCCCTGGCTTATCCAAAAATTCTCCGCCTTCTGCACGCAGCAGCCCCCATCAACCTCATAGCGCCTCTTTTTAGCCAAAGACGCTTTCCCCACCTGCACTGCACCTGGAGCAGGGCTCTAGAACTCAGCGGCTTAAAAATAAACATGAGCTGTACTATTTCCAACAAGTTTTCCCACCCTATTAATTATTTAGCCAGCACCTGCTTGTACAAAAAAGGAACTTGGTGGGGAAGGGATGGGGGAAGAGCCTGGAAAGAGCGAGGCTGCTGAAAAGAGCAGAGGAGGGGGGTGGCCCTCCACCAGGACTCGGAGCAACGGGGGTGGCAGAGAGGGAGGCCCCGGGGACGCGAGGGGGACACTGGCAGGGCTCTCTGTGAGGCCTCGGGGAAGTCCTGCCATCCCCTTGTCAGAACTGTGCTTTGAAATTCATGAACCAAGATACACAGAATTCAAAGAAGAGCACATGTATTTTAAGCACAGCTGTCACATTTGGGATAAGCAGTGCAACTGTCTCTTTGCTGTTGTTTAGTCGCTAAGTCACGTGGGACTCTCTGCGACTCCATGGACTGCAGCTCACAAGGCTCCTCTGTCCATGGGATTCTCCAGGCAAGAATACTAGAGTGGGCCGCCTCTTCCCTCTTCAGGGGATCTTCCCCACCCAGAGATTGAACCCTCGGCTCTTGCATTGGCAGGTGGGTTCTTTACCACTGAGCCACCTGGGAAGTCCAAGTGTTTCTTTGCCGGGACATAAACAACAAGATGCAGTGGCAGGTCTGATCACCACCTTTAAAGTGGTGATGCGCTTTAGGACAGTGAGCCACCTGCAGCAGCTATCATGTGAGTGGATAATACACTTGATTTCTATCGGGGACAGAGTCACAGATGATACAACTACTGTGTGGTTTGTAGCCTAACTTCATGTGTCAGTTAGATATTAGTGAAAATAAAGGTGCGATCCTTGTTCATTGATGGCCTGGATTTTATCCTCAGACCTCAGGGAAAGAACTCCTGGGCTAGATCAGGGTGAGCCCTGGAGCAGGCCACTCTGAGCCAGTGTCCCCGTCGGTACAGTGGGCTAGGGATGGTGCCCTGCCCACTTTGGGGTGGGGAGGGGAGGGGAGTGAGGAGGTGGGGGAATGACGTTAAGAGATTATGGCCAGGGGACCCAGGAGGCGGCTGAGCACCCGCCACCACCGGCAGCTTCCGAGCTCTCACTTCGGGCTGAGTGTGTTCTGGTTATCCCCTCTTAATCCTTGCAGCAACCTCGAGAAGATGCCAATGTTTGAGGGCACCAAGTCACAGCAAGGTGATGGGCTGGTTTACACTGGTATCAGGGTTCAGATTCAAGTTCAAACTCAGGGGACCCCAGACCCATGCTCTCCTCCACCGCCTCTTACACCCACTGCCCCCAGAGACTAAAGGAGATAAACACCCAGAGGCTGAAGTCAGACTTGATTTAGAACTCGAAGCCTTGGTTCCAAACCCTGGATGTCGATAAGGAACACATTTTCAGCCTAGGTCAGGCAGTCCTGAGCCTGCAGACAACACAGACTCTGAACAGTAAGTTGGTGAAATGCATTTATGATTTATGAAACATATCAATGGAATGTATTTAAATGCATCTTTATATTACTTGCATATAGTATTCTCACATTGATTTGTTGTGCAGTAATTCTGTTTTTAAGAAATTTTCCTAGATCTATGCATCATTTATTTTCAGAAGTATTTTCCAGTGTGGTAGAATAAACAAATGATTGTAATCTTAAATTAAAACTGTAAAAATTGCTTCTATAATATTCTGAAAGCTACTAGTTTGGAAAAGTTAGATTATTATGGCTGTCATCTCTTGTTCACTCTGTTTTTTTTTTAAATGACAAATAATGTCTTCATTTCTGACCCTAAGTTTTCACCAGAAACTAGGATCTTTACATCCCAGAGAGAGGAAATGCCGCATGAGCCGAGAGGAGAAGAGCCTCTGACCCAGGACCTGGTGCAGAGCTGCCGGCCGGCCTGCATTTGCCGCTGCCTCTGCCTGGAGCAGGCTTTCTGGGTTGTGTCTGACTAACTGCTACACAACTCCTGTATTTCAGTTTAAATGTCCCTGCCTGGACCCCTGGACTAGATCAGACTCTCTTCATTATAGCTCTCTGTGCTGATCCTACATAAGAGCTCATAAAAGTACTTGAAAGTACCTTTATAGGTTTGTTTGTTAATGTCTGTCTCTGCTGATCTAAAAGTGCCACTAGAGCAGGGACCACATCTTTCTTTCTCTACTGACTTAAAACACAACCGCTAAAAAACAAAACAAAACTGCTCAATGAACACAAAGGGTAGTCACATGGGAAGCAGGAAAAGCAAACGAGACTGAGCCAGCCTATTTCCAGGGAACTTCCGGTTTCAACCTAGGAGGTCCAGACTGGACACGGACACATCCTGATGTGCTGATTTAACACACGGTGACTCTGCCCGCCGACAGGTATGACTCAGTCTGACCACCTGAGAACTCGAGCAGCGATTTTCCCCCTTGAGGGGAACAGGAAGGAGTGAGGAAGAGCCCTGCTGGAAGGATCCGGGTCAGACAGTGAACAACAAAACCCCTGGAACACTGCTTCTCAAACTGTCGTGTGTACAAACTCACCTGGTGAGCCTGTTAAAACACGCAGATTCTGAGTCAGCTGGAACCTGGGGGTAGGGGGGATGGAGCTGACTCTCCACATTTCTAACAGGCGACCAGGTGAGGCGAGGCTGATGGTGCAAGAAACACACCTTAAGTGGTGAGATCTTTAGAAAGAATAGATATGACATGGAATCTGAAACCATCCTTTGAGGTCCTATTTGATATCACTCATCTTAAACCAGATTTTTGCTGGAGACTGTGGCCCAGAAGCACAGGGTTGAGAGTAAGGGAGCCTGCTGAGACCAAAAGGAGAAGTGGACTCATCAGACGTTCCAGTCCTGGCTCTCTGAACACCTCACCATGTGACCTCGAGCAACTTGTTTCCTCTTCCTTGGCCGTCTCGGATCTGCAGACCAGCTGTGTCAACACTTTCCAAGCATTTAAAAAATATATACATATAGATTTTCGGGCTTCACCCTTACAGATTCTAATTCAATAGGTCTGAGGTGTGGTCTGAGTATCTGAATGTGCTTAAACCCAATGATTCAGATACAGACCCAGAGTGGGAAACCATCAGGTAATTGATAACCGCAGTGGAACTCTCCATGGTGCTGACCAATGTCAGGCAATGTGGACTAAACACAGACCCCCGGGTGGTAATAAGACTTCCCAGGGTGTGCAGTGGTAAACAAAACACCTGCCAGTGCAAGAGACAAAAGAGACTGGGGTCCAACCCCTAGGTCGGGGAGATCCCCTGGAGGAAGAAATGGCAACTCACTCCAGTATTCTTTCCTGGAGAAACCCCTGACAGAGGAACCTACCTGGAGGACTACAGTCCATGGGGTTGCAAAGAGTCAGACATGACTGAGCACACACACATGGGAGGCGGTAACTTCCCACCCTGTTTGAGAATCTGAAAAGACGCAGCCGTCTTTTGCCCTGTTCCATTACCAGTATTACTGGCACACCATCAGCCACCTGGTTCCCAGCAGTGATGCCTAATCTAAGCAAAAGGGAAAACAGAACACCCAGTTATTTACAAAATCAATGTACTCGAGGTGTCTGCGACAGTCCCCAAAGCAATGCCGAGGGACATGATTTACAGCTCTCCAGATCTGTCTGAGCATTGAGGGGAAGTCCCCAGATAGCAAAACCATCCCTTATTTGATGCTCTGATTTGAAGAATGCCTGTGTGAAACTCTAGTCCACACTTTTTGCAGGGATCACCCACTGTAAGAAGAGGCATGAGCAGAGGGCGAGGGGAGAGGATAAAAGCCGGAAATGAGGATTAAGCAGGATGCCAGGGTGGCCCGGCTGGCTCATTTTTCTAGCTTTCCCCAAAGATGTATGCACCTGTCCAAAACGAATTACAGAGCCATTACCCACACATGGAGCCGCTTCAAACATCAAGCAGCAGAAGGTCAAGTCCAAATGAGAGTCCATTGCTAGCTGAAAACCTACTACCTCTCTATTTTTACCCTTGTCTTTCAAAGGGAGCTGGGGAATTTTACTTTGGTTGGCAGCACTGTGCAAAAAAAAAAAAAATTATTATTATTATTTGTTTTTGTACTTTGAAGGCTGAAGAAATTCCATATTGCTCAGTTTATAACTTAATACCTCCTCTGACCTGGGTAACCTTTCCCAGGACGGTTTTCCAGGACAGTTCTAGCATTAAATCTGTTTGACCTAGTGTGTTATTCAGGGATCAGAAGCTATCTATATGTTTGTTTAAGCAGACATCATCTGTCTAGCATTAAATCTGTTTGACCTAGCATGTTATTCAGAGATCGGAAACTATCTATATGTTTGTTTCAGCAGACAGCATCTGTCCTCCCTCTTCATGCCCTCCTCTTCCCAAATTGCAAGCTCTGTGCAAGCAGGGCCCGTATCTATTTAGCCTCAGTGGCTGGCACATAGTAGGTGCTCAAGAATGATTTGTTGAATGAATGAGTGAGTGACTGCATGATGCTCCTCTTGAGAAGTCTGGAGACTTCTGGGCATTTCTCTGGACCAGTCTCTCCTGCTGTTCATCCTCCACATGGCTTCCCAAGAAGCCGGATGGGTGGAGCTGCTCCAGGAACTCTGGCTTCCAAAGTGCCATCTCCTTTGCCTGGAATTCCCCATCTCAGTCAACAGCTGGACCCTGCTCAACCTTCAGGTCTCCCCTCTGTTCTGAAGCTTGTCTGATCTCTCTCTTTTCCTTCTGCCCCAGGCTGGTCCCCCTGCTGTTTTGCCTACACACTCCCCAAGCCCTTCTTTCCTGGTGACAGTGCTATAATTTTCCCCTGGGGAAAAATCAACCTTTTCCCACTCTCAGATCACAGGGCTTGGATGGGATTAATTCCACCCCTTGACTCCAGGCTGAGCACACGACCTGGCCAATCACAGTCATTACTATTGACCCTGGAATAGGCACAGGACTCGAACTGGGCCAGTGAGTGTCAGTGCCAAGACCAGAACACTGAAAGAAGATTGGCTCTTTCTGCCTGAGCTGCTAATGGGATACAGAGAAAGTCTGGAGCTGTGTGACCATCTTTGCCACAAGAGGGGAGGCTGACTGCAAATGCAGCCAACTCAGAAAAAAAGCAGGTGGAGAGACAAACAGATAGGTAGACAGATAAGAAGCAAGAGACTGGGTGAGCAAAAGAGAAGATGATTGGCCAAAATATTGGCCTCTGATGATGTCACGGAACTCCTGAATCCAGCCATTCCTGAAGTCAGCTCTCGACTGCTATGTTACACAGCCAACAAATCCTCTTTTTAAATTAAAAATAGCTTGATTTGGGTTTTTTTTTCACTTGCAGTGAAAAGCCTCCTAGATGACATACCCTCCCCTCTGCACCCACAGAAACCCTGTTTGAGCCTCCCCCATAGTACTTCCTGGGGGTGGGGGTGATCTACCTATTGCCCTTCTAAACTGTAAACTCCCTGAGGGCAAGAAATTCATCTCATTCACCTCAGAAGTGTTAAGACTTGATATACCATGGATACATAACAGAGATTGTGAAATGAAAGAGTGAAGGAAAGTTTATCTGGAAATTACTGAAGCTTTCCATTGATCTGTTTTTGCTCTAAGGGCCTTTCTGACAAGAGCTCACAACTTCTCAGGATCCTGGCTGTTTGCAGTTTGCTCCACTCCCCTGAGTGCTGGTTTCTCAGATCTTCAAAGTCAGACATTCTGGAGATAACAGCAAGGAGCAGATCCAAGCTCTTCAGAAAGCACACAGCCCAGGGATTGAATATAACTGTGCTTCTTGCTCACCAGGACTTCATCCAAGGCCAGAGCCGTCACTGGACCTCCACGCTGTCCAGCTGAGGGGCTGAAGCACTGGGACATAACAGATCCAACACATGCTTGGACCTGTTAACTTTTCAGGCTTCTGGACCAGTGCAGAGGCTTTCCCGTGACTGAGCACCCTTTCCTCTTCTACTTAATTCTTCAAAGCTTACTTGAAAAGCTATCCCGTCCAAGAGGTCTGCCCTGAACTCCCAGAGATGATAAGTTCAAAAGCCTTCAGGGACAGGCAACGAGAGAAGCAGAGCAGCCTGGCAGCCCAGGCAGCACCCGCCCCATTGAAGGACCAGCCTCAGCTCCTGCCAACCGCTGCAACCAGAAAATCCAAGATAAAGACCGGCCTCTTATAGCTGGGCAGCCTGTGTGCTCTGAACTGCAGACATGGGTTTATTATCACGGTTGTCGCTGTGAACCTCATCACCACCATCATCAAATACAAACTGTGTCTCAGGTGGACCGTGCCCAGGGTGCCTTCAGCTGACAACGTCCATGCTGGGGCATGGGATGGAACCCCAACACGACAGAGTACAGTCGCCGATGTGTGTCCATCTCCTACAAGGCTCCATCTCTGCAGGTTGGACCCCACATCTCCAGGTCTGCTAATGACCCTCCCAGTCCTCTGGACAAACCAAACCTCACTGGCACCAGGAGTAGCTGTTCTGCCCATGACTTGGCATGTGTCTCCCCGCTCACCCCATCGAGCCACCCTCCGCATGGCGGTGATGTGTCCACAACAAAAATGAGGCCACTGTAATTCCTCTGCTTGAAATCCTTAAATAGCTCCCCCCACCCCACACACACAACACGCTCCGCACACATAGACCATGTTTAAACAAATCACTGTAGTTATAAAATGTATGAACACTGCATGCATGCGTGCTCAGTTGTGTCTGACTCTTTGCAACCCCATGGACTGTAGACAGCCAGGCTGCTCCGTCCACGGAATTCTCCAGGCAAGAATACTAGAGTGGGTTGCCATTTTCCTCCTCCAGAGGATCTTTCCAACCCAGGGATCAAACCTGCATCTCCTAAGTCTCCTGCACTGCACGTGGATTCTTTACCACTGAGCCATCGGAGAAACCCCACAGTTACAAAATGTATGAATGCTACAAAGGAAAAAGAAAAAAAGCCCATTGGGCTGAAAAAGCCCCTAGTGGAGAGAGAGCACTTATTCTGGGGGGCTGGGAAAGGGTTACCTGAGGAGGTAGAATTTAAGCTGAGACATGACAGATGAGAAACATCAGTCACAGGAAGGATGAGGGATGGAGTGGTCCAGAAGGAACTGTATGTGCAAAGGCCCTAAGGCACAGAAGAGCTTGAGGGTTCAAGACCTAAGAAGGAGACACGGACAGTGGCCTGGGGTGGGGCAGGGATGATGGGTCCTCGGCCACCTGAACGCGAGAGGATTCGGTCCTGGGGTAGGGCAGGGATGATGGGTCCTCGGCCACCTGAACGTGAGAGGATTCGGTGACAATGAGCAGGCAAGCTCTTGGCACCAGGCTGGGATGGAGTTAGCACTCAATGAACAGCTGCTATTCTTAGTAAGATGGCAGTGCTGATGTGAAAGAGGGCTTGTTTATCTCCTGCTGCTAGGAATACTGCTGCCCAGGTCAGGAGGGAGAGCTACAAGCCAGCATCAAAGCCTCCTTTATGATACAAAACAGTTCCCTTCTCATGGGCTTATGAGGATCAGGCACTTGACTCAAAAAGAGCTTCTAAACTCATTACAAAGAGTACCTTGCTTTCCCTGGGAAGGCAGAAGAATTGAGAAAGTAATGATGAGAAAGTTCCAAGGAGGCAGTTGGCTTAGTGGTAGAGAAGACTGGCTCTCCAAAGAAGCAGAGGAAATTGTGTTCAACACTTCTTGGACACACAAGGCTTTCTGAACTCCATCTCGAGCAGAGGAGCCATGGAGGGGTGAACCCTGAGTGCACATTAAAAAATGCAACCTGGGGCCTCAAGTTCCTTTGTGCCAGTACCCACTGACGAGCCCCCAGTGATGGTGAACTACATGCCAGAGCCTTGGCATGTAGAGTCTGATGAGAAGTCGGTGCTCTTCTGGAAAAGCAGACGTGGAAACGTGTGTAAGCACTAAGGTGCTCTGGAAGCTGTGGGGGAAATGGGCACTGAGCCCGTGGGAAGCCCAGGAAGGAAGAGGTGGTGTCAGGGGAGCGAGGTGGGAGGTTTACTGGAGATGAAGGAAAGAGTCACGTCTTTTTAAAAGAATGCACGAAGGGTGGCATCCAGAAGCATGAGAAGATTACAGAAACCAACAAGCAAGAAACAAGAATCCCGGTGGGAAAATGACCAAAGGACACAGACCAGAAAGAGAGGGAAGAGGAGATACAAAGGGTCAAAAACCAGGAATGACTCATCAGCCTTGTTATGAACACATCACCAGCCTTATCAGTAATCAGGCAAATAAGTCAAAACCACAATGAGGTACTATCTTGTTCTCTGTGTTGGCAAAACATAAATTGTAAGTCTAACAGTGACAACTACTGTTGAGAACAACGGGGAGTTCTCATCTTCCTGGTTGGGAGGGAACACTTGGTCCCACTATCAGGGAGTGCAATTTGGCAACAGCTAGGGAGGCTGAAGACAAACATGACCTGTGAGCTGGCACCTCACTCAGAAGACATCTCCAATGACTCTAAAACGTGTGCCAGGAGATGTGGAAGGACATTCACAGTAACAATGTATGAATAAGGAAACTCGTAAACAACCTAATAAATGCCTGTCAAAGGGAGAATCAATAAATATATACAACACTGAATATCTGTGCAACAGAATACAAGTACAGCAGTTAGTGAATTAGAAGGACATGCATCCAAATGTATAGATCTCAACAAGGTAATGTTTGTGAAAAACACAACATGTGAAAAGATAAAAAGATTGCTATCATTTATGCAATGTCATAAAAAGGCAAACCCTCTCCTTAGCATGTATATGATAATGAAAGTGTTAAACCACAAACAGAAAGAATGTGCAGATCCACGGGTTGAGTCCCTCTGGGAACAACAATACAGAGGACTCAGCTATATCTGAAATGTTTGATTTCTAAATGTTAACACTTATTAAATCTGGATAATGATACATGCATGCTCACTATATTTTTCCATGATTCTGGGGCATGTGTAAAATATTCTGTAATAAATTTTAAAAGCTTAACAGCAAATATGAAAAAAAAGGAACAGCTATGAATTCCAGGTAGCAGGAATATCAGTGCTCATTACTGTCAGTTCAGTTAGACAGTTCAGTCTCTCAGTCATGTCTGGCTCTTTTTGACCCATGGACTGCAATATGCCAGGCTTCCCTGTCCATCACCAACTCCCAGAGCTTGTTCAAACTCATGTCCATCAAGTTGGCGATGCCATCCAACCATCTCATCCTGTCATCCCCTTCTCCTCCTGCCTTCAGTCTTTCCCAGCATCTGGGTCTTTTCCAATGAGCCAGCTCTTCACATCACGTGGCCAAAGTATTGGAGTTTCAGCTTCAGCATCAGTCCTTCCAGTGAATGTTCAGGATTGATTTCCTTTAGCATTGACTGATTGGATCTCCTTGCAGTCCAAGGGACTCTCAAGAGTCTTCTACAAAACTACAGTTCAAAAGCAAAAATTCTTTGGTGCTTAGCTTTCTTTATGGTTCAACTCTCACATCCATACCCGACTACTGGAAGAACCATAGCTTTGACTAGACGGACCTTTGTTGGCAAAGTAATTTCTCTGCTTTTTAATATGCTTTCTAGGGTTTGTCATAGCTTTTCTTCCAATGAGTAAGCATTTTTTAATGTCATGTCTGAGGTCACCATCTATAGTGATTTTGGAGCCCAAGAAAATAAAGTTTCTCACTCTTTCCATTGCTTCCCCATTTATTTGCCATGGAGTGATGGGACTGAATGTCATGATCTTTGTTTTTTGCATGTTGAATTTTAAGCCAGCTTTTTCACTCTCTTCTTTCACTTTCATCAAGAGGCTCTTCAGCTCCTCTTCACTTTCCGCCATAAGGGTGGTATCATCTGCACATCTGAGGTTACTGATATTTCTCCCAGCAATCTTGATTCCAGCTTGTGCTTCATCCAGCCCAGCATTTCGCATGATGTATTCTGCATATAAGTTAAATAAGCAGGGTGATAATATACAGCCTTGTCGTACTCCTTTCCCGATTTGGAACCAGTCTGTTGTTCCATGTCCAGTTCTAACTGTTGCTTCTTGACCTGCATATAGGCTTCTCAGAAGGCAGGTAAGTTGGTCTGGTATTTCCATCTCTTTAAGAATGTTCCACAGTTTGTTGTGATCCACACAGTCAAAGGCTTTGGCGTAGTTAATAAAGCGGAAGTAGATGTTCTGCTGGAATTCTCTTGTTTTTTGGATTATAATCTAACAGATGCTGGCAATTTTATCTCTGGTTCCTGTGACTTTTCTAAATCTAGCTTGAACATCTGGAAGTTCTTGGTTCATGTACAGTTGAAGCCTGGTTTAGAGAATTTTGAGCATTACTTTGCTAGCGTATGAAGTGAAGTGAAGTGAAGTTGCTCAGTCGTGTCCGACTCTTTGCGGGCCCCATGGACTATAGCCTACAAGGCTCCTCTGTCCATGGAATTTTCCAGGCAAGAGTAATGGAGTGGGTTGCCATTTCCTTCTCCAGGGGATCTTTCCAACCCAGGGAATGAACCCGGGTCTCCCGCACTGCAGGCAGACGCTTTAACCTCTGAGCCACCAGGGAAGCCCCTGCTAGCGTGTGAGATGAGTGCGATTGTGTGGTATTTTGAACATTCTTTGGCATTGCCCTTCTTTGGGAATGGAATGAAAACTGACTACCTTTTCCAGTCCTGTGGCCACTGCCGAGTTTTCCAAATATGCTGGCATACTGTGAATGCAGCACTTTCACAGCACCATGTTTTACATTTTGAAATAGCTCAGCTGGAATTCCATCATCTCCACTAGTTTTGTTCAAAGTGACTGTTTCCTAAGGCCTACTTGACCTCACATTCCAGGATGTTTGGCTCTAACTGAGTGGTCACACCACCGTGGTTATCTGGGTCATGAAGATCTTTTTTGTATAGCTCTTCTGTGTATTCTTGCCACCTATTCTTAATATCTTCTGCTTATTAGGTCCATACCATTTCTATCCTTAATTGTGCCCATTTTTGCATAAAATGTTCTCTTGGAATCTCTAATTTTCTTGCATTTTTTCCCCTTCTTTTAAGAATTCATCACTGTATAATAATATACCATTGGATAACCACTCTGGGAAGCTCTCCGGCAGTATCTACTTAAGTGGAGCATGCCCATCCTCTGACCTGGCAATTCCATTCCTGAGCATAGACTCACAGAAATGAGGGCTGATCTCCACTAGAAGACATCTCTGTACAAGGTTGCTAATTAAGCACTACATTAATTGAGCCATCCAAATATCCAGGAACAGTCAAACACAACAAAAAAACACTGTGATATATCCATACAATGGAATCTTCTCAATGGAATTTATACAATGCAACTTTCCATGCAATGGAATACGACACAGCAATGAAAAAAAGATTGTTCTGCAAGAACATGAATGAATCGTACAGACGTGATGCTGAGAGAAAGAAGCCAGACACAAAGGAGGACAGACTATCATCGCACTGATGTCAAATTCTAAACCAGGCAAAATGAATCGATGAACTAGAAATCAGGAGAGTGGCCAGCCATGTGTGGAGAGCGACAAGTGGAGGCCGGGAGTTCTGCTAACGGTCTATGCTTTGGTCTCTGTGCTGTTAGCACAGGCGCGTTCATTTTGCTAAAATCCATCAAGCAGCACACTTAAGACTGGAGGTATGCTATAACTCAGTTTAAAAAACAAAACAAAAAAAACCCACCACCACAGCAACGAGAGCAATGAAGAGGGAGAGGAAGATGACAGAAGGGAAGAAAGAACCCAGCATGCCTGTGTTTGAGTCGTCAGAGGTTACAGAAGAATGGCAACCAAACTCGGGAGGCTTCTCTGTAGACCTATTACTTCAAGCTAGCGTTTGAGGTACTGGGCTAACAGCTAAGTAGCAGCGCCTCATTGGATCATCACAAAAGCCCTCATCCCACGTGACCGCTGAGGCAACCGAGTCGCAGGCTTGCCTGAGGTCACGTGGCCAGTGTACGCCAGAAAGGCAAAGAAAGGAAAGTGAAGTCGCTCAGTTGTGTCCACCTCTTTGCGATCCCATGGACTGTAGCCTGCCATGCTCTGCCGTCCATGGGATCTTCCAGGCAAGAATACTGCAGTGGGTTGCTGTTCCTTCTCCAGAGAATCTTCCCGATGCAGGGATCAAAGCTGGGTCTCCCACATCACAGGCACACGCTTCACCATGTGAGCCACCAGGGAGTCAGAGACAGGGTCTACCTGTGGCTAACGGCGCATCAGAGCCCACACCCTGAGCCTCTTGGCCTCTGGCAACTTAGAAGCCAAACTGCCAAATTGCAAAGCTTCTAAAAATGCCTAAGCGGACTTCTCTGGCGGGTCAGTGGCTAAGACACCGTGCTGTCAATGCAGGGCTCAATTCCTGGTCAGGGAACAAGAGCCTGCATGCCGCAACTACGACCCAGAGCAGCCAAATAAATAAATACTGAAAAAAATACAATAAAAATGCACCTGCTGCAGAGAAAGTCAAGGGGAAGCGGATGGCTCCCTCCGTACATGAGGAATTCTGGCCCCAGAAAGCTGGCAATGGGGACAGAACTAAATGGTGGCAACTTGAGAAAGTACGGATGTTTCTCCCTAGTTGCTGAGATGAACCGAGACTGCAACACAGAGTTCTTGAGTGTCAATGGAAGCACTTAAGAGGAAGGGAGCAATTATTCTTACTTATTGGAGATGTGAGTGAACGCTGAGAGGTACTCTTCTGGGTTGTGATTTTAAGCAGATGTCCAAAAATGTGAGGAGGGGAAAGCAGACATGACATGGATTAAGTATGTTCAGAAGGGCCTTCAGAGCTAGAAGGGAGATTAAACAGTGACATACAAGTTACTTAACAGCCCCGGAAATATGTGGGGCGACCCTTACTGCCCAGGAGCGAGCCCAGTGTTCTATAATTCATGGCCATCTCCAAACCCATGGGTTCCACACTGCTGCGGCAGAGGCCTCCACCAGAGCGGAGTGAGGGGGAAGCTGGCTGGTGAACTGGGGGCCGGCGCCCTGGTGAGTCACAAGGCACGGCTGCTGCAGTGTCTTTGCAGACCCTCCTGGGAATATTCTCACTGTTGGGTCTACGTCCAGAGGGCAGGTAGGGCCTGAGCATCTTTCTAAGAGCAATTACCAAAGAGCTTTGAGTGTTGTGGCATGCGGGATCTTCTGCAACACTTACAACTCTTTGTTTGATATATGCTCCTGGAAAATAAATAAAAGTGTTCAGTGATGCAGGGAACCGAGGAGAAAGGGAGCTGAAGCCACACAACACGGGTGTCACACACTGATATCGATGGAGCTTGAGTTCATTTGTTCATCAAACACGTTTGGACTCCCCTGGTGGTCCAGTGCTTAAGAATCTGCCTGCCAATGCAAGTGACATGGGTTTGTTTCCTGGTCTGGAAAGATTCCACCTGCTGTGGGGCAAGAGGGCAACTAAGCCCATACACCACAACTACTGAGCCCATGGCCAGCAACTACTGAGGAGGCCACGGCAATGAGAAGCCACTGCAATGAAGCTCACACACTGCAACTGGAGAGTAGCTACTGCTTGCAGCAAATAGAGAAAGCCTGCATGAAGCAGGGAAGACTCAGCACAGCCAAAAATAAACAAACGTTTAAAAAGAAAACAACATTTAACTCAGCACCTGCTACGTGCCAGGCACTGAGTGAGATGCTGAGAAGACACAGATTCAGCAGGCCTGGTCCTGCTCTCTAATTGCATGGGATAACGGGGCAAAGAGAGGACTGTGCATCAGGCAGTCCAGAGGGAGCGTGAAAAAGGAAGTCAGGGGAAAGAGAGCTGACACTCTGGAGTTCAGGGAAGGCTTCCTGGAGGAGGTGGCACCTGCAAGGTCTGTGACTTGAGACCACCAGGATGATCCTCTTGGAATCAAACTCTTCATACACTACACAGGAAACGCAGGGGATGGGAACAAAACGGGAATTACACCTCTAGCTGAGGCTCTGGACTATTCGTTTATAAAATGATCTTGATTTTTTTTAACTGGATTTTAATTAGATGCTATAGAGCATCCCCCTCCTACAAGAATCCATATCTCCATAGGTAGGCATATATAACTATAGTCTAGATCCGAGGCTCAGCACTCTTTCTCTCCTGAGACAATTTTCCTGGCCAGATGACTTTGGCAACTGCTCTCTGGAAAATATCTTAAGAGGCTCTTCACTGTATTAAAGGGAAACACAAATGTGTGGTGTATAATGAGCCCAATTTCTTTCTCCTTCTTGTTTAATACATTAAGTACCGGGACTATTTACACAGTAGTTGGCAGGGTGTCAAAAGAGAAACAAGCTTGCGTTTATGGCTTCATTCAGCTAAAGCATCTTTTCTCTCTGGAAAACCGTGAGCTTCCGGGGACTGTGTCTGCGCTCCCTGTGTCTCAGTTCCGACTGGGTGGCCTATCTGCATTGCCTTCTGGATCTTTTCCCCACACGAGGGTGCTCCTGGGAGAATCCCACGAGACGATGCCTTTCTGCAGAGAAACCTGCAGTACCACGTGACTCCCTGTGGTGCCGGCTCCCGGGTCTGGGTGGGAGGGAGGGTCACGTGAGCTTCTCGACCAGGAGGCACAGGGCCATCAGCACGAGCCGGACTTGATCCCTGATGGGAGCCCCAGGAGCTTGGGTGGTAGGCTTACAGCAGCCGAGCCTGTTTCCTCATCTGTAAGACATCTTTCTACAGGGCCTGGCAAGAACTGCAGGATGAGAAAATGACTACAGAGCCTTCAGTATACAAGCCAGGCACAGGATGGCTGGTATTAACATGCACACAAAAGTGAGGGGGCTCCAGACAGACCACCTATGTCAGGCTTGTCCACTGCTTGGGCTCAGAGTCTCAGAATCCTCTACGGGAAAGAGGTGCGTACTTATGTGTCCACTTGCTCCATCTCACTACCGAGCCATGGGACCCGTTTAACCAACTGGCACGCAGCGCTTACCATAAGCAGGCACAGTTGTGAGTGCTGTAGACACATTACCACCTCAAATCCTCATAACAACACTAGGAAGGAAATGCTGACACTACCCCTGGTACACAGAAGCAGAAACTGAGACACAGAGAGGTCAGATAACTTGCCCAGGCACACACAGCTAGTGAGTGAGTGAGAACCTTTATCCTTTTTGTTTTACTCTCAGGGCTGGCAAAGACCTACAGAAGGAATACATATACAAATAGGTGAATGAATGATGTTGCATACACTTAGGTTTATCAGGAAGGTTTATAAGCCTGTGGGTTGACTATAAAGGCACAGCTTCTAGCTCTAAAAAAGGCCCCTAAGTGAGGGTGGGTGGTGTGTGAACCTGGATGATTCAGGAGAAGGGAGAGGCAATCAAGGGCTCTGGCTTCGCCTGCTCCCTGATTTCTATACCAACGAGGTTAAGAAACTGACTTAAGGGACTTTCTTGGCAGTCCCCCAGCGGTTAAGACTCTGTGCTTCCACTGCAGGGGGCCTGGGTTCAACCCTGGTGAGGGAACTATTAAGATCCTGCACAACTCGTGGACGATGGCATGACTGCATGACTTTAATTTTTAAAAAATTAAAAAACAAAGAAACTGACTTAAAAAATCAATGTCAGTGTCCACCAACCGAGCAGCGGCTAAATAACCTACATTCGCCGGCCCTCCAGCACCCTCCGTGGTGGACCTGTAGTGAGAGGGTGAAGGCGCAGGGCCCTGCAGACCATCTGCCTGGGCTGACACAGCAGCCCTGACAGCACTGAGCGAGATGACCTCGGACAGGTCACTTCCCCTCCCTGTGTCTCTTGTTTCATTTGTAGAGTGAGGTCACGGGGGTGGTTTTCTGCTCCAGGCAAGGGAGGAGGTGTGAGGCCGGCAGAAGGATGCCTCCTTTGAGGTGTTGTTCAGTCACTCAGTCGTGTCCGACTCCTTGCACCCCTACGGCAGGCCTCTCTGTCCCTCACCACCTCCGAAGTTGGCCCAAGTTCACGTTCACTGCATCGGTGATGCCATCCAGCCACCTCATCCTCTGACACCCTCTTCTCCTTCTGCCCTCAATCTTTCCCATCATCAGGGACTTTTCCGATGAGTCAGCTGTTCGCATCAGATGACCAAAATACTGGAGTTTCAGCTTTAGCATCCGTCCTTCCAACAAGTATTCAGGGTTCATTTCCCTTAAGACTGACTGATTTGATCATCTTCCCTGAGATGCTCTCACCCTGATCTCCAGGACCTGGCTACACTACCTCACATAGCAACAGGGACTTTGCAGGGGTGATGAGGGACCCTGAGATGGGGAGATGTTCCTGGGTTACCAGGTTGGACCACAACAAATCTCAAAAGCAGAAAACCTTCCCCTGGTGTGGTCAGCAGAAGATGGGACTATGGCAGAGTGGTCAGAGAGACACGGCGCTAAAGATGGAGACAGGGGTCACAGGTAAAGGAATGCAGGAAGCCTCCAGAAGCTGCAAAAGGCAAGGAAACAATTCTTCCCTGGAGCCACCAGGAAGAATCAGCTGTGCCCACACCTTGACTTCAGCCCAGTGAGACCTGGCTTAGACTCCTGACCTCCTGAACTGTAAGACAACACATGCGTGTTGCTCTCTACTGCCAGGTCTGTGGTATTTGTTAAAAGGCATTCATCGGAGGCTAACACAGACACACAGAGGAAACGGCACATGGACGGGGAGAACCTCCCCACAACTGCCTGCGTTCCCACCTGCTCCCTCATGTGAGACTCATCACCAGGATGCCTGCTGGCCCGTTGAGCATCGTCCCTCCAACAGAAAGCAACCCTGATTCCCCCTCCTCATTCTCCTCTGAGCTCACTGGGAGCCCCCTCCAGTCTGCAGGATTCACTAGCTTTTCTCCTCACAAGACTGTGAACTGTGTGAAGGCAGAGACCACACTTTGAATCATCTCTGACACCGCACACCTAGCATGACAGTCCTGACCTTGAGACATATCTGCCAAGTGGAAGAATTCACCTCTGTATTCCTCCAAGATGCCTGCTTGTTCCTCCTGCTGTTTCCAACTTCTGCTGGGGTCCTGCCATTGGCCCCGGCGGCTGCATTGAAATCTACACCTCTAGGGAGTTGCAAAGCGTTTTCCACGGCTTAGCGAGTGCCCATCGGTTCCTCCACGGCACACTGGTGTGTTTGTTTTTAATGAGAACTTTAATGCATAACTTCTCCAACAAGTTGAATTATCTGCAGCTCGGGAGAAAGCGATTCGCCTTGCCTTTGTGTCAAATGAACTTTCAGAGACTGACTCCATTATCCTAAGAAGGAACGACAGGCCCTTAATTCTCATTTGCTCACTGAGCAATAATGGAGATTTTTAGTAGTATCATCAAAAAACATGTCTTCCACCTAAGTCCTCGTACCAGTCAAATCCATTTGGACAGGGAGCTCTCAAGCCATGACCTTTGGTCACTAGGCAGCCAGCTTTCCTGTCTGTAAAGGCTTGCCGGTCTTCTGCTCATCCTGCAAGAAACATTCAGCCAAAAGCGGAATGGGAACAACCTCTAAACATACCCTGAAAGTTACTCTACTCCTTTTTGGAATTCAGATTTTTCTGCATTTGTGCCAAGACCCAGTAAAGTAAAGAGAGTAAAAGGGAAACTTTTCCATTTCGTTTCTGTTCATGTAGTCATTCATTCAGGCCACAAGCATCTCTGTTGTGTTGGTTCTATTCTAGGAACTGGAGAGAGCAGTTTTCATGAGCTTCCATTCCAGGGCAGAGAGAAGGATGCTATTCAAAGACACAAAGAAACCATCTCCACTCAGAGTATGTGCCGGGAGAGGCTGGGCAAAAATGAAAACAAAGTGATGGGCAAGAGACTGGCTGAGGGGGCAGCATTGACCAGGATGCTGGGGAAGACTTCTCTTGAGGAGTGGAGCTGAGCTGGGCACTCACGAGTCGAAGGAGCGGTCCAGGCACAGACGGGCGGAAAGTCATTCCTGGCAGAGGGAAGGGCAGGTGCAGAGGCCAGAGAGCAGCATGGACATGTACCCACCTCCAGGCAGAAGCTGTAAGAACCAGCATCCGGTCTGCCTCTGTCCCTTGTCCTGCTGCCATAAGCGTGCTGAGAGGAGGCTCCGGCAGCCTGGGCGGTGATGCTGTGAGTGGCAGAGCTCCTCACCAACACGTGATGGACCCAAGCGTGAGCCTGGGTGATTTCGGCTGCCAAGATCACGGTGCTGTTTGTTATCTCCGTCGAAGCATAACAAACTGTGGAAAACTCTTAAAGACATGGGAATAGATCATCTTACCTGTCTCCTGAGAAACATCTATGCCGGTCAAGAAGCAAAGGTCAGAACCTTATGTGGAACAACTGACTGGTTCAAAATTGGGGAAGGAGTACAAGAACGCTGTTTATTGTCACCCTGTTTACTTAATTTATATACAGAGCAAATCATATGAAATTCTGGGCCGGATGAGCTATAAGCTGGAATCAAGAATGCTGGGAGAAATATCAACAACCTCAGATATGCAGATGGCATCAGTCTAATGGCAGAAAGTAACGAGGAACTAAAGAGCCTCTTGATGAGGGTTAAAGAGAAGGGTGAAAAAGCCGACTTAAGAAAACTAAGATCATGACATCTGGTCCCATCACTTCATGGCAAATGGAAGGGGAAAAGGTGGAAGTAGTGACAGATTTCCTCTTCTTGGGCTCCAAGATCACTGCAGATGGTGACTGCAGCCATGAAGTTAGAAGATGATGGCTTCTTGGAAGGAAAGCTAAGACAAACCTAGACATCATATTGAAAAGAAAAGACACCACTTTGCCAACAAAGGTCCATGTGCTCAAGCTCTTTCCAGTAGAGAGTTGGACCATAAAGAAGGCTGAGTGAGGAAGAATTGATGCTTTTGACCTGTGGTGTTGGACAAGACTCTTGAAAGTCCCTTGGACTGCAAGGAGATCCAACCAGCCAATCCTAAAGGAGATCAACCCTGAATACTCACTGGAAGACTGATGCTACAGCTGAAGATCAAATACTTCAACCACCTGATGTGAAGAGCCGACTCACTGGAAAAGACCCTGATGCCAGGGAAGACTGAAGGCAGAGAAGAGGAGGCTGACAGAGGATGAGATGGTTGGATGGCATCACTGATTCAATGGACATGAACTTGAGCAAACTCTGGGAGATGGTGAGGGACAAGGAGGCCTGGCGTGAGGCCACCCCTAGGCTCACAAAGAGTCAGACACAACTAAGTGACTGAACAACAACAAAAAAAAAACAAGCCTATCCTGAGTGATACAAGTCCCATGACTATGATATTTAATAGTTAATAATAACTTTAGGGGCTTCCCTGGTAGGTCAACTGCCAGAGCTACTGGTGAAGGACAGGGAAGCCTGGCGTGTGGCAGTCCATGGGATTGCAAAGAGTCAGACACAGCTTACCAACTGAACAACTTTAACATGGGCTTCCCTGGTGCTCAGTGGAAAAGAATCCGATTGTAATGCAGGAAACCGCCTTCAGTGCAGGGGATGCAGGTTTGATCCCTGGGTTGGGAAAATGCCCCAGAGGAGGGCATTGCAACCCACATCAGTACTCATGCCTAGAGAATCCCATGGACAGAGGAGCCTGGTGGGCCACAGTC
This sequence comes from Odocoileus virginianus, assembly GCF_023699985.2. Taxonomy (NCBI): domain Eukaryota; kingdom Metazoa; phylum Chordata; class Mammalia; order Artiodactyla; family Cervidae; genus Odocoileus; species Odocoileus virginianus. The sequence continues at coordinate 10,776,692 of NC_069706.1, read as the reverse complement.
CATGAAGTCACAAGAGCTGGACACGACTTAGCAACTAAACCACCACTACCAACTTTAACATACAACTATTGTGGCCTGACTTGGCTACGAAGGAATACATATTTCATTGACTCAGAAAACTATTTTAATGCAATGGGCTGGATTGGTACATGAAGGCATGAATATATCTCCATCGAGTGCACTGGGATCCCTGAGCATTTATAACTAAACACATACACAGCATACTGTGGTAAAAGAAATGCATTGGTGAAGACAAATCTTTTATCCAGAAAACTATAAAATGTGTAAATTTAATTGATTTTTTAAAAGTTCAAACTGGGGTTAAGATGACATTTTACTTCTAGGGAAACAGAAATTTAGGCTAGAAAGGTACTCATCTGATGAATTTTAAAAGGCTACAAAGTGTTTTAATATGTCCTTGAATACTGTCCAGGACTGTGGATTCTACAGTGAATCATTTAACGGGTCTAAGGCTTAGAGCAACAAGGTGCATGTAACTCAACGCACCTGGGGATGTGTGTCTGCATATTAATACATGCCTTAATGGTCCGGGCAGGCAAGTGTTCCATATTAATACATGCCTCAAGTGTTCCATTGGTGAAGTGACCCAATCAAAGAAAAGACTTTGATGGGGTACATTTTTCTAGCTCAATTGAGAATCAAGCTCTCTAGAAACTTTACCCACAGAGTATCAAAGCAGGAATTCCGAGCTATTAGACTCAGGTGTGGCCAGTGAAAGCTTGGTCTTGTAAGAAGAGTTCATCACCGGCCTCTGTTGGGCATTGAGGTCCTGAATCCTGACTCATTCTGCCCTTGAAAATCAGACAGATCCTCAGATCCAGTGGGGGGAGGGGGGCGACACAGACTAGAGGGAATTAAACTAGAGTTAGAACCTGACCAGGGCTTCTCAGGTGGCTCAGTGGTAAAAATCTGCCCACCAATTCAGGAGATGCAAGTTCGATCCCTGCATCAGGAAGATCTCCTGGAGAAGGAAATGGCAACCCACTCCAGTATTCTTGCTGGAGAATTCCAAGGACAGAGGAGCCTGGTGGGCTTCAGTCCATGGGGTCGCAGAGTCAGACATGACTGAGCACTCATGCATGCAGAACCCAACTAGCCAATTAAAAACTAAAGGACCACACAGACTAGACAAGCGGCCAAGGCCCTGAGTTGTGAGATTCCTAAGCAAGACTGGAAACTGTCAGATCCACTCCTGACCATGGGGAACAGAACCAACGATCTGGTGAAGAACCAGCCAGTGTATGTGTATAAGCCAGTCATCACTGGGTCAGGTCCACCCAGAGGGTACCTTTAATTCCAAGCTCATCTATTTGCAAACAGGGTTGCACTGGGTACCCTACTGATAGATCTCACAGGCGCAAAGCCCACTGCTGGTGAAGGTCAGGCCCAGATTGACAGGGATGGGAGACCAGGAGAAGGGCTGCAGGCGGCCCACTCAGAGGGGAAGCCCACTCTCACCGGGTGTGCCTGACACAGGAGAGGCAGGACTGCTCGTGCTCTGTCTGTGGTCACGTAACTCCAGAAGGCTCCTCCGACTCCTCAGGGCTGCGCTTCCTCTCACTAAACCTGAGCCTGGCACACCAGCACGCTGAGGGCTGGCGATGCTCTGGATGGCTCTCTCTTGTCTTAAATAAGTTCAGTGCAACCATAAGGCTTGAGGAGAGATGAGGTGGGGAGGGGGTGTCCCTTGGGGCTGCGGAGAAAGCATTCAGCAAGTGTGGCCCCAAAGATGTCCCTCCCCATCCTCATCCCAGAGTCCAAGAACATCTCACCTTACATGGCGAAAGGGACTCTGCAGAACTTGAGAGAGGAGATGATCATAGATTTTGGGGGGTGGGGTGGGGCTGTGATCACAGGGTATCAGAGGAGTCAGAGAAGGAGATCTATGTTAATAGAAGCAGAGACACCAGAGCGATGAGATTGTGGCCTTGAAGACAGAAGCAGGCCACAAGCTAATGGATGTGGGGGCCTCTAGAAGTGGCAAACAGCAAGGAGTGGCCTCTCCCCTGGAGCCTCCAGGAGGAATACGGCCCCCGCCCAGGCCTGAATCGTAGCCCATTGAGGCTGGCTTTAGATAATTCACTGCAATTGTTTTAGAACACTAAACGTGTGGGAAACTGTTGCAGCAGGCCATGTGCATGGGTGTGTGTTCAGTCACTCAGTCGTGCCCAACTCTTTCGGCCCCCAAGGACTGCAGCCCACCAGGCTCCTCTGTCTGGGGATTTCCCAGGCAAGAACTCTGGACTGGGTGGTTGCCATTTCCTCCTCCAGGGAATCTTCCGGACCCAGGGATCGAACCTGCATCTCCTGCATTGGCAGGTGGGTTCTTTACCACTGCGCCACGGGAAGCCACCTTACAGCAGCCACAGGAAGCGAAAACACACTGGAAGACAGACATGCCCGCAGTCCAGCCTTGTACTAATTCCCTCAGGGAGACGCACACAGGCCACGTTCCCTGAAGGTGTCATGCAAGGGCTGCGCCAGGGTAATGCTCTCTGCAGATGAGAACATCTTACAGTGATAATACGTTGGTTACATAGAATTTCATTTTATGACACTTAAAGATATTCTGGATGGGTCCTAAGATTTGTATGAGCCGGCAAGTCATGAGATTAAATCAGTAATATAGTCCCCTCCCCCATTTTCATAAGAAGTATTGTACTCCTTGCTGTGAACAAGTGTAGAATTTCTCAGTCTTCTGTATTTTATGGGCTCAACTCTATTTTTCTTCAACAGAAGAAAAGGAACAACAGATTTATTCTGGATCTGAGACAAACCTGCTTTATAACTCTTTAAATTATGTTCCAGCAGACCCTGATGTGATCAGACTTCTAATTTGGTTTAAACACAGAAACCTCTGAACATGTAAACACAACAGTCAGTAAGTTTTCTCTACGGAATTGGCAAGTGTGGGTAGTGGGTTACAGAAACTCTTGCTCTGGTTTTTCTATGAGAAAGACCATAGGATATCCTAGGAAATTCAAGGCCAGAGGGACCTGCAACAGGCTTCATCCATGTGACAGTGCTGTGGTTCCCACACTCCCTGGGGGTCAGCACCCCTGCGGGGTCCCAGCCCCAGAATCCGTCTTCCAGTAGGTGCAGGGCAGAGCCTGAGAACCTGCGTTCTCACAAGCTCCAGGTGAGGCCGATGCTGTGGATCGGGGGTCACACTCTGAAAACCACCTCCCATCCAAGGCCCAATTTCTCCCAGGTCCTGAGGAGGGTCCATGTTATCTCATCTGATTCAACTGCCCCTGCCAAGCTAGTTCATATGGTGCAACTGATGAAGGGTCTCCATCTCCTACTTGACCAGAAGCCAGGAGCTCTCCGGCTTGTCTGTATCCTGGAGTTACATTGAAACCCCTCCACGCACAGGCCTCACTCCAGGCCAATCAGCCCAGGATAGGGGGTGAGGGGTGGGCAGGTCGCAGGGTTTGGATAGCTTCCCAAGTGATCCAAAACCCAGCCAAGATGGAGAATGGCTGCAAACATGATGGATGACAAAAATGATGCCAACCGACTGAAGCAGACAACACAGCGGGGCCCTATGCCAAGCGCGGCTGTCATCTTTGGTGCCACTTACAGTGTGACACTGACTGGGGCTCAGTAATGCTGGCTGGATGACTGCATGGATGCTAACCGACCAGAGAGGAGGGCTAGTGCCTCCTTTCTCCCAGGTACAAGGATGAACATACAGAAACACACTAGTTCGTTATCAGTGACCAACCCTCATGGGGCAGCAACCCTGTAATAAAACAAGCTCTTCTGAGAAAGCCTTCCCTGGGAAATAACTCCATACTCTTTAAGTCCAAATAAATATCATGACAACCATGGATGAGAACTATAAGACTTTTTTTTTGGTCCAGAACAGAAGCTGGCAAACTATGTCCCATAGGCGAGATCCAGCTGCCACCTCTTCTAATAAATAAAAGTTTTCCTGGCACACAGGCATGCTCACGTGCACACACACTGTCTGCACACACTGGCGGAGCTGGGTATTTTGGCTGAAGTGGTAGGGGCTGCGAAGCCAGGACACTTACTCTCTGGCCTTTTAGCAGAACAGGTGTGGCAGTCCCACTCTGGAGAAATCAGAGGATGGACATGCAGACAAGACGTAACGTGATTGTCTTTTGGGGGAATGAATGGTGGGTGGCCGTTTACTTCATTCCCATCTTTTTTCTCGTATCAGCCAACTTTTTGAGTTATATAAAGGAGCCCAGATGTTTAAATCACTGGCAGGAGGAGAAGACAGAGGCGCCAGTCGGAGAGCTGCCCAGCCCACAGCGTGATGGCACCTACCTTGTTTCCAATGGCCTTCTTGGGCGGGAAGTTGAAGGCCCTCACTTGAGGGTATTTGTTCTGTAACTTGTGGTGCAAACTCCTGAACTCTGCATACCGCCGATAGACATTCCACTCATCGTCTTTTATCCGGATGTAGACCTTTGGAGAAAAAGAAAAGAGAAAGAAAATTCAAGTCTCCTAAAACTCTCATTCCATCTTGGATGCTTCCATGTCCTGGCTATTGTAAACAGTGCCGCAAAGAACACTGGGGGTCATGTGTCTTTTAGAAATTGTGGTTTTCTCACAGTATGTGCCCAGCAGTGGAGTTGCTGGGCATATGGTAGGCTTACTACTCAGCCATAAAAAATGAATTTGAGTCAGTTCGAGTGGGGTGGATGAACCTAGAGCCTATTATACAGGGTGAAATCAGTGAAAAGAAAAAATCCAATTTGGTATACTAACACACATATGTGGAATCTAGAAAAATGGTGTTGATGAACTTATATACTCTCATGTGTAAAATGGACAACTGATGAGAAGTTGCTATATCGCACAGGGAGCCCAGCTGGTGCTCTGTGATGAACTAGAGGGGTGGGATAGGGGAGTGGAGGGAGGCTTGAGATGGAGGGGATATTTGTATAATTACGGCTGATTTGCACTGTTGTATGGCAGAAACCAACACAACATGGTAAAAATTTTAAAAATAAAAAAGTGAAAAAAAATTCTCATTACAAAGGGGGTGGGGCTCTGGCAACACCTCCTGCCAGGAAAACCAACTCTGATAGCAGGGCCACACCTGCCCCCTGGGTCACTGGAGGCCCAGTGCTGGGCGTGGAGGAGGGACTCAGTGTACCACATGCGTAGATGGGTACATGAGAGAATGGCACCATCTGGCAGGCTGCGTACTGATGAACATCAGTTCCCAGTATCAGTGGAGACCGACAGCCCAATTCATCTCAGAGACGCATTTTCCATGCTTTTGTCACAAGCATGCTGTCACAGTGACAGATGGCGGGGGAGAGGCCATTCATCCTCGCTGGCTTGTGTTTCTTCATCTGTTAATGGAGCTGACTAACAGCGCCTCCTCCCAAGGTGGTGGGGAGAACAGTCAGGCTTATAAGCCGTGCAGCTGTGCCTGGGTCACATAGACCAGCACGCCGGCGGGGAGGGGCGGGTGGTTTGAAACCAATCCCAGGAAGGAGGAGGGAGGGAGGGGGCAAGAGCCGAGATCAGCACAGCCAGATGGAAGGTCACATCAGGATGGGATACACACACCTGGGGCATCAAACTTCTTCATTTTAATCAAGATGTGATCCTCAAGCTAACATTCAAGGGGTATAAAATGTAAGGGCTATTTCACCTGCCTTTTTAAAAAATTTTTACAGGCACCCACACCTTCCAGGAACACTACCTCAGAAAGCAAAACAGAGAAGTGGGAGAGAGCTCAAAGAATTTTTTTAAAATTGTGTGAGTTAATAAGAACAGCCCAGGGCTTTTCTGGTGGTTCAGTGGTAAAGGATCCGCCGGCCAATGCAGGAGGCATGGGTTTGATCCCTGGTCTGGGAGGATGCCACGTGCTGTGGAGCGACTAAGCCCGTGGGCCACAACTACTGAGGCCCACGCCCTAGAGCCCGTGCTCCACAACAAGAGAAGCCTGTGTACTTCAGTGAAGATCCACCGCAGCCAAAAAGAAATAAAATTAAAACAAAAAAGAAAAGAGCAGCCCAGAGCATGAAGTCTCCACTGATAAATAGCTATTGTAATCTGCAGTCAGCGAATGTCAATGCACATCTTAAAATCTCTTTCACCATAAAAGCAGGCACCTCTACAGTGACTGATAAATTCTGCCTCTCTCTAAAGAGTACCCTGCATCTCCAGATGCGGACCTCATATATCTGAGCTCTGGGAAGGCGACCACCAATATTCTGGCCAACAAGGTGAAGGAAGGAGGATTTAAACTCAAAGAATGCCAATCAATGGATGGAAGTTTCCAGCAGACTTAGATGGAGCAACCTCCGTTGCTCCTATTGAGTCTGACAGAAGCCCCCAAGTGAAGAGAGACTGTAAATATCCTGGATGACAGATATCAAGTGATCTCAAGAGGCTTGAGGGATGAGTCTAACACAACATGATGAAACTTTAAAAGATCAGTGCCAGACTTTGCAATACAACCCCAAAAGCCAACACTGTAAGATAAGATGGGGGAGATACAGTACAGCAATGGCCTGTGGGATAAAGTCTCATGGGTTTTAGTAAATTTAAGTTAAGTGAATACTGTTAAAGGGTCACCAAAAAAAAGGCCTATGTATTATTTGCTCAGTCGTGTCTGATTCTCTGCAACCCCCTGGACTACAGCCCACCAGGCTCTTCTGTCCATGGGATTTCCTGGGCAACAATACTGGAGTGGGTTGCCATTTCCTTCTCCAACTATTTGGATCTCATTAAAAGGTATCTGATATATTTTAAATAAAAGGAGTTGATGAGTCTTGCTCTATTTTAAATCGACCATGCCAACTTAGGTTTTGGCTGCTGCCTGTTAAAAGATGAATTGAAATAGGTTCAGAAATGCCCAGAAAATTTGCTACTCCAAATGTGGTCCGCGAACCAGGAGCATCAGTATCACGTGATAAGATGGCAGAAATGCAACGTATCAGGCTCCACCCCAGATATACTGACTCAGAATCTGTGTCTTAACCAGAACCCAACTAGTTCACACACACTTTAAAGTTTAGAAGCACAGGTCCTCAGAGATGATCTGCAGCCAAATTATCAGAGGAAGATGGAAGACGCTGGAGGATGATAAACCGAGCCTAAAGATGCAGGAGGTACGGATCTCTGAAGACTGCAACGAGGAAAAGCAAAGACCAAGATGATGTGTTCTGGATGATTCCAGGAGGCAAACTTCCAGCAGACAGAAACTAGAGAAAGACAAGTTTCATTAGGAAAGAACTTTATAGCAGCCAAAGTTACCTAAAGAGGAAAAGATGTGTCTCAAGAGCTTTTTTGGCACTAGGTGCCCAAGCAGTGGTACAATAGACAGACGGTTATCACAATTATGCAAGGATTTGCTTTGTAACAGTGAAGGATAATTAGACCCCAGAAGCATCTGGAAAGGCTTGGCTAGCTGTGGAACGGAGACTTCAGGAATTAAGTCTCCACGAACTGAGACAAGATGGATCAGTCGGCAAATAAACCCAGGAGCTCACAGGACTTGTAGGGCATTCTTTGGGTCCTCCCAAGTCACAGTAAATGCAAGCTGCCCAATCAGTATCCATTTCCTTCCAATACTTCTAGCAGAAGCAATGTGTTCAGGGGGGAAAAAATTTAACTACATTTTCCGGTGCTCCTGGCCAGACTCATTAGAAAAGATCCTGATGCTGGGAAAGATTGAGGGCAAGCAGAGAATCAGGCAACAGAGAATGAGATGGTCGGATGGCATCGCTGACTCAATGGCCATGAGTCTGAGCAGACTCAGGGAGGTAGTGAAGGACAGGGAAGCCTCATGTGTGGCAGTTCATGGGGTCGCAAAGAGTCAGACACAACTTAGCAACTGAACAACAGGGAGATGAAAGAAAGCTCTTAGAAGAGATCTGACCCAGCTGGTAAGTGCCTTTTTATTCTTCTCCCTGTCTTCCTCTTTCTCAAACACAGATGTGAAGACTGGAGTCCAGCAGTCATTTTATGATCATGAGGTGATCAGGAGAATGGATATAGAAAAGTGGAAGGACCTTGGGTCTCTGATGAAATTATGGGGCAACCACACCAAATACTAGATAATCTATTCAAAATCTTTTTTTTTTTAAAGAGAAATATTCACCTCTAAACTGTTCAAGCTAAGGTTTTAGAGGTCTGCAGACTCATGGCTGAATGCCATTCTTCTCTGATACATCTTGAATGGACTGTACCTACTTGTACTATATTTTTATACAAGTCCAAATATCCCCTTAAGAGTGGCAAATTTAATTGCTTATCTGATCATCAAGTACAAAACAAATTATATAGGTCAGGGGAGGTAAACTGTGGCTCTGTGGGTCAAATCCAGACACATCTATTTGTTGTTGTTGTTCAGTCACTAAATTGTGTCTGACTCTTAGCGACCCCACAGACTGCAGCATGCCAGGCTTCCCTGTCCTCCAATATCTCCTGGAGTTTGCTCAAATTCACAGTCACTGAGTTGGTAATGCTATTTGCTTACCTATTGTTTATAGCTGCTTACAATGGCAGAGTTGAGTGGCTGCAACAAAGATCACATGGCCTGCAAAGCTAAAAATACTTACTCTCTGCATGCGTGCATGCTAAGTCTCTTCAGTTGTGTCCAATTCTGTGTGGCCCTATGGATTCTGCTGTGCTCCTCTGTCCATGGGATTCTCCAGGCAAGGATACTGGAGTGGGTTGCTTTACCCTCCTCCAGGGGATCTTCCCAACCCAGGGATCAAACCCATATCTTTTACGTATAAATTGGCAGGCGGGTTCTTAACCACCAGCACCATCTGGGAAGCCATTTACTTTCTGGTCCTTTACAAAATAACTTCTCTGGTCCCTGATTTAGATACTCAGAAAGTCCTCATTATTGTTGTTTTTCAACAAAGATATCCAAATCTAGTGCAGAGAAGGGCAGTGCTTTCCAATAATTACCAGCCCTGGGGTGGACCACACAGAAACCATCTGGGACCCAGGAATTCCTGGAGTTCCAAAGCCTTCCGGTGATTCTGACAAGTGGGAGATGTTAGAGCCTGAGTGTGCCCCTCCCCCAAAATACACATGTTGAAGTCCAAACCAGCAATGTAGGACTGGGGCAGGGGATGATTAGGTCATGAGGGTGGAGCCCTCATGAAAAGGATTAGTGCCCTTATAAAAGAGACCCCAGAGCCCCTTCATGCCTTCCGTCATGCAAAGACAGTGAGAGGAGAGCTGTCTGGAGCCTTGATTTTGGACTTCCCAGCCTCTGGCACTGTGAAGAAGAATTTGTTGTTGAAATCACCCCATTTGTAGTTGTTACAGCAGTCCAAGTGGACCATTAACACCTCAAGTGGACTAAGAAAATGGGCAATTAGGGGAACCTCTGATGTAAAGCACAGAGTATCCCTCCTCTCTGACTACATGTTTCCTCATCTATAAAATGGAGCCGAGACCTTACTGACAGAGCCTGTCCCCAAGGCAGGATGCAGAGTGTTTAGGTACAGGAGCCAGCCAGCTATGCCTGGCTTCACGAAGACCAGCATGCGGGGTGGGTGGAGACTGGTTTGGGGAAGGAGGGGGAGACCAGAGTTGAGATCGACGCAGTTGGATGGAAAGTCACATCCAGATGGGATAAGCATAACTGGGGCGTAAGACTTCTTTAATAAAGAGAACACTCTGGGGGCACAACACACGAGGCCGGTTTCCTCAGCGTTTACAGGCCCTCACAGCTCCCAGGGACACACAGCAACTGCATCGTGAGGGAAAACAGAGGGAGAGAGATCAATGCATTTTTAAAAATTACATGAGTTAAGAACAGCCCAGAGAGTAAAATCTCCAATGATAAATAGCTCTTATAATCTGCAATCACTGAATGTCAATATACATCTTAAAAACCTCTCACATAACGATAAAAATTGGCAACTCTAATGTGAGCTATAAATTACGACTCTACATTTCTCATAACACATTCAAGAGCCAAATGCTTCACTCTGTGGAAGTGCTGAGTCCTTTCTGCCTCTCCAATAGACCCTTCTTGGGCTTCCTCATGGGCACCTCCTCTCCTGCCCACGTTCCCCGGGACCCCCCTCTCCCTGACACAGGCGTCCACTCCCACGTCTGCAAGTTTCACTTTTAGGTCAACGACTCTCAAATCTTTATCTCTAGTCTGGATCTCTGATGTGAACTCTGGACTCAGGCTTGAGAAAGCTCTTCTTGTCTACACCTACACTCAGGATCTCTACCTCACTCTCTCGGCGAATGGACCGCTGAGTTGCCTGAGTCAGAAATCTGGGTATCAGCATTGACCAGTGCTGTTCGTTACCCCCAGGTCAAAGTACCGAGCAGCAGGGACTGCCAAGCCCACCTCCAGGGTCAGCCCTGCCCCTTGTGGGGCCCCTTTTGGGACAGCAGGCTTCATGTTGCCTTTCAGCCTCCCGTGCTTCCCCATTCATTTTCACCTCCCCCGTTCAAAATCCTTCAGTGGCTGTCCGAGAAGGATGTCCATGCCAGAGACCAGGTTCGGGGGCAGGTTCATTGAGTGGGGAAGGCTCCTGCATCATTACAACCATCTCACTTCAGGCTCCATTCCTCGCTTCGGCAAACCAGGATCGTGCTGACCTGCCTGCATTTTCTTTAAAATTCTTTCACCTCTTAAATTCTGAAAAAATCTTAACAACCAGGATGGTGTTGATTTGCTTGCATTCTTTAAAACCTTCTTAAAAATGTTCGGATCAGAGCAGATATCCTGTTCTAGAAACAGCATCATCCCTTGGCCTTCTACGCTCTGAGTGTTACCCCTGCTCTGGGGGACAGCAGGCATTCAAGAACTCAGAACTTTGGAAGGGCAGCGTTAGAAAGGACCTCAGAAACCATTAGTTCAGGAACCTCCCTGGCGGCCCAGTGGTTAGGAATCCACTTTCCAATGCAGAAGATGCAGGTTCAATCCCTGGTTCAGGAACTAGAAGCCAACGGGCCTCTAAGCCTGTGAGCTGCGACCACTGAGTCTGTGCAGTCTAGAGCCAGCACGCCACAGCCAGAGAGCCTTCACACCACAGCCAAGACCCGATGCGGCCACCAACTAATCACCAACCGACACATTTTGTTTTTTCAAAAAGAAACCATGAGTTCAACCCTTCCTTTCTGTGACAAATACTCCCTGCTCATTTCACATCCTCCTTGATGTCTGGCTCTGCGGGCCCATGGCTTGGGGAAAGCCACCCGGACTGACAATCTGAATAAATAACATTGGAGAGATGGAAGGTCACGGGCATGATGACTGGGGCAGGGAGGGTTAGCAAGCTCCTGGTGGTGGAGAAGGGGGGCTCTGACATCAGGGCCGTGTCACCAGTAAGCAGACCTGATGCATGGAGGCAGTGAAGAGCAGAGACAACTGCAGCCAAACTCTGGGATTCAAACCCTGGCTCTGCCGCGCACTAGCCGCGCACCCTGAGAAAGTCACCCCACTTCTCTGTGCCTCCACTTCCTCCTTTGAGAAATGAGGGTGTTACCTCCCTTGCTGGGTCTTTGGAGGATTAAATGAGTTCACACATGTAACAGGCTTAGAATAGGGCCTGGTAGATAGAAGATGCCATTTAAGTATTTGATAAATGTAACATAAGGACTTCCCTGGTAGTTCGGGAGTTGAGAATCCACCTGCCAATTCAGGGACACTGGTTCAAGCCCTGGTCAGGGAACTCAGATCCCATATGCCTCAGGGCACCTAAGCCCGTGCACCACAACTAACAGAGCCTGTGTTTTGGAGCCTGCATCCTGCCAACTACTGAGCCAGTGCTCCAGAGCCTGTGTTCTGCAGCAAAAGAAGCCACTGCAACGAGGAGAAGCCTTCACATGAGAACTAGATAGAACTCACCTCAAATAGAGAAAGTCCACATGCCACAACAAAGACCAGCACAGCCAAAAATAAAATACATAAATAAATAACATTAAAAAAAAATGCAACCCATTGGTTAGGCTGCCACTGGGGATTTACAAAGGTTTAGATTTTATAAGTCTCTGATCTTGGTAATCAGCTTTAATATTTATCCCCTCCAATGGTTTGGCTGATGGGAACTGGGCTCTACCAGGACATGGGGATGGTCACAGCTGGCTCATGGACAGCAGGGGGAATCCCAGAAGATCAGACCTTGACCACCAGTCAGTTATGTGATGTTAGGTAAACTGCTTCTGAAACTCAGTTTACTCACTTGAGAAATGGGTATAATCTGAGGGGACGGGGGAAATGTGCCTGAAAGTGTTTATAAAAATGCCATGAAGGTTACCTGCTGCTGCTATTATTATAATTGTTGTTATCACCACCATCATCAAAAACATGAAATTCTGTAAACGGGAAGAAGCACTGCCACTGAAGTCACACCTGTCTTAGCTCTCCAGTCTCCACCTAGGAGCTCTGCTCAGGAAAGAGCAAGTATACAGATTACCGCTGAGCCTTAGACTGAGAGTTCAGAACAAATTACACTGTGGGTCATTAAAAACTTCAAATAAAAATATGAATTATCATGCCCCTCCCCTAAAAAGCTCCCTAAACATGACTTCCAAAACACAGTATTTCTCCAGAGTCTATGAAAGCAGCTCTGCCCCTGAGACTGGATGGGGTGGTCCCTCGACCACTGTGTGTGCTCCTGGGAGTAGTCCCGCTTCTTCCAGGTCTCGCTTCCTCCTGCATAAAACGCAGGAGTTGAACTAGAGGGCCTCTAGGTCCCTTCATGGACCCCCTCAGGGGACCTCTGTGCCTTAGGTCACTCATAAACCCCAAGAACTTCACTGGGCTCTTCCACCCACATTCCACTCCCATTTCATTGCGGAGACCAAAGGGTTCATGGAAATCAGGCAGGAGGTCTGACCTTGGGCTTGATTTAGGAGGATTTCATACTCAAGGGGTAGGGCAACAGCAGAACCATCCCTGGAGCCTCTGTCTTGAAAGCCCAGCTGTCTGAGTCACCCAGCAAGTGGGAGAGAAGCCTCCTGGGAACACTGGATGGGGAGAACTGATGGCCCAGGGGGACTGGGGGCAGAGAGGGGCGCAGGCGCTTCCTCAAGTCTAGTGACCGCCCTGCCCCAGCCAGTATCGTTAGACTGAGGCCATCTCAGAGGGGAAGAGTGGCAGTGGGCATTTCTGGTACCAGCCTCTGTTCTAGCGGGAGGCCATTTGATGACAAGGCAAGGGGAGCTGGTCACGGAGCCCACGGAGACCAACAACACACTTCCGGTCAAGCATCCCTGTTCTCAGCTTCTGCTGTTGACTGGATGTCAATCAAACCCGGATCTCTCTGGTTAGCAGGCAAAGTCATGAAGCAAGACTCAAGTACACGGTCAGACCCAAGAGAGTGAAATGGTATTTTTCAGAATGCCAATAACAGAAACGCCTTCGATGCTAACACTTGCCATTTATGAAGCACCTAGCACGTGTAACGGATGCCACGTACCTCACCAGGCATCCTCACGTGAGTCTGCAAAGCAGACGGTATGCACTTGCCACCTCTCCAGATAAAGACGTGGGCTCAGAGTGGGTGTCACCTGCCCAGAGGAGGTGGGGAAATGGAAAGTTGAACCCAGGTCTGCCTGATGGCTAAGGTCTGGCCATACTTTTTGACCATACCAAGCGGCATGTGGGATCTAAGTTCCCTGACCAGGGATCGAACCCGCACCTCCTGCAGTAGAAGCTCGGAGTCTTAACCACTGGACCTCCAGGGAAGTCCAGGCCCGGCCCTTTCTATTACAGCACATGGTTGCGGAACCCAGGCTCTCCAGGGCCCCAGGAACCCCAAGCCAGCAGTGCTGGCAACTGGCAAGGAAGGTCCCTGCTCAACAGCTCTGAGGCCTAACTGCTCCTCTGCTGGGGAGACCATATGTCCTTACAACAGTCTCCTTGGCACCAGCGGCTTCAATTGCACTCTCTCATTCATGCCTCTCCCTTCAGGAATCTAATGCCATCAAAATCACCCAGAATTACCTGAACAGTCCAGCCTCAACAGCCATGCTTTTAGCATCTGAAATCAGGAAATGATCTCTGCAAATTAAGTTGTCCTTGAATTATGCTTAAGCAAACTGTGCACTTCTTTCACTGAAGAATTTGAAGGGTTTATGTCCAAAATTATTAGGTTTCTGTTCTTGTTTTGTTTTTAAGGGCTTGCTCCCTCCAAATTAAGTTTGATAGGCCCCAGTTCTGTCTGCTTGAGCCATAACGATAATAATTCCTTGGAGGAATAAAAAGAGTTGACCTCTCCCAGCAAAAACAAGTTCCCTTTTAAAACGAGCAATAAAAAGACACTTCAAGTCCAATCTCCTCAATTCAGCAAAAGAAAAATAAAATAGGAGGGTAATATCTGTCATCAGGAAAGGGGTAAATCCTCTCTTCTCTATTTTAAGAGGGAATTCGAACCTTGAGGTTTCTTTTCCATGGGGAAAAATGACCCCAGGGATGTGTATAATAATCCTGGGGCGGGGGGGTTGGAAAGGAGAGGTTAAGTGGGGGAAGGAGGCAAAAACCTCAGTCTGGATGAACTGAACCGAGAGCAGACTCATGTGCAGACAAGTCTCATCTGGAAGATGAAGACCGTCTGCCGGGAAGGGGGCGTGCCCATCAGACCCCCGCGCTCCCCGGCTAGCAGCACCACCCACCCACCCTACTGAACGCTCTCCCTGGCTTCTTTCACCTGCTTCTGAACTTTATCTCAGTGGACTCCCACAGAGTGTGCCCACTGGTGTCTGGTTCTTTTCACTCCCTGTTGTGTTTGGGCGATGTTTCCAAAGAGCACTCCCATGTCCTTGCTCACTGCTTGCCCACGGAGTGGACACACCACAGCTTATACACCCTCTGTGCTGGGATGGACATTTGGGTTGTTCCTGGTTGGGACTGTTACGGGTAAGGCAGCTATGGGCACTGACGCATCTGTTTTCTTGTTTTTTTTTTTAAATTTTTATTGCAGTATAGTTGCTTTATAATGTGTTAGTTTCTGCTGTACAGAAAAATGAATCAGCTATATGTACACAGGTAGCCCCTCTTTTATTGGATTTCCTTCCCATTTAGGTCACCACAGAGCAGTGAGTAGAGTTCTCCTTCATTATTTCATATATAGTATCAATTGTGTGTATATGTCAATCCCAAGCTTCCAGTGCATTTCATCTCCGTCTTCACTGTATAAGAAGGTCTCCAGGTCCATCCACCTCTCTACAAATGACCCAATTTGCTCCTTCTTATGGCTAAGTAATATTCCACTGTATATATATGGCTTTTGCACTCTTTCCCTGTGGGATCATAGATCTAAACGTGGAAGGTAAAATCAGAAAGCTACCAAGAGAAAGCCTAGAAGGACAGCTTCATGGCCTTGGGGATTGGTAAGGATTCCCAACTGGAGCACAGAAGGGCACAATCGAGGGTGCTGGAGACGCCCTGTATCTCTGGGCAGGGTTGCACAGAAATACACAGAAGTAAAAGTTAATTGAACACAAACTTATGATTTGCACGTCTGTGAATAAACAAGGTCATACTGTAGACCACAGGGAACTATATTCAATATCTTGTGATAAAACCATAAAGGAAAATAGAAAAAAGAATGTATACACATGTATAATAGAATCATTCTGCGTACAGCAAAGACTGGACAACACTATAGATCAACTATCCCTCAAGGGACTTCCCTGATGGTCCAGCAGTTAAGAGTCCACCTTCCAATGCAGGAGACGTGGGTTCAGTCCCTGGTAGGGTAACTCAGCCTGCACAATGCAACTACTGAGCCTGTGCGCTGCAACTAGAGAGAAGCCCACGTCCCACAACAGAAGACCCTGTGTGTCACAAGACCTGAAACAGCCAAATCAATTAATAAATATTTTCTTAAAAAAAAAAAAACTATACATCAATAAAAAATATTTAAGCATCTGATATTTATATTAAACCTGGATATAAAAGTGAAAGTCAAAAAAAGCCACGCCTATACTATCCTCAGGACAGTGAGCTTTTAACCCTAATTTAAGGTGGCGGGATGTCTGAATTAGTCTGTGAGTCTGACACAGTCAGATGTCAGTGCTGAGTGGGGGTCCAGGTTTGGGACTCTTGCCTTGGGGAGACCTGAGCCTGAATTCCAGCTCTACCTCTTGCTAGCCAAGCCATCCTGGGTATGTTAATCTACCTCTTAAAGCCTTGGTTCTCTGTCTGTCTCTCTATGCTGCTCCTGCTTGGTCACTTCAGTCCTGTCTGACTCTGTGCGACCCCATGGACTTAGCCCGCCAGGCTCCTCTGTCCATGGGATTCTCCAGGCAAGAATACTGCAGTGGGTGGCCATGCCCTCCTCCAGGGGATCTTCCCAACCCAGGGATCGAACCCTGGTCTCCTGCATTGCAGGCAGGTTCTTTACCCCAGTAGGGAATATCTCTCTCTCTCTCTCTCTCTCTCTCTCTATATATATATATATATATATATATATATATATATATGAAGAAGGGAGGCAAGTCAGAAGGGGAGAGGGAGAAGGAAGAGTTAAGAGTTTGTTCTCAGTGGGCTGAAGTCTCAGCTCTGCTTTAAGATCTGCCAAGCACAGGTTCTTCAGCCAGCCACATGCTGAACCTTAGGCATGTCTGAGGCCTGTCCTGCGAGGGGCAGAGGGCCCAGAGAAAGTGCATGGGCTGTACAGGGAGAGAGGTCTGGGTTCAAACACTCCACCTCAAGTCTCAGCTTCTCCATCTGTAAAATGGGGCCAAGACCAATCCTGTTGGGTGGCTGTGAGATGCCGTGCCTGGCAGGAAGGAAGCGATGGCAGCTGTTGATATGGCAGCCCCATCACCTTCGTCTTCATCTGCCTTTGTGTACATGAACTTCCCTATTACAGAATTAGGCATAATTATAGGCTGTGCAATCACGAAATTAAAGCAGGTAATTACCATGCCTAATTAATTGTCGAATGCCAGGCAGGCAAGGAAACACAAACAGAACACACAGTCTGTGGGCTGGGCAGTTAAGCATCCCCTTTGCTTCCAAAAAACTGTCAACAGAAACAGCGGAGTTCAGTAAATGACCTTCTCAGGAGGGTTTTCAAGGATGCAAATGAAACCTGGGAAGTGCTACTGGGCCTTCTGACTCGGAACAAGCTCGGTACACAGGCATTTATACAGCTCCTGCCGCACAAGCACCAAGGTCTCCAGACAAGGTGCTCTTTTGGGAGAGGGACTTCATAGGCGGTACCTGATGGATGCTACTAACCTCTGCAAGGACCAGACCCACCAGAGAAAGCTGCTGATGGGAATGTAGCAAGAACCCTGAAATTAACGCTCATTTACACGTTGTTTGTGTGAAATCCTCCAGCTAACACATGTCTCTCTGTTTCCAGCTTTAGGCAACTTCATTTTTAAGTTGCCTTTTTATTCTGTTTGTTTATTTTTGGCAGTGCTGGGTCTTCACTGCTTTGTGAAGGCTTTCTCTAGTTGTGGTGTGTGGGCTCCTCATTCCAGTGGCTTCTCTTGTTGGAGCACAGGCTCTAGGCACCTGTGGGCTTCAGAGTCCAGACTCAGTAGGTGTGGCGCACGGGCTTAGCGTTCCCCCCCCCCCCCCCAGCATGTGGGATCTTCCTGGGCCAGGGATTGAACCTGTGTCCCCTGCATCGGCAGGCAGATTCTTATCCACTGCACCACCAGCAAAGTCCTTCAGGCAACTTCTTATTATCCACAGTCCTCCATCTTAAAACCAAAAGTGTGTGTGTGTTTTTTTATCCCCTTTAATATTTTGGCCATGCCTCAGGGCATGTTGGATCCTACTTCACTGGACCAGGGATTGAATCCATGTCCCCAGCATTGGGAGCATGGAGTCTTAACCACTGGACCACCAGGGAAGTCCCCAAAAGCTTTTTCATGTGTGTTGTGACACTCAAGAGTGTAAGCTAAATTTATGTGGATGTCCTCAGACTTCCAGAAGATGATATATCATTTAGTATTGCCAACCATGGGACAGACACTTGACCTACAATTTTCACTAGAGCCTGCAATTTTATATGCCGAGAAACGGAGTCTTGGAGCAACTAAGTAACGTGCCCAATATGACCCAGGGGGTGAGCAGAAGAACTGCAACTGGGCCTTAAGTTGCTGCCACACCCGAAGCCCAAGCTGCATGCTCTCGGCCCCAGAGAAGAGCAAGCACTATAAACTCTAAGCTCAGATGCCCTTTATGAGGACTGTTAAATGCCGAGATTCAGATGACTTCGGGATAAGAAAGATTCTCTGAGAAATGGCTTTAGGCTCCTGATTCATTTTGCTTCCTTAATATCCAAGGAAGGAAATGATTTGTGTTTTGGTTGGCGGCCTGTGTTAATGACTCCGAACAAAACTTTCCTCTTAATGAAATGGCTTCATGTGTTATTAACTGTAAGTGTCCTCGTTGCTAGAACAAAATGCCTGAATTACTGCATGATCACGCTGATGGAGTGATATTATTACAGCCAAATGCCGAGGACAAGATGAATAACTTAGTAGGAGAAAAACGACTTTTTGGTTCACTGGGTTATGCAGATGAGGTAGGCCTGTTAAGGCGGAAATGCATTACCAAAAACTGCCAGCATCACCCCACGTGCCTTTTAAAGGAGAGAGGAAGACCTCTCTGGTGGTCTGGTGAATAATCCGCCTGCCAATGCCAGGGGCACAGGTTTGATCCTCAGTCTGGGAAGATCCCACATACCGAGGGGCAACTAAGCCTGCATGCTACAACTACCGAAGCCCTCTCGCCCTCGAGCCCAGGCTCCGCAGCCAGAGAAGCCACAGCCACGAGAAGCCTGCACACCACATTCAAGACTACTCCACCAGCCACAGCGAGAGAAAGCCCAGGCAGCAACCAAGACCCAGTGCAGCCATAAAGACAGACAGAAGAAGGATAGAGGATGCAGTTTAGAAGCGGAAGAGACCTGCCCGGCCTCTGTGTTTCAGGGCCTGCATCACCGCGCACACACCACGCTCCAGCCTGAGCGCTACTGTCTCTGGCTGTGCTGGGCTCGGTCACGTCCAACTCTTTCGACCTGCAGCCCGCCAGGCTTCTCTGTCCATGGAATTTTCCAGGCTCTAAGAGGAGAGGAAAGAGGAAACTTGTTTTCTGGTAAACATTATAGCCCACAAACCATGGCTGCAGTGACCGTTCACCTGCACTTTCATTTGCCATCTTATCTTACAGAGGCTGAGCCACTGGTCCAACACAGAACTAGTCCGAAAGCGAACAAACACTGGAGCCCAGGTCCTCCTGACTCTGGGGATCGCATCTTCCCATGACCACCCAGCAATCTGGCGACAAAAGCTGGGACTCAGGTCCCTGTGGCATGCTGAGTTCCTGACCCGGCGTCTCACCCTTTGGCTCTAAAGTCAAGTCTCTGACTAGGTAAATCACAGGTGGGATCACTTCTGGTGAAGGTCAGAGGCAGACGGACCCTCACAGAGGACCCATGGGGAATGGAATGTCTCCACGTCATGTCATAACCTGCTATGCTAATAGACCTTCCAGGCCAACTGGGCCCACCAGGACCCTCTGCTCTGCCAGATGCCCACTGCAGCCCCCATCACTGCTAACAGCAGCCTTGGCCGGAGGACTGGGGAGAAACAAGCATGACATTGACTGTGCTCCGACTTCATGGATCTGACCCTGCACTGGGGTGGAACTCTCCCCTGGTGGGAGAGTCATTTGCCCTTTCAAGGGAGTTGGAGACCAGAAGGAAGGCAGAGAGTCACTCTTCTGAGACTCCTGGACTTGAGGGCAGCCCCAACTGCAAGTTCTCCCGGTGCTGTATTTCTTTGTCATGATCCCCACACTGTTGGCCCAGTTTTATTATAAGTTTTGGCCTGGTCTCCATTGTGCTGAGGGGACACAGGGAACAGGCCCAGCTGTCTGATGCGAAGAGCCGACTCACTGGAAAAGACCCTGATGCTGGGGGAGATTAAGAGCAGGTGGAGACGGGGACAACAGAGGATGAGGTGGTTGCATGGCATCACCAACTCAATGGACATGAGTTTGAGCAAACTCTGGGAAATGGAGAAGGACAGGGAAGCCTGGCCTGCTGCAGCCCATGAATTTGCAAAGAACTGGACATGACTGAGCGACTGAACAACATACGAAGTTAGAGAAAGCATCCTACCCCCTCCCCCAACCCAAGCCAGAGCAAAGGTGACCACAGGTGGGCCAGGGGCCCAGACCCTTGGCCATCTGGTGAGGGTCATCCTCAGCCAAGCAGCAGTGTCAGGGGCCATGGAGAAAACCACAGGGGCAGGTCCCAAAGCACGCATGAGAGTTGCCAGGAAGCTCAGAAATAGCTGGAGCCACGGTGATGGGGCCTTACTTCCACCCATCAAGCTGCCGGGGGCTCCAGGGATCACATTTGGGGAATTTTAAAAGGAAGCATGACTTCACCCTGCAGTCACACACCGCAGTCTGGGTAGCTGAGTCACACACATCATGACTGGGCCATGTGCACGGCAGTCAGCATTCACTTGCCAAAAGCTGGCTACTCCGTTCATAGTTCTGAAGGTACCAACAGGGTTTCAGACTCACTGAAAAAGGCGGTGAAACCTTCTGCTTCTCTCTTCACAGATGTAAATACCAGCCAAGTCTTCTGGGGGGTGGGGAGGGGAGAAGCAGAAGTCGGATATCTGTTTACTCTCAAATAATTCAATTTAGAGACCATTTAGGAGACCATGACTCCAATCACATGTGTGTGTGCACGCAATTATATCCCTGAAAATAACCAGAAGGCTTCAAATCAAAACATTAACAGTGGTTGTGTTGGAGTGTTTGGTAAATTTTTATTACCGTTATGGTTTTCCCAGTTCCCCAACTTTTCTGCTTCTGTTGAATACGGACTTTGATGAGAGAAAAATGAAACGATACATTTCAGGTCAGTGGGGCTTCTGGTGGGCTTTGAGAAGACAATGCATAGTCACCCTCCCCCTTTTCTCCAAATGCAACTGGATAAATGTTCAGAGCTGCTCTGAAATGCATGGCCACATTCCAAAACAAAACAACTGTCTTTGTCATTTATGAGGAAACCTGAATGAGTGATGGGGGTGGGGACTTGGGCCCCGACCTGGGCTCCAGCGCCTGAGAGCTTGCTGGGGCCCAGGGACCACGCAGGCCTGCCCACAGCATGAAACCAAGTTAGGCATGATTGTGAAGGCAGAATGGGGGGCCAGGATATTTAAGTTACTGATCTCCATATGCACCTGAATTCTGCCACTATAATGAAACTGCAAGGAAAACGCTCTTGGAAGATCTGATGTTCCAAATAGCTTCCCAGTCCCAAACAGCTGTGACACTGCTGAGATAGATGGGAAGTTCCTTGTCACACTGTCACCCCAGAGCTAAAGCCTTGGAGGAGGGTGCTGGTGTGGGAAAGAAGTTTTACAAACAGAGGAAGTCTCTTAGCCTCGGAGAGAAGGGTCCCAGTGAAAACTCGCTCTCTGGCTGCACAGCTCTGCTCAAGAGGGAAGCCAACCCTGCCTCTAACTCTCATCACAGCCATGAAGAAAGCAAAAGCAGGACTTCCCCGGAGCTCCCGTGGTTAAGACTCCTCACTTCCACAGTAAGGGGCATGGGTTCAGTCCCTGACTGGAGAACTGACGTCCCACATGGTACATGGCATGGCCAAAAAAAAAATGAATAAAAAGAAAGAAGCAAAACCACCTGACAATGTCCTAAGCCAAGCTGCACACACGTAGGTATTCAATCTACTTCAGCTCATCCAATGTTTACTGAGCACCGACTAGGAGCCAGGATCTCAGCCGGCTGCAAGGAGATAGATGGAGGTAGACCAACAGTTTGGAACAGTGATTACGAGCTGTCTGGGAACTAGGATTGCCTGGGTTAGAATCTTGACTTCACCTCCTTTATTAGCTGTGAAACTTAGTAGTTGACTAAAGCTCTCCACATGCCTTAAATTTCTTATTGTAAAAGTGGGGGCAGGGACTTTCCCTGGAGGTGCAGTGGCTAAGACTCTGAGCTCCCTATGCAGGGGGCCCAGGTTCAATCCCTGGTCAGGGAACTAGAGCCTACATGCCACAACTAAAGATGCCAGATGCCAGCTGAGATCTGACTCAGCCAAATAAATAAATTAAGAGTTTGCATGCCTTGACTAAAGATCCCGATTGCTGCAACTAAGACCCAGTGCAACCAAAGTTCTGGCCTGCTCTAAAAGGTCCCATGTGAATGAGGCTGACAGACAACTAAATGGACAAAAATTATAGTCTGGGTGGAATCAGTGCTATGACACAGGAGGTTGGGAAACAAGGAGAAGCAGCATGGAATGCAGTGTGGAGTCCATCAAGGAAAGTTTCCTGGAGGAGGTAATGTCTAAGCAAAGACTTCAAGGGTGAGGGGCAGGAGGGGTGAGGACAATCCAAGTCAAAGCTACTGGAGTTTTCTACTTTGATTATATGGAGACCTTTCCAAACCAAGTGTTCTTAAGAATACAGAAATAGCAAAAATGAACTTGTATAAAATAATTTGGTGTCTGGAGGACACCAAGCAGGACACTCAACTCTGAAGATACCAAAGAGACAGCTAACCCTAGAAGATGGTTTTAGGGCTTCCCTTTCTGAATGAAGAGTTTCAGACACATCAGGCGTATTCAGCCACATCTGGCCTCCAAAGACCTGGGCTGTGTGATCAAGCGTCTTTCAGGCAAGCAGTTCTTGTGTAAATGAATGGGCGAGGGAGGCGGTAATTCAGCAAGGCTGACCATGAGTGTCACTTTCTAATGTGATTAAGTGACCTCCCTCTTCCTGCTGCTGCTAATTGTCCTTTAAAGAACTGGAAGCTGCTCGTGATGTGCAGAATTCGATCCATACCAGGCGCAGGTCCATCGCACGATGCTTCTGCTCCAGGCACATCAATCTCCTGCAGGCACATCTCTCCTGGAGGGAAACCCTGTCAGCTAGCCTAACACCATCCCTGGTTTTTCTCTGCCCAGTCGTGGACCCTTTCATTGCTGGGAAGCAAAACCAATTCATGACAGCCTTTGGGGAAATGGGGACTTACTGAAAACATACAAGGGTATCTCAGACAACCGAGGGCTAGAAGTGCTGCTGGGCTCTCCAAGAGGCTAGGCCAAGAGCCAGAGAGCCATCAGAACCAGGACAGGGAGCCAGGCATCCTACTCTCTGCGCGTTCTCTCTCTGCATGCTGGCTTTCTCTACTTCTTGAGCTCATGATCCAAATGTGACACCTCTCAAACCCAGCCCCATATACATTCAGACTGCCCCATTCATGGCTTGCCCAATCTCAAGTGTTCCAGGGGTGAGCCTCCGCAGTGAACACTGGGCGTTTCTCTCTGCCGCGCACCCATACCCCCTCCGTCTGGCAGCAGCACACCAGTTCTCCTCTAGGGACCCAGTGTCTACCCAACCTCAGTCCCTGAGCTTCCTGTGGACCCCACCTGAGCTCTGATCCTAGAGGCAGGCACGCGATCAAGGCCTGGCCAATCAAAGCCCCGGGGGTACCACAGGAGGGACACATCACCCAAGCCAGGCTAACAGGGAGCTTCTATTACTGGGAAAGAGGTGAGGGGTATTATAGTTGTATTTGCCCTGTGAGGATGAAAGCTCAGATCTGCTGGAGCTTATATCCTCACAAGGAAGGGAACCCCACAAGGAGGCGAACCTACTAGAGAATAAAATATAAGAGAAAGGGAGGGAGGGTGGGAGGAGGAGGAGGAGGAGGATGGAGAAAAGAAAAGGGAGGGAGAGTGATCGAGCACCTGGATCAAGCCATACCTGCACTCATTAAGCCAATAAATTCTGTTTTAAGACAACCTTTCTGCCACTTGCAATCAAAAGAATTAAGACCAAAAGAGAAAAAAAAGAAGACCAAAAGAGAGATGATTAGGCAAGTATTTACATAGTTTTCCCCGGGTGGGTATCCACGCTGGGTCAATGAGCCTTGGCAAGTGTCTGTGTATCTGTGCAGTGTGCATGTAGGAGGAGGGGGCAATTTCTAGAGCAGTAGAAGCAGCCTCAAAGCATCCCTCCTCCACAGAGGCCTTCAGTTTATTTACACAACACAAAGCTTCTTCTGGTGCCCTTTGTAGTGAGTCTGGCAACTGTGGGCTGAGATAACCTTGGAGCTGAGCCAAGAGTCTGAATACCACCCCCAGCACAGTCTAGAAACAGGACAAGTGGTGACTGTCAAACAGACCAAAAAACGTGGATAATAAATATAGAAGTCTCCAATGAGAACTGATTCTTGATCAAATAGCTATGAATTCCCAGGCAGTCAGTGCAGAGTACTTCAGCGAGCACGTCAAGACCAGATTTCTCTTCCCCCTTGTGTATCCATTCAGTTCATTCAGTCTGGATTTCTTCAGAATGCCTCAGCATCTCTGTCTTGGTGTTATGGAAACCCACCCCCATCAAACTGCAT
Source organism: Odocoileus virginianus (assembly GCF_023699985.2). Classification (NCBI taxonomy): domain Eukaryota; kingdom Metazoa; phylum Chordata; class Mammalia; order Artiodactyla; family Cervidae; genus Odocoileus; species Odocoileus virginianus. Next base: position 10,752,322 of record NC_069706.1, on the reverse strand, counting down.
TTAGGAGGCTTTAGTTAGATAACATGAAAAAGATGGCATGGCGCTCGGGCAGAGACGCTAGCAGCTGCCAAGTCTGCTCCATGCAGACTCGCGGACGGAGCATGGCAGATGCATCCCCCAAGAGGCCTCAAAGTTCCTTCACGAGCTGTCGGATAGCCCAAGGTGAAGCTGAAGATGCACTGCCCAAAGCACCCTAAAGCAACCCAGATGCATGCTCTTTTTTACACAGCTGCAAGGCTGTGCTCACCCTCTTTAATTTCCCTCTTTGAAAAGCATCCAATTTAAGAAATTTTGCAGTAATCATTTCAGAGCAATGAAAAACAAACAGAACAATAGAACATTTCAGATGAGAACTCTGTGCACCTCTCTCTTAATGTTCGCTTAAAGAGATACATTAGTCATTAGGAAGAGCCCTCTTTAATCCCCCTACACAACCCAGCTGCCTGCTTGCAGACCACAATCCTAATACAGTTAATTTGGTCCATGTACTCATTTCTTCCTTATAATGATGCCAATAAGATAGCATTTTTTAAAAAGTTTCTGATGTTCAAGATGGGACTGGAGTGCTCTAGAGCCTGTGAGCTGCAACTACTGAAGCCCATGTACCACAACAAGAGAAAGCCCAGGCACAGCAGTGAAGACCCCAGCATATTCAAAAATAAATAAAACTTAAAAAGTTTTTTTCAAAGATAGGGCTGGAATGAACACTTGGGAATGCCGGGATGCTCTGCTACTTGGTAAGGGGAAGAAAAGAGTTGAAAAGGGCTTGCCTGACAGCTCCATTTACTGCCCACCAGAGAGGGGGCACAGCGGTCACAGTCAACTCTGGTAATTTCATTCAAACATTCCTTTGGCACCAAGAAAATGCACGAAGCATTTTCTCTAGAGGTCTTTGGTGGAAAGCCCATGAAGGTCTTCTAAGCCTTCTAGGAGTTTATATGCAGGGGAGCCTCGAGCAGTTCTTACCAACCTAGCCATGGCCAGGGCCTTTCCAAGGTCACAGACTTATCACAGACTCCCTGAAATAACTCACAAAGCCTGGGGATTCTGTCTTGAAAAAAAGACAACTGCACATACATTGGTAAAGAACCTACCCGTCAATGCAGGAGACATAAGAGATGCAGGTTCGACACTCTTGGGTTGGAAGATCCCCTGGAGGTGGGCATGGCAACCCACTCCAGTATTCTTGCCTAGAGAATCTCGCGGACAGAGGTGCCTGGTGGGCTACATTCCATGGGGTCGCAAAGAGTCAGCCACAAATGAAGCAACTTAGCACAAACGCATGCACACACAGCCCCACCAGGTAGGTGTATACATACAAACAAATATATACACACACAGTACATATACTTTTCTAAATCCTCTCAGACCATTCAACAAAGTTGGGGCCCATCCAGCCACCACACACAGTGAGGAAGTCACCAGCAGCCAAGTCTAAGAAATAGAATCGCCAAACATCCCCAGCCCCACTGCTGTAGCGCCCCCTGTGGGCCAGCTCAGTGGCATTCGCCCGTTCACTCCTTGACTCCCTGCAGCAAGGCTACAGGCCAGAGTCACATCTTTAGAGAGGGGGACACGCAACCTCTAAAAGATGAGCTGGCACCTCCGGCTCCAAAAGGGTCCACCTAAGGCCCTAAGGTGCCCGAGGACGCCCACAACCTGCTTCTAGGAGACCCTCGTGTCCTAGGTCCTAACTGCCCACTCGGGCCCGCCCCCTGTGCCCATAGCAGGAGGGGGTGGGAAGGCCTGTGCCCGAGTCGATGGCCTGGCAGCCCGGGGCGATCTAGCGGCTGAGCATGGCGGGACTCGTCTCCAGGTCCTCCTGAGATGTGTCTGAGCCCACAGCAGCTGACAGCTCACTTTTCTCTGCAGAAAGGAGATGTGAAAGCCACACCGCTGGTACCTGCTGATCCAAATCAAGGGACTTGGGCAAAAACATGTCCTCAAGTGGCCCTTGGTGTGGGGAAGGTGGGGGGGGGGTCTCCTAGGACCCAGGATCAATTGGACTGTGTGCCACTGGGGGGGGGGGGGGGCATGTCAACAACTGCAATGTCAACAGGAGCCCAACCCCTCAGCCACACACCCCGTCTCAACTCCCCAGACCTGAAAAGCCCCGAAAACCAAAAGGCTCTTACTAAGTTTAGTGCAGACTCCTTCAGCAGTGGAACCTGCCTGAAGCCAGTGAAGGTGTTTATAAGGCTGACCATCCCACTAAGCTTGAATGTTCCTGATTCACTGCAGGGACACAGAGTGTCTGGTTACGGGTGCTGCCCCAGACCCGCTCATTATGCCCTTATTCCTTCCTGAAGTTCAAAAAGAAAAGAAAAATGAAAACGCGTATCTGGAATTGTGTTGATCTCAAGGGTTTTGAATTATGGGCTATGGACCTTTAATAAGACAACTTTAAATGAAGCTGAACTTAATGTATTAAAACAAGCCCAGAGGCAAAAAGTGAGCTTGGTCAAAATTACCACCTGGAGATGTCTTAAATTGCCCATAAAGTACAGTGAGCTGGGTCTGGTGCACAACTCTGAGTGGTAATTTGGCTATATAAATGTATAACACACACAGTGTTATATACTATATGAAGGCTATGCACAAAATGTAATTTTATAAGATTTTTAATTTTATAGAAGAGGCAGCTCTTTAAACACTACACTCTGGGAGCAACTTTACATGGAAGACCAAGAAAAGGGCCAGAAGATTGTCTCCTGTATCATGCTTCTCTGAGGATACTTAATGTCAGAAAAGTAGGCTGGCGACATGATTTAAATTTTTTCTCCCTTTTTCTTTTGTCAACCGTGGGCCACTGAATTACCAGCCCAGTTCTTCTCCCGCTCTCCCCACTACATACTCCATGTCATTCACATGTGACTGCAGCTCCTTCTACTAGAGCCTTCCCAGGTGGTGCTAGTGGTAAAGAAACTGCCTGCCAATGCAGGAGACATAAGACACACAGGTTCAGTTCCTCCTGGGAAGATCCCCTAGAGGAGGAAACGACAACCCTCTCCACTATTCTTGCCTGGGGAATCCCATGGACAGTGTCGTCTGGTGGGCTACAGTCCATGGGGTCACAGAGAGTTGGACACGACTGAAGCGACTCAGCACACCACTAGAGGCAGACAGTACTTCCCTTAACTTTGGACTTGGCTGTGTTACTTGCTTTGGTCAACAGAAGATCAGTGTGTGTAACTCAGGCCGAGGCTTCAGATGCATGTGCATGGTCTGGCCCGTCTTTGCACCTCTGCTTCCATCAGGAGGGCACACGCTCATCAGTCTGCATTTCAGAATGACGAGAGACATGAGGAGAATAGACCAACTGCATGTTGGAGCCAAGCTTGGCCTAGATCATCCAACCTCCAAATGACCCACAGACACGTGAGCAGAAATTATTTTAAGCCTCTGAGTTTGGGAGCTGTTTGTTACACCACATTACCGTGGCAAGAGCTGACAGATACACTTGGCTAGAATAGGTGAAACTGGACAAGCTGAATGCATATGAAGCTACTCTGCTGAGCTCTTATGATTGGTCACTGTTTTTCACTGTCCTGCTTTCTAAACCTCTTATTTAATCACCCCAAGCATTTTATAGATTGGGAAACTACGGATCAGAGGGTTACACGACTTGCTTAAACTCACACCATAGAAAGTTACAGAGCAACCATTCTACCTCACCCTGTTTGACCTTCAGAGCCTGAACTTTGTAGTGACTGTGTTACACTGACTTTCCTCTAGCCTCCATTGTGCTTGATGTGAAAGAGGAATCAGGGGACAAGCTCTACGGACACAGGATCTGGGCTGGAAAGAGAAATGACAACTAATAATAATTTTGTGAGAGACGACTGTGTATCCAGAACCATACTAAACACTGGAGAGAAAGCAGGAAAGACAAAAGGCATGAGAACTAATACGAAATATAATCGTAACCACCACCACCATTTACTGAGCATCAACCGTGTAATGGGCATGTGTGTGTGCTCAGCTGCGTCCAAGAGACTTAGAGAGACTGATACAGAAGATGATGGCAGAGCAGCTCTGGTAAAAGCAAGGAGGAGGGTAGGGTTCCGCCTGTGTCCTGATACTGAGGGTGGATCTGAGGCCCCTCGGAGAAGTGCCAGGTCACCGCGACCCCAGGTCTGAAAGCCCCTGGACTGGAAGATCAAGTCCATGCTCTCTGACAAAGCTCCCAAGGCCCTTCCCCATCGCTTCCGTGCCTGCCTCAGCAGTCCCACCCCCTCTCATTCCGTTTTGCAGATGGCCACATGTGCTGAGCTGTTCAGAAACCCCCGAATTCTCCCTCCTTGACGGGGTGCTCCAGCCCACGTGGCCTTTGTCTACACCAGGCCCTCTGTCTGCAGGTCCTTCCTCCTTCGTCTGCCAGGCAGAAACCACACGTTTCCCAAGACTCAGCTCACTCAATGCTTGTTGTTGTTTAGTTGCTCAGTTATATCCAACTCTTTGCAACCCTATGGACTGTAGCCCACCAGACTCAGGTGCCCATGGGATGTCCCAGGCAAGAATGCTGGAGTGCGTTGACATTTCCTCCTCCAGGGAATCTTCCCCACCCAGGGATTGAACCCACATCTCCTGCATTGGCAGGCAGATTCTTTACCATTGAGCTGCCAGGGAAACACCCCCCAATTCCACCCCCCAGGTACAAGTGACTTCACTGGTGACTAACAGTGAGCAGTGGACTGATGTCTTTGACAGGTGTATATGTCATGTATGACCAAGGTGTATGTATGTGGACGTCTGTGCATGATATCCCAGTCTAGCCCTCTGTGCGAATAAAGGCTTTTTTATAAAGATGATCCATGACATCCACAGCAGTGAAAACATGGAAGTCAGAGGGGCAGCATAAAAGAGACAGAAAGAGATGGGTTAACTGGGTCCAAATTGCAGAGAGGAAAGAGACAAGGAACGCTGGCTCATGTAGAGGACAGACTTTTAGTTGCCATGGCGCCAAGAGCCAGAGTGGCAGTGGGCAACCACCACCACCTAGAGGTCAGTTACAGACACAGCGGATGTTGGCCAGACCTTCACTGCTTGCTTGGCATGTGGCTGACCAGAAATAGAGAAGATTCTCAAAGGACTTTTGATAGGAGCTGACCAAGGGTCTAGAAGGCCCAGCCCAGAATGTCAAGAGCTGCGGGTGCTTTAGGAAACTCCAGACATATGCTAAAGTCTGACTGGCTGCCCAAGTTAGACATGGGGCTCTGTTGTGGAAAAGGCAGTCTTAGAGCGGGCTGTCAGGCTCAGATCTTCTAGAAGGGAGAAGAACTCTGGTCAGGATAGGTGAAGGCAGCTCTCTTCCTTCCCACCCCTTCTCCATGCCAAAGCCAGAGCAAAGGTTCCAAAGCAGGAATCGAAGCCATTTAATGGAGCTTATATGGCGCTCAAGGTTAGAAAGTGAAAGTCGCTCAGTTGTGGTCGACTCTTTGCAACCCCATGGACTGTAGCTGCCAGGCTCCTCTGTCCAGAATACTGGAGTGGGTAGCCTTTCCCTTCTCCAGGGGATCTTCCCCACCCAGGGATCGAACCCAGGTCTCCCACATTGCAGGCGGATTCTTTACTGTCTGCGTCACCAGGGCTCAAGGTGAAGTCTAACCTTAATCTGGACCCGACTTAAAGGGCACAGCGGGATGGTCTCTGGCCTCTCTCTTTCCTCAGATTCTTCTCTGATTATTCGGCTTGGGCTAGTTAAGAACCCAGCCATGAAGCTTACTGCCCAGCAGTACCGGACCTGTGTGGGAACTCATAAATAGGTGGTGAAAAATGAAATTCCAAGATCCTTAAATACTATGTGCTGTATCGCCTCTAGGGTTCTGGGAAAGCAACTCTCTTAGCTTTTTTCAAAGACCTCTCTGTAGCAGTGAACAACTGCCTCTGGCTCCAAGACAGCAGGGGCCTGAGCATTTGGGGTTTATTTTCTCCTGGACAAGCAGTCTGGAGGGAGGCAGTCCAGGGTTAGTATAGCCACCCTACAAAATCAGAGGACCAAGTGCTGTCCATCTTTCTGCTCTGCCATCCTCACTCTTAAGTTGCCATCCTCAAGGACCAAAATTGACGTTGACGCTCTGGCTATCACATCTGAATTTTAGACAATAGAAAAGAGACAAAAAGGGCAAAGCAGACAGCACCCAGATGAATTATCTCCATTTAGCGGCCCTCCTGGGAGGCCATCCCCAGCATGTCTACCTATAATTCCCTGGTAAAGTTTAGTCACACAGCCACATGCAGGTGCATGGGAAGCTGAAAAATTTAGTGTTCTCCCCTTGGGCACACTGCCCCCATTGCTAAAATATAAGCGAAATGGTTATCTGGAGCAAGCAACTAGCAGATTCTGCTATATTCCTATATACCCAGCTGCTACATCTTGATGGAAGACCAGCAGACAGAAAGAATCTAAAGACATCATCTATGCTTTCAAGTACCCACAATCTGATTGAAGACTAAGACAAATGCAGTTGAAGAGATAAATGACGATATTGGGCAAAAGTGAAATGGACCACAAGTCATGGTGTAGTCTTGGCAGGGTAAGTTTTATGCAGACAAGAAGACAGTTAACTATTGAGCACTTACTGTATACTGGTGCTATGCTAGTCATTTTATGTATTTTTACATCTTAGTGTTTACAGCGACCATTCAAAGGAACGATTATTTCGGTTTTACAGAAGAAACTTGGAAGGGTTACGTTTAATGTGTCCAGAGCCACACAGCCAGTGAGGATTTAGAACAAGGATGGCAGATCTGCCAACACGAGGGTTGCTTGCCTGTTCTAGTCCACTAGTGGTAGCTGCCTGGGGAAGGCAGTGGCTTTGTGCAGGAAGATTCTGAGAATGGGTCTGAGCTCATCAAGAAAGGTGGTGATTGATTAGCTATGTCTGCCGTGGACACGGTAATGGGCAGTGGTGGGACGAGTGACATGCATTTCATAGTCCTGCTTTTGGATTTATGGTGGTCAGTTTACATATGGAAATGCTGCGTTTACACTCTGATGTGTACATCTGCACAGAGTGTGGGAGCGGGGCACACGCTGCCATTAAGTGAGATGGTCTCAGGTGTGCTGCTAAGAATCCCTTCAGGTTGCCATGCTTTCAGAAAGCGGGAGCTCCGCGACTTTCTAAGATGAAGACCACCTCTAAGCCTCCGGAATCTGAAGCTGTGGTTATGAAGCTAATGTGTCCTTTAGGGGAATGTGGTGCAGAGGAAGGAAGGTGCACATCTCAGAGTTTCAGCAGCTGCTGCCGAATAAATAAAAATAGCTGTAAATACTTCTGCAGCTCTTCTATTCAAGGAGAAAAGCGGCTACCCTGTGGGTAATAGATGGGGTTTCTCCCTTGCTTGTGGAAGGTAAGCACTCAGTTTAAAATCACAGGTAAAAGCCCTGTTATTCCCCCAGGACTGGGTCCCCAACTGACTGCTTAGCACAGTGCAAATCATGTCTCTCACCAGGCAAAGGAGCCATCCAGTGTGGCAGAGTCTGCCTCCTTGTGTGTCCTGGGTTTGTTCCCCCTTCCTCACTCTTGAGCTTAGTCCTCCATCAACTCTTGCTAGGATCCCCAAGCGGCCCCAGTACACGCCACCTTTCCCACTGCCACCATGACTGGCCCGGATCACCCCCTGCCCCCGCCATATGTGTCACTGCTGTCTCCAAAACACTTGGCAGGTTCCCTGTCTCCTTGTGGGCACTGCCTGAGCTCCCAGCACAGCGGATAAGGGCCTGCTTCACCAGCCTGCCCCGGACGTGGGCTGCTCTAAGCCAGCCAGGTAAGATCGTGCCCTGATTCTCCAGCTGCTCTGGAAGACATCTCTGAACCAGGCCTAAGCCAGTCAGCTCATTCCCTCACTCCCCTGGCCAAAGACAGTGGTTCAAGAAGAGAGCACAAGACCTCCTATGACGCGGTGAGGCTTTTGCTGGGATGAAAGGGAAAGTGATTCTTACTCTTCTCCCACTGGCTTACAGTTGGTCATATTTAGAGCTGCTACAGCTGACTTGACCCATGAGAAGAGAGTCCGTCTGAGAATGTGTCCCCAGAGAATAAAGCAGGGAACTTTCGAGAGCGGGTGGACCTCACGTGAGGCCCTGATCAATCTGTGCCTGAAGCTGGACTACCCCAGAACTGGTCAGTTACAGGGAGTAATAAGTTCCCTTCCTGTTTGGGCCCGTTTGGGTTGACTCTTCTGTCACCTCCCAGTTAAAGTGCCAGACACCAATCTCATTACATGCATTACCCACTTCAAACAACATCATCTAGTTGAATCTGTGCCAATAGCAGCAAGAGCCATTTTCTCGTTTACTTCTTCCCAGAATGTCCACACCCTATTCTATGCTCACAGCATCCTGATTTTGTTTTAAGGGTCCTGTCCCTTGACCCTGGTTTAAGCTGACCCACTCCACCTCCAGCAGGGAAATCTGGGCTCCTTGAGAAGTTATCAAGAGCCCCACAGCCCTGAAACCTCACGAGGTATTCCCTCCATGGGGCCAGCTCTTTCCAACGATAACATGTACTGATGGCTCCTATTCTGAGACAAGTCCTTGACGATCTCTTTCGATGCTCTTCTCTGCTCGTCGAATATACAATGGGTACCTCTTGGAGTGCGCAATCAATCCTGAATTCCCACTCAATTAAAGGCACTGAATGCATTAAATATGCCACCAGATGATAAGGCGCAATAATTGACCGTGCTGTGCTTTTAGGATTTGAAGCTGAGAAGCGGAAAGGGGTTTTCTAGTCTTAAAGCAAATGGAATGAGAAGCTACTGTTATAATGACTTGTCCTGGGGCTGCGGCGAGGCAGGGTTGTGTCCTGGGAGGGGCATTACTCTGGCGTTCAGCTGCACGGGTGTGAATGAAGCCCCCTCCCCACCGTCCACTCACAGGCACACTACCCAGCTAGGAACCCCTGGGAAAGCCCGTGCGCCTCTCCAACACCTGATCTCATCTGGAGAGCGGAAGTGGCACCTCCCTCTGGGGGTCATCCTGAGCCTGAAATTGGCTGATCTCCCTAAAGCACTTAGTGCCAGAGGCTGGCGCGCAGCAGGTGCCATGCTGAGTACCAGTTACGCTGGTCAGCGACACTGTCTCCCTGTGAGGGTTGGGGAGGCAGCTGATGGACGGCAGGCAGGATTCCTGGGCCAACTCTACCCTGAGGCCACATCTCTGCAAGTGAAAAAGCTTAGCTTAGGTTCACCTAGGAAGGTGAACTCTATCTCAAGTGGACTATTTAGTATGCTTATCTCATCCAGCCTGCCAACCGATCGGTCATTAATCCATTTCATAGGTAACCAAGCACCTACTTTGTGTCTGTGCTGAGAGACATGGGGGCCCTGGATAAAGAAGCCCTGCCCTCCAGGCGCTCCCCGACCTGGTGCAGGCACAGTCAGAAGGCCAGCCATCACCGCACGGCGTGAACAGCGGAAAAACAGCGACACCCCCTGGGAATGAGAAAGAGCCCTGAAGGGGGATATCTAGAGCAGGAGTGGCAAACGTTTCCTGTAAAGGGCCAGACAGTGAATATTTCACGCTTCAGAATATTTTATGGGCTCTGTCACAAAGACTCAACTCAGCCATTGTAGCATAAAAGAAGCCACAGACGGTATATAAGGTGGTTATGATGGTATTCCAATAAAACTTTATTTGCAAAAACCGTCTGGGGACCAATGTGGTCACAGGCCATAGTTTGTTGATGGTTGATCTAGAGTAACCTAGATATGATGGGCAGGGCCTGCACAGTGGACCCAGGGCTGGGGGGAAAAAGAGACAAAAGAAAGGATTGTGGCTTGGGGATTCAGCCTTAGAGTTCAGTTCAGTTCAGTCGCTCAGTTGTTGTCTGAGTCTTTGCGACCCCGTGGACTGTAGCATGTCAGGTCTCCCTGTCCATCAGCAACTCCCGGAGTTTACTCAAACTCATGTCCATTGAGTCGGTGATGCCATCCAAGCATCTCATCTTCTGTCGTCCCCTTCTTCTCCCCTCTTTCAATCTTTCCTAGAATCAAGGTCTTTTCAAGTGAGTCAGCCCAGGCTTAGAGGCAAGGGAGAAAATGTTCCCCTCACTCAACAGGTCCAGGAGAACTGTTTTGGTGCCCATGCCAGGGCAGCCCTTAAATAATAACTCCAGTATGGATGAGAATTCCCCCAGACCACCTGATCCAGCTCAGGCCAAAAAGGGAAGAAGTCAGCACTGGCTCTGTCCTGGGGTGTGCAGCCAGTGCTTCAGTATCTGGGGCTTCTCTGCCGGCTCAGCTGGTAAAGAACCCGCCTGCCAGTGCAGGAGACACAAGAGACATGGTTTGATCCCTGGGTTGGGAAGATCCCCTGGAGAAGGGAATGGCAACCCACTCCAGTATTCTTGCCTGGAAAATTCCATGGACAGAGGAGCCTGGGTGGGCTACAGTCCATGGGGTCACAAAGAGCTGGACATGACTGAGTGCACATATACATATTCACATGTCACAGGAGCTCAGGGAACTCCCAGGTGCTGGCCTCAGCCACCTTTACCCTCCCCACCACCCATCGCAGCGGGGGATGCAGTGGTAACAAATAGCAAAGCGGAAACTAACCTTATTAAGTGCCTGCTGTGGACAAGGAGCTGTGTTGAGGACTGAATGCTCACAAGAGTGAGGCAGGTACTATCATTGCCCCCTTCACACAAGTGAGGAACCGGAGGCTCCCTCAGGCCGGCCAACCCCACCAAAGCCACACAGGATGGCATCAGCCAGGTCTGGACTGGCTCAAAATCTCATGCCCTCCTAGGTACGCTGTAAACAATGGGGAAACAATGAAAACAGTGACAGACTTAACTTTCTTGGGCGCCAAAATCACTGCAGATGGTGAGTGCAGCCATGAAATTAAAAGATGCTTACTACTTGAAAGGAAAGTTATGACCAACCTAGACAGCATATTAAAAAGCAGAGACATTACTTTGCCAACAAAGGTCCATCTAGTCAAGGCTATTGTTTTTCCAGTGGTCATGTATGGTTGTGAGAGGTGGACTGTGAGGAAAGCTGAGTGCCGAAAAATTGATGCTTTTGAACTGTGGTGTTGGAGAACTGACTCTTGAGAGTCCATTGGACCTCAAGGAGATCCAACCAGTCCATCCTAAGGGAGATCAGTCCTGGGTGTTCACTGGAAGGACTGATATTGAAGCTGAAACTCCAATACTTTGGCCACCTAATGTGAAGAGCTGACTCATTTGAAAAGACCCTGACATTGGGAAAGATTAAGGGCAGGAAGAGAAGTGTACAACAGAGGATGAGATGGCTGGATGGCATCACCAATTCAATGGACATGAGTTTGGGTAAACTCTGGGAGTTGGAGATGGACAGGGAGGCCTGGTATGCTGTGGTTCATGGGGTCGCAAAGAGACATGACTGAGAGACCAAACTAAACTGAACTGATGGAAAGATTATATTAAAAGATATCTGATCTGCCCCAGGTTCAGTAAATAAACAGTTCTTTTTAAAAACAAAAACAAACAAACAAAAAAAAAAGATAGACACAAAGAAAACGAATGTCTAGTTTTAAGAACTCTAATTAAAACAGAAAAGAAAAAAACCCAGTTGGCATTCAGGAAGCCTCATTGAATTCATAAACTTATGGGTCTCAGCTTCCCCTCATGAGTCTCACAGATGCTAATAAAAACATTAGGTTATTACAGCTCCATACAACAAACTGATTTTAAAAAATGGGCAGAAGACGTGAATAGACATTTTTCCAAAGAGGACATGCAGAAAGTCAACAAACGTGTGAAAAGATGCTCAACGTCACTATCATCAGAGAAATGTAATTCAAAGTCACAATTAAATATCATCTCACACTTTGCAGGTGGATTCTTTACTAGCTGCGCCAACAGGGAAGCCCAAGAATACTGGGGCGGGTAGCTTATCCCTTCTCCAGCAGATCTTCCTGACCCAGGGACTGAACCGGGGTCTCCTACATTGCAGGCAGATTCTTTACCAGCTGAGCTACCAGGGAAGAACTGCCATGTCAAAACAGCTATCATCAAAAAGAACACAAACAGCAAATGCTGGTAAGGGGGTGTGATGAAAAGGGAACCCTCATACACGGTGATAGGAATGTCAACTGGTATAGCCACCAATTTACAGTATGGAGCTTCCTCCAAAACAAAAAACCACCATAGGATCCATCAATTCCATTCCTGGGTGTCCATCTGAAGAAAATGAAAACACTAACTCGAAAAGATACACGCACCCCAGTGTTTATAGCAGCATCACTTATAACAGCCAAGTTATGGAAGCAACCTAAGTGTTCATCAACAGATGAAGGGATAAAGACGATGTGGTTCACACATAAGGGAATACTATCCAGCCATGGGAAAGAATTAACTTTGACCATTTACAACATGGAAAGACTTGGAGGGTATTATGCTTAGTGAAATAAGTCAGAAAGAAAGACAAATACTCTATGTCATCACTTACATGTAGAATCTAAAAAACAAACAAACTAGTGAATATAACAACAACAGCAGCACACACATACAGAAACAGACTCACAGAAACAGAGAACAAATGAGTGTTACCAGAGGGGAGAGTAAGGGGCAAGACAGAGGAAGGCGATCGGAAGAGGTGCAAAATATCGTATAAATAAGCTATAAGGATATATTGCACTGCACAGGGAATATAGCTAATATTTTATAGTAACTATAAATGGAGTATAACCTTTCAAAACTGTGTATCACTAATTTGCACACCTGAAACTTACAATACTGTAAATCAATTAAATTTAAATACTATACCTCAATTTAAAATTTTAATTAAAATTTAAAAAGAAAAAGCAAAGAAACGTTAATCAACAGGAGAATGGGGAGAGGCCAAGGAGAGAGTGAATGGAATTCCCAAAGGTGGAAATTTTTAAAGGGTCAGTAAGAAATAGGTGAATAAAGCAAATATTTGAAAAAGGCAAAACACAGGAAATCAAGGAGAGAGGAGTCAAGAAGACTGGTGCCAGCAGGATAGAAAGCTTTAGATGGTTATTAAGAAATGGTTATTAATACATATACACCATGGAATATTACTCAGCCATTAAAAAGAATTCATTTGAATCAGTCCTAATGAGATGGATGAAACTGGAGCCCATTATACAGAGTGAAGTAAGCCAGAAAGATAAAGACCAATACAGTATACTAACACATATATATGGAATTTAGAAAGATGGTAATGATAACCCTATATGCAAAACAGAAAAAGAGACACAGATGTACAGAACAGACTTTTGGACTCTGTGGGAGAAGGCGAGGGTGGGATGTTTTGAGAGAACAGCATCGAAACATGTATATCATCAAGGGTGAAAGAGATCACAAGCCCAGGCTGGATGCATGAGACAAGTGCTTGAGCCTGGTGCACTGGGAAGACCCAGAGGAATCGGGTGGGGAGGGAGGTGGGAGGGTGGATCGGGATGGGGAACACATGTAAATCCATGGCTGATTCATGTCAATGTATGGCAAAAACCACTACAATATTGTAAAGTAATTAGCCTCCAACTAATAAAAATAAATGGAAAAAAAAAAAAAGAAATACATCAAACTCGCACTGTTTATCTATTTTACATATGGTAATGGACAGGTTTCAATGCTTTTCTCCCAAATCATCCACCCTCTTCTTCTTCCACCGAGTCCAAAAGTCTGTTCTTTACACAGAGTGTCTCCTTCGCTGCCTTGCATGTAGGGAGATGGCAGGTGGGTTCAAGACGGAGGGGACACAAGTATACTGAGGGTCAATTCATACTGATGTATGGCAAAAACCATCACAGTGTTGTAAAGTAACTATCCTCCTAATTAAATAAATAAATACATTTTTTAAAAGAAATGGGATATATAAAACTGATATTGACGGGGTTAAACAAAGGTTTTAATACAGCACTACCTAAGGTACAATGGGTCAAAGGGACCTCCTATTGCTCCCGCTAACATTAAAAGGCCCCAAACAAGTCTGTTCTGTTCCTATCAATTTGGAGATATTTAAAAGGCTCGAAGGCAAGAATGACACTGAGAAACCTGACCAGCAATCTTTTGGGGTCAACAGTTAGGCCGATTAAGCAAGTTAAAGACTGACAGAAAGGCCTGGGACCCTAGGCTGGACCCCTCGCTGGGGAGCCAAGGCATTTTGCACAGAAACGGGTAAGGTGTCCAGGGAGGTAGGAAGGTTTCCAGGACCCCTTGGTGTGGGAGCCTCCTGGGCTGTGACACCAAAACCCACTGGAGGGGCATCAACTCGGGCTATAATTATATTGGGAAAACGTAAAAATGCAAGGGTTGATTGTCCAGGCTAGAATGTCTGAGCGGGTGTTACATGAAGAGGCTGTGTCAACTCTGCCTGAGTATTTCATAGGAATGGATCCGGGCTCTGGCCAGGAACGCTTTCTTTATCCAAAACTGTAAAACAGACTAGTTGATAGGGTCCTAGTGCAATGCACTCGTTCAGAGGTAGAAGAGTTAATGGAAGGCTTAAGATTGTTTTCTGTGTCTGTGGGCCTTTTCTGTTGTGTAAGTAGTTCATCTGTGTCATATTTTAGATTCTACATATAAGTGGTATCATATTTGTCTTACTCTGACTTTTGTCATTTCGTATGATAGTCTCTAGTTCCACTCACATTGCTGCAAATGACATTATTTCATTCTTTTTTAATGACTAATATTCCACTGTATGTATACACACACACCCCTCCCCCCATCTTCTTTATCCATTCATTAAAGAATCACTTTCCTGGACACCAGAAACTAACCACAACACTGTAAATCAACTATACTACAATTTTTAAAATAGAGTTAATGAAACTGAGATGAAAGTTAGTAGCAAACCTGGGCTTTCTGTTAGAAGCCTTATGTCTCTCCTGCTTGATTGTTTAGTGGGGTGGGGCACTGTGTCTCACTTTCCCTGCCTGTAATGTAAAACAGGGGCACATAAATCCACGTGTGTGTGTGTGTGTGTGTGTGTGTGTGTGTGTGTGAGTTCAGTCGTGTCCGACTCTTTGTGACCCCATGGACTGTAGACCTCCAGCCTCCTCTGTCCATGGAATTTTCCAGGCAAGAATACTGGAGTGGGTTGTCATTTCCTCCTCCAGGGGATTTTCCTGACTCGGGGATCAAACCCACGACTCCTACGTCTCCTGCACTGGTAAGCAGATTCTACCCTCGGGGCAGTGTTAATTGAATGTGCTAAAGGGGGCCAGCAGGGTTGCCCTGAACCCACAGAGGTGAGGTGTAAGCAGGAGGCCAGTGTCCAGGGGCTAACAGAAACAACTGTTTTTTTCTTTTTTCTCCATTTATTTTTATTAGTTGGAGGCTAACTACTTTACAATATTGCAGTGGGTTTTGTCATACATTGACATGAATCAGCCATGGATTTACATGTATTCCCCATCCCGATCCCCCCTCCCGCCTCCCTCTCTGCCCGATCCCTCTGGGTCTTCCCAGTGCACCAGCCCCGAGCACTTGTCCCATGCATCCAACCTGGGCTGGTGATCTCTTTCACCCTTGATAATATACATGTTTCGATGATGTTCTCTCAAAACATCCCACCCTCGCCTTCTCCCACAGAGTCCAAAAGTCTGTTCTGTACATCTGTGTCTCTTTTTCTGTTTTGCATATAGGGTTATCGTTAACCATCTTTCTAAATTCCATATATATGCATTAGTATACTGTATTGGTCTTTATCTTTCTGGCTTACTTCACTCTATATAACGGGCTCCAGTTTCATCCATCTCATTAGAACTGATTCAAATGAATTCTTTTTTTTTTTTTTTTTTTGTCTTGTAAATCGCTACAAACTCAGAAACGTAAACATTAGGCACTATTTCCTGAAACTGAGCTGGTTTAATTCAAACAGTTAGAACCTGAAACCAAAGGCAGGTAAAAAAGAAGGAAAGAAGTTGTTTTTAAAAATACAAACTACAAGAAAAGCCTTTTTGCCCAAATAGCTTCTTTAAGATTACTTGTCAATACAAATCTTAAGTCCTCTACCCAAAGTAAATGCTTCCCTCATAGCTCAGTTGGTAAAGAATCCACCTGCAATGCAGGAGACCCCGGTTCGATTCCTGGGTTGGGAAAAACCCCTGGAGAAGGGAAAGGCTACCCATTCCAGTATTCTGGCCTGGAGAATTCCATGGACTACAGTCCAAGGGGTTGCAAAGAGTAGGACACGACTGAGTGACTTTCACTTTCCAAAAAGTAAAAAAGGCTTTTGCCATCTAAACAGACAAACTTAACTTTTTCAAGCTGCCATAACAACATGTGGATCCAACTGTTCTTTTTACAAACCAGTGAGTTGTGTATTATTGTACCCATTTCATGACTAATTAAAAAAACAAAACAAAACGAAAGCTCTTTCTATCTATGTGCTCATGTGTGTGTCTATAGGCTCATGTGTCTGTATACTCATGTATTTATGTGCTCATGTATGTGTTATGTATGCCCATGTGTTTGCTCATGTCTGTGTCTCTACGTGCAGAGATACGTGATTTCTCCCAACAAAGGTATTGCCAAAATTAATTTGTAAGAGTTCTATTTAATTGGCTTAAACAAACAAGTGCTTATATAAAAACTCTTAATATAATAGAAACTAACTGCCCAATTTTTTTCAAGTTAACATGATATAAAACAATCTTTTGTACCCAAAATCATTTTATATCATGTTAACTTATGCCGTGTATCAGTACTGGATACAATGTAGACATGCAGTTTTTACTCCATATGGATTGTTGATCAAGTAAGTTCATGTTCCCTCGGTTACAGAACTTTTCACAAAAAATATATATATAGCTTTGATGACTGGTTTTATCTAATATCCCATGAAAGTTTGTACAGGTAATCTAAATATATTTGTTAATAACATGTAAAATTAAATAGATGCAAGCAGGATAAAATGGCTTTTCCAGGTGGTGGTAGTGGTAAAGAACACACCTGCCTATGCAGGAGATGTAACAGACAGGGGTTCGAATTCCTTGGTCAGGAAGATCAAGTGGAGAAGTGCATGGCAGCCCACTCCAGTATTCTTGCCTGGAGAATCCCATGGACAGAGGAGCCTGGTGGGCTACAGTCCATGGGGTCACAAGAGTTGAACGTGACTTAAAGACTAAACCACCATCACCACCACCACGAAGCAGGATGGAAAGTTTTTAGATGAACCTTTTAACAATACTTATGTATTATGGTATATGCAAACTTACAAACAGCTTAACAATATTTATGTATTATGGTATATGCAAACTTACAAACAGCTTCCACAATCTTTTTGGTAACCAGAATCCTCAAAGTTTTGCTAAGCTGAGTTAAATGATGAGTCAGGTAAACATACTAAACACTAGATCATTTCCAAAGAAGATAAAAAAAATTTTTAAAAAGCATTACTGGACATAAATCTATCTACTTCTGGCTTCCTAAAGAAACTTTAGTTTCTTTAGTAGAGAATCTAAAGAAAAAGTAGGATCTATTAGTAACGATGTCTTTTGCCACATTCAAAGATTACACTATTTAAAAGGGCACATGTCTCTAGAAATTATAAAAGGTATTTATAAATATGACAAGCCAAAAATGCTAGTCACAGTTCCCAAGAATTTACTTCTTTATTTTCACAAGAAATTAAGGCTTCTAATTAATATATGTGATTAAGACTACTAGAACTAATGAGAACAATTCTGTATGCAAGGAAATTAAGGTGTATTTTGGGCTAAGAAAAGGTATGAGATATGGAGATGCAGTCAGCCCTAAAGGAAATCAACCCTGAATATTCATTGAAAAGACTGATGCTGAAGCTGAAGCTCCAATATTTCGGCTACCTGATGCAAAGAGCTGACTAGGAAATACTGGGAAATACTGAAGGCAGGAGGAGAAGGGGACGACAGAGGACGAAATGGTTGGATGGCATCATCATTTCAATGGACATGAGTTTGAGCAAATTCTGGGAGATGGTGAAGGACAGGGGAGCCTGGATCTGTAGTCCATGAGGTTGCAAAGAGTCAGACATGACTGAGTTAATGAACAACAAATGGAGATGCAGTTTTATAGAGGGAATGAAAGTGATTTTTGCCCTTCAGCTGACTATTTCTAAACGGAAAAAAGAACAAGGAACAAACAAAAATGGATACAAAGTTGTAGAAGGTTTGTACAAAAGGAATTTTGGTAAATGAATTTTATATGTGATCGAGTTGGCTAAGATAGGAATAAATTTAATTGAGTGAACGAATTTCATTATCAAAGGTACACCGGTGCAAAATTAGAATTTGTTTTTTCTCTGTCAGAAAGACAAGGTTTTATTATATTACTGGTCTGTTCTTAATGAGAAACTGTAAACAAAGGTTTTTCTTTACCTTTAATGTAATCTGTCTAGAAAAAAAAGATAATGTTTTGTCTCTACCACGTCTCTAACTACTTAGAAGGAAAAAAAAAACAAGCCTTTTCAATATTGAAAGAGCAAAGCAAAAAAAAAAAAAAAATCTTTTAAAAAAAAGAGCTAAGGCTTTTTAAAACTATTTAAGCTTCTATATTTGCTTGCAAAGTCTTTGTTACCATGGTTAAATGAGGACATATTGTTTCATAGTGACCTGTGATCCTAATATTTAATCAAGAGTTTAAAGCTTTTTGAAAATTTTTGACAAACTACCCTAAACCAAATTCTAAATGAAGTCTTCTTTAAAACATGAAACTAATTTTGAAGTTTTCAGAGGGACCCTGAAACATTTCAAAGGATTTGTTCTCTCTTCTTACAAAAAGGAGATATTAAACTAATTAGATTTATTTGACATGTTAAATTACATGGGAACCATTGTTAAGAAATAATACTAAGCTGCTTTATGCCATGTCTGTATAGGTATATATTATAAATATTTCAGAAATCTTATGAAAGCTCTAAAAACCTGATATACCCTGATATGTTGTCATCATAATTTCAACTGTTATCTTAAAACACTGTACAACACAAAACTAACTATAGTTACAAAATGAACTCTGACAATGGAACGGCCATTTTTAAGTCTTTCTCATCTACAGACAGTTATTGTTCTACTTAGATGGTTTTACAAAAGCTTCCTGCAAATCTTCAGAAAAATTCATGGAAAGGAATCTAGCAAGTACTCTAAAATGCAAGTTTCTAATAACTTTCAAATCATACCACTGAATTGGGTAAGAAATTACAGAACTCTAAATGGAAAAACAAATGGCTTCATAAAACCACTAACAAAAGGTCAATATCAATTCAGTACAGTTATACAGTCCTGAGTAAACTGATGAAATGACTATAACTTTTATGACTTTTGTCTGAAATATTTCTGGCCTCTTAAAGCTTTGTTTCCAGATATAAGGAAATCTTTCCTCTTGCTAACTATGACTAAAGTAATTTGGTAAATTATACCTTTATAAGCAGAATTGAAACATATACCTTTTTCTCTCTAACCAATCACTCCAGAATTTGGAAGCTCCTAGTGAATGGCTTTTTCTCATGGCAGTATAGTTATATTTCCATAAGTTCAATAAGAATCTGTTCTTCTCATAGCAGGACACAACTGGAAAGTGGACATGTTACCATATTATATGCCATATTTGAGAGAGACATGCATATAGATTCAGATATGACCAGATGGCTTTAAGGAACTTAAGGTTGACTTTATGGAGCCAATAAACCTCTGTTGGGGGAAAAAAGGTCTGGTACTTTGCTTACAGAGATCCCAGCAGCTTCATCTGGTGAGTAAGGTAGGTCACTTCCTGGCAGCTGCAGGAACCTCAGGATATTTAGGGGACCTCAAAAAGAGAACTGACCCAAATCTATAGGTATCCCTGACTCAATGGGCATGAGTTTGAGCAAACTCCAGGACATGGTGAAGGACAGGGAAGCCCGGCATGCTGCAGGCCATGGGGTCGCAAAGAGTTAGGCATGACTGAGCAACTAGACAACAAATAGGTGTTACAGATGACTGTGACATCAAGTATTTGGCTTGGCTTCCAGGCCTTGAGAGATAATTAAAATTCAGTCTGGCAATTCCTTATGGAAAGTTCCAGCAAAGCATATTTTAAAAGTCTATATGATCAATGGGGGTTTCCCAGGTGACTTAGTGGGTAAAGAATCTGTCTGCAATGCATGAGATAAGGGTTCAATCCCCAGGTTAGGAAGATCCTCTGGACGATGGCATGGAAACCCACTCCAGTGTTCTTGCCTGGAGAATTCCATGGACAGAGGAGCCTGGAGGGCTACAGTCCATAGGGTTTTAAGAGTCGGAGACAATTGAAGCGACTGAGCACCCATATAGATCAATCACTATTCTTGGTGAACTTATGTAAACATTTGGGCCAAGTTTAAGCTTATTTAGCAAACAAATCAGTCATCATTAGCTATCTTTGGTAGAAATAAGGGTGATTTCAGAGAGGAAAAATTGCTTCAGTAATAAAACTTTGTGGTTATTAGACCCTAATACTATCCTTTGTTTTTGAGACTTGTTTTCTACCTATAAACTGGACTAGATTCTGAATTCTTAAGAGTTCCTTGTATCTGACTGCAACTCTCCAAACCAATGTTTCCAACTTCCCCCATCCTTTGGACTTGGACTCATTAAGAACTGAAACTGCCTTTTTTTTCTGAAGCTCTGTAGACTAAACCTAGACAACTTGATATACACTTCAGAGAAATCACCATGACAGCTTACATACAGACATTCTTTGGCCTGTTGTTGTATTGGACCACTCAGAAAAGATCACCAGAGACATGAGCAGCAAAGTTGGAAGATCTGTCAGTCCGTCACTAGCTGCCCTCACTGCAACTGAAAATGATTCCAACAGGACATCTATTAATAAAAAATTTTCTGACTGGCTGCCTTCAAAACTCAGGAACTGGGATTACTGTTAAAATCATTAATCATTTTTTCCTTCTGCTTCCACAGAAGTGCCTCTTATTAAACACCTGGTTGCTTGTACCAAAGGCCCAACTTTGGGGACCCACCTGCAGCACTGCCTCCTGAGATGAGTTAAGCTGGACTGACCTATCCTTAGGACTAAGAGCCTGGTTCCTAGTGATGGACCAACCTACAAACTCAGCTTCTGGACTATGAAACTTCTTTGGAGACATTTCAGAGGTGAGACTATCGGAAAGTGAAATTTGTCACCCAGAAATATGTCTCTTTGGAGGATTATTTTAGGCTGATTATTTCTAGGAAACAGAAGACTTAGGAAGTCTTTCGTTTTAACCTCTTGGAAAAGGAAATGGCAACTGACTCCAGTATTCTTGCCTGGAGAATTCCATGGACTGAGGAGCCTGGCAAGGTCACAAAGAGTCAGACACGACTGAGCAATTAACACTTTCACTTAACTGCTTCAAGAATTTGGATAAAGAACCTGATCCAGGAAGAGAATTATCACCAGAGCTCCCTGCAAAGATGGCAAGGTGAGTGTGGAGAACTTGGCAGGGCCTGGAGATCAGAGTCCACTGCATCCCATCTTCTCCATCTGGTCCAGCAAACATCTGTTTACCAAACATTTGCTTCTCCATCTCCATGTGAATTGCCTTCCTCCCCTATGAAGTTCCAAACCCCAACCTTCAACATACTCTTTTGTCTTTAGCTGAAGATGGTATTTGGGTGAGGGTTTCAGCCATCTTCCCAGCTGGTTCAGTGGTCAAAAAAATCTGCCTGCTAATTCAGGGAAGATCCCCTGAAAGAGGAAATGGCAACCCACTCCAGTATTCTTGCCTGGAGAATCCATGGACAGAGGAGCTTGGTGGGCTTTAGTCCATGGGGTCACAAAGAGTCGGACATGACTGAGCATGCCCGTAGTAGCAGTAGTTCAGTCATTTTGGTGAGTCGCTCAGTCTTTCTGGGTCTCTCCATGTATACAGGTTATTCAAATTCCCTTTGTTTTTCTTCTGTTAGTCCTGCCTCATATCAATTTAATTCTTAGACCAGACAGAAAAGCCTGCAAAGGAGAGGAAAGTTCTTTTCCTTCCCACAGAGGTACCTGGCAATGCAGCTCCCCTTGGCTTCACAGACCACAGCGCGCTGACATCTCAGTGCAGCAGAGATGGTCCCGGGCTAACGATGATTCTACTCAGGACTGTAACACTCAGTAGAAGCTGCTCTTCTGATTCTGAATTCTGGTTTTTTCCCAGGCTGGTGATATGCAGTATGATCCTCTCTTGTGATGCTCAGCCCTTTCCTGCAAACACTTGTGAGCACTTGCTCTAAAGAATTCACAAGAAGAGGGCTTCCCTGGTGGCCCAATGGCAAAGAACCCGCCTGTCAATGCAGGAGACACGGGTTCGATCCTTGATCCAGGAAGATCCCACATGCTGCAGAGCAACTAAGCCCGTGCGCCACGACTCCTGAGCCTGTGAGCTAGAGCCCAGGAGCCACAGCTACTGAGTCCACACGCTGCAGCTACTGAAGCCCATGAGCCTAGAGCCTGTGCTCCGCAACGAGAAGCCCAGCTAGAGAGCAGCCCGCACTCACCATAACTAGAGCAGAGCCCCAGCAGCAATGAAAGCCCAGCGCAGCCAAAATAAACTATTTTTGTAAAAAAGAACGCACAAGAAGATAAACGAATGGAAGGAAGAATAGAGAAAAGGACAAGAAATGGTAGAGGGGCACGTTCCTAGTTACGAAACTTATTAAAAGTCACAGGCATCAAGACAAGGTGGTGCCGTTCTAAGCATGGGCATATAGATCTACGGAATACAACTGACAGTCCAAAAATAAACCTATTTATCTACGTTATATTGATTTTTGACAAGAGTGCCAAGACCTTTCAATGGGGGAAAGAATAGTCTTTTCAACAAACCATGTCAGGACAAATGGGTCCATGGGCAAAAGAATGAAGTCTGAAACCCTTCTTTATACCACGTACAAAAATTAAGCCAAAATGGATCAAGACCTGAATATAAGAGCTAAAACTGTTAAACTCCTAGAAGGAAAACAGGAATACATCTTCCTGCTCTTGGGTTAGACAAAGGATTCTCAGATATCATACCAAAAGCATGAGGATCAAAAAACAAAACAGATAAATTGGAAGTCATCAAAACTAAAAACTTTTATGCATCAAAGGACAACATCAACCAAATGAAAAGACAATCACAGGGAGAAAATACCTGCAAATCTGATATGGGATTTGTATCCAGGATATACAAAGAACTCTCAGAACTCAAAAACAAAACAAAATAAAATAATCCAATTTAAAAATGGGGAAAGATTATACAGAGTAAAGTAAGCCAAAAAGATAAAGACCAATACAGTATACTAATGCATATATATGGAATTTTAAAAGATGGTAATGATAACCCTACATGCAAAACAGAAAAAGAGACACAGATGTATAGAACAGACTTTTGGACTCTGTGGGAGAAGGTGAGGGTGGGATGATCTGAGAGAATAGCATTGAAACAAGTATACTATCAAGGGTAAAACAGATCACCAGCCCAGGTTGGATGCATGAGACAAGTGCTCCAGGCTGATACACTGGGAAGACCCAGAGGGATGGGATGGGAAGGGAGGCAGGAGGGGGAATCGGGATGGGGAACACATGTAAATCCATGGCTGATTCATGTCAATGTATGGCAAAAACCACTGCAATATTGTAAAGTAATTAGCCTCCAACTAATAAAAATAAATAAAAAAAAAATAAAAATAAAAATGGGGAAAGGATTTGAAAAGACATTCCTCAAAGAAGATGCCTGCAAATTTGCACTCAATATGCCAGCAAATTTGGAAAACTCAGCAGTGGCCACAGGACTGGAAAAGGTCAGTTTTCATTCCAATCCCAAAGAAAGGTAATGCCAAAGAATGTTCAAACTACCGCACAACTGCACTCATCTCACATGCTGGCAAAGTAATGCTCAAAATTCTCCAAATCAGGCTCCAACAGTACGTGAACCGGGAACTTCCAGATGTTCAAGATGGATTTAGAAAAGGCAGAGGAACCAGAGATCAAATTGCCAACATCCCTCAGAGCATCAAAAAAAGAAAGAGAGTTCCAGAAAAACATCTATTTCTGCTTTATTGACTATACCAAAAAGCCTTTGACTGGAAACTGTGGAAAATTCTTAGAGAGAGGGGAATACCAGACCACCTGGTGTGCCTCCCAAGAAATCTGTATGCAGGTCAAGAAGTAACAGAACTGGACATGGAACAATAGACTGGTTCCAAATTGGGAAAGGAATACGTCAATGCTGTATATTGTCACCCTGCTTATTTAATTTATATGCAGAGTACATCATGCAAAATGCTGGGCTGGAAGAAGCACAAGCTGGAATCAAGATGGCCGGGAGAAATATCAATAACCTCAGATATGCAGATGACACCACCCTTTTGGCAGAAAGCAAGAGGAACTAAAGAGCCTCTTGATGAAAGTGAAAGAGGAGAGTGAAAAAGTTGACTTAAAACTCATCATTTAGAAAACTAAGATCATAGCATCTGGTCCCATCACTTCATGGCAAATAGATGGGGAAACAATGGAAACAGTGAGAGACTTTATCTTCTTGGGCTCCAAAATCACTGCATATGGTGATTTGAAAAGCCATGAAATTAAAAGATGCTTGCTCCTTGGAAGGAAAGCTATGACCAACCTAGAGAGCTTATTAAAAAGCAGAGACATTACTTTGTCAACAAAGGTCCATCTAGTCAAAGCTATGGTTTTTCCAGTAGTCATGTATGGATGTGAGAGTTGGACAATAAAGAAAGCTGAGCACCAAAGAATTGATGCTTTTGAACTGGGGTGTTGGAGAAGACTCTTGAGAGTCTCTTGGACTGCAAGGAGATCCATCCAGTTCATCCTAAAGGAAATCAGTCCTGCATTTTCATTGGAAGGACTGATATTGAAGCTGAAACTCCGATACTTTGGCCACCTGATACTTTGGCCAACTGACTCACTAGAAAAGACCCTGATGCTGGAAAGATTGAAGGCGGGAGAAGGGGATGACAGAGGATGAGATGACTGGATGGCATCACCGACTCAATGGACATGAGTTTGAGTAAGCTCCAGGAGTTGGTGATGGACAGGGAAGCCTGGTGTGCTGCAGTCCATGGGGTCACAAAGAGTTGGACACGAAAGAGAGACTGAAATTTCAACTTTCACTTTCAAAGAAGATATACATAAAGCCAGTAAGCACATGAAAAGATGCTCAACATCATTAGCCATTTGTTGTTATTGTTTATTTGCTCAGTCCTATCCAACTCTTTTGTGACCCCATGGACTGTAGCATGCCAGGTTTCTCTGTCCATGGGATTTCCCAGGCAAGAATACTGCAGTGGGGTGCCATTTCCTTCTCCAAGGGATCTTCCCAACCTAGGGATCAAATCTGAGTCTCCTGCATTGGCAGGCAGAATCTTTACCACTGAACCACCAGGGAAGCAAGCTGGGAAGTGAAAATTAAGGAAAATTGGCTAATAGGGAAGTGAAAACTAAAACCACAACGAGACACTACTTCACACTACTAGGATGCCTATAATCAACAAAGCTGATGTAGGCCCAGTGGTTCCACTCTCAGGTGTATACCCATGAGAACTGAAAGCAAATGCCCACACAAAACTTGTATGTGACACTCACAGCAGCATTAAGTCAAAACAGCTAAAAAGTAGAAACAATGCAGATGTCCGTCCATGGATGAAGAGGTACACAAAACGTTGTCTGTCTATATAATGGAATACTATTCAGCCATAAAAAAGGATGGAGCACTGATATCTGCTACAAGATGGATGAACCTTAAAGGTACTATGTTAAGCGAAAGAAGCCAGACACAAAAGCCATGTATTTTAAGATCTATATGATTCCATTTACGTGAAATGTCACAAAAAGGTAAACCTGTAGAGATACCCACAGAGAAGGAAAAGCAGATGAGTGGTTTCCAGGGGTTAAGAGTAGAAAAAGGAGGTGCCCTAACTTCTCACCTGACTCTTCCCCTTACTTTCTGTGCTAATCTCTTTTAGGCCTGTGACCCAAGACTCAGGTGATACCTGCCCTCCAAGAAGAGGCACACCCACCACCCCAGGAACCCCTCTCCCTCCACCCCTGATCCTCAGCATCACGGTGACCCGAACATGTGAATCTTTCCCCCATGAGCCTGGGAATATAGAGGTGCAGGCCCTGGGTCCCTTCCAGTATCGTCCTGCCAGTACTTGGACATTAAAGAATGGATGAATGTGTGAGTGCATAAATGAAGAAAGGGTATGAAAAGAAGAAGAGAAATAGAGAAAGAATAGGAAGGGAAGGAAGAAAGACATTCATTTTGGTCCTGGTGACACAATACAGGATTTCAGTAACACATTACTAAAAAATAACAGGTCTTTGTGGCCACGCTGTCTGCCTGTGTCCTACTCTCGGCTGCAACACAGTCTTTCAGAATCTCAGTTCTGGTACTTTCATTTCACACATTCACGGATGTCAGCCTGGTCTAACTCGGACCCTCAAGTTCACAGACAAAGGAAGCTCGGACCCCAGCAGCCACGGTCACCCACCACCCAGGCAGGGCGTGCCCTGGAGGAATGGCCATGTCTCTGCGGGCTGGGGCCAGGGACCCAGCATCTCTCTTCTAGGTAAGGGGCTCAGAGAGAACACTCAACTGCCTTGCATCCTGAGCACGGCCAGTGTCTGAGCAGTGGAGGCCGTGAACACCTGTCTGAGCAACTCAGGCATCTTCCTGGAGGCATCCGGCGGGAGGCAACCAGCCAGGTGCTGGCTCCCCACCCCACCAGGCAGCACATACCTTACACACGGAGGTGTCACGCCATGCGCGCTGACACCAAGCTGTTGTGCCTCCTTGTGCTAAAAATGGTGCTGTGTTCCTGCCTTCGTGCCCTCCCTTCTCTCTGAATAGAAATGTCTGTCAGAGAGCTCCCAAACCTGCTGCCTCCTGTTGCCAGCCTCATGCTCAACCCAGGCAGACGATGTGACCCTCGCCCATGATGGTGCCACCTCGGGAGGCTGTGTGGAGCACCTGGCATTGGAAAGCATCCTCAGAAAACGGCTTCACCTTTCGGAAAATCAACTTTGACAGAAGCTGTGTCTCAATCTAAAGCTCTGGGGTTGAGTGTGGCCCTCTTGGAGTCAGAGGCCCCTTTCTTGTCTGACCCTAGAGGCCACCCTGCAAGCAAGGCAGACCTGAAGCCCAGAGCTCAGCCTGGGCCCTGGTCTAGCAGCACCTCCCCACATGCAGCGGCTCCGGGCAGGACTGGGGGGCACGGATCCTCCGCTGTCCTCAGGGAGCAGAGCAAGAGACGCCATGCTGAGGACCCAGGTGGAGCCCCTGGACTCAGCAGCTAGGCAGAACCACGTTAACTAAGAGGGCAAACGGGCACTAAAGCTGACTTTTGCCTGGTTTGGTTTGGGTTTTTTGACCATGCAGCATGCTGGATCTCAGCTCCCCAACCAGGCATCAAATCTGTACCCATTGCACTGGAAGGCAAAGCCCTAACCCCTGGGCCACCAGGGAAGTCCTACAAAACTAGTGTTTCCTAGACTGTGCCCTGAAACAGCCGTGTCACAGAAGATGTCCACATATATGTGAAGAAATGGAAGGAAGTGAAGTTCTGCCCAGCATGCCCACCAGGGGATTCTTGGGGCCTCACTGTGCTTCCCACACCACAGGGGACAGCTCCTGACATACTCGAACAAGTGGATCACTTGACTGCCTCCTTGCTGGTCCTCAGTTTAAAAAATGGGATCTTTCTCTAAGCTGGAGAGAGAACAGCTCAGGATTTTAAGAAACATATGTAGGGTGGAATATTTTCCTGCAAAGTCCCTTTATTCTCGACAGGGGCTAATGCAGGTGGGTCGCTTAGGTGTCAATGGAGCTGGTCTCTCCAGGCAGAGAGCCCGTGGTCAAGTACCAAGAGCTGTAAGTGAGCACACGTGTCTGATGACTGGGAGAATTGGGAGCACCGATTCACCCAGTCGGGGTTACCAATAAGCCCCAGGACTCACTCCCATGCCAACCAATGGAGAAAGGCCTTCCTCAATGACCCCATCAGATGCAGCTCCACCTGAATACGCCCCAGTCCCCTTCACATCACCGGTTTTATTTGCTTCCTAGTACTAACTGTTGAATAAAGTTACACTGTGCGCTTATATTTGGAGCCTCTGCACTGGGATGTGAGATCCGTCCTCCAAGAAGACAGGGTTTGTATCCATTTCGGCCCATCAGTACATCCCTTGGGCACAGAAAACAGTCTGGCACAGAAGGTGCTCAAAACATATTTGCTGGTGGGGTCCTTGGTTGGTTGGTTCAAAGAATGAATGAATGAATGAGTGAGTGAGTGAGTGAGTGAGTGGAAGGAGCTTGTGAGCCGCCCCCCGCACTCTGACCTCACGGAATCAGCTGAGGGCATGGGCGAGAGCTCGGGAGACACTGGCCACAGAGCGACATCCCTGAACTCAACACCCTGAAGAAGAAAATGTTTATGTCGTTATTTCTTGACTTTGACTCAGGAGGAAAACGAAAGAGCATTTTACATAATGTGGCAGGACTCGTTTTCTGAAACTCTGCAAAAGGTCAGATTTTTTTAAAAGGAGGAATGCGTATTTCACTCATGTGTTCCATCAGAACTGGGTTTTTCATTCCACCGCAGAGCTGTGAGCATCACTCTAACACTGTGGATCGATAACAAGAATGTAAGAACAAAAGGAAGGGCCAGCCCAGGCGAAAGAATCTGCAAGAAGGAGTCAGTCCTCTCCTCCTCCTCCTCCTCCCAACGCCCCCTCACTCAATTAATGAGGTGAAGTCATCGAGGTCTGCCCCTGCGACACCTGCACAGTGTGGGGGGCCGGGTGGTGGTGCTGGCCATTACTCCCCCAGGTTGCTCTCGTCTCTGGGGGGCTTGGGACCCTCTGCCTCTCTTACCTCCTGGCTCATCCTGGCTCAGTATAAAAGGCTGGTTCAGGAAATTTCCTGGAGGCCCAGTGGCTAAGACTCTGAGCTCCCAATGCAGGGGGCCCAGGTTCAATCCTTGGTCAGGGAACTAGATCGTGCACGCCACAACTGAGAGTCTGCATGCTACAAATAAAGATCCCACATGCTGCAACTAAGACCCAAAAGTCAAACAAATATTAAAAAAAAAAAGACTGGCCCAGGCATCAATTCTTCCTGTAAGCTTCCATGACTTCCCACCACCACTGGAAAGTGAGTGAGGGTCTCCCCTTATTTGCCTACAGCACCTTCTGCAGAGCTCCCTGACGTGCTGCTAACAATGAGGGGGACAGACATAATACACTAATGACCATCACGTACCAAGTGTGCACTATATGTAGCCCAGGCACTATACGGAGTGCTGTACATGTAATCTCATTTTATTAATTTCATTTGATCCTCTTAATCCCTCTGCAGGCTGTGTACCACCATCCCCATTTTTACAAGTGAATTAACTGAGCCTTGGGGGAGTTATACAACTTTCCCAAGGTTTCAGCTCTCTCAGACTAGAGGTGTGATGTCAACCCAAGAATGACCTGATTCCAAAGCTGGTGTGTCTGATCTGTTCCCTGCAGCCAACAGCATGTCAAGTTATCTACATGTCCCCTGGAGGCTGGGGACTTCACAGTTGTTATTCTAAGCTTCACCGTGACCTCTAAGTTGGTGATACCATCCCCAAAGTGCAGATGAAGAAAGGCACAGGTGATTAAATAAGGCGCCTATGCTCACAGAGCAAGGAAACAGTAGGGTCAGGATCGGAATTCGTATCCATCTACTCCAGAAATCCAGGCCCTTTCCCACTGGATCACACTGCTGCCCCCTCCTCCAACCACAGATCAATTTATAAAAAGAATCTAGGACTTCCCTGGTGGTCCAGTGGTTGAGAATCTGCCTGCCAGTGCAGGGGACATAGGTTCGATTCCTGGGCCAGGAAGATTCCACATGCTGCAGGGCAACTAATACTGGAGAGGGTTGCCATGCCCTTCCCCAGGAGATTGTCCCAGCCCAGGGATCAAACCCAGGTCTCCTGAATTGCTGGCAGATTCTTTACTGTCTGATCCACCAGAAGACAGTCTTACTTTTGTTCCATGGAGCTGTCCATGGTGGCTCTATGTTGTCAATAAAGGTGATATTTCCCTTTTTTTTTTTTTTTAAGATAAAATAAAATACAGCACAGGCCTGAAGGATATCATGGTCCTCTGTAATTGCTCAAGACAGTGAGAAACTGGAAAAAAACAATGCTGAATGACAGGACTTGTTATTAAAACTAATCAGACAGGAAGGCCAGAGACTGTGGCAGCTTGGGTCCTCAGGCAGCCTACATAAACAAGCCACAGTCAGCCTCTGCAGCGGCCTCAAGGCTAAGACGCACCCGTCACAAACAGCCAGCGAGCCTTTCTTAGGTAACGCGATCACTCAAGCTACAGCCAAGGAAACCATCTCCTTCCTTTCTTTGCTGCCCTATCTTCTCTACAAAAATCCTGCCCAGTTTCTGTCCGTGGAAGGCTCCGAGCCACTTCCAGTTTGGTGCGGTTTGAATCCAGGTTTGTTCAAAGAAACTCTTGAGATGTTTAACATGGCTGAGTTTTCTTTTTTTTTTAAGTCAGAATGAGCAGAGAAATTAAATTGCTATGGGAGAACATTATACAGCTGTGAAAGATGACTTTAACATCAAGTGCAGAGTGACATGGGAAAAATGAAGCCAAATGAAAAGGAAGATGCAGGAGTTCATCCACAGGATGATTCTACCCAGAGCAAAGCACACAGAAAAAGGGCAAATGAAAGATATTAATTGTAATTGTATCTACGCAGTAGGACTGAGTCATTTGTTTTCCTTAGTTCTAACTTTCTTTTATTTTCCAAATTTTCTATAATGAGCGTGTGCTACTTTTAGCATTTTTAAATGCCGCCCCCCCCCTCCTTAAAGCAACTGGCTATTATGAACTAGGGCTGAGTCCTAGATGATTTTAAATCCTTGGAATGGACGCCATTCTGAGTTCTGATTAAGGGTAATTCAAGCCTTTGAAAAGTCCAAATTGTCTCTCTTGATTTTGGGAGGCGAATAATTGCATTTTATACTAAACTTATTTGCAGCTCAAATACAGCTCAAAACCTTGTTTTGATTACTTGTTTAGGGAAAGAGTAACATCAGAAAATGTAAGAATCACATTTGCATGATGGGTGATGAAGCAGGGAATTACAGTTGGGGGTAAAAAGAAATGGAAAAAAAAAAAACCCAACAACCCTGAATATTCAACAGCATGTCTTGAATGTAAAGCCTATTCCTACATCCACATTCCAACCCAAAACATATCCCCTCCACACTATCTTCTGCATCCTCAAAGACAAAAGGTGCACTTAGTAAATGCACCTGGGGTCCATGTGTTTCCACCTGGCTTCCTTTAAGCAGACTGCCCTGGGAGCTTGTCCTCAGAAGCCTCTCTTTTCCCCATGAAGAGAAGTGACTGCTTCTTCAGTCACAGCATCACTTTCAGCACAAGAGAATCC
This sequence comes from Odocoileus virginianus, assembly GCF_023699985.2. Lineage (NCBI taxonomy): Eukaryota > Metazoa > Chordata > Mammalia > Artiodactyla > Cervidae > Odocoileus > Odocoileus virginianus. The sequence continues at coordinate 10,720,927 of NC_069706.1, read as the reverse complement.
TGATGCCTGAGGTCAGCTCCCTTCCCCGTGACCTCCCCCAGGGGCCTGGCCTTTTCTGATCACAGACCAGGGTCTGAGGTAGGAGAGAGGTGGACCCAGGGCCAAACAGCTGGAGTCTGACACCTGTGAACAGATACTCCAAGATGAAGATATTAGCAGGAAAAAAGAGAAGCTGAGGCCTGCCCAGATAAGAGATAAAAGACCACACATTCCTCATTCTCAAGGTCAGGGAGACCTTCCTGACCTCCCTGGAGGTCAGAAAGGGAAGGGACGCCAGCCCACAGTAGGTGATCTTCTCTAGGCCTCTTCGCTAGGATCCATCGTGGCTAAGAGATGTATGCATGCACAGCAGAACACCCTGAGATACACCAGATACAGACTCAGAACCTAGAAAAGCAAGATGGCTGGCCAGAGGAAAAACCTAGAAGAAATGTGCATAAATTTGATTCAATCTACCTCAATCTACCACGAGGACACAACTCTCTGCGCCCACCCATGCGTCTATCCACACGTACTCCTTTTCTTCCCAATAAACACTTGACCTGTTTCACTACTTTCCATCTCTGTGTGGAAATTCATTTCTACACAGCTGATGGGCCAGGACCTCATCACCGGCCACTGTTCCTGGCGGCCCAGTGGCTAGGATTCAGCACTCTGACTGCCGTGGACTGACTTCAATCTCTGGCCGGGAACCAAAATCCTGCTTCTAGCTGCTTCAGGACACGGCCACCTGAGATTAGGTCTTTGGCTGTTTAATCAAGCAGCTCCAAACATGGCTGGTTCGTTAGGTCACTACTTTTTTCATTAACCACCAAATAAACATCAACTGAATAGAGTTACAAAGTCAAGAGAGATTCCCGCAGCTAAAACACATTTTCCCTTTTATGAATGATTTTCTTGTTTGTTTTCCCCATTACATGTCACCAAGAAACAGCCATTTTTGAGGGAAAAACGGCCATTTTGAGAAAAAAGATAAGGAAAAAGGAAGAAAACATTCAAAGTCTCATTGCCCAGATAAAATCATTTTTAGTTCATGTCAAAGACTATAAACCTGGCAGCCTGTGTAGGTTAAAATTTTTAATTACTTGCCAACATTTAAAAATAAGAGATCTTAGTGTTTAAATCCAGATTTCCATTTAAAGTTAAAAAGCCTAAAGATCAGAGACATGGAGTCTGTGTCTGCATGGCGACAATCAGCTAGCACTGAGATCACTGACCTGGGTCATTTCTTGCCTAGACTCTGTGGACACCTAGGCTTACCAGAGCTGGTCTAGAACTTCCCATTTTATATTTCTTATGCTAATGCACACATTTAAAAATGGCTACTTTTTAAAATGAGATTAAACAATAACATTCTATTTAGTTACCTATTTCCCCCTGACTTGTCACATATAAGAAATAACCTCCCAAGCTTGTTTGGGAACTGTGGACCAAAACTGCCTACTAGGCGCTTGTATAAGATGCCTCGCAACATGAGGTCCCAATAAAGAACACAAAACTGATGAGCCACCAACAAAACCAACTGGAAGAATTTGGGAGGGGCCCAAAAGAGCGAGGAGACAATAGCCCATAATATGTCCTGCCAATCTCCCAGAAACCCTTGTGCTGGAACCTATCCTGACTGAGAGAGGCATGTGCCCCCAGGAAGGACCGTAGGTCAGATCAAATATGGGCAAGGCGAGATGACTGGCCACAGATAACCTGGAAACTAACCCCACCTGATAAACCCTGAGACTTCAAGCCGTGAGGCAGTCCTCCTGAGTTACCTGACCCTGATGCTCTCTACTGGAGCAGCCTTTTCAAATGCCCCTTTCACTCTGTCAGCACATGTATCTCCTTGGACAATTCATTTCCGAGTGTTAGATAAGAGCCCACTCTTGGGCCCTGGAAGGGGTTCCCCTTCCTGGCCACAAGCTGACATAGAAGACTGACATCATCATATTTAATAGTATATAATACTTATCTATCTTGGCTGACTCTTCCATGAGTAAGCATTACTTTTGAGGTGTATCAGTGTAGTCCAATTCTCCTCTCTGCAGGGCCTCCTCTCTGCCATCCTCTCTGTAAGAGGATTATACTTCCTGGTCCATTACCATCAGGCTTGACCTACGTCTTGTGGAAGTGATATGTGCCACTTCTGAGCACAAGCTTTCAGACGCAAGCACAGTCTGCCATCCTCTCTCTTCCCTCTGCTGTGAGAGTAGGATGTCCTGGCTCAGGGCTGCTTCTTTACTTTGGATCCTGACATGCAGACAATGTGGTGCCTGAACACAGCTGACCCGGGATGGACATGTAGCGCGAGTGGGAAACACACATGTAATAAACTTAATGTTGCCCACAGCCAAGAGTTGGGGCTTATCTGTTACAACAGCATGATGAAGCCTCAGCTGATCAATATACTAAAACACTAAAAATTAAAATAATTAAAAGATGAAATCAAACCACCTTACAAAAAATCTCCGGCCAGTGTCCAAGCCTGGGCCTGAAGGCCTTGACAGGATGTGATTGGGGCAGGGGCCCCATGCACCAGCTGGATCCAGGACAGGAGGGCCCATATTGGCGCTGCAGGAAATACCAACTCTCATGGCAGACAGAGATGGTTATTTGTGTCAGTGGTGTCCAAGGGTAGAAGAAGGAGCCACAAAACCCAGGTAGCTTTAAGTAGTGAGAAACTCACAATATGAAAGGAACTTAGCAATGAAGGGTGACTGAGGGAGAGGCAGATCCCTGACACTCATGTGGTTCGTGTGCACACTGGGACACACGCTCTCAGAGGAAGAACTCTCTGAGATCAGCCTGGGCTTTGATCCTGGTTTCCCAACACGTGCTGAATGGCCCAGCTTTCTCCTCTCCCAGCTCCCCCACTGTCACCTTGAGCCCCATTGATCTAAGCAACCCCCATCAGCCACCCCTCATCACTAGGGCCCCAGAGGGCCTGGTTTTGGGGGGAATTTTTAATGACCAAAAAAAAAAAAGTATATTTAGAATAAGCTGGCTAGACTTAAGTTTAGAAGATTCTGATTTTGTTGGCAATGCCCACAGCACCACAATCAGAAACCAACTGAACGCGTGCTTCTTCTATCAGACCAGATCAGGGAGTTGACCTTGGCCACACCAATGTCACGGGGCTTCTTCACAGTCTGTTGGACCTGGTGTTTGCTGGCCCTGACCTACACAGTGAGCACAAGTGTGCTGGAGCTTCTGCCTTCTTCATGGATGACTGGGCGGTCAGAGGAAACTGGATCACGGTGTCGTGGTCAAACTTGTTTCTCCGGCTGACCACAACAGGCCCATCCAACAGCGTGGATTTGGAGGAGGAGGAGGAGGAAGAGTATTTTAATAAAAATATTTTAATTTATTTAAATTGGAGGATATTATTGTGCTTCTGTCATACAATGCAGATCAGTCATAACACAGTCATAAATATATATATATATATATCCTTCCTCTTTATTTTGTTTTTAAATCTAGCTTTTCACTCAACATCATTTGTAAGATTCATTCATATTGTTGGATACAGTTATAGATCTTCATACTCCTTGCTGTCTGGTGCTCTGTGTGTGTGAATATGTCAGAGATTACTCATCCGCTTTCTGTGGCTGGGCATGTCATGGTTGCTATTTTGCTCTTATTTATGTGGTTGATTAATAATTGTTTTCCCCTCGCTAGACAGTAACTCCATGATGAGAAGAGCCTACTTTACATGTTCTCATTACTGTGATTCAATCCTTAACACGGTGCCTGACCCATAACGGGAGGGAAGAGGGGAATGAAAGGAGGGGGAAGGAGGCACGTGGGGAGAACACATGTTACTAGTATATCCAAAGACAGGACCCTACCCCCAAATACAAAGTCTGTTTCAGCAAGCCAGTCAGTTTCCTAATTCCTGTTTGCTATAAGCTCCTTCCTTCCTTGCATATTTCACACTAAATTAAGCCCCCAGGCTCCTAAAGGATTCCTGCCTCTTGTTGCCAATAAAAGATATTTAGATGTTATTAAGTAAAAATCTGCAGGCACCAGAAGTCTCTGGCTCCAAAAAAATGTTCCTTACCAAGATGCTAGCTGCCTGGGGAGGGGTTCTAAGACAGAATATTATCATCCTCATGTTATTAGCACGTTCAAGACAGAAAACCATCCACAATTCAATTATCTTTTCAATTTTCTTCGTAAAGTATGCACTGGTAGGAGAAAAAAAGCAAACACAAGACAAAACTCCTGCGCGAGGTGGGGAACAGAAAGTGATTTTCTGGTATTGAGCTGTATGAACTGCTTGTATATTTTGGAGGTTAATCCTTTGTCGGTTGTTTCATTTGTTACTATAGACAACCAGCAGGAATTTGCTGTATGATGCAGGGAGTTCAAACCCAGTGCTCTGTGACAACCTAAATGGGTGGGATGGGATGGGAGGTGGGAAGGAGGTTCAAGAGCGAGGGGACAAATGTATGCCTGTGGCTGATTTATGCTGATGTATTGCAGAAGCTAACACAATATTGTAAAGCAATTATCTTACAGTTAAAATTTTTTTAACTAAAAAAAAAAAAAAGTGCTAAGAGGGCCTCCTGGGCAAGGACTTAAGCCTTGGGCAGCGACTACACCCGAGAGGGATCCCACCTTACCCAGAATCCACCCTCTTCCTTCTATCGCTGATGGACACAGACAAGAAGAAGTCACCGTCTACCATGTGGGAGCAGAAACTGACCTCCGGGGTTTGGACATTACACACCATCCTTCTAAAACTGAGTCTTTTCAGTCCTACCTGTGGGGCTGTAACTCAGTCACAGGCACAGGTGAGGCTACCCGTGGTCCTGCTCCCCTCTGACTGACCGGTTCGGAAGATGAACTTACAACTTCACTCCGCGGAGCTTATGCTCTATGGTAAAAGATATGAATAGCCTGGTACGAGACCCCTGCTGGCCTCACTAGCTTTTATGCCCACATGCCTTGACTCTTCATGGAAATCCTTGTTTTCCCAATGCATGCATTTGCATGTCTTGCCTGTTTATTCATTTAATAAATATTTATCAACAGGCACTGGTCTAGGCAGCAGGATACAGCAGAAAAATACAACAGTCCTCGTGGGGAAAGTGCAAGAGACCGAAAGTAAATAAGCAAACTCATAAATACACAAAAGAAAGTGCTGCGGTGTGACAGCAAGAAGAGTGCACACAGGAGACGCGGGTCTGTAAAGCACCTACTATGTGCCCAGGTACCATGCTGGGCACTTTTCTTATATATCTCACAATTCTTCCACAATTCTACATGAGAGGTGGTCCATAGCTACATTCTGCAGTCAAGGGACACAGGTGGTAAATACACACAGCTGGTAAATAACACAGGTGGGCTTTGCCTTCTGATTCAGAGCCCAAGGTGGTTTAAAAAAAAAAAAAAAGGACTAGCAGAAGCCAAATTGGCCACAACTTCTTTGTTTTTCCTGCAAAGACCAAGAGGTCCAAAGGTCCAAAAAATATTTAGGATGATATTACTCCTAAAAGCCAGGGCTGGAGGGGTGGAAATGAAAAGCAGCTACTCTGTGCTTTTAGCAAATCTCAGCAAAGATCTAGTCAGGGAGACAGGACACGCCAGGGTTCCCAGGGAGGTATGGGGACTAAATTGGACTTTCCACCCCCAGGCTCTGCCAGGTGCTCGATTGTGAATGCCTGAAAACCAGCTGTGATGTGCCGAGAATCTTCTCTTAACAGTGAAAAGATTCTTGAATCTTTCCTGACATGATGGGGTATTTGAAGGAAACGTGTGCCTCTTCTTACTACTGCAGAGTAAATCAGAACTTCCCCATCGAGGAGTTGTGTGAGTTTAAAGGAGATAAAACACGAAAAGGACTTGGCACAGTGCCTGGTACAGGGGAAGTACTTGGCAAACAGACCTGCTCCCCTCATCAACCATCACTATCCTCATCAGTTATTCTCAGCAATCATCACCAGAATCCTCATCAATCATCACAACCATCATCAGCAACCCTCTTCCTCCTCCTCATCAACCATTCTCATCCTCCCCCTCCACACCATCACCTCTACCATCACCTTCAACCTCATCAGTCATCCTCATCAACCGCCTTCCTCCTCCTCACCTGTATTTCACGTCTCTCTCCTTTCTTAGGGCTTCCCTGGTGGTTCAGCTGGTAAAGAATCCATCTGCAGTGTGGGAGACCTGGGTTCGATCCTGGGTTGGGAAGATCCCCTGGAGAAGGGAATGGCTATACTCCCAGTATTCTGGCCTGGAGAATTCCATGGACTATATAGTCCATGGGGTTGCCAAGAGTCGGACATGACTGAGCAACTTTCACTTTCTCCATTCTTAGAGAAACTCTGTTAAGGAAGAGGCAGCATTTTTCCCTTAAAGAATACATAATTGGAAGGTCATCAGGACCTAGGTTTACAGATCATGCCTGCTACCCACCAGCTGTGTTACCTCGGGCAGGTTACTAAACCTCTCTGGCCTCGGTTTACCCATCTGTAAACAAACAGGAAAATACTTTCCCTCACAGGCTGGTGGCAAGGAATTGGAATTATGTAATGAAAGGCTTAGTAAGTATTAGGTGTTTACTATTAACAGTGTCCTGTGGATCTCTCTCCCATGTCCTTGTTTTTGGGTACAAATGGACAGGATCAGGGCAGACTTGGTAAAATGACTCCGTTATTTACTTCCACAGTCCAACACGAAGCTGCTGCTGCAAAATGCACCTTGCCTTCCTTTCCTTTCCAGTAGCTGAAGTGTTCAAACCTCTTTTCCCTCTAAATCTTCGGGACCACAGCAGACCAGCAGCCCTAGAGGTGAGATTCCTCCTCTCCCCTTCCACCACCCCATGGGACGATCATCACACCATCCTTCAGGACTCCCTGAGACCCCAAATCAGCATGCTGCTCCTTTCTCACACACTCCTCTCTGCGGCCCTGGAAAAAAAACCAGTCTCCACGTGGCCGCCAACTTGAGCTGCCTCCTCCGGCTCCAGACAGAGCAGTCTGGCAGAATCTCACTCTGTGGGGAAGTCTGGCACGGAGCTGGGATTCACAGTCTCTCTGGATGCGCCTGCCGGCGGCACAAAGAGATAACCTTTAAAGGTTGGACTCAAACTGCTTTTCAGTATCTGGAAGGGGTAGAAGAAAAAGATCCAAAACTTACAGCGACAGCCCCTCTTCTCCCCCCGGCCCCCCCAACCGAGTTTATTAGGAGACAAAGGCTTCGCCAGGCCCAGACCAAGGAGGAGGAAAAAACCCAAAACACAGCAGCCTTAATGGTTAAAGTTCATCAGTTCAGATGAATGCATACTAAGGTGATGCTAATGAAAGTGAAAGTTGCTCAGTCGAGTCCGACTCTTTGCAATCCCATGGGCTATACAGTCCATGGAATTCTCCAGGCCAGAATACTGGAGTGGGTAGCCTTTCCTTTAGGGAAGGGGATCTTCCCGGCCAAGGGATCGAACCCAGGTCTCCCACACTGCAGGCTGATTCTTTATCAGCTGAGCCACAAGGGAAACCCAGGAATACTGGAGTGGTGATGCAAAAGGCCTCTTCATGCCAGGACAGTTCGAACTCTAAAGATCCTAAGAGAACTCACCCAAGCTAGGATATGCATCTACTCACCATGCCCAGGGTTGTTGTTTCAAACACAGGAGTGAAATAGCTATCATTCCCGCACCACAGGCCTTGAGAAAGCATTCATCACATAAACATAAATCATGACAGCTGACATCTGAACAGCTGCCTAATGACTGATAAACTGTTTCTACATCTGTCTCCCTTCACCTCGCGTGAGCATTGGGCCAGAGTGGCATCTTCCAATGAGGAAACCTCAGCTCAGCATCGCGCAGTTGGAGGCTCCAGACAATGGTCTGGGTCTTCTGGTCACAGGGAAACCTCACAGTCGGAGGGAGGGGCAGACACTTGTGCCCAAAGACTCTGCAACAACTGGAATGGAAGATGCGGTCCTGCTGCAGAGGAAGCTATTTCTAGGACCAGGGGCCCCAGTGCACCTGTGAGTGCAAATGTGTGGGTGTCCAGACCCACAGGGCACACATCTTCCAATCCACAACCACCCGGTGAATGAAGCAGCAGCCCTACTTAAAAGGGGAGAAAGTCGTGACTTGGACAGGATACTAGAGACCCTATTCTAAACAGTCACCCAACCATGAACCGACGGCAGCTCCAGGTTCACACTTGAGGCGACCACAGAGTCCACGTCTGGACCACCATCTCAGGTGTCCAGGAATCTTGGATTCATCACCTGCGCTCCTCTCCATGGCCACTCTGTGTGGGTGGGTGGCCAGGCAGGTAGATAGACAGACATAAAGACAAACAGACCCAGCTGGTTGCAGTGCCCTGAGTCCCACTGCCCTCTGCCCCAGCCACACCAGCCTTCTAGTTCCTCTTGGGAACCAAGCCCTCTCACACTTCCAGGGCTTTGTATGCGTTGTTTATTCTGCCTAGAATATTCCTCTTCTAGTTATTAACGAGCTCTACATCATCTTTCAGGAATCAGCAGGTATCCTCAGAGGATCTCTTTCTTGCCCCCAATTACTTGGGCCCCTTCCTGTAATCTCTGGAGCCCTGTGTAATATTCCATCACAGCACGTACCCAGTTTGTAACTACTGATTCATTTGTAAATATTTTCACATTAATAGGTTTAAAGTCTCCTGTTAAGACTGCAAGCTCTATTGGGGTGGGGGGATCACACCTATAATCTGCACTGATGTATCCCCAGGATCCAACACAGTGCCTGACTCACATGAGGGAGCTCCTTGAATCCTCACTGTCTGACACTCTCAAGCCCCTCCTACTGATCTTGAACTCTCACCCCAGCATCTGAGGTGCCAGGACTGGGACCTTGAGCAAGTAAAGGGGATCATGGGAAAGTCTAGGGATTCCAGCGGAAGGTTTGAGCTACACTTGACTGCCAAACTCTAGAGAAATGAAACAAAACTACTGCTGCAAAACATCTACTTCTGCTTTACTGACTACGCCAAAGCCTTTGACTGTGTGGATCACAACAAACTGTGGAACATTCTGAAAGAGATGGGGATACTAGACAACCTGACCTGCCTCCTGAGAAATCTGAATGCAGGTCAAGTAGCAAAAGTTAGAACTGGAAATGGAACAGTGGACTGGTTCCAAATCGGGAAAGGAGTACATCAAGTCTATATATTGTCACCCTGCTTATTTAACTTCTATGCAGAGTACATCATGTGAAATGAAGCACAAGCTGGAATCAAGGTCAAGATGAAGCACAGGCTGGAATCAAGATTGCCGGGAAAAATATCTATAACCTCAGATAAGCAGATGACACCACCCTTATGGCAGAAAGCAAGAGGAACTAAAGAGCCTCTTGATGAAAGTGAAAGAGGAGAGTGAAAAAGCTGGTTTAAAACTCAACATTCAAAAAACTAAGATCATGGCATCTGGTCCCATCACTTCACAGCAATAGATGGGGAAACAATGGAAACAGTGAGAGACTTTATTTTCTTAGGCTTCAAAATCACTGCATATGGTGACTGCAGCCATGAAATTAAAAGATGCTTGCTCCTTGAAAGAAAAGCTATGACCAACCTAGGCAGCATATTAAAAAGGAGAGAAATCACTTTGCCAACAAAAGTCCGCCTAGTCAAAGCTATGGTTCTTTCAGTAGTCATGTACAGATGTGAAAGTTGGACTATAAAGAAAGCTGAACACTGAAGAATTGATGCTTTTGAAGTGTGGTATTGGAGAGGACGCTTGAGAGTCCCTTGGACTGCAAGGAGATCCAACCAGTCCATCCTAAAGGAGATCAGTCCTGAATATTCATTGGAAGGACTGATATTGAAGCTGAAACTCCAATACTTTGGTCACCTGATGCGAAGAACTGACTCACTGGAAGACTCGGATGCTGGGAAACACTGAAGGTGGGAGGAGAAGGGGATGGCAGAGGATGAGATGGTTGGATGGCATCACCGACTCGATGGACATGAGTTTGAGTAAGCTCCGGGAGTTGGTGATGGACAGGGAAGCCTGGCGTGCTGCAGTCCACGGGGTCACAAAGAGTCGGACATGACTGAGCGAACTACTACTGAACTACTACACAAGACTACACAAGACTGCATAATACCTGGGTGTGTAAAACTTTTGGAACCAAGGTTGGGCCAGTTAACCAGTGATGAGTAAAGCTGCCTGAATAATGAAAAACTGAGGCAGGGTTGACCTTGAATGACAAGGGGAATGATCCAGGAGGGACTGATTGTTTAGGGAGAAGTTTTATAAGAAATGCAAAATAAGAACTCAGGGCCCATCAGGATATACTACAATTGAAGAACTGGAGTCAAGCGTATGAGGTCAAGATGTCAGATTACAGGCCTCCCACTAGAAAGATTCATTTGTAGGTTCATGTATTGGTTTATTCATCCATCTATCCGTCCATCCATCCATCCAATATGCAATGAGCTTGCCTCCTCTGTTCCAGTCACTGGGGACACTGCAGTGAACAGAAGTGACACTCAGCTGTGCCTTTGTGGAGCTGACCTCCTGGGTCTGCAGCAGGTCACAGTCTGCATATGGTGGCACCTGTGGGTCTGGGTCTAGACCTCAGGGGCTGGGTCCAGGTTAGGGATACTAACATGGTAGCCATGGCCATGCTGACTGCATGAGAACCATGGTATCAACCTGAGCGGCTTCTGCTGCGTCACCTTGACATGGGATGAGAGGCTGGGGTATCATCCATGCGCTGACCCACCCAGGTGAGGGGCAAGTCCTCAGTCTATACTCTCAACTCTCCCAGCTGCAAAGTGCCCAGAGGGAAGGAACTCCACCTAAGACGTGAAGGCTGGCAGTCAGTCAGCATGTGTGTGTTAGTCGTTCAGTCGTATTAGACTCTTTGAGATCCCATGGACTGTAGCCCACCAGGCTCTTCTGTCCATGTCCAGGTAAGAATACTGGAGTGGGCTGCCATTCCCTTCTCCAGGTCAGTCAGCGTATTGGCTGCTGTTTGCATTCACATCCTCATGACGGACAGATGTGTACCTGCGTGCCCACTTCTCATGCTGGGGCAGGAAAATCAGCAATGACAGAGAGCAGCTAAAGGGCCTTTTCCCATATAGACCAGCAAGGCCTGATAGCTAAGCTCTCACAAACTTGCAAGCATGGAACGTGGCCTCAGAGGTCATCTGGTCCCTCCTACATGTGACAAGGGTCAAATGTGGCTGCGGGGATCAAGATCAGCATTTGAAGACTACCCTGCCTCGGAGGGCTCTCCACATTCAGTCTTATTCATAGTAAGTAAGTAGTCAGTGACCAAGACTGTATCTCTGTCACTTACAAGGACATCCTTAGCACCCAGCCTGATGCAGGCTAGCTGGATAGATAAACAGACACAAAGAAGACTACACGTCAGAGAGAAGCAGGATCAGCCCCAAACTGTTTCTCACTCCCATTCATTGGTCTCCATTCAGTCCTCTGGAGTTAGCTGGGAGTCCAGATAAAAACCTGGGTCTTGAGATGGGGAGGACAACAGGGAATCTTTCCTTTGACCTTAGACAAGTTATTTTCTAACCATCCTGAACTTGTCTCTCTCCACCCCAAAAATGGAAAGAAAGTCTACAGGATCTTAGAACTGTTGCAACAATGAAATGAAATTAACATAAACACTTCATCAGGTCAACCAAGAGCTTCCTTGGTTCCCAAGATTTGGAGATCAGGAAAAAAAAAGAACAAACAATAATTCTCATAATAAAGTTAAAAAAATAAGCAAGAGACCAGGAAAAAGAATTACTCTCCAAAGGACTTGCATGAATTGACAAAAAAAGTGATGAGCAATTTCACAGAAAAATGAGGGAAGGATACAAGCAGGTAATTCATACAAAAAAAGAAAAAGGGGGAAAAAAAGGCAAATTAAAGCACAGACAACCACAAACTCACAAGTAATTAGGAAAATGCAAGTTCCAACATCACGTAAACATTGTTTTTCTATCAGATTGGTAAAATTTTAAAGATTGATGATACCCAAGGTTGGCAAGGACATGGGGACAAAATATTCCTTTATTTTGTTGGTGTGATTGACAATTGGTTCAGCCTTTTAGGAGAGCAATTTGGCTGGGCCTATTTTTTTTTTTTAAGTATATACTTTTCAACTCAGCAAATCCACTTCTAGTTATTTATCCTAGGGAATTACTTACAATGTGTACGAAGAGGTCTACACTATACAAGGACAATTCTGGCAGTTTGGTTTGCAATGGTCGGGAAATAAAACAATCTAAATGTCCATCACGAGAACAGTTACATAAACAATGCTTCCTTCATAATGGAAAATAACTCTGCAGAAGCTTAAAAAGAGTGAGGAGAAGAGAGGTCTATTTACTGCAAGAGGAGAGCATGTATCTTATATTCCGTTTTTGTCCAAGAAGAAGACCAATAAACATCTGATAAAAACCATAGTAGGATTTAATGGCACCATGCAAAGCAAAGGTTCTATGTCCCAGGGATACTGGCCATGTCTGGGGACATCTTGTGTCATCACAAGTGGGGAGAGGGGAGAGGCGACGCTAGGTAGAGCCCGGATGCTGCTAGTGTCCTGCACGCGCAGGTGAGGCCCCACAACAAGGACTGCAGTTGTTTAGTTGTTCAGTCATGTCTGACTCTTTGCGACCCCATGAACCACAGCATGCCAGGCCTCCCTGTCCATCACCAGCTCCCGGAGTCCACTCAAACCCACGTCCATCGAGTCGGTAATGCTATCCAACCATCTCATCCTCTGTCGTCCCCTTCTCCTCCTGCCCTCAATCTTTCCCAGCATCAGGGTCTTTTCAAGTGAGTCAGCTCTTCACATCAGGTGACCAGAGTATTGGAGTTTCAGCTTCAATCAGTCCTTCCAATGAACACCCAGGACTGATCTCCTTTAGGATGGACTGGCTGGATCTCCTTGCAGTCCAAGGGACTCTCAAGAGTCTTCTCCAACACCACAGTTCAAAAGCATCAATTCTTCAGAGCTCAGCTTTCTTTGTAGTCCAACTCTCACAACCATACATGACCACTGGAAAAACCATAGCCTTGATTAGACGGACCTTTGTTGGGAAAGTAATGTCTCTGCTTTTTAATATGCTGTCTAGGTTGGTCATAACTTTCCTTCCAAGGAGTAAGTATCTTTTAATTTCATGGCTTCACTCACCATCTGCAGTGATTTTGGAGGCCAGAAAAATAAAGTCAGCCACTGTTTCCCCATTTATTTGCCATGAAGTGATGGGACCAGATGCCATGATCTTAGTTTTCTGAATGTTCAGCTTTAAGCCAACTTTTTTACTCTTCTCTTTCACCTTCATCAAGAGGCTCTTCTTCACTTTCTGCCATAAGGGTGGTGTCATCTGCATATCTGAGGTTATTCATATTTCTCCTGGCAATCTTGATTCCAGCTTGTGCTTCCTCCAGCCCAGTGTTTCTCATGATGTACTCTGCATATAAGTTAAATAAGCAGGGTGACAACATACAGCCTTGACTTACTCCTTTTCCTATTTGGAACCAGTCTGTTGTTCCATGTCCAGTTCTAACTCTTGCTTCCTGACCTGCATACAGGTTTCTCACAAGAGGCAGGTCAGGTGGTCTGGTATGCCCATCTCCTTCAGAATTTTCCCCAGTTTATTGTGATCCACACAGTCAAAGGCTTTGGCGTAGTCAATAAAGCAGAAATAGATGTTTTTCTGGAACTCTCTTGCTTTTTTGATGGTCCAGCGGATGTTGGCAATTTGATCTCTGGTTCCTCTGCCTTTTCTAAAACCAGCTTGAACATCTGGAAGTTCACGGTTCATGTATTGCTGAAGCCTGGCTTGGAGAATTTTGAGCATTATGTTACTAGCGTGTGAGATGAGTGCAATTGTGTAGTAGTTTGAGCATTCTTTGGCATTGCCTTTCTTTGGGATTGGAATGAAAACTGACCTTTTCCAGTCCTGTGGCCACTGCTGAGTTTTCCAAATTTGCTGGCATATTGAGTGTAGCACTTTCACAGTATCATCTTTCAGGGTTTAAAATAGCTCAACTGGAATTCCGTCACCTCCACCAGCTTTGTTTGTAGTGATGCTTCCTAAGGCCCACTTGACTTCACATTCCAGGATGTCTGGCTCTATCTGGCCCCAAATGTCAACTGTGCTACAGCTGAGAAACTCTGGTGCAGAGATACTTAAATGTCACCAAACTGGCTCCTGAGTCAACCTAAGGCTGTGAGCAGCCTGTAGCCTTTGATGGTCCCGTGCTCTTTGGGCCAGTCTGACCCCATCCCCTTCTGCTGGTAAGGGCACACTCATTTTGGGAGGGAGCACCCACTCCCACTGGCCTGCAGTTTTATGAGCAGGTATGTAAGCGTGGCGCCCAAGCGGACACAGAGCCTGGCAGACAAGGGGCATGGTCGCCATCATCAAGAGGCTCAGTCTAGGACCCTCGTCAGAACTGCGGAGAACAGAGGCCTTTCCCCTGGGGGCAGCTGGGCTGAGGGGACGCAGGCCTGAAGCTGCCCGCTGACCTCCGGCCACCACAGCCTGGCTGTGAACGGAGCCAGCACAGAGAACAAGACAACCCTCCCCGCAGAGTGGAGGTGGCGCCCTTGTGCCCTCGAGCTCCTGAAATTCAAACCACGCACGTCCTTGGTCTCTTCTATTAGGCAGTCAGTGAATGTCCTTCGTTTCTGACACTGCATCGGGCTGGATTTCTATCTCCTACAAGGAAGAGACTGCTGGGGTGGGTCAGGAATTAATGTCCCAGTTAGAAGAATCGGGTGGTCAGTTGGTGGTGGTGGTTTAGTTGCTAAGTTGTGTCTGACTTTTGTGACCTGATGGACTGTAGCCCGCTAGGCTCCTCTCTCCATGGGATCTCCCAGGCAAGATTACTGGAGTGGGCTGCCATTTCCTTCTCCAGGGGATCTTCCCAACCCAGGGATCGAACCCAGGTCTCCCAGATTGCAGGCAGATTCTTAAACCAACTGAGCCACCCACACTGTCCCAGTTTGAGAGGATCCCTGGCCTGGATGTGAAGGGGGTTCACATGGAAGGATCAGGCTGGGTCCTGCCACGGAGGTGGCTGTGTTGGACACCTGTTATCCTCTTCCCTGAGACTACTCAGATTTACCCTCCACTTCAAGCTCTTGTACCAAGACATGGCTCTCCACGGAAACCTGTCCACAAGGGACCAAGCACAGGGACCAGCAAACAAAAGCATCCAGGGGAACCAGGGGTTCTCAACTGTGACTCTGCTGACACCCTGCGTTAGATCATAGTCATGGGGGCTGTCCTGCGTGTCGCGGGGTGTTGAGCTGCATCCCAACACCCAACCCCCTCTATCATCTAGCAACAGGCATGAGACAAGTGTAGGCAAGTTTACAATGATGTCTCCTGGTGATGGGAAGGAGAGACATCTGAGCTGACTCTGAGTAGGAGATCCTCAAGCCTTGAGATCAGAATTGTTTTCAGGCATATGGAGAAAACCACAAAAACACAGCAGGACAGAAACTGGTGCAGAGGGCCAAACCACGCCCAGAAATCCAAGACCACAATGAGATAAAACAGGTACTCTTTCCCCTTCTTACCCACTCCACTTGGAAAACAACTTTCTGGCCAAAAAAAAAAAAAATTCTCATTGTCAACAGGAACACTCTGTGATTTGCATGGTGAAGGAGGATGATTTCTTTCTTGCTTGGGTTAATTTAGGGAGCACTGGTATATGGTTTTACAGATATTGATGAAAAGCAGTAAAGTTCATACGAATAAAAATAGCACCAACCAATTAGCTCTGTACCATATTAACTCTGCAATAGAACAATAATTGGTCATTAAAAAGCTGCAGGTGAGTATTACGAGGAGTTACTAGGTAATTGTGCCAGGAAGCACCATTTTCCCAACAGCAGGGATCCTCCAATTTCCAACAACATGCCACTGGCAGGCAGCTTGGGGCTGTCACATTTGCATGCAATTCAGACTTCCAGTAGAAAAAGTGCCCCCCACCCCCACCCCGCCGCCTTTAACCTGATTCTTTCGTTTTCCTCTTCTCCAAAGCTCAGAGAAGAAAGTTTGCAGCCAAATGGAGAGAATGGGGAACACCAAAAAGCTGTCCAGTGACTGAAGATGGAAACCATTCACTGATCTGTGGTTTGCAGAACATTTCTTCCCAGGGCAGAAGAAAGCTGAGCTGCTTTCTTCTCTGAGTCAAGAACTAAGAATGAGCAAGAACTAAGAAAGGGCTGCCTGCCTGCGGGGTCCTGGTTTCTGCTTCTCCCGAGCAGCTCATGGCTGGGGAGACTTTTTGCCCAGGCTGGGACCCCACCCTCTCTCCTCAGGAGACCAACAGAAGTGATGCAGAGGAGTCTCTCATAAAAAGACAAACTTCAGGCTTCTGAAAAGCAACAGCCAGGCAGGAAAGTAGCTTTGTCCAGATTTCTGTTTTCCCCAGAACTCTCCCTTCAGACCAGGGAACAGAAAAGGAGCAGCTGGCTGGGACTGGGGAATCAGGAAAAGGGAATTACTGCAGCAAAACAGATTCACATCTTCGCCAAGTTTTTCTTTCTTCCGTTCTGTTTCTCTGATGGTGAAGGTGAAGGTGGGCTACGGCGAACATGCTGAAGAGGGCCCATTCAGCGGAGTTCAGGGCGCCACAGGTAAAGGGAAGGACTTCCATACCTCTCTTCCTTTTTTGTGTAATTATTTCCACCCCGCCTCACTTGGGAAAAAAGGAATCTTGCTCCTTGCAGCCTCTAAGGAGGCTGAGGTGGAGTCCTCAATCAACTAAATGCTAAATAAAGGCTTTTCCAAACACGCAGATGAGCCCAGAGACATTCAACAAGGGGAAATCCTTCTATGTTTACCTTCAGGTCTAACTGTTGATCACAAGTCAAGCAGTTCTTAGATCACTAAGGGTAGCGTTTGCAGGATATCTGTGTATCAGGCACTGTGCTAACCGCTTTATCTGTCATCCCATGTTGTCACTTTGTAAAGTGAGGATGGATGCCCATCCCTCCCACCGGTACCTCTCTCGGCAGCCCTTCTATCTCGAGATTGTTATATTTAGCTGGTAGCATCTGTCCCCTCTAGACTGTGAGGGCGGAAGGGTAAATGCAATGTCAAGCCTTGCTCTGCAGCATTTAACATGTGTCTGGCACCGAGCTGACCCTCCATCCACAGCTTTGGGATAAAGGAATTAAGCTACAAAAGGAAAAATCATAAAGTTCCGCCTGTTTGAGAAGATAAAGGCAGTAACGGAGAATAATAGTGACTCGAGTGTCCAAGGGGAGGAAAACAGGCCTTTTTGGTTTGGCTTTTTGTTTTCCACCTGTATCAGGCTTTCCCAGAAGCCTTGAGCATCCCAGAACAGCAGGAGGCGAACGTGCTATAATTCCCAGAGATGCCTGACTCTGTGGTGTGGAAAGTTCTCT
The DNA here is from genome assembly GCF_023699985.2 of Odocoileus virginianus. NCBI lineage: Eukaryota > Metazoa > Chordata > Mammalia > Artiodactyla > Cervidae > Odocoileus > Odocoileus virginianus. The sequence continues at coordinate 10,703,547 of NC_069706.1, read as the reverse complement.
GGGAGGGCGAGAGCAAAACCAGAAGCCGTGGCTCCCACAGCTTCGCTTATCATGCGGCACAGACATCAGCCTTGCTGGAAGGAAACTCAGAAATCAAACGGTCCACTGCCCACTTCTCGGCAGTGTGGGGGGAGGGACCTGACGTGAACCCCTTCGTCCTGTGTCCCCCACCCCTGGAACGTAACCCACGAGGGCAGAGGCTTCCGATCAGCCCATGTTACTGCGGCTGCCATGCCCATTTCTGTGCTGGGCTCCAACATCACATCCTTCTCTGCTTAATGAATTCCTCCCTCTCTGCACAGCTACCAACTCAGAAAGTATAAAGATGGAGCTGAGGGTAAAAGCAAACTTGAAGGCCTGAGGGGTAAACCATCTTCGCACAGAGATGAAAAGGGCTGAAGCACCCAAAGACTGAGGTACAAAAGCATCGCCATCCTCCTATGCAGCCCACCAGACCCTGTGATCTATTATTAACACAAAAAATCGCAGATTTTCCCTGCACAGCATATATAAATATGCTCTGCCAGGATAAACCTTGAAAACTCCTGCCTATGCTGCATGATATCCTTCAAGGGGTAGGGGGACCCCAAAACTGAATGAGTCTTCCTGGGACACCGTCTTTTCTCCAAGTCAAGACAGCCCCACTGTGGTCTTATTCTAGAACAAATAAGCTTTGGAGAAACAAAGCAACCGTTTTTACAAAGGAAATCTGGGCAAGTGGAATATGGTACCATAGCCAGTGCTTCTGCTGGTGAAATTCAAAGGCTGAAATGAATGCCATAGAAAGGACTGATTTCAGCTGTATTTATGCTACTGGTGCTTTTCAAAGGGACAGATCTAAGGATTCAGAGAATAAGTGTATTCATGTATTAGTTCCTGTCAATTTGGTGGCTGTAATGTTGGCTTAAGGAAAAAAAAAAGTACGTGGATTGTTTTAAGGCCTAACGTGCCTTTGTAAATACTACGGTAGGATATTAAGACAGTGGACCTCAAACTTGTTCGGAAGTCGGAGTATTTGGGGAATAAGAGCAAACACTTGCAAAGGTATAAACTAGGAACTAACTGATAAATGACAAATGTAACCATGTCACGTGGAAGGGACAGAAAGTCAAACCGCACCAGCATAACTGTGTGTTTACACACACACATAGAAGCTAAGCAAGACCAGTTAGTAAACAGGGTTTCATTTTGTTTTTCTATTCTATTTGGTGCTGTTTAATCATTTCGTCTCTGGCATGTGTATGCAGGCAGCCAAGCATTGTATTAGGGGCCAGAAGTAAGAAATCTTCGCAGAATAAAAAGTTAAGTTGGGAAAGTTCTGGACATCAATTTTACTTTTGTCCTGAAAACTGGCCAAAGGCTGCCACTTCTTACTTTTATGCCAGAGCACACCTCAGCGCCCACCTCGGGACATGGGAGCAGAGCGTGGAAACCGCAGTGTTCAGAGATACAAACACTTTCAAATAACTTGCATTCAGTCCTATCAAGGGACTACAGCGCTTCTGGCCAGAATCCTGGGTGCAAAATACATACCCAGACCCCTTCCACAAACAAGCGGTAGGAGCCAGGAAACTACGAGCAGCTGGTGAGCCAGTTCAGCTCCTCCTCTGTGGTCAGAAGTACTCCAGTTCCCAAGCGTCCGGGCAGGCTTGGGGACCCTGCTGCCCCTCAAACAAGAGCAGTCACGGCCAACAGGCACCCGCTTTAACCACAGACTGCTCTGGGCTTTGCAGGGCTCTGATGTGTGTGCTGCAGGGAGCTCGGAACAGAGGCACAAGGCATCCCTGGCTTGGCCACAGGGGGTCCTTGGTCCACGGGATGCAGGCGGCTATCCACACAGGCAAGCTCCTGGTCAGGCTGGGTCCTTCCGAGGCAACCGGCCAATCTGCTCCCTGGATTGCTAAAGCTGGACTCCGCCCGCATTTATAGAATCTGTGAAAACTGGTACCTTGTCCGGAAATGCTTTAGGGTGTGAAAATCATGTTTCTTTTTTGAAAATTATTTGTATAATTCTTATTGGCTGCACCATGCAGCATGTGGAACTTCCCCAACCAGGGACTGAACTTGTGCCCCCTGCAGCAGAAGCACAGAGCCTTAACCACTGGACCACTAGAGAAGTTCTGGAAAACATGTTTCCGAATGAGCTGCTTCTCTGTATCCTGTTTTCCCATCTACAAAATGGGGAGAATAAGCACTTGCTGCCTCACAGGGTTTCTGTGAGAACTGAACGAGCTGCTTTATATAACATATTTAGGCCAGTGAGAGGTGGCATTTCCCAAGTGTTATTCATTCACGTATCACCATCCTATACTTCTTGCTGTTTCCAGTATCATATATCTAGTATTTTTCTTTAAACTGAATCATTTTCTTTCTCGAGTTTATTTTAAAAGGAAACTGCACACTACCATGCTAAATGGAAAAACAGAATCCTGTGCAGGTGGCACTAGTGTTAAAGAACCCACCTGCCAAGGCAGGAGATCTAAGAGATGCAAGTTTGATCCCTGGGTTGGGAAGATCCCCTGGAGGAGGGCATGGCAACCCACTCCAGTGTTCTTGCCTGGGAAATCCCATGGACAGAGGAGCCAGGCTACAGTCCACAGGGTCACAGAGTCAAACATGACTGAAGTCGGACGTGACTGAAGCGACTTGGCAAGCATGCCCTCCATAAGTAAAGGCAGGCATAAAGTTGTATTGTTTTTATAATACCCACAATGAAAGAAAACAATGTAGCTCACTGAGATAGAGTCTGCTGCCTGTCGAAGGTGTTGATCCTGGGTCTTGCTCGGTCTTTGCTAAGAGGCAAGACTGGAGCGCGTTCAAGGCCCCGTGGCCACAGGGAGACTTCCTCTTCTATGTCATTGCCAGTGACGGAGGAGCTGAGAGACCAGTGGTCGTCGCCCTGCAGAACCCGTCACTGGAGGTCCGATCTCTGTCACTCCAAAACTTCACTAAGCACACAGAAGACCACACAGAAGACATCTAGCTTCCGGCCACTCCGGGAGAGACTGATCTAAATGGTCACCATCCGGGACTTCCTGTGGTGATGGAAACGTTCTGTATTTATGTTGTCCAATGTGGCAGCCACCAGCCACATGTGGCTATGAAGCACCTCAAGTGCTGATGGCGTGTCTGAGGGACTCCAGTTAAATTTCAATTAAGCCAAATTTAAATGGCCACATGAGGCTAGCGGCTGCTGGACTGGACCTGCTGTGCAGATCTGCTGGAAAAGCTACACATGCTGATCCTTTCGTCTGGGCTCTTCAAATGGACTTAAGGTTCTTTCCATGGTTATGCACTTAGCTTCCTTGGAGGGAGATCCTAAGTAAACCTGACAGCAATTTGTCACAGGGATGTAACAGGGCACTGTCTACCATGTACTCTATTGCTTAGTCTAAAGTCCTGTAAGGACATTTCTTTTAGACCTCTCTTTGAGGAACTGACATATCTTCTTCCAATTAGTGATGGACTTACCCAAAACAGCTACATTTCCAATTTCACACTGGCTGCCAGGATGCACAAAGGAAAACTATCAAACTAATGAGAGCAACCATGGAGGCTTTCATTATAAACACATACATATATCTACATGGCTTTCATTATAAACGTGTGTGTGTGTGTGTGTGTGTGTGTGTGTGTGTGTGTGTGATTTCCAGTGTTCCCTTAATGAGAGTGCTCTTACTTCACATTTTCTCTGACTCCGATATTTTATCTCTTCTATTTTATCACTCATTTCCGAGTTTCTCTAGAAATTATCTCAAATCTTTTGTGGAATTATATAAAATGTATTTTTAAGCTAGTAAAAAGTCCAACGGTACCAGTAGTTTAAATGAGTCACTCTCTCTCCAATTATTGCTTATCGTTTAAAAAACAACAAAGTCAAAACAAAGTGCACTGTACCAAAGCCTTTCTCGAAAGCTTCCAGACACGTGCTCGGAGCCTGCTCTTGAGGCTCTGACCGGAAGCACTGTTTGCAAAAAGGAGAGAGACAGTTACATTCCAGAAATGCTGCTCCATACACTCCAAGACCAGAGGGGATTTTCAGAGATCCGGCAGCGCGGGATGCAGTTGCCCTGGGTGGTGCGGGGCCTGCTAGGCCCGCGGCTCCATGTGATCTGGGCCTCGTCCTCTGCAGTGGGCTGGACCACACCCAGGAAAGCTCTGGAAACTGGTCAAGCATGGGGCGAGCATGGCTCGAACGCCACTGTGACCACTGTGGGAACAATCTCCCGAGCAACGCTGTGTCTGTCTCGTTCCGTAACAGGCTTCTGGTCACTGAAAATGGCCCTGTGACTTGCCGGGGTGAGGTGGGGGAGGAGTCAGAAATGAAAGTCAAGGAAACCTCTCCAGGGAGCTCGCATTTTAATTCTGCTCTAAAATAAAGCCATCTGCTTCCCTCTCTCCCTCCACCAGGCAACACCCCAGCTTTCTGACGATCGCAAAGCAGAAGTTACAGGACATTCAAATAAGAGGGTGTCTTCTTGGTTTGGCTTGGGATAAAAAGGAGACGAGGACATTTAGAAATCTGTCATCTCCAATTCTCTTTTCAAGCCAGAACTGAGAGCATCATGAATACATAGATTCTCTAACATTTACTAAAGTGCTATTGTCGCCCGGCCAAACAAGCAAACTAACATGATGTTCTAGTGCAAACTTCCTTGCCAAACTCTAGCTCATCTGTCCAGAAGATTTCAGGTAAGAGACATGTAACATGCTTAGGCCCATCCCTATATAACCCACGCCCACTGCCAGTCCTGGCACCAGTGACCAAAGGCAGCAACCAATTCAGAAGATAAGAAACGAATCCCAAGTGCCTACTAGATACCGTGCATTCCTTGTCCTGACAAAAGCTTTCCAAAGTAAGCATTATTATGATCTCCGTTTTACAGATGAGGAAACTGAGATTTCCCTAAGGCCATAAAAGTGAAACCAGGGCCCCTATTCTCAAGTTCAGCATCCTTTCAGCCCTACCCCAGTCTCCGGGAGAAATGCCTTAATAGCTGAGAAAACTTCTTCAATGGTCAATTTCCCACTAAGAAAAATGACAAAAAAAAAAAAAAAAAGGGTTTTCACAGAGCTCATGGGAATAAGAACAAAACCTAATGAAAGCTGTTGTGATACAAGATGACAGTGGAACCAGAAGCAGTTAAGAGTCAAAGTTGAAAACCAAACAGTCCCAGGACGAAACACCAATGGCTGGAGTTCAGTTAAGAAAAGAAAGAGAAAGAAGAAAGGAAAAAAGAGGGTAAGTAGGCAGGGCTGGAAAAGACATCAGAAAATCAGAGAAAAGATGGAAAACCAGGGTCCCAATTGTTGGGGCAAAATCACCTCTAAAGCAAAGGTTCCCCTTGTCCCAGACACTCAATCCCCAGCTGGGTGTAGGCCGGCCGGCTCCACCCCAGGAGGCAGATTGAACATCACTTGACAACTGTCTGCTGCCCCCTCTCTGACACAGAGAGGCCTGGTTTTCATCTGCGGTGTTGCCTGGCCCCTTCCTCAGTAACCAGGTCAGATGAGGTCAACTCCAACCCCAGTGTGTGTGTGTGTGTGTGTGTGGGGGGGGGGGTATCACATGATTTGAACCTGGCCCATCACAGAAGTCCATCACTCCACCCCTGGCTTCAGGGATGTGCCTGGGGTCCAAGACATACCCTTGAGAGACGCCAGACTGGCTGAGAGTCTGGTGCTTTAGGGAGCCGCCTGTTCCACCTACAGAGGGAACTAGCCTGGAAAAGATGCCCTGGCAGAGGAGCCAGGAGAAAATGGTAGCAGGTTCCTGACCAGAGATCCAGCCAAGCCTGAGGCCAGACCCATGTCCGGACTCTTCAGCTGTAACACACGCCATCAAAGCCCTGCTCTTCTGCCCAAGCAGCCTGAACTGAGTGGTCCCAGCCACACCAGGAACCCCGGCCAGCACGAGGAAGCGCCCCCAGGCTCCTCCTGTCTGATGGAAGGACTGTTGCCTCGGGGAGCGTGGGCAGGTAGCTGCTGGCGTTGGGAGGTCATGGCTTCTCTGTATGGCGCTCCACACTCCACCACCAAGATGCAAAAGCTCCAGAGAATAACAAGCAAGGGTGGGCTCTGCCCTGACAGTGGCGTCTAACTGAAAACCAGGTAATTACCTGATACACATGGAAGGCGTTGGCAGCTTTGCCCCGGAGAAACACTGATGGGATCCAGACGTTGATCAGAGCTCGGTTTGATCTAAACAGAAGAAAGATCGAAATGGATCATTTCAATTTACAAAAAAAGGGAGGAAGCTATTAATATTCTCCTCTAAGAGGCATACAATGTATGACAACATGTGTTACACTTGATAGTAGACTAAAGGAGCAGTTCCCAGTTTCACTACTTGGTCGCCCAAGATTATTTTTAATGGACTTAGTTTAAAATGCTCGTGTGTGTGTGTGTGTGTGTGTGTGTGTGTGTGTAAAATTTACAGATGCAGTTCACATTCTGGAATGAGAGACAGCTGCCCTTCAGTTCCTACTACCTGAGTGAAGTGGCCTGTAATTTATCTGAACCTCATTTTGCTCATCTGAAGAGGGGGTTGATCACAGGAAGACTCCACGAGGCTAGGGAGGGTCAAGAGCACTAATGCTCACAGGGTTTCTCCAGTGTTCAGATGATTCATGCAGCATCCTCACTGTGCCCACTTTAGACCCTGACCCCCATTTTAAGGGGGGGTGGCGCTTCTCTGGTGGCTGAGTCTATAAAGAACCTGCCTGCTAATGCAGGAGACCCACGTTCAATCCCTGGGTCAGGAAGATCTCCTGGAGGAGGAAATGGGAACCCTCTCCAGTATTCTTGTCTAGAGAATGCCATGAACAGAGGAGCCTTGTGGGCTACAGTCCATGGGGCCACAAGAGTTGGACATGGCCTAGTGACTAAACCAGCAACATCACCTCATTTTAAGATCAGACTCCTTGAGACCAACACTCATGGCCATGCAAGCAGTGGCTGTTTGGGGCAGGGGGAGGGGATTTCAGAAAGTCAGGCACCAATAACCACTCTTGCAACTTTTCCAAAAGCACTGTGTGGTTTGAATAGAGCAAGTTTTATTTTTAATTCCATTACTCTAGGAGGTGGGTCAAAGAGGATCTTGCTGAAATTTATATCAAAGAGTGTTCTGCGTATATCTTCCCCTATGAGTTTTTTTTTTTTTTTAATTTTACTTATTTATTTATTTTTGGCTCTGCTGGGTCTTCATTGTTGCATGGGCTTTTCTTGCAGCAGGGACTATTCTCTAGTTGCAGTATGCAAGCTTCTCACTGGGGTAGCTTCTCAGTTGCAGAGACGGGCTCTAGGGTACTCAGGCTTCAGTAGTTGTGGCTCTTGGGCTCTAGGGCACAGGCTCAATAGCTCAGCAGTTGTGGTGCTGGGCTTAGTTGTTCCTCGGGATGTGGGATCTTTGCAGACCAGGAAATTGAACCCATGTCTCCTGAATTGACAGGCGAATTCTTTACCACTGAGCCACCAGGGAAGCCTACCTCTAAGAGTTTTAAGTGTCTGGCCTTATATTTAGGCCTTTAATCCACTTTGAGCTTATTTTTGTTTACAATGTTAGGGAGTATTCTCATTTCATTCTTTCACATGCACCTGTCCAGTTTTCCCAGCACTCCTGATTGAAGAGGCTGTCTTTTCTCCACTGCATATTCTTGCCTCCTCTGTCGAAGATAAGGTATCCACAGGTGCATAGGTTTGTCCCTGGGCTTTCTATTCTGTTCTGTTGATCTATTTTTCTGCTTTTGTGCTAGTACCACATTGTCTTGATTACTGTAGCTTTGTGGTATAGTCTGAAGTCAGGGTTGAATAAAGCAAGATTTAAATTCAAATGCAGAATCATTTACTGAGCATGTACCATGGACGGATCCATGCTTTCACCCAGATCATCTCAGTTGATCCTTGAAGGTTACTTGAGGGAACTTCAAGGGTTCTTTCAGTAGCATGACAGTTCTGCCTTATTGGATGACTTTAACCACACTCTGAGTCATGGGTGCACACGCCCACCATCACCACTCTTTGACAGCTGGATCAACATCATGCAGAGCTGATAAGTTGTCACTGAAACTTCCAGAGCACTCCTAACAGCTCTCGTAACAGTACTGTGCATTTCTGGAAGGGCTGGGAGGTCCCAGTCCTTGCTTCCATTCAGAGCTGTTCCAGGGACAAACACTTTTTCTCAAGCTCTCCTTCTCTCTAAAGAGCAGATCATAAAAATTCGCCAGCCTCTTGTGCTTGGAACACAGTTTGAGGCGCTGATGATGGAAGATTCCATGACTCAACAGCCTCACAACCTCCAGGGTAAAGAGCATTTCATTTTCACAAAGAAATGATTCTCTCCTTAAACAGCATTTCTTCTAAGCTCTGAGCCAAGGCGCTGACCCCCTTTCATGGGGCAAAATAAGCCCTATTGATCACCTCCCTGGGGATCTGAGTACAACCTGCAATTCTGAGCCACTGAATTGGCTTGGGTACCTAACAACACCTCTCCTGGAAAGACCCCCAAAACTGTGCTAGTGATCAGTGTTCCCCCTTCATTTCTGTCAGCCAGGGGAAGGGTGCAGAACTGTAACTAATACTCCCATTTTCATTAACCTCCCAAGAGATCACACAGGCTGGTTAGGTGCATTCCCCTTTCAGAGTCTGTATCACACTGTATTAGAATTGACTGTTTACGCAACCATCTCTCTCCTTCTCCTCCTTCACCTCTAACTTCCATGACCCCCTCACCAGCACTTAGGGCCTCTTGACGCCCCCTGCCTACTCTCTCCTCCTCTCTCTACTTCGGCCTCACAAGGCCAGCTGTGATCTGCAGCTTATGAATGAGGAAACTCAGGCCCAGAGGGATTAAGTGGCTTACCCAAGGTCACACCGGGTAAGTGATGTCACCCACTTAGCTGTGAGTCCTGCAGCTAAGGTTTCAACTTGGCTCAGCCCGGCTCTAACAAAGTGCTCTTCCTCAAAATGTCCCTCCCTCTGTCTCCAGAAGCAGATGGACAGAAGACACCATCTCTTGGGGAGGCTAAACCTTCCTCCACTCAGCACAACTGAATGAGAAGAGGGAGGTTCTGCTTGACCCTGACCCGGGACTCACTCCACTCTCTTCAGCAGCCCCACGGGGCTATTTGGTCCAAAAACCAAGGCAACTCAATCAGAAGGAGTCAGCCTGAAGACCAACTAAATAGCCTAGGGGTTATAGCAGAGGCACCAGATAGAATTAAATCCAATCAAAAATCAGACCAAGGTACTGAACTCTTGTGTTTCCAATAACTCTGGGCCTGCAAACTCAAAACTGGAACAGGAGACACCCAGACAATGGAACCAGTGGAGTGGGCCGGATGAGTGGGGACTGAGGCAAGCGGAGGGGCATGCGCCCCATACAGCAGAGGCGGCTGCCGTTCAGCTCCAGCTGATGGTGGCCTTGCCGGGATTTCTTCTTCTAAAGAAACTGGAGAAATTTAAATTTTCATGTGGCATCTTCCAACTCTTAAATGTCAGCCAAAAAGATTAAATTGTTTTTCAACACCCATGGAGGGAGATTAAAAACACATCTAAAGGCCGGACTCGGGCTGCAGGCGGACAACTCCCCAACTCTACAATAAGCAAATCAGCCTCACAGATTTAAACAGTCTTTTTTTTTTTTTCTTTGCTGTGGTCTCCTGGGACGTGAGCCAAGCAACAAGAATCCTGTTTCTAAAAGGCCCTTCATGAGCAAGAGCCATGGACTTACATTTCAAAATCCGATAAACTCTGGTCTTCAGAAGTTTGACTCAAATCTCCAGGCACCTGCCATCAGGAGAGGGGGGAGGGGGAGAGAGAAAACACATCATGGTTACCATGGTTTGCATAATCACGGGAAATTCTGCCTCTCAACGGTCCCTGAACATTTCCTATTCAGAACGAGGTGAAGAAGCAGTTACTGGAAAATAGTAAGAGATTTTGTGGAAGGATGGTTAGAGACGGAGTTACAGTAATAAAAATATGCCACCATGAAAGGTCTCAATTACCTTCACGGGAAAAAAAGAGCTGTTAATCCCATTGAGATCACTGTGGACGTGAAAAAGCATGTAATTTTGGAGTGAGAGAGGCCTAATTCAGAGCTGAGAGGTGTGATATCAAATATGCAATGGCAAAAAAAAAAAAGTCACTGTGACCAGGGTGATGGTCACATGCACAGACACACCTGGTGTGCAAACACAGGGGCCAATTTCTGTCCCCCGAGACGGCTCCATCCTTTCCCCTCATGTGTAGGCAATTTAAGGCAGCTGAGTATGACCTTCTCCTCTGACTCAGAAGGGCCCCATGAGAACAGGACAGGGTGCAGGATGCTAAATTGCCTGGCGGGATGGTAATTCTCGCAGACAGCAGACAGCTGGCACTGGTAGATGCTCAGTCAATCATGATGTTATCAGACCCTGGGAGTGAGTTTCCTTTTGTGACAGGATCGTTTGTGAACTGGAGGTGACTTCCCTGGTGGTCCTGTGGTTAAGGATCCACCTGCCAATTCAGGGGACACGGGTTCTGTCCCTGGTTCAGATCCCACATGTCCTGGGGCAACTAAGCCCAAGCACCCCAATACTGAAGCCCTTGCGCCCTACAGCCTGTGCTCGGCAACAGGAGAAGTCACTGCAAGAAGAAGCAGTCCAACTACAGAGTCGCCCCCACTCGCCACAACCAGGGAAAGCCCACGTGCAGCAATGAACACCCAGCACAGCCAAAAAATGAAATGCATTTTTTTAAAAGAAGAAAAGGAATGTGAACTGGACAGAATTTAAGACTGTGGATCAAAACTGAGAGGAATCCAATGGAACAGAGAAGGGGGAGAGGTGACGAGGGAAACGGGCCCTTCATTTCACACTGTGCACCTTTAGGGCATTTATGTTACCCGCGATCATCATTAATTGTGGTGAATGGGGACTTCCCTGGTGGTCCAGTGACTAAGATTCTGTGCTCCCAAAGCAGGGTGCCCGAGTTCAATCCCTAGTTGGGGAACTAGATCCCACATGCCACAACTAAGAATCGCCGCAGCCAAATGAGTAACTTTTTAAATGATTTTTTAAAATCGTGATAATGATTCCGGGGGTGGGTAATGTCCCCCAGATGAAGGAAGAGAGGCTCGCAGAGGCCGAACTTGTCCAAGGCCGCACACGTAGGAAGGGGAGACAAGTTCAGATCTGTTCCACTTTCAAGGCTTTTCTACTACTAACCCTTAGCAAACAAGAGGAAAAGGCAGCTCCAAGGTGATGGGAGGAGGAGAGACTTGACAAAGCTCTGGCTGAACAGAGGAGAAGACACCAGGAGGCAGTCCCTAAAGAAACAGCAGGCTCCTCTGGGAGGCAGAAGAGGGACGGTTAGGCAGCCTGGGCTCTGGGACCACATGGCTCCTGACCTAGTCCTGAGCCCCTACCAGCGCAGCCACGAGCAAGTCACCCGACTTCTCTGTGTTGCACTGTCCTTGCTGGTGAAATGGGTATAACGGCCATAGGCATAGGGTTACTGTGAGCACAAGAGGAGCTGACACATCTTGTGTGTGTGGAACAGTGCCAGGCAGAGGGAAGGTCTCCCTGACTGACTTGTTTGCTCTAATAGTAATACGACAACACGGGGCTCCCCAGGTGGCTCAGCTGGTAAAGAATCCGCCTGCAATGCGGGAGACCTGGGTTTATTCCCCGGGTCGGGAAGATCCCCTGGAGAAGGGAATGGCTACCCACTCCAATATCCTGGCCTGGAGAATTCCATGGACTGTATATAGTCCTTGGGGTTGCAAAGAGTCAGACACGACTGCGTGACTTTCACTCACTCACTCACTGAATAACATGACAAGCACTGAGAAGGAACAGCAGTGTGCTATCCTTGACACCAGACTCTCATCTACCAGCAACCCTCGGGGTGTCTCACCCTCTATTCGGCAGCCCAGATGGAGGATGGCCAAGCTGAGCCCTTTCCAGGTTCCTGGAGCTAATCAGCAATTCAACTGGGCTCTGGGCAGCAGGCTTTGCTGAGGAGCTGATGTTGAGAGTCTTTGAAGTCCAGCAAAGAGAAACCTGCCTAAGCACTTGAGAAAACGTCAATTTCTTCCTTCTTTCTCTGTTTTAATTGGGGGATCACTGCTTCACAATGTTGTGCTGGTTTCTACCACACAGCACCAATCAGCCATGCGACAGCCGCTCTGCAGCGTCTGACTCTTTGCCAACCTTGGACTGCAGCCTGCCAGGCTCCGCTGTCTGTGGAGAGAGATATATATGCATATCCTCTCCCTCTTGAGCCTCCCTTCCCCTACTCTGCCAATCCCACCCCTCCAGGTCGTCACAGCACCATGCTGAGCTCCCCGTGTTACACCACAGCTTCCCCCGGCTAGCTATTTTACACATGGCAGTGAATATATGTCAGTGCTACTCTCTGAATTTGTCCCATCCTCTCCTTCCTCTGCTGTGTCTACAAGTCCATTTTCTATGCCTGTGTCTCTGTTACTGACCTGCAAACAGGTTACTCAGTACCATTTTTCTAGAGTCCATATATACGTGTTAATATATAGTATTTGTTTTTTTCTTTCTGACTTATTTCACTCTGTATAACAAGCTCTAGGCTCATCCACCTCAGTTCAACTGAGTCACGTGCATTCCTTTTTATGGCTGAGTAGTATTCCACTGCATATATGTATGACAATTTCTTTATCCATTCATCTGTTGATGGACATCTAGGTTTCTTCCATGTCTTGGCTATTGTAAATAGTGCTGCGATGAACAAAAGACCAGGAACTCCCTGGGCTGGGAGTTGGGGTGGCCCTGTTGTTAGAGGGACTGTCATTTTCCTCAGGGCATCTAGGGTGGGAGCAGGTACAATCCCTTGGGGGAAGCCATGAGGTTGTGTGTACCAAGATCACTAAAACATCTCCATCCTTTGACCCAGAAATCACACTCCTAGGATTTATCCAGAGAAAACAAAGATGTCAACAAAAATTTACATCAAAGATGATTCCTCGTTCCAGGCTTAGACAAGTAAAAGAAAAAAGAATCTAATGGTACAACTATAGAGGAATGATTCAAGAAATTATGACATGTCCATAGGAGATGCCTGGCTTTAAAAAAAATGAGTTATACACATAAATACACACACACATACTCATGAGGGTACAAACACAAAAATAATTCTGGGAAAGTATGTAAGAAAACAGCAACACTGATAACAGATTAGGAGTGGGACTGGGGAGAAAAATGACGCTTATTTTTCATTCACTATCTTTCTGCAAGATTAAAAAAAAAATGATCGAGTGAACTGCTTTAAAAGAATTTAAAGGTGCTTTTGAAGAATGAGATGGCATTCCATGTGCAGTTATGAAAACATCTAAAAGATAAACCGTAACAGGAAAGCAAGAGCCGGCTACAGAGGGTGGGTGAAATACACTATCTTGGGTGCAAAAATGGGGAAGGAAGAGTATCAAGTTGTATCTATTTATTTTTGCAGTAGGAAGGTATAGAAGTGAAGTTCAAGGCACCAATCAAAGGGTTAGGTCCAGGGTTAGGTCCCTGGGGTTAGGGCCTGGACAGCGGGGTGGGAGTGAGGCTACTCATTCCACACACTTCTGTATCTACTATTTCAGTTTCGAAATAACCTAATACCCATTAAAAATGTAAACTAAAATGTATTATCTCATCAAAGAGTGCTCTCGATAAATTTTTAATGGCACAGGAAAAAAGCTCCTGTTCTCCGCTTAATAAAATGCTACACATGTAAATCCATGGCTGATTCATGTCAATGTATGGCAAAAACCACTACAATATTGTAAAGTAATTAGCCTCCAATGAATAAAAATAAATGGAAAAAAAATAAAATAAAATGTTACTATGGAATTCCGTGGTGGTCCAGGTGGTTGGGACTTCGCACTTTCACTGCTAAGGGCACTGAGGCAGGAACACTGGAGTGGGCAGCCTTTCCCTTCTCCAGGCGGATCTTCCCAACCCAGGAACTGAACAGGGGTCTCCTGCATTGCAGGCAGATTCTTTACTAGCTGAGATACCAGGACTCGGATTTAATTCCTGGTCAGGGAACTAGGATCCCAAAAGCTGTGCGGCACAACCAAAAAAAAAAAAAATTTTTTTAAAGCTGCTATTAACATGAACTGCAAATACTCAGTATGAGTCCTGGGTAAAACTAGCAATGACTGTGGATCAGTAAGGTGAGGATGGAAGAGATCCGAAAGACAGTGGGGTATTAGAGAGAGGGCAGTCAGATGAATCTGCAGCATGTGTCTGGACTTCTCTGCACTTTCTACAAGAAGATGCATTAATCCTGTAACCACTAACAGACACATCTGTACCGCGTTACCGTGTAAAGTAAATAAAACATTCTTTCCAACCCTCCCCCGCTGGACGGGACGGCCTGTGTCTTCAAGTCTTCCTTGCATGGGGATATAAGAGGGCTGAGGGCACCTCTGAAGCCCCTCTTCCAAACACCACTTTCCCCCTGCTGCTTCTACATGGAACCCAGTGCCTTCTCTGGAACTCGGTTCTCTGAGTTTACCTCCACACCTAAGCCATCACTTTGCTGACAAAGGTCTGTTGAATCAAAGCCTTTTGACTTTTGGTTTTTCCAATAGTCATCTATGGATGTGAGAGTTGAACTGTAAAGAAGACTGAGCACCAAAGAACTGATGCTTTCAAACTGTGGTGCTTGAGAAGACTCTTGAGACTTCCTTGGACTGCAAGAAGATCAAGCCAGTCAATCCCCAAGGAAATCAGTCCTGAATTTTCATTGGAAGGACTGATGCTGAAGCTAAAGTTCCAATACTTCAGCCACCTGATGCAATGAGCCGACTCATTGGAAAAGACCCTGATGCTAGGAAAGACTGAAGGCAGGAGGAGAAGGGGATAACAGAGGATGAGATGGTTGGATGGCATCACCGACTCAATGGATATGAGTTTGAGCAAACTCTGGGAGACAGTGAAGAACAGGGAAGCCTGGTATGCTGCAGTCCATGGGGTCACAAAGAGTCGGACACAACTGAGCGACTGAACAACAACAAGGCTAGGAGAAGCTCCCTTGGCTGGACGTGAATCAGGCAAACAGATCAGAGGCAGGACTCCCAGACCGTGAAGGCACCACTGACATCATCACAGTACCTTTTGAGTGCAGCCTTGTCTCAGTTCAGATGTGAACAAAGCTTGGACAAAGGGAACCTCATTTACAAGAAGAAAAGTTTTGACTGCCTGTCCCACCAGGCTGAGGGGAAGGGTGACCAGAAGGACCAAAACAAAAGACAAGTTGAGGTCTTTAAGGACAGATGCCATTCACTGTACAGTAACGTGAACAAAGAGCTTCTTCAGAATGGTCAATTATAGAAAGAAGGTAAATGTATGGCAAAAACCACCACAACATTGTAAGGCAATTATCCTCCAATTAAATTTTTTTTTTTAAAAAAAGAAGGTATTTTCCAATAGATAACTTTCCCTTTAGGTATGCTTGGCGTGCTATAGCCCACGGGGTCTCAAAGAGTCGGACACGACTTGGCAACTGAACGAAACAACAAATGCTTGTTTGTAGGGACCCTCTTGGACAGTGGGTGTAAGAATCTGAGAGCTGTTAAATCCTTCCCACTCAGGAACTTTTCTTCTAACTGGTGGCATTATCGGCATCAGCAAGTCAGGAGACACGAGTCAGCCTCTGTTTCAGGGAGGCTGGCTGGTAAAAGAATCCATGAACTTTCTGACCTCGGTGGATCTATCTTGAAAATGAGGCCTGGGTCGACAGCAAGTGCATGGCACTGATGGCAAATCTTATTCACCAACTTAACCAGCTGTCTTTTCATACTGTCTACAGAGACTGGAGAAGGGAGAATCTGGGGGTTACAGCAATCATCCCAAAAGCTGATTGACTTCCAATTCTGGCCATGAAAGAAGTGTGGGGCAGATATTTTGTAAGAAAAATCAGCTTTCTATTGATACTGGCCAAAAACATCCCTCATGCCTTCCTGAAGCCTCCGGACTCTTGGAGAACATGTCTCCATGATGGAGCCTTCTTTTCGGTTCCCATCAACACGGAGCATGAGTAAGCATGGTCATCCTCACTTCCCTTCTCCCGGGCCCCACAGAGAAGGCAGCTCACCACCTGGGCCTGCAGTTTGGGTGAGGGGTCAGGGCCAATATGCTAGTCTGTAGGGCAAGGCAGAGCCCATGGCTGGAGACACAGAGCAGCCGGGATTTCGAGGTCTTTCTGGAGCGAACACCCCAGGTGCTGCCCACATTAGCATGTAGGGACAGGCGAGACCCACAGACAATCAGAACCCTTTTTCATCTCTGGGTGCACAAGGCAGCCTCCACTGATTGTCTGAGAGGCCACGTGGCTCTCTGAAAGCCCTGCTAGAAAAGCAACAGAGACGGCGGCTGCAGGGAAAGCCAGTGTGCAGTGAACACCTTTTGTTGATGGTCAGTCACCCAGTCATGTTCCACTCTTTGCGACCCCATGAACTGCAGCACGCCAGGTTTCCCTGTCCCACAATATCTCCTGGAGTTTGCTCAAACTTATGTCCACTGAGTCAGTGATGCTATGTAACGATTTCATCCTCCATTGCCCCCTTCTCCTCCTGCCTTCAATCTTTCCCAGCATCAGGGTCTTTTCCCTTGAATCGGCTCTTAGTGTCCAGTGGCCAAAGTTGAACACCTACTATGCACCAATGCATTCGCACACTTAATCCTCCAATAAACATGTGAAGCAAGTATTACTGCAAGTCACGTCCCACTCCTTTCTTTCCCCAGCCTGTGTGCAGCTGGCTCGTCCCCCATCTTTCAAGATTCAGCTAAAAGAGGACTTCCTGTGAGACACCATCCTGACCACCAGAAGTAAGCACACCCCCCACTGCCACCCTGGACCATCCCCGGGGCTCAGGCTGCAACTGGCTGCTCCCTGCAGGCTCGGGGACGGCAGCCTCCACGTCTTCCCCATTCACACTGGCCCTGGCATACTGTGGGCACTGACTGAGCATCTGGGGCTGAGGAGCGAGGGAATGATGAAGGAAGCTCCATTTCCACGGAAGTATCAATCAAGCCTCCAACTGCTCTGGAGCAAATCTGCAGTCGTCATGCATGAGAAGGATGAGCTAGTTTGGAGATAAGAGGAACCAAAGGAAGAGAATCACAGTCTTTGTCTTCTAATTACAGGGCTCTCGGATTCACTGCTTGGAAGACGAGGCAAAAGGCAGACAATACAGGACAGTGAATCTTGGTCCCAATCATGAAATGACACCCATAATTTATGTCTCCCAGGCGCTTTCTCACACACCCCTCTTCTCAAATAGCTGTCCCCAAAGCGATTAGCTCTCACTTTGCACTGCCAGAAATGACAACTATTTCCCATTCCACCAATACCCTGCTTTCTCATCTCACTTTTTAAGAAGGAACAACACGTCGGATGCACGGCTGTCTCCAGCTTGGTCAGCTGGGCCAGAGGACAGCCCTGTGCTCTCCGCATGTCCCCAAGAGGGAGGCAGCTGTCTGGTCTGGACCACTTCAGGGTTCTGTGCTTACCTGTTAATTTGTTCTTTTGTTTGTACAAATATACAATTAGAGGCATCAGCAGAGGCCAAAGACTCTCTGCTGGGAATAAAGAACTGGCAAACAAGAACTTTACAGAGTCTTTACTTCTGTCCTCTGAGTAGTCCTGGAAGCTTGCACAAACGCATCCTGGCACACTTCTGTGAACGTTTTTTGGATGTGTCTGTTTTTCCCCAAAGACTCTGACGGTCTTTAGGACCATATTTTCAGGGCCCAAAATGATATCAGGTACATACTGATCACTCGGAGCAGGTTTCCCATGGATGAATAGACACAGAGATGAACAAATAGATGGGGGACGGGATGGTGGATGAGAGTAGAAATGAGAGGGTCGGGTTGGGAGAGAATTACCTAACTTATTGAGAATGGACATCTAGTTTTTTTCCCCAAGTGATTAAGTTTCATGGACAGCATCTGTACAAAGGGCTTACTAAGTGGCATTTACTCTCACGGTTCAGAGACGGAGTTCAAGGGCATTGGACAGAACAGACAGACGTTTGGGGCCTGGCAGTCCCCACCCACGAGTGAAGCGCCCGCTGCTCCAGCAAAGATGTACACACCCTCGTTACTCAGACGTTTAGTCCACAGATCCACATTAGTTTCCTCTTACAGCCCTGGCACTCTGGGTGCCAGGGAGTTGGCAGAGGAGACGAAGGAGCACACAGTCCACCCAGGGAGACAGTCTTTGAACAACTAAGGACATAATTATGGCGTGAAAAGTCCACAGAGAAAAACCAGGCTCACTAAGGTGTCTGGGAAGGTGGTGGGGAGAGGGTTCGGAGGGACCGTGGTGAGAGCTGGGGCCCGACGGAGGACAGCAAGGCTCTGGCCTTTGCTCAGGTGGAGGAAAACCTCCAAGTGGATTTAAGCGAGAGAGACTGGAAGAGACCCCATGTGAATAAGTCACTCTGGCTTCAGACGAAAGACTGGGCAACAGGCAAGAGGAACAGCCAGGAGGCTGCTGAGCAAGCGTGTGTACACAGACACACACACACACACACACACATGCCATCTTGATTCTGCACGCCAGATCATTTGCCAACCTGTTTGCCCACTGCCTTTTCATCGACAGATTTTTTTTAAGGCGGACCTCTAAGAAGAAATCCGCAACTGTCTATAGCTTCTCTAGGTTTAACTGCTAATAGAAAGCTACTCTTCAGTTATAAATTTTCAGACAATCTTGAGCGAGAGACTCAGGCTTCTTAGGAAGGAGCTGAGAGCATTCGACTTATCCAAACTCACTCCGCTACAGACGAGGAGTAGCTGGGTCCCCCGTGCAGACGTCTTCAGCCTCACACCAAGTCAGGGGGTCCTGTCTGCTCCTGACAGGTCTCCAGAGTTTCTAGAAGCTGCTGCAAAGGCTGAGTGGAAGGAGCACCTCCCCTCATGCCCCTCTTCAGCAAGAGCAGCTTAGCTTCTAGGGACTTCTGGAGGTCCAGTGGTTAAGACTCTGCTTCCACTGCAAGGGGCAGGGGTTCGACCCCTGGTTGGGGAACTGAAATCCTGCATGCTACACGGCAAAAGCAAACAACAGCAGAAGACAACAAAAACCAAAAATAAACCCTAGCTTCTATCAATACTTTAACCCATTTTCCAAACTGAGTTTCCAAGGCAGACCTCCTTTCAAAGAAAAGGTTGCACCATCATGATTTACTCAAGAAGACAGAAGTAGGACACGCTGAGCAAACTGCCTCATCTCACCCTCAACTCTCACTGAACAGCCAGAGACAGAGAGGCACAGAGCTACCAGAAGATGCCAAGGAGAAGCGTCACTGTGCAAAGTCTAGAATCCAAACGTGCCCTCCCCAGGCTTCCACTGTTAACTGGTAGTGTGTGCAGGGTTTCTCTGAATATGCAGCAAACAACTGGAGCTGTCAGTTAGAAATCAGCCAGACCACAAGCCGCATTAACAGCACTAAGAAGTATCAAGGAGGTTTAAGCGGCAGGTCTGATGAGCTCACGGCTGCAGACGGGAGCCGATCTGGATCTATCTGGGTTGACTGCGCTGGAGACACCAGGCTGTAAGGACAAGAGAAGCCCCCCACCCCCACCCCCTGGCTTGTTCATTTTTACATTTCCGGTCCCTAAACCCACTATATCTCTCCAGATTCAAGATCAGGGGTTGGTACACTATGGCCCACAAGCCAAATCCAGCCTGTGTCTGTAAATTAATTTTCTGTGGAACACACTGCCACAGCTATGATGTGTGTGTACCACCTGCGGCTGCTCTTACTCTATCCCCAAAGTCCAGTCCCTGTGACAGAGACAGTAGAACCCACGACACCTAAAACGTTGACTCTCTGGGCATCTGTGGGGAAAGTTTGCCCACTTCTGCTGTCGCTGATGGCTGAACAGTGTAGAGCAACTATCAGCAATTTCAGGGAACACTTCTTCACACAAACGCTTGAGCTCCACAGCTTCACGAAATGACTTTCAGTGACCTGAGAGTAAAGAGACTCCCCAGATCTTCATGGAGGAGGAGGAATAAGAAGTGAGGTTTAAGGTATCGTGTATTAACGCATTTATGTGGAACCCAGAAAAACGGGACCAGGGGGATTTGCAGGGCAGGAATAGAGGCATCAGGAGGTGGGGGCAGAGGGGGGAGGAGACAGTGGGACAGACTGAGAAAGCAGTACTGGCATGCATACACTACCATGTGTAAAATAACTAGCTAGTGGGAAGCTGCTGCGTATAACACAGGGAGCTCAGCTCACTGCTCCGTGGTGACCCAGACGCGTGGGATGGGGAACGGGAGGGAGGCTCAAGAGGGAGCGGATATATGTGTGAAAGTGTTCGTCGCTCAGCCGTGTCCGACTCTCTGTGACCCCATGGACTGCAGCCCGCCAGGCTCCTCTGTCCGCTGGTTTCTCCAGGACAGAACACTGGGGTGGGTTGCCATGCCCTTCTCCAGGGGATCTTCCTGACCCAGGGATGGAACCCAGGTCTCTCTCATTGCAGGCAGATTCTCTACCATCTGAGGGGGGTGGGAGTGGGAGGGAGGCGTCAGAGGGAGGGGATACATGTGTACATACAGCTGGTTCCCGCCACTGTACAGCAAAACCCAACGCGACACTGTAAAGCAATTCTACTCCAATCAAAAAAAATCTTTTTAAACAAATGACATTGAAGGATCCAGGCCCTTATACACATTCATTTACTTCAACCTCACAGCAATGTTCTACCGTGAGGATTCTGGGTCTGGCTGTCTTCCACGAGAGGCTCAGGGAGGCTCTGTGAGATGCCCGCAGCCACGGCGAGAACTCAAAGCCCAGTTTAGCTCAACCCCAAGCTGTGCTCTCCTGCCTACACCCGCTGCCTCCCCCCAGAGAATCATGAGTGCAAAACAAGAATCCAGGCTAATCTCTGAAGGCAGGACTCTGCTCCTGTGACAGAAATGAAGACACTCGGGCAATCAGAGAGGTATTCACCTTCGCTCTCTGCGGCTACCGACACGTCTGGACTGCATTTCTGCCGTCATGGGTGTGGTGATGACATCGGCAGATGAGTGGGCACTGCTGACTGGCAGATAAAAGCAGAAGGACTCTCGAATGTTTCCTCCCAGGATTCTTTATGGGGATTTAATGTCTACTCTTTCTAAATAACGGAGCCACACCCTGGAGGCTGCTTCAGGACTGTGGAGTGGGCTGGCGGGGTAAGTTTCTCGGGAATTTCTCCAGCAATTCCCAGAGAATGCCCAGGTCCTCAGGGAAAAACGCGGGGTCTGGTATCTTAGAGTCAGGCACCTCTGAGCCTCACCACTTACTATCCATGACATCTGTGCCCAGCTTCCTCTTCTGTAAAACGGGGCCAGCACTCGCCCATCCCCTACCGTTCTGTTATAAATCACCCAACACGCTGCCTGGGTGGTTACTGTGGTCGCCCTCAGCCTCCATTTCTCACCTTCCCTGTCACCTCCCTGCAGGAAAAAGACAACGGGAAGGGGGACTTGGGCCAGCGCTGAACTTCAGTGATCCTGCCTTCAGCTTGGGTTGGTTGGTTTGGCTGTGCTGGGTCTGGGTTGCGGTCCACGCGGGGCTCCTCGTTTCGGACCATGGGCTCCAGAGCAGGCTCAGCAGCTGTGGTACACGGTCTTAGCTGCTCTGTGCCATGTGGGATCTTAGTTCTCCGACCAGGGATCGAACCCACATCCCCTGCAAGGGAAGGCAGACCACCAAGGAAGTCCATCTGTTTTTTTAAATCGGAACCCATTTTCTACCACTGAGAATCCACCATCTCTCCTGATCGGCCTCGGGGGCCGCCCACCAGCTACCCTGAGCAGAGTAGCACTGCCCCCAAAGTGGGGAACAGGCACTTGGGCAAGCCGTCCGTGTTCTCCCATGGCCGGCATTTCTAGTCCCTTCAGCTGTGTCACAAGGAGCAAAGAGCACGGACATAGCCCGTGTCCCTCCTAGTCAGCGCTAAGGCACCAAAGACAGAACGGTCACCTTGGCTTCTGCACACGAGTAACATAAACCTAGAAGCTCCTCTCTTTCACTTGACCTGTCTCCTGTGCAGGAACAGAAGGCTTCCTGTGTCATTTCTTACCCTTCAACTCCTCTCCTCTTAACAATGAGCTGGCACTGTATTTGCCACACGTCTGCAAATCATACAGCCCAGGCTGAACACACATCTGTGGGTTTTCCCTTCCCCATACTTTCAGGATTTCAATTTTTTTTTTTTTTTAAAGCAAACCACTTCTCTTGATTGACATCTTGCCAAGAGGCCCGGCGTTAATAGCAGTGCCCCGGCTGCTCTGCAGGGCAGCACTCTGGCAGCTGAGGGCGGGGGGTGCATGCAGGGCAGCCAGAGCGAAGGGCACGGACGCCAGCGCCCAGCCCCCGGAGCCCTCTCCCCTGCGGTGTCAGCCTGGCAAGTGACGCACCCTCTCTGTGCCTCTGTTTCCTTCTCTGGAGAATAAATACATCAATTCCACCTGCCTTACAGGGTTGTCCTGAGGAAGTGAGACAACTGATGTCAAGTGCAGGGAAGAAAGTCCAAGATGCCAGGGCTTCAAGTGCAGCCGTGGCTGTGGTCACCCAGAGCGGCCTGCCACGTGGAGGCCCAATAGGAATCCTCGCAAGGCCAAGTCCACTGGGCTGGGTGTGGACACAGAGCTAACACTTCTGGAAGGTCTGAGCACCTCTCACTTGTCACACCCACAACAGCCCAGGGGCTGGTGAGGCGAGGGTCCGGGCAGCTGTGTCTCCCATCGGTCCTGGAGAAAGAACACAGTCCATCTGGCTGCCATGCACAGGATACCCTCTGTGTCCTTCACATGAGAAAACCCTGAAAAGCTGACTTTGAAAAGTCACCCAGAGGCGGCTCCTATGGTCTTCACTGTCCCTCCAGACCTGTTATTGCCACCTGTCAACACAGCGGTCATTCAAAGTGCGAGGCTTTTCCTTCATTTGCATGTTTGTTCAGGAGGTTTGGGGGCAGCTGATGGAGACCGAGGTGGGAGGGGACCACAGGTCACTGGGTGCAACCCCTGCGCATGTCACTCACCAGGGAGAGGGGCTTCTGGGGCCCTGGCTGGGTGAGAGCCTGGAGATCGGCCGTTCCGCCACCTACCCCGACCCCAGGGTCCTCTCTTCAGAGGCCTGGGGCCCCTGGAGGACAGTTTGAAACCTACAACCCTGGAGAAAAACTCCCGTTCCCTGAGAGGACAATTCCCAGGCACGGCCTCCATGAACTCTGGATTCACTTCCTGCCAACAACCACGTCCGCCCCAGGCTCCCTCCTCACCCATTCCCCAGACATGTGCCTTTCATGGTTGGCATATTCTGAACCTGACAAGGCTCAGGTGGCCCCACTCAGTAAAGCCTCTGGAATGAGATGTTCCTCTTTTGCAAAGACAGCTGAAGGCTGCCCCATGCTGCTACCATGCACTTTGCACGTGTGTCCTGTTACAGCCCCTCCCGCATACCCGGAGGTCACTGGTTTACCTCCCTGCTTCTCTGGATGCTTGAGAGCTGACCGGGCACCAGGCAGTGCTTTCACACACCTCAGATGCCCAGGACCTCTCACAGGGCCCAGCACCAGGGTCATGATCTGTGACGACATCTATCTTTCCATCCTAACAGCAAGGTCTGGAAGGACAGCACCAAACTCATCAGGATGGTGGTCCTGGGGCGGGAGGGGAGTGGAATTGAGGGCAATCATTAAAAAGATTTTAATGCCTGAATGTTTGCATGTGGAATGTACTCAGGTAATACTGCGTGCATGCTCAGTTGCTCAGTTGTGTCCAACTCTTCGTGACCCCATGGACTGTAGTCTGCTGGGCTCCTCTCTCCATGGGATTCTCCAGGCAAGAATGGGGTGGGGGTTGCCATGCCCTTTTCCAGGGTATCTTTCTGACCAGAGATCGAACCTGCATCTCTTATGTCTCCTGCATCGGCAGGTCGGTTCTTTACTACTAGTGCCACCTGGGAAGCCCACTCATGTAATACCGGTGCTTTCCAAAACAATTTTAAATGATGGCAGCAACAGTGAGTTGATGGCAGCCCCACCCCCACCCCTCACTGCCACTTCAAATGGTATGTCCATATCTAGAGACCCAGAATCTCTAATTGTGACTTTATTTGGAAAAACAATTTTACAGATGTAACTAAGTCAAAGATCTCAAAATGAGACTACCCTGGATTATCCAAGTGGGCCCTAAACTC
Source organism: Odocoileus virginianus (assembly GCF_023699985.2). NCBI lineage: Eukaryota > Metazoa > Chordata > Mammalia > Artiodactyla > Cervidae > Odocoileus > Odocoileus virginianus. The sequence continues at coordinate 10,679,336 of NC_069706.1, read as the reverse complement.
AATGACCAATGTCCTTACAAGAGAGCCACTGAAAGAAGCAGAAGGCCAGGTGAAGACAGAGGCAGAGACTGAAATGATGTGGCCACAAGCCAAGGAATGCTTGGGCCCCTGTAAGAGGCAGGAAGGCTCCTCCCCTGGAGTCTCCAGACAAAACCTGCCCCTGCCAGTGTCAGTGCTCTGATTTTATTATTTATTTAAGATTTTAAAGACTCTTGTTTTAATGTGGACCATTTTTTTTAGTCTTTATTGAATTTGTTACAATTCAATTTGTTGCTTCTGTTTTGGCTTTTGGCTGCCAGGCATGGGATCTTTGCTCCCCAACCAGGGATCAAACCTGCACCCCCTGCATTGGAAGGCGAAGTCTTAACCACTGGATCACCAGGGAAGTCCACAGCCTTGATATCAAGCTTCTGGCTTTCACAACTGTGAGACAATGAACGTGTGCTGTTTTAAGACACCAAGCTTGTGGAGATTTGTTACATTCACTGATCTCTTGCCAGGCCTGTGTTATACATTTTAAATCCCTCATTACTCTAAGGGGTTGGCACTATTACCAACCTCATTTTATAGATGAGGAAACAGACGCTCAGAGAGTTGACTTCATGTGCTCAAGGGCACAGGGCTGTAAGTGGCCAAGCCAGGAGTGGACTCAGGCGTGGGCTCCAGAGCCTACAATGCGCTGTAACACGTAATCAAAGAACACAGCTTTGGGGTTTCACACATCTAGGCTTACACTCTTACTCTGCCATCCCAACCAAGGCACCCACTCTCCTCAATTACAAAGCAGGCCCAGGACTTCCCTGGTGGTCCAGTGGCTAAGACTCCATGCTCCCAATGCAGGGGGCCCAGGTTCAATCCCTGGTCAGGGAACTAGATCCCACAGGCTGAAGCAAAGATCTCAAGTGCTACAACTAAGACCTGGTGCAGCCAAATAAAAAAGGTTTTTTTAATTAAAAAAAAATAAAGCAGGCAAGGAATACTTCCCTGCTGTGCTTATTATGGATTAAATAAAAGAAAGAAAACAGAGTGTCTGGGATATAGTATCCTGATGCTGGGCACAGAGGCAAGCATCTCCTGAAGGCATGAGAGATGGGTCAGGGTTTTATTTATCTACTGGTAGGGAGAGTCATGTCAGAAGTCAGAGGTAGGAAGTGGCTGGAAGACATGTTCTTCCATGAGGAACACGCTGACTACAGGTGCAAACCGTTTCCTACATTCGCTCATCCAACCCAACCTGCAGTGTGCTCGGCTCTTGGAAGCGCCAAATGAGAGGGAGGACAGATGGGTTGATCAAGTCCACAGAACAGCGCGGGCAGTTGGTCCGCCTTAGGCGTTCCATTGTGTGAGTGTAAAAGATGATGACACTGGTGGGGGAAAAAAGTCTTTTAAAGCCGAGCTCCTGTTCTCAAACACTAAAAAGGCCCATTCCGCAATTTGTCCCCAGGCAACTTGCTGTATGATGTCCCGCAATGAACATTCACAGTAACGCCAAAACAGTACTTTCAGAAATGCTCACGTGTCAAAGTTAACAGCCCCGCCACACACACACACACACACACACACACACACCAGCAGCACCCACCACCAGCTAAACAATGGCCACATCATGGCTGGGCAGCCTCCACTTGCTGCCACTAATGACTTAGGAAGCCAATCACCAAAATCCCCACTCACTTAAGAGCCCCAAACCATCCCCTGCAGAGATCAGACATGAGAAGCAGTCCTGCCAAGGAGGAATCTGCCTGATCTTCACCCTATTATCAATGAGCAATAAATAATGAAGTTTTGCTAAAGATTCTGGGGACAGTACAATTTAGCATCTGTTTTATAATCACAGGTCCCAAAGTGTGATGCTTCCCCAATCCCCTTTGAAACTGATGATCTCCCAAGATGATGTTTTCTGGAACTGAGAGCACAGTCCTCGGTCCACAGCCTGGCCCCTGCTGTTTCTAGCATGCTGAGTAGAAGCAGGTAAAGTCATCCCCTTGCTCTGGACTTTCATTTCCTGTCCAAGGAAAGGAAAGGGCAAGATGAAGAGGTGGACTGTGCCTGTTTAAGGCCTGGGGTCCACTCCCCTCCTGGGAGATCAGCCCAACCAGGGACTGAGACTTGTGCGGAGCACATCCCATGCCTGGATCCAGAGTGAGCACCAAATAACACAAGTCAGTCAGCATATCCTGTCCTTACGGGCACAGTGATTAGTTCAAGATTGGTCAACAAACCAAACTGGTTCAATGAGAGTGAAGCCTGGGGATTTTGCTGGCAACACTGGACAGTTTCATTCTTTCTCCTGACAACGACCGAGAAGATGGGACCACCGCTCACCTGGCTCTCAACTTTTCAGTGACCCACTGAAACAAATGCCTTGCTCTGCTGACGCCGCTCTGATTCGAGTCCTCTGTTTCTGCTGCTGAACGCATCCTATCTGATACAGAAACCATGACCTTCTCCAGTGCCAGCATTTATTTCATTCCATATGTTTTCCTAGAAAGGCCAAGCCCTCCCAGTGAAAACCCAAAGGAAATCCTTCAATCCCTGCTGCCAAGGAGAAACTGTGAGCTGCTTAAAGCCACAGACCACGTTGATCTTGTCTTTGATCTCCAGTTCAAAGAACAGTATGCGGAATCCAGGAAACTGACAACCCAACACACAGGACTGAAGGAACAGATCAATAAGCAGAGGTCTATACACTGCGGGCCCCTAGACAACCTTTATTTCTCTAACCAGCATCGCCATGAGAGCTGCCATAACCACCAGCATCACGGTTCAGGAAGTGCTACCAAGGTGCAGGCATCGAAAGCTCTGCAGAGACCATCCGACTGAGGCTCATCACCACCCTGGGAGGCAAGTGTGCGTTCACCGCTGGAAGCCACCAGGGCCAGCCACAATAACTCTGCTGTTTCCAGGTGCCTGGGAGGGCTGTACTTCCCCACCCATCCAAAGTGATGTGTGACCAGGGACCTGCTTAGCCAATGAAATGAGAGAGAAGTGAGGTGTCTCACATCCGGGTGGAAGAGAAGAGTGTGTACTTGGCCAGGTTGCCTAGTCCCCCATCACAGCCTGGGTGTGGGTGTTAGGATGACAAGATGCAGTATAGGCCCAGCCAGTTCGTGAAGGGCACGCCACATGAACGAGAGAGAAACCATTGTGTTTTCTGGTACCGGCATTTTGTAGTTCTTTGTTACTGCAGCATAACGCAGCCCATCCCACTATATCAACTCCATTTTATAGAAGGGAAAACTGAGGCTCAAAGAGAGGAAGGGCCTTGTCCCAAGCCATATCATTATTGAAGCAGAGAGGCACGTGTAGGCCAGGAGAAAACGGCCATGGCCACTGTTCCTCAGGTTCTGAGGGGTTGTTATCTAAACTCCCAACCAGCCGACTCAGGGCTTTCACTGTCAGCCTGGCCCACACACTCCTGGTAGGAAATCCGGGCCCCTCTGTACCTGAGAAACCAAGAGTTCACCCTGAAACAGCAAAACTCAACAAGTTTCCAAACCTCAAGACATCAAAAGTCCAGGAATGTAGGAATATATATACAGCATAATATAATAATGAAGAATATATACACGTATAATAATAACATATGATATTATTATTATCAGTATGACAATGCAGAAAGAATGGAGGAAAGAGGTAAAAGAAATAAAATTACTACTGAAGACTAGACCAAAGAGAGTCAGTCGCTCAGTCATGTCTGGCTCTTTGTGACCCCATGGGCTGTAGCCCACCAAGAAAATGGCTACTCACTCCAGTATTCTTGCCTGGAGAATTTCACAGACAGAGGTCACAGTCCATGGGGTCACAAAGAGTTGGACATGACAGAACGACCAACACATACATATACACAGAGAGAGCCAGTACACAAGAAGTCCTGCCACAGAATTTCTAGATCATAAATTTCTGTGATTTCCTGTGACTTCCCTTGTGGTCCAGGGACTAAGACTCTGCACTCCCATTGCAGGGGGCTCAGGTTCGATCCCTGGTTAAGGAACAAGATCCCGCATGCCCCAAGTAAAGATCCTGCAAGCTACGACAAAGGTCAAAGATCCTGTGTGCTACAACTAAGACCCAACACAGCCAAATAAATAAAACAATGTTTTTAAGTCTTCAGGTTTAAAATAAGAAATAAATTTCTATACAATCATTTCTCTATATTCAATAAAAAGCAGTAATTTTACTCAAATGCCTCATGACCAAATTGTGAAACAAAACCAGTTACAAGATTCACTGTGTCCACAAAAGAACCAGTGACTGTTGAAAGGAAGCATCGATGTTAGGAACTGTGGGGATGCTCTCCCACCTTCCAGGTGACAGGTGTGAACTAGCAGGTACCTTCAGCATAGTCCATGCTAGGCTGGCTCTTAACATACACCCAGGCAGGCCCCCTCCTGTCATCTGTGTCCTATGTCATTCTCTCCCTGAGGGTGGGCAGGCCCCACTGACTCCTCCTCACCAGCTGCTGCTGCTAAGTCGCGTCAGTCGTGTCCGACTCTATGCGACCCCATAGACGGCAGCCCACCAGGCTCCACTGTCCCAGGGATTCTCCAGGCAAGAACCCCGGAGTGGATTGCCATTTCCTTCTCCACCTCCTCACCAGCAGATGGAGGTAAAAGTGACGGGAAGCCACCTCCTAGGTCAGGGTATAAAAGACTGGGACTTCCGTTGAGCTGGTCTCTCTCTCTCTTGGCTCACTCGCTTGGATGAAGTGGATGGCTATGATGAACCTGGGTGGCAAGAAAATGCCTCCACTAGGCCCTCAGTCCAAAAGCCCCGGAGGAACTAAGTCCCGTCACATGGCTGAGCATGGAAACAGACCCTTCCCCAGTCAGACCTGAGATGTTTGTAGCCTGGACCCAGAGAGAGAACCAACGAAACCACTGGATTCCAGACCCCCAGATACCAGAAGATCATAAACGTTGTTATCTCAAACTGTTATTCCTGCCTCTACACTTTGGGACAACTTGTTACGCAGAAATAGATAACTGGTACAACCTCTGAAAAGAGTACCGGTGAGTTCTGTTCACTGTCTGTGCTAGCCCTGCAGGAATTGTTGGCACACTGCCCAGTGAGTCCCAGTGATGCTCCGGGAGCCAAAATCAGGAGGCCTGAAACTCTGACCCTGTGATAAAATGGAGCGGGCGACTTCCCACACTTCAGTCCATCATGAGGCACGTTGTGATGCGTGCCACACTCACATATTGTTTACTTGCACTATTGTTCACTGCTGTCATTTTTTAATCAACTCATCTTTTTTACTCATAAAATTTACTCAACAGGAAATCACTCTGGCAAATAGAAAACCAAATGCACTTGCTATATAGAGAAAGCAAACTGAATCCTATGAAAAGAGAACTTCATTAAATTCGAAGTGTCACGGTTCTCAACACCACCTGTGTTAGAATCACTCGCGTCAACAAGAGGGGTGTCCTGGCCCCACTGCAGAGATTCTCCTTCCACTGAACTGGGGTTGAGCCCTTGCATCCGGACCTTGAGACATCCCAGAATACACGCTTGTGGTGCATGGGCTCTGGCAAGGGCCTGGGTGCCATCAACCCAGCTTGGCTCACATGGGCATCTCCTCCAGCATACTGCTGATGGGTAGGACCCAGTCAACACTCCAAGGCCAATTCTCTGTATTGCTGGTGCACGGGTCAACCCCTAATACACAGAGGATGCTAACATGCCTACAGTGAATAAACAGAGGAGGGGTTATCCTGGATCCCAGAGGATGGGCAAGATCTGACCACTGTCTGGGGAAGAAGTGATATTCCAGCCAGGGCCCCAGGGCAGAGGTAGGCTAGCTTCCTCCAGCCAGCCCTCACTCTCTCATCAACAGTTTCTCCAGTTAAGCACTGGTTTGGTTCCAGGTCACCAAGGAAAGCAAAAATTCTCTCTGTAACTGATAGATAATTCCATATTCAAATTGGAAATGCTTAAAAGAGACACCACGAGAATCAAGGGGTGGGAGACATATGATATTTAGTTCCACGAACATGACAACAGCAAATAAAAAATGAAGACAGCAAATGTTGATCATCATGAGACATAAAAATCCATGATCCCTTGCCGGAGTAGGGGGCAGGCTTAAAGGTTTCACTTCGAATTTATGAAGTACTTTCTGAGCAGCCATAGTCAGGATGCTATGGTAGGAAGTGAAAACTAATATCCATTCATTCATTCATACCATAAATACTTAATACTCTCTGCCAGGTACTGGGACACAGTCAAGTTTACAATGGACAAAGGGTGAGAGAGCAAATAATTCTATGCCAAGCAGTGACAAGTGCCATGAAGAAAAATATTAATAATGCAGGGGGTGTGGGTGCTATTTTATTCAGGCTTTTGACAAGCTTATATTTGACCCCAACTTTGGATCATTTAGAGGGATTATCTCATTTAATTCAAACCTCAAAGAACTCTCTTGTGGGCATCACCCCATGTAAGGACAGGACATGAAGAATGAAAAAGTGAGACTGATCAGCTCCATTCTTACTAGTCCTGATGATGTGGGGACATTATCTATCTCACTTGTGCCTTAGTTTCCATATCTCTAAAATGGAATCAGGAATATCCACTTTATGGGCTTGGTACTACCTGTAAACCACTTGGGGATGTATTTGGTATATAAAAAGTGCTCAATAAATGTTGCTCATTGAAGGCAGGAGTGGAAGTGCCACTCTCACTTTTAGGGACTTCATTATCTGATAGAGAGGCCAAATGATACACCAGTGCAACCAGGGGATGAACATATCCATGGATGTGCCATGTTGATTCACACTACCAGTCCCTTCTCATGACAGACCCATCTTCCCAACCAACTCCTCCTCATCCTTCAAAACCCAAGTCAAAAGTTTCCTCTCTTAAAACTTCCAGAACAATCTCAGCAGTTAATTAACCCACCACTGTGCCATCATTACACCTGATTCTACATAATTCTCTTGTTAATTTGGTCAAACAAATTTGTATCAAGGGCCTTCCCTCTGCCAGACCCTCCTCACCCAATCCTGCAATTACATGGTTACTGTGTCTCTGTGTGTCTTCCACTGGATGACAAACTTCTGTCCAGTGGCAGAAAAAAACCAACTGGATAAAATTTAATAGAACAAATTAATTAATAAGTAAACAAAAGGGCCCATCACTTCAAGGCAAATATATGGAGGAAAAGTGGAAGCAGTGACAGATTTTATTTTCTTGGGTTCCAAAATCATTATGGACAGTGACTGCAGCCATGAAATTGAAAGAAACTTGCTCCCTGGAAGGAACACTATGACAAACCTACACAAAGTACTAAAAAGCAAAGCCTTCACTTTGCCAACAAAGGTCTGGTTAGTCAAAGCTATGGTTTTTTCAGCAGTCATGTATGGATATGAGAGTTGAACCATAAAGAAGGCTGAGCAAGGAAGAATTGATGCCTTTGAATTACGGTGTTGGAGAAGACTCTTGAGAGTCCCTTGGACAGTGAGGAGACCAAACCAAACCAGTCAATCCTAAAGGAAATCAGTCCTGAAAATTCACTGAAAGGACTAGTGCTGAAGCTCCAATACTTTGGCCACCTGATGCGAAGACCTGATTCACTGGAAAAGACTCTGATGCTGGCAGAAACAGGGCAAGAGGAGAAGGGAGCGACAGAGGATGAGATGGTGGGATGGCATCACTGACTCAATCCGAGCAAACTCTGGGAGACAGCAAAGGACAGGGAAGGCTGGCATGCTGCAGTCCACGGGGTCACAAAGAGTCAGACATGACTTAGCAACTGAACAACAAAATAAAAGACAACATGAGAAAAGTAGACAAGATGGGTGGTCCAGAGGGGAAGAGGATTATAGGAACTCAGAAGTTAAAAATAAAAACAAAAAATTAGAACTGAAGAAGTCACTGCAGGCTTTAGAATGAGCTGGAGCTTCAAGGGTGGGGATGATTTGGGAGGGTGGGCACAGAGGAGAAGGAGACACATACTCATGAAGGATACAAGCCAAGCTCTTCAGAGTCAGGATCTCTGGGAGAGAGGCACTTGTATCTTATACGCTCTTCAGTTGTAGAATACTTCATTTCTTTCAAAAATAGATTCTTACTTTATCTGCGTCATTTAGAAAAAAAAAATTGAAAGCAGATCTTCTGAAAGACAAAGAACAGAGAAGCAAATGCAAGCTTGAGGTCATGAGCACAGGGGAAGGGCTGGCCTCTGGTCCACGGGCCAAGAGTGAGGGGCCAGGCAAAGCCAGAGTCACATCCTGCTGCAGCATCTGCCAGATCTTTCTAAAACAAAGCTAACAGCACATAAAAAACAGATAAACTGGAGCCCATTATACAGAGCGAAGTAAGCCAGAAAGATAAAGACCATTACAATATACTAACACATATATATGGACTTTAGAAAGATGGTAACGATAACCCTATATGCAAAACAGAAAAAGAGACTCAGATGTATGGAACAGACTTGTGGACTCTGGGAGAAGGAGAGGGTGGGATGTTTCAGGAGAACAGCATTGAAACATGTATATTATCTAGGGTGAAACGGATAACCAGCTCAGGTTGGGTACATGAGACAAGTGCTCGGGCCTGGTGCACTGGGAAGACCCAGAGGGATGGGGTGGAGAGGGAGGTGGGAGGGGGGACTGGGATGGGGAATACATGTAAATCCAGGGCTAATTCATATCAATGTATAACAAAAACTACTGTAATGATGTAAAGTAATTAGCCTCCAACTAATAAAAATTAAAAAAAAAAAAAAAAAAAAAAAAACAGATAAACAACACGGACCTACTGTATAGGACAGGGAACCATATTCGATATCTTGTAATAACCTATAATGGAAAAGAATCTGAAAGAAGAATACATACAACTGAATCACTTTGCTATATACCTGAAACTAACACAGCATTTATTGTAAGTCAAATCTACTTCCATGGGGGGGGAGGACACTAAAACATTTGCAGGCTTCCCTGGTAAAGGATCTGCCTGCCAACGCAGGAGACACGGGTTGGACCCCTGTTCCGGGAAGATCCCACATGCTATAGGATAACTAAGCCCATACGCCACAACTCCTGAGCTGTGCTCCGGAGCCCGGGAACAGCAACTGCTGAAGCCTGCATGCCCGAGAGCCGTGCTCCACACAAGAGGAGCCGCTGCAACGAGAAGCCCGCTCGCTGCAACTAGAGAGCAGCCTTCCAAGCGACGAAGACCCGGCACAGGCCAGATAAATAAATATCGGTCTGCCTGCACAGGGACTCTGGGAGCCTCACTGTAACAGGGGGAGGCGGGGATTCACACCGGGGGGCACATGCTCTCATGCCGGCAGAGCTGATGACACTCTGGACAGCAAGAGGGAAAAAAAAGAAGGAAGGAAAAAGAAAGCTACTTCCCTAGGAAAGAAATACAAATCTAAGTGAACACAGGCTCTTCTGACTTTATCAAAACCTTGCGGTGAAGTCTGATCTCAAATGTCTGGCTGACTGCATCAGTCACATCTCAAGCCACGGCCACCCCCCTCGGTGTGGATGAGGCCTGCAGGTTCTGGGCTCAGGGGAACACCACTTGAACCTTTTCCCTCAGAAACAAGAGCAGCAGCAGTTCTGTCGACCCAACAGGTAGGGAGGCTCAGGAACCCCAGGGGCAGTTCCAAGACGATACCCATCCCTCAGGAAGAGGTCAAAAGAACAGGTCATGGCAGCTAATGGTTTGGCTTGGTTTCCCGGAAAAGACCATAACAACGGATCTAGGCACAGTCTGCTCTAGAGCCTGCAAACCGGCTGACCAGGGAACCCACCTCCACGACACACACAGTAAAAACAGCATCTATTTCCACTGGAAGGTTATATAAACCCACTTCAAGGAGACTGGGCTTCCCTGGGGGCTCAGACAGTAAAGAATCCACCTGCAATGCAGGAGATGTGAGTTTGATCCCGGGGTTAGGAAGATCTGCAGGAGAAGAAAATGGCAACCCACTCCAGTATTCTTGCCTGGAGAAATCCATGGACAGAGGAGCCTGGTGGGCTACAGTCCATGGGGTCGCAAAGAGTCAGACAGGACTGAGTGATTAACACTTTTACTTTTCAGGGAGATTGGGAACTCTCCCAGAACAAACTGTATAGTCCCTCTGAGGCTCTGATGCCACTCAATGAAAACTGAGCCGTCACTGAACCTCACTTCGTTTCAGCCCCAAGTTCATGGTGAACCAGGAGAAAAAGGAGAAGAGATGAGCCTTTTAAAAAAATTATTTAAAAACTAGAAATATTTTTTAAAAAATTAAGTCACGGGTAATTGGTAGGGAAGGCAGGACTAATCAGAGGGAGCTCTGTTATCATGAAGAAGGACAGTTATTAAATTAAGAAATAAGCACCTATATTTAGTTAGAGGGTATGTACAAGTATAATCATGTGGTTATTATGTATCCTTGGAAATACAGTGTGTGTTAATTTAGCAGAAATATGGTCAATTAACTCGGAATTTAGATGGACACGTTATGATCAGTAGAATTGACGAGGCACCGTGGGGCAGAACAGAAGAGGCTGAATAATCTGCATTTTGAGGATGACAAGAACGACATGAGTCAAGGACAGTGGCCCAGTCTGACAGCATGAGACAGCGGTCCAACCCCGGGCCAGTCTACACAGGAGTCTCACGTGGCTGCCTGAGACTCAAGAACTGTGTTTCCCAGTTAACATTAGACAGAGAAATTCATACATGTCAATAAAACACAATGGTTAGGAGCCAAGCAACTCAAGGTCTTGAGATTTAACCCTTGAGAGGTGGGGTGGAGGCTGGGAACAGCTTCCGTAGAAGGCAAAAAGTGAGATCAGAGCTAAGTTATTAAACAAAGATGAGTAGCCTTGTTTGCACCAGTAATTGGTATGGGTCATGAGCTCAGGATTTCAGTCATCCAACTGAAAATGGCAACCCACTCCAGTTTTCTTGCCTGGAGAATTCCATGGACAGAGGAGCCTGGTGGGCCACAGTCCCTGGGTTTGCAAAGAGTCAGACACGACTGAGCAGCCAACACTTCCAATCTTACTGCAAATGTAATTTCAAAGTTCTACAGCCATAAGCCTTGGGTCAGCCGGGCTCTGTCCACCCAAACCCTAAACCCAAGCCCCTAGGGGTCCCCAGAGGAACCAAACTACTCATGGTGATGAGTGAACCAGGTATAAACCAGGGGTATAACCTGGGTTCCTTGGGAAGACAGACCTGTGAGTCCAGCATTAACGCCATGGAGCATGTGATTGCCTATTTGCACACAGACAGAAACAGATGACTGGGCTCAAAGAGGGGCTTTTATTCCCTGGCACTGAGCTGTTTAAAGTGGGTTCTGCAAGCATCTTTCCGGATGATTCTGTGTCAAAAACTAATATTTCTGAGCTAAGCTTCTATGTGAGACATATTTTTAGTAGCCTCTCTTAAATGGCACTTTTAAAAATAATCTCCTTCAAGACGGTAGACGATTAGAACACGGATGTCCAAGCACTGGATTAAAAAGCTTCTTATAATTTGGAACACGCTGTTTAGAGCTGCCATGAGACCACAGACAATTTAGTACTTGATCATCAGATATTCGGCAAGTGCCACCCAGCTGAAAAATATATTTCTTATTAAGCTTCAGGACTTAAATAGCATCAGCTCTCAAATGAGATCACTCCCTCGGAAGGTTTTAAAGATACCAAGAAAGTCCCAAGAAGCATTTTATTTCAAAGTGAACCTTATTACAAAACTTGGGATGAGCTTCCTCCATCTATCTCACACCTGAATTTTAAATCCCTCATCTTTCTCTCCCATCAGCTCCATCATTCCAATAATGGAGGGAAGGGGTCCCATGGAAACACTGAGCAGCTTACAGCGAGAAATAACAGGAAGTCTCTGCCATCCGACAGCCTCCAAGATGGCACCTTTCTGGATAATCAAACACTGCGGTTAATAGAGACTTTCCATAGCTACCACAGGTGCGTGGGCAGACTCCCCCAGCACCTGCTCCCCGAGTGTGCACACCAGCCTCCAAGAAGAGGAAAGTGAACACGGCCCCTGTCGCCCGGCAGCTATCCATCCTCAGATTTAAAAAGGAAAATTCAACGCCAAGTGATAATACAGACTGACAGATGCTGACCCACAAAGTGTCACTGGAACAGATTAGGGGCTTAGCCAGGTGTTCAGGAGGGGTGCGGGCAAGAGGGGAGGGTCTGTGAAGGCTTTCGTGGAAGGTGGTTCTACTGTAAGGCGCTTCGGGGGACCTGAAATGGAGAGGGTTTAAAATGTTTCAAGTCAGTTGCAATGAATAGCATCATCATTATGCTTAGAGCAATGGATGTGTTTATGCAACTAGAGATAATGGGAGGGGAAGGGGGAGGCGAGAGACAGAGCATGAGACAGCCTTGGAGAGAGAGACACAGCATCAGGGAGAGACAGACAGACAGATGGGGGCAGAGAGACCAACACACACACAGCAGGTGAAAGAGAGAGAGAGGGAAAGACAGGCAGAGGCAGACCAAGAAAGGAAGGAACAGAGAGTGAGAAACAAGAAGCAGAGAGAGAGAGAGACAAAGAGACAGAAGAGAGAGATTAAAAAGCAGAGGGATGGGCTTCCCTGGGGTCCAGTGGTCAACAATCTGTCTTGCAGTGCTAGGGATGCAGGTTCGACCCCTGGATGGTGAACTAAGATCCCAAATGCCGCAGAGCAACTAAGCCCAGACACCACAATGAAAGATCTCACAACGCAATGAAGATCCTACCTGCCGCAACTAAAACCCGATGCAGCCAAATAAATAAATAAATAAGAGGGTGAAAAAGAGAGCACAGAGAATCCAAGGGCCCTGCTGGGCCCCCGCTCTGGGAGCCTGTGTGGATGAGGCTCAAAGTTCCCATGGACACAGAGGAGTTCAGATTACCAAGAGCCAGGGCAGTGGGGGTGGGGGGTGGAGAGGGCAGTGGAACCCAAGACTAAACGCCCAGTCGGTCACTTACCTCCAGAGGGGCAGGTCCAGGGCACCCCACAGTCATGCAAAGCCACCTCCCCCTCCAGGCTCTGTGGATCGGGATTGGGACAGCTTCATGGGACAGCCCAGGCTGTCAGGATCTCCCTGCAGCATGTGTGGGTAATGAATGTGATATATAACTCAGACTTAACTTTCTTAAAAGCATCCTTTGGAAAGCATCTTAGAAAAGATGGTCCTTGGGGAAATAAATGCATTAACAGGCGTGCCAGGTCTACCCTTCATGGATGGCCCTGGTGAAACGTGCTACAGAAAGAGGCCTCCTGACCATCCTTGTTTGAGATGATTTATCACAATACCCCCTTCTTTTTTGTATGTACCACCTAGTGACAGACTTTATTTCCTTGGGCTCCAAAATCACTGTGGATGGTGACTGCTGCCACTAAATTAAAACATGCTTGCTCCTTGGGAGAAAAGCTATGACAAACCTAGACAGCATATTAAAAAGCAGAGACATCACTTGGTCGACAAAGGTCCACAGAGTCGAAGCTATGGTTTTCCTAGTAGTCATGTATGGATGTGAGAGTTGAGCCACAAAGAAGGCTGGGCGCCCACGAATTGATGCTTTCGAACTGTGGTGCTGGAGAAGACTCTCGAGAGTTCCTCAGCAAGGAGATCCAACCAATCAATCGTAAAGGAAATCAACCCTGAATATTCATTGAAAGGACTGATGCTGAAGCTGAAACTCCAATACTTTCGCCACCCAATGCAAAGAACTGACTCACCGGAAAAGACCCTGATGTTGGGAAAGATTGAAGGCAGGAGGAGAAGGGGGCGACAGAGGATGAGATGAGGTTAGATGGCATTACTGACTCAATGGACATGAGTTTAAGCAAGCTCTGGGAGATGATGAAGGACAGGGAAGCCTGGCATGCTGTGGTCCAAGGGGTCGCCAAGAATTGAACATGACTTAGCGACTCAACAACCACCACCACCTATGTGCATCCTTTGAATTCTACTCTCAGAAAACTATTCTGCTCTCAGAAAGCTCCACCTTCTCTAGATTACAAATTCCAAAGAGTATAGTCTAATGTCAAGATGAAGCGATCAGTTAAGTAAAAAACAACAACAACAATCTACTTTGATGTAAAAAAGCAGGCTGGGGAGATGTGGAAGATGCAGTCTGCAGGTAGGAAGTGGAATGCTCGAGAGCTTTGCCATGGAGGGATGGGAACCTTTAAAATCCCCAGGAGGGTTGTGCCTGGAGGACAAAAGACACAAGTTCCTGCTTGAAATGAAAAAGGAACGAAAAACAGGAGAGTAAGCAGCACGGTGCTGAAGAACGATAGGGTCCTGGATTTGCAATCTGATGCAACCATGGAGCTGTGTGCCTCAGGGTGGGTCCTAAAACTTCTCTGTGCCTTGGTTTGCTAAGCTGAAAAATGGACCTAATGAATACACTGTACTAGGGCAAAGGCTAAAAGTGCACGCCACCACCAAGCACATAGTAAGTGGCTCTCATCAAACGGACAGGGAGGGGACAGTTGACAGGAGAACAAGCCAACAGGGCTGATGCTTGGAGTCGGGGCAGTGATGCTACAGACCTCAAGCCATGCCAGGCGGCGCCGTCTTTTCTGCTTACGCGGAGGTGATCAACTTAAACAGTACATGGGATGGGGAAACAGAGACCGGCAGAGGCGGCAGGAAAGGGAGCAATCCAAGTGCAGTCACATGAAGAGAGACCGAATTTTCATCCCTGGTGGGAACAAACTTGCACCTAATGAGCTGCTCTCCATGCGCCGTGACTGTAATTGACTGCTACATCCTGCCAGCTTACAAGGCTCTGTTTCCTTGTCTCCATTTATTCAAAATAGGAGCTGTTCTCCCAGAGAATCTTCAGGGCTATAATCAAATCCTGCTAAAAGGTTTAAAACAAACAAACAAAACCCAAAACTCCAGCGCTCATTCACATCTTATACCGGGGAGGGGCGGGGAGACAATGAGGAGAGAGTCCTAAAAATACTTACATTCAAAAAAAGAAAAGGAAAAAATTCAATCCTTAATCCCAAACTCCTCCTTAAAATAAATGACGTACTTTAAAAGTCTATAATATCATAAGGTTCCGCTGAGAAGACACTGTCTTTGCACCTATCTCTAAAAATACAATTATCATTTGGACTTCCCTGGCAGTCCAATGGTTAAGACTTCTGACTCTCACTGCAGGGGTCACAGGTTCAGTCCCCGGTCAGGGAAGATCCACATGTCACCAAAAGAAAAAATATTATTTGGCCCATGGAATGGTCCTCTGCTCTATAACAATGAAGTTCTCACGTAGCAAACACTTAACGGAGCACCTACTCTGTGTCAGGCATAGCCCTGGGCATGGAGATTCAGAGATGAAAACAGGGCACCCACCCAGCACCCACCAACAAACGCCTTTACCAGTAGCATCTTGTGGAATCACCCAAGCCACCACCTGATAGAAAAGGAAAGCGGGGCTTCCAAATACAGCAGACCCCGCCCTGGCCTTGAGGCCCTTGAATACTTTGGTGTCTGGGAGGAAGTCTAATCTGAGGGCAGCAGACAGTGGCAATGAAGAGACGAGTGTGTGTGTGTTGGCAGGGGTGGGGGGGAGCCTCCCACAACAGGGGTCCCTCAGGAGGGGCAGGGAGCATGCGAGCATGCTAAGTCACTTCAAGTGGTGTCCAATTTGCGACCTTATGGACCACAGCCTCAGTAGGCTCCTCTGTCCATGGGATTCTCCAGGCAAAAGTACTGGAGTGCATTGCCATGCCCTCCTCCAAGGGATCTTCCCAACCCAGGGATTGAACTCGCGTCTCTTATATGAGTTTCCTGCATTGACAGGCAGGTTCTTTGCCACTAGCACCATCTGGGAAGGAAGAGTGGGCTCCAGAACCGAAGCTGAGCTTGCGGCCGCCTCCCTCCTTTGTCCAGGCTGCCTGGCTCTAGGCAGATGACCAGAGCGGGCCTGAGGCAAAAACAACAAGCTCAAGGGGCTCCCCTGGGGCTAGTGTCAAAATGGCCAGCTCTTCCCAACAGCCTGCAGGACCGCCTACTCCCTCCTGACTGCCGGCCATCACAGCCTGTCCGCCGGAAAGGCTCTGAAGACAGTTCACGCTGCCTCTGGGTAAAGGATGTCACTGCCTTCACAGGCATCCAGACTGGAGGCCAAAGGGAATGCAGCATGAGGAGAGAAGACGGGACACATGTCAGGGGTCCAGGAAAACCTGGACTCCACCACTTACTACTTGACATTCACTCACTCATTCTGTAAGTCAGTAAGTACCTACTGTATGAATCACTGGAATTTAAAGGGAGCAGAAAGAGACAGGGCACTTACCCTCAAAGAGGTGGTGGTACCTCACTGAGACACTGATTAGTGAGAGATAAACATAAAATTATAGCAAGAGAAGAAGAGAGAGACACATACAAATATCACATTCGACAAGGAAAATCTGCCCTTGTCGGGTCTCCTGAGGAGGTAGGTGATGTGTGGCTTCTGAGGGTGAGTGACCTGGGCCCAGAGCCTTATTCCAGGCAGAAGGGATGGGAGCAAAGGCCCCACAGAGGGAGAAAGCAAAGGACCTGGAGCTGAAGAAGCCCGATGGGCTGGGGGTCCAGCACCGTGCTGGAGCTTAATCATAAGTCCAGTGGGGCCTGAACCCTCTGCATCTCAGCTGCCATGCTTACTCAAGAGGAGGCTAATTTCATTCGACTCACAGGCTTGTCTTCAAATGAGAGGGGACTTCTCTGAGAGTCCAGTGCTAGGACTTTGCCTTCCAATGCAGGGGGTTCACTGGTCTGGTCAGGGAGGTAAGAAACCACATGCCTTCCAGCCAAAAAACCAAAACACAAAACAGAAGCGATACTGTAACAAATTCAAGGAAGACTTAAAAAAAAAAATCAAATGAGAGAAGGAAGGCAGAGACCCATGTGTGCCCAACACATGGTTGGAACTCCGACAACTGGGAGCGCCTGACGGACACTGGCGCTCAGAAAGAATTTCCCTGCAACAGGTGGAGGAGGACAGAAAAAGGTCCTCCCTTCTGAAGGAGGACAAAAAGAAGATTCAGTGCCTCAGAATCTTGCAAGATGAGAACTCTGGATCTACATCCAGCCAAGCGAGCTCCATGATCTGCCAGACAACCTTCTGGTCTAAGTGTGGGATTTCACAAGGATGTTATGTCAACTCTGTTGTAAAATAAAGGCAGAAAACAACCATATATCATATATCCATCAACAGGGCCTGGTTAGACAAACTATGGTATTGCCAGTTCAAAGGGGTACAATGCAGCACTTTAAAAGAATGATGTAGATCTACACGCAAAGTATTGATAAAATAAAGTGACCTCTAAAGTGTAGAGTTAGGAGGAAGAAAAGTAATATACATAACAGTGAATAAAGCAGGCGACTGGTGATTAAACATGTACATATATACATGCGGCTTACTCAAGCCATGTTCATCTCTGGAAAGACAAACCCAAGACTGATCACTGTTATTGCCTCTGGGATAGGAAACAGATTTCTTTTTCACTGAATATACCCTTTTATGCTACTTGGTTGTTTAGCATGTGAATAACAATGTTTGTCAAGAGTCCAAATTTTGATAATTTTCAATTGTTTAAAAAAAAATCCAGTCTTTGACAGCAGACAAACCCAGATCTGTCACTTCTCAATACAATCCAAAAAACTAAGAAAATTATGAGACAAGAAGAAATCTGAACACTGATATTTGTTGGTATAAACGAATTATCGACAATGGAGGGCTGACAATGATATTTGTTTCAATTATACTTGATTGCTCTATTTGTTTTCTTGATTTTTATAGCTATATTCTGAAATGTCTAGAGATGAAATAATGCCTTATATTTGATTTAAAACAATACAGAAGGGAAAAGCAGGTGTTGGTAACTTGAAATAAGATTGTGACTGACAATAGTTCAACCAAACGATGGTTACATGAAAGTGTATCACACACCCGCAGACCTTTGGGTATTATTAACATCTGACATCATAGGAAAGTTTTAAAGCAAAGAAGAACCTGTTATAAATGTGCACGAAAAGGACAAGATGCTCTCAGCAACATGGTTTGCAATAGCAAAACACTGGAACAACCACAATGTTTATGAACACACAGCCAGATTTAAAATAGTGCAATATTTCATTCCATGGAGAATTACAGAATTAACAAAGTGAACAAATTCGGTGGGGAGTTCTCAACCAGGGGTGATCCTGCCCCCGAGTGGACATCTGACAATGTCTGGGGACATATTTGGCTGCCATGACTGGGGTGGCAGGGGCCAGGGATGCTACTGGACTCCAGTGAGTAGAAACTGGGGATGTTGCTAAACATCTTACGATGCACATGACGGCCCCCGACAAAGAAGGAAATGGCTCAAAGTATCAAGAGGGCCGCCGTTCAAAATCCCTCTATTACAGTGGCCCCCAACCTTAAGACACCAGGGACTGGTTTCATGGAAGATAATTTTCCCACGGGCCGAGGGGGGGAGGGTGGTTTGGGGATGATTCTCATAAGGAGCACACAACCCTTGTGTGTGCTCTTATGATCCCTCTTGTGTGCAGTTCACAGTAGGGTTCCTACTCCTATGAGAATCTAATTCCACCGCTGATCTGACAGGAGGCAGAGCTCAGCTGCTAAAGTGAGCGATGGGGAGCGGCTGTAAACACAGATGAAGCTTCACTCACTTGCCCACCAACCACCTCCTCCTGTGTGGCCTGATTCCTAACAGGCCACAGATCAGCACCAGTCTGCACCCTGGGGCTTGGGGACCCTGCTCTGTTAGATCTACGTGGGATGGTCCTCAAACTGTAATACCAAATAAACACACACTCATGGAAGAAACAGATATGCAGAAGTAATACCAGGTAGGTAAAAGTTAACCAAAACTGAGACTATTCACTGCTATGGAAATTTATCCATGTAGTAACATATAAAAACAGGGAGGGGAAGGATATGTGCCAATTTCACAATATCAATTATGTGTGCGGGGCATGAAATGTTGCCAAGGGGGTTTAGACAGATTCTTTAACATGTTATTTATTTTACCCCTTCCTGCCCAAAGGAAAGCCAGTGGTGAGGGCTAATGCATGTAAAATCTGGGTGGGAGTGCCTAGATGCTCCCCCTTTTAGTCTCTGTACTTTTCCATGTCCTTGACATTGAACACATGTAACAGAAGGGTTGAGGGCAGCAGAGGTGGTGGGCAGACAGATAGCGTGGGCAGAAGGGTAAGGCTGGGGCACTCACCGGCCCCCGCAGGTCGATGAGCTCCTGCCGCATCTGGGAGACGAGGGCTTCCTTGGCCACCAGGGCCCGGTGCAGGCGCTCATTGAACTCGATCAGCTCCCCGTGCATCTCCGCCACCTGCAACACACAAGCGCCAGACGGTGAGGCTCGGCGAAAGACCCTCCCCACGGCCCATCCCGCCTTCTCCAAGCCCACCACTGGTCAACCGGCATCGAAAGGTTGTTGAGCTGGAAACAATGAACGCTGCTTCCTTATGGATCAGTTTTGGTTTGTCTCAGGTCAGATTCAGCAAAGGAAATGGCAACCCACTCTGGTGTTCTTGCCTGGAAAATCCCATAGACAGAGAAGCCTGGCAGGCCATGGTTCATGGGGTCACAGAGAGTTGGACACAACTGAAGGAAGTAAGCATGCACGCATGCAAATCCACCTGTTAAGCTGAATATGTTTTTGACTTGGTAGAATTGAACACTTCAGCATCAATGGCCCCAGTTTACAGTCTGGAATATGACTGTATCAGGTCATTTTTGGACCTGAGGCTTTTATTCTTAGGAAATGAATACTTTTCTAGCAAAGACTTTCTTTCTCATCTGTGGTGTGCCTGTCAAGAATCCCCGGCTAATGGCATGAGTAGAATGATTGACCACTTCTTTTTTTTAATGTATTTGGCTGTAAAATTTATTTTTATTAAATTTATTTGGCTGTAACATTTGTTCAGTTGTGGCATGTGGGGTCCTTGTTGAGGTGTGTGGGTTTTCTCTCTAGTCGTGGCACACAGGCTTAGATGCCCTGTACCAAGGGGGATCCCAGTTCCCCGACCAGGGATCAAACCCGCATCCCCTGTGCTGGAAGGTAGATTCTTAACCACTGGACCCCCGGGGAAGTCCCTGATGAATGATTTCTGTTCATCGAGGCTTTGGTTTTGAAAACTGAGACCACAGAACCAGAGCCTTGTTGAGGATGGTGATGGTGAGTGAGGACACACCTGTGGTAGCACAGAGGCCCTGTGGCCCCTGTGTGTTCTCTGCCAGGAAGACGCCTGAGGTGGGTATTATTACTCCTGCCGCACAGACAGAGGAACAATGTCAGAGGAGTCTAAGGAGCAGGGTCAGGGCCACACAGCTAAGGCAGACCCCGGAGCCCTGGCTCCTGATCACTGGGCCACATGCCACAATCCTGCCGCTCCACTGTGCAGCCACGCAGGCCTGCAGAGAGCCTGCAGATTTACCCACATTTCAATACTCTTGGCTGATCCCAAATAAAAAATGGAGGTTGGGATAAGATAACCTATGACTGGTGCACAGAACCAATAACAGACCTTTCCGCGTGTAACATACAAAGGGAACAAGGATATCCCATATGGTCAAAGCACACAGTAATCCCTCTGATTCTAAGAGTGATCTTGGGACTTCCCCAGCAGTTCAGTGGTTAGAACACCACCCTTCCACCGCAGGGGGTACACATTTGATCCCTGGCCAGAGAACTAAGATCCCACATTCCACATGATGCAGTCAAAAAATAGAAAAAAATAAAAATACGATTTTTTTAAAAGTGATCTTTTATTGGGGCTTAAAATCAAATTAAAATTTATTTTAAAATTTTTTTAGAGAAATGTGAGGTATAATCTTGCCATGCTCATCAGAAACCATGAAAGAAGACTCTGGCAAGTACCTTACAGAGAACATCCCCCCACCCTGAATGCAGAGGTGAAGCAGACCCCAGCCAGGCCCTGTCCTCCTGCCCCTCCCAAGAAATCACCCCTCCTATACCCAAGACTTTAGCCAGGTACTTACTACGTTCAGTATAATGCATAAACAGTATCAGAACATTTATAGTAAGTACTCTAGGTGAAATACAAAACATACTGTTAGAATACAGAAGGGATATAAGGAGAAGTTTTGTGGGCAAAAAAGAGATTAACCTAAATCTAGATGCTTCAGAAGGAATAAAGATAAGCCACCATTTTATTTTTCTGAATATATATAAAAGGTAAAAGGCACAGGGAAGAAATACAGAAGATAGTAACATTAGTCAAGGGATATTTTTTGTTTCCATTCTTTCTACTTTTCCTTACTTATCAGTTTCTTAATAATGAGCACTCTTTCATTTATCAGAGAGAATAACCACTCAGGCGCTTCAAAAGAATTAAAATTCTTCATGTGTAACTCAAGGAAGAAGCCAGGAATTTCAGGAAGAATCTGAAATTTATCAGGTTCCCAACTGCAATGCTGATGCTTCTGTTAACTTGCTCAGTGGATATTCACTCAGATGGCAATCCCTCTGTCTCCAAGGTGCCACCTTATTCAAACCAGTGAGAAATGCAAAGTAAAAATGGCACAACAGACACTGTAATGGCCACACAATTAACTAATGGAGAATAAGCCACTGAGCCTTTGACCAACCTCTTGTGTCATACAGACCTAAAATCAATATTCCCCAGTTGCCTTATTTTTGTATAAAAAAGCTTAAGATGACCTTCAGGCCTTTCACAAACAAATACAACATCACTAATAATACCTACTTGATTCCTCCACACAGAAATCATACAAACCCTCCTCGAGCTTCCTTGGGGCTAAGAATCCATTTACCATACAGTAAGCAGGAAACACATACAACTGCCAGTTTCACTGCTAAATACCTGCTAATATGCTCCTACAACATACAAGCTTTAAATAAATGTCACCGTCATTTCCAAAGCAAAGTAGGGTTTTGCTTTGTGTTCGTGTTGTGTTTGGCAGTGGAAGCCAGGGTGTTAAAACAATTTCCCATAAATGCATAAAACATTGGAACATCCCAGCTGCAAGTGGTGTTTATCACCAACTGTCAAAACCCTGGTTGTGTTTTGCAGTCAGAGAGTAACTTGACCACATCAGACAAAGCTTTCATCTCACTAGAGAGTGGAGGGGAAAAAAATCCTATGGAACCGAGGAGACAAAATTTGACAGTTTCCAGCAGTCATTAAAACAGCAACGCTCATTGTTACTAAGCTAAGCTCTGAAACCCTGGATTTCTCCATTACATGTCCCCACAAACAGTTATTGATATAAACAGCTTTCATCTTACATAAACCACACTGAGCTTCCTATTCCTCAAATAACTCTTTCCAAAGTATAGCATAACTAGAAATGAAATCGAGATTCAGAGCCAGCCTCAAAAGAGAAATGTGAAATCACAAATGGTTCCCATTATCATCAAAATAAAAGGCACAACCACTGCTTGCTGGAATTTCTATGAGGCTCTGAGGGCACTTACAGGTTGCATATGACCTTCCTTCCCTATTTCCAACAGCCACAGGGAATGAGAGAGAGAAATGTCCCCTAATCCTTCTCCACCAAGGAGCAAGAGTGATCTCCCCAAAGCAACAGCTGATGTTGTCACCTGCTGTTTAAAACTGTCAATGCTTCCCACTGCCCTAAAGATAAAAATCCATCTCCTTGCAGATCTGGCTTCAGCCTCTCTCCCTAACACCATCTTCTGCCCCCTCCTCTTGCATTTTCTCCCCAAAGTCTCTCAACCCAGCGGGTCTTCTACGTTCCAGAAACATGCTGAGCTCTGGGAGCTCACCTTGTGAACAGAGGAGAAAGACACAACCAACAGAGGAAATGACTGGTGCAAAGGCCCAGAGGTTGGCAGGAAAGCAGCCCAAAGAGGTGCTTTGAAAAGGCTCAGACTCTGATGCAAGACAAGCCTTGGTTGGCTCTCTTAATCTGTGCTCTTGCGCGAATCACTTAACCTCTATGACCCTGAGGCCCGTCACCTACAAAACGGGGATTAAAAACCACACTCATGGACTTCCCTGGTGGTCCACTGGTTATGAATCTGCCTGCCGATGCAGGGGAGACAGGGGTTCAATCTCTGGTCTGAAAAGAGTCCACATGCCGTGGGACAACTAAGACAGTGCGCCACAACTACTGAGTCCACACATACTCTAGAGCTTTGAGCCGCAACTAGCAACCCCACGCACTGCGACTGCCGAAGCCCGCATGGTATCTAGAGCTCGTGATCCACAGGAGAAGCCAGCACAATGAGAAGTCTGAGCGCCACGATGAAGAGTAGCCCCGGCTCGCCAAACCTAGAGAAAGCCAGTGTGGAGCAATGAAGACCCGGGGCAGCGAAACAGTCAGTTCAGTCCAGTCGCTCAGTCGTGTCCAACTCTGCGACCCCATGGACTGCAGCCAAAAATAAATAAATTAAAAAAAAAAATAAACAACACTCATCTCACAGGGCTGCTGTGTGTATGAAATGAGCTGCGGCCCTTAGCAGGCTCAGTACTGTGTCCAGGCGTGGCAAAGCCTCAGTGAATGAGAAGTGGTTGTACATGGAGGGTGATCACATTAGAGGGACATAAGAAAGGAAGAAAAGGACAGGCAGATCTCTGGAAGCAAGATGGAAAAGTGCCTCATGGACCGTAATAAGCAGCTCAGGGCGCTGTGGAGAGAGACTCGCTGTCCCCCAAAGCGAGAGCATCACCCAGAGGACTGCTAACCACCCACCAGGCATTGTTCTCGGTACTGGGGCCCAGGGAAGTCAAGGGGTTCACATCCTAGAAGACAGACAAACTGGACTAGCACTCAGGGAGAGAGGAGGACTCGGAAGGAAGACGGGGTATCGGAAAAGGCCTCGTCCAGAGAACACACTGAGGAGTCACTTCTCTGATTGGCCTTGACACATGCCAGGCAGCCTCCCACGGCTGATCCACGCCCCAAATCACAGTCAGGCACTCGCAGTGTTCTGGGACCGTCAGTGCTCAGGGCCGCCTTAAAAGTCAGCCATGGGACTTGCCTGGTGATCCAGTGATTAAGAATCCGCCTGCCAAGGCAAGGGGCATAGATTTGATTCCTGGTCCAAAGAGATTCCACACGACAAGGAACAACTAAGCCCGCGAGCTGCAACTCCTGAAGCCTGCAGGCCCTAGAGTCCCTGCTCCACAACAAGGGAAGCCCCTGCAGTGAGAAGCCACCATGACTTGAGGGTACTCCCCCACGTGGTGCAACTAGAGAGAACACCCTCTGCTTGGCGCAACTAGAGAAAAGCCTGTGCAGCAACGAAGACCCAGCGCGGCCAAAAATAAATGAATAAATAAAATAACACCTAGATGGTAGCATGCATGGCTCCCAAGCTGTGTCTGGAAGGGGCACAACTCATGAGCTAATAATCAGTCATCATCTGGGTCTCACCCTTTAGACTTGAGAGAAGAGGGGAGAAAGATTTAAGAAGTTTAAGTCACAAGACTGTTTGGCAATACCTGTCAAACTTTTAAAATCCCTCACCTTGTGGCTTAGCAAACCCCTGCAGGGGAGTATCCCGTACCTGTACCTGTGCTCAAGCAGCTTAGCTTCAAATGGCTGGAACCCACCTAAGAGCCCAACCACAGGGCCCAGTGAAGCCTATTGGGCGCTGCTGCGATCCCCCACTTCCTGCTGCTGGGCAGACATCACTAGTCAATCAGCGCTTTCTTCCTCAAGAAGACACTCAGGCACCCCTAACCAATCGATCAGAGTGCTGGCCTACAGGATGACACCTGTTTAGTATTCCTGGCAGAAGGGGCTGGGGGAAGGCGTCAGAGAAGGTGACGTCCGAGCTGGGCTAAAGACGATCCTTTACAAAGATGATGCCTTTATAAGATGCCTTTATAACATGATGCCTTTGGCGCTTCAAGAGGCTGAGCAATCCCTTCCAGCTGGAGCATCAGGGAAGATGCTCTCTGGGGAAAAAAAAAAAAATGTGTCTGTGAAAAAGCTCTTAAGTCTGTGAAAAGCCCAGGAATCATCATAATGACCTGCCAAATCATGAAAAGATTATAATTTTTTAAAAAATGCCTGTGGCATTTCCTTTCATATCAGAATGTTCTATCTAACCACATTCAAGTAAATCTTGCTTCACCCCTCCTCTGGCTACTCAATGAGACACGTCCTGATTAATTAGACCAAGGTACCTGGGGTTTCCCAGATGGCACTAGTGGCAAAGAAGCTGCCTGCCAATGCAAGAGACTTAAGGGACACAAGTTCGATCCCTGGGTAGGGAAGATCCCCTGGAGGAGGAAATGGCAACTCACTCCAGTATTCTTGCCTAGAGAATCCCCATGGACAGAGGAGCCTGGTAGGCTACAGTCCATAGGGTGGCAAAGAGTCGGACAAGACTGAAGCGACTTGGCACGCATGCACCCCCAAATTTTAACAGCAACTGAGACTCCTCTGGTCACATCCCCAAACTCTCAGAGAACACTGACTTGATACCTCAGAATCTACCTCGATTTTCTAAAATGTGAAGGCTGTGTGTGAGTCCCACTGACAATGGCTGTGGGGAGAGACCTGGAGCCTTCGGCTGTGGTGAGGATACGGCAACCGCCTTTGAGAGACAAAGCCCTCGCCAGTGCCTACCGGTCTTAAAGGGTTGTTTTGTTTTTCTTATGTGGACCATTTTAAAGGCTTTACTGAACTTGTTACAACATTGCTTGTGTTTCATGTTGTGGCTTTTTGCCCAGGAGGCATGTGGGATCCTAGCTCCCCCACCAGGGATGGAACTTGCCCCTTCTGCATTGGAAGGTGGAGTCTTAATCACCAGCCACCAGGGAAGTCCCTTCACACACCTGTGAACACCAGCTATTCATCGGGCCTTTTGCGGGCATTAGATCACCCAGCTCACGCGACCCTCGCCACCCTCCTGTGAGTGGCAGGGCTTCTTACACAGGGGGCCTTGAGGCTCCGAGAGGCCAGGCTGTGAGCCAAAGGCGTCAGAGCCAGAGCCACTGTCTGTGTCCCCGCACTCCACCCTGGGGCGGGGTGGAGCCGAGGAAGGAGCCGCGCCCTTCGGGGGTTGAGGAGATGAGCCAGTCCCGCAGAGTAAAGGGTAGCAGCAGGGACCGGTGGCTCCCGAAGCAAGCCGACGGTTAGACGCTTGGAGGGCTTCTGAGAAACACAGATTTCTGCGTTTCACTCCTAGAAATGCTGATTCAACATGGGGGAGTCCAGAGTGATACTTTTAAAAGACCCTAGTGTCCATGATGCTCAACCAGACTTGGGAACCGCTGGCAAAGACAAGGAGGGGGAAGAGAGTTCACACACACAGCCGTGAACCGAGAGACTTTCGGTTCAGCATTTGTAGAATCAGGAGGTCATGGAAGCTCCTCCACTTGTCAGCTCTCGACTGCTGGATTCTCAAGGAGGCGAACAAAGCCACGGCCAGAGAAAAACCTCATCTAGCCTACCGGCCAACACCGGCCAGCAGCGAGCGCCCCGGGCAGCACGGTTCCTCCTGCGGGGGCACAGGAGTTCTGCCACAGCGCTGCCGGAGGGCGCCGTGAGCGGCAGCTGGGATGCCAGCGGTCTGCTACCCATCTCAGGCAACCACAGAAGTTCGTAGTAAGCACTTCAAAACGTTTGAAGCCATCTCATCTTGGTATGAAATCCAGGAATGCCACAGTTTTTCTAGTTTTGGGGGGTTTTGTTTGTTTTGGGTTGTTTTTTTTTTTCCCCGCAAAGTTCCAGTCTGTAATGAATTAGAAATACTTAAAAAAAAAAAAAGGTTATTCACAGATAGTTTGAGAAGCACCTATGTATATCGCACATGCCATCCTTGAAACAATGTCTTGCATTAATTATTAGACACAATGACTAATAATAAGGATTTTAAAAAGCCAAAACATGACCATTTTTGGATAAAATTTGTAAAGCAAGTAGAAAGGAAAAATAAGAACCAATGTCATTGACATCTATTGGTCTTCAGATGTATACACCCTATTTCCTTGTTACAGTGTCAATGTAGGCTTGAAGATTAAGAAAATCACAAACCTTAACTGAACAACACACGTACAGACCTAGCCCAGGACACAGACATTCTCAAAAAATTACGGCCAATGGCTCAGTAGTGAAGAATCCACCTACCAGTGCAGGAGACGTGGGCTCCATCTCTGATCTGGGAAGATGCCACATTCCACGGAGCAACTGAGCCCATGCGCCCCAACTACGGAGCCTGTGCTCTAAAGCCCGGGAACCGCGACTCCTGAGTCCACGCGCGGCAGTGGCTGAAGCCTGTGTGCCCAGAGCCCGCGCTCACAGCAAGAGACACCACTGCAATGAGAAGCCTGTGCTCGGCAGTGAGTAGCCCCCACTCAACTAGAGCAAAGCCCACGCGGCAACGGAGACCCAACACAGCCAAAAAATAAAAACCACACTTGCCACTGCCCTCCCTAAGACTGACAGTGAGCCTTTCCTGCAGCCGCCTGATCATGCCCATTTCCCAGAGAAGGAAGGTAAGGCTCAGGACTTGAGCAGCAAACCAAAAGGAAGGCAGCAGAAGGTAAGCACCTTGCTCAAGGCCACACCGGAAGCAAGCAGCAGAAAGAAGTGAAAGCGATAGTCGCTCAGTTGTGCCCGACTCTTTGTGATCTTATGGACCATAGCCTGCCAGGCTCCTCTGTCCGTGAGATTCTCCAGGCAAGAATACTGCAGTGGGTTGCCATTCTCTTCTCCAAGGGATCTTACCAACCCAGGGGTTGAACCCAGGTCTCCTGCATTGCTAGGCAGATTCTTTACCAGCTGAACCACCAGGGAAGCCCTAAGCAGCAGAACTGGTTTTCAAATTTCTGGGTCCGGGTTCTGAGGAAGACTCTCTACCCTGCCTCTCTGCATACACCATGACCAGGATGCTGAGCTGGCATCTCAAGATGCCAGAGGACCTGGAGGAGGTGAGGAACCTGGATTGAGCACTGAGAGCATCACCACCCACGTGCACACCCCTGGAAAAGGTACCGTCTCTGGGTGTGCCTGAGGCCGAGTCTGGCTTATCACAGACCAGTCTGCACCAAGACCCCCCGACCCCCGAGGAGACACTGGCAGTACAGGAAGGCGCACCCAGAGTGAACAAGAACCTGAGCAGAGGCAGCCCAACTGTGGGACTCAGGGTCCAAAGGAGAAATCTGGCAACTTGGCCAGCAGCCAAAGTGAGACTTGTTTAACATGGTCTTTGCTTCACACACAGGCACTGCGGAAACCAGCAAAGCAAATTCCAACCGGGAGACGCTCCAGGGACGGTGAGGCATACTTAGGGACGTGCAGCATCAACGAGCCCCCTAAGTGAGGCTGCCCTGATCAGGCGTAGAAAGATGAGGATTGTGGAGGTCAAACTCGGGTCCCGTCGGTTTGCTGTCAGGTGACCTATGACTCCTGGTATCTTTTCTATAAAATGAGGGTCTTGTGCCCTGTGGTCTGGGTTATCATGAGCAACAAAAACATGGCAAGAGTGTGGGCAGCAGCCGGTGCCTGCCACAGGGCGTGATCCTGAATGCATCCCAAAGGAGTGCCTTCTCTGGCCAGCCGGGGTTCCAGGCACTTTACAGGAGTGCATGCCATGGCCTGGGAGGTTGAGCTTATGTCCATTTTACAGATGACGAAAGCAAGGCTCAGCAAGGTAAAGTGATGGTTCAAAGCCAGTTAGACTGAGGGGTGTGAAGTGGAATATTTCCTGCCATGCCAATAAACACGGATGTCACAGCTGTCCGTGATTCCAGCCCTCCAAATGTGAATTTCTGAGCCCCGAGGGTGCCCAGGAAGAACAATTCTGGGTACCGGACAGCCATCTGAAACTCCCCACAGCGAGCAGTGAGCAAGGAACTAAAGATGTGAAGAACCAAATCGTAGGATGCTCACCAGAGAGCTGAGATACACATAATAAAACAAATGATTTCAGTGAGCCCAGACTCCCGCGTCTTATCATAGAGAGAAAAGCGCTAAATCCCTTAACTTGAAATATCTGATTTTCCTTAATTAATAATAATCTTTTAACGTTCAGGCTACCTCCTCCTTATTACAAACTTTTATATAACCTGACGCCTCTCCCTCCCGCCCCCTCAGAGCAGTTCTCTCAGCGTCACTTGAGATGCTGGATCCCAGGCCTGAAGTCCTAAACTCTCCACCAAATAAAACCTAACTCTCAACTTCTAGGTTGTGATTATTTTTAAAGTCGACGTGGGCTCGGGGTCTTGCATCTCCGGAGTCTGCCCAGTTTTCCTGTGACCTCCAGACCGCCCTGCGCTCTGATTCTGCTATGAGGCCGGCCCCAGAAAGGCGGGCAGGCTCGCCCTGGTGAGGCAAGAGCTCTGGGACCTCAGGACTGATCCTCCTGGACATCACACTGCCAAGACACCAAGTGACAGCTTCACCGGAAGCTGGGGGAGGGCCAGCTCCATCCTCAAGTGCCCCCCGGATAGCGCCACGTGGGCTCCCTCTGCAGAGCCGCTGAGATAAGTTCACACCAAAGAGACTCCCTCCCTTCATCTCCTCTGTGTTCAGAAAGCTGAAATTGAGGAGGGGATGCTTAAAGATATTTGCCTGGGATTATGGTTTCATGGGGGAGAAGGAAACACTCAGAACTAAGAGATTATGGGACGCCCCTGAGAAACAGACGCTATGTAACTGGTACGACCCCATGGCAGAGCTGCTGCGGCCCCATCCTCAACATTGGCCCTGGTTTCCCGATGCCCAACCTTTCAGAGAACACACCAGGGGAGCCGGGGAGAAAGGTCGCACACAGTAGCAGCTGATAACCTGCCCAGGTAACACCTTCTCTTTCCTGCTCTTCCCTTAAAGAGCAAAGGCAGGGCACACAGAAATGGCAATAATAAAAGAGCAGCCAACCCCTTCCTGGAGATCATTTGAGACAGATGAGCGAAACAGAGGGAAATAAAGCAAACACAAAATCCTGGGTTCTAGCGCTCTGCTGAAAGACATGTTCTCATGCGCAGCCTCTGAGGTCTTTAAACAGGTTCCATCAACTGTCACACATCCTGGGACTTCCCTGACAGTCCAGTGGTTAGGACTCTGCAATTCCACTGCTGGAGTCATGGGTTCAGTCCCTGGTTGGGGAACTAAGATCCTGAGTGATGCAGCCACAAGAAAATGAACAAACAAATAAATGACACGGTCACCACACTGGTGAAACATGACCAGAGGGGCTGCACAGCCTGGAATTTAAGCACAAACTCCAGAGCCCAGAGTCTTGGGATTAAAAACCACCTTCCCCCGCTTCCTAGCTGTGACTTTGGGCATATAGCTTTCACAAGCCTGGGTCTAGAAACCCGAGTTCAATCCGTGGGTCGGAAAGATTCTCTGGAGAAGGAAATGGCAACCCACTCCAATATTCTCGCCTGGAGAATTTCAAGGACAGAGGAGCCTGGTGGGCTACAGTCCATGGGGTCACAAAGAGTCGGGTACGACTCAGCCAATAACACTTTCACTTTCAGGCACCTAGGTGTTAAAGGATCTGCCTGCCAATGCAGGAGATGCAAGAGACTGAGGTTCGTTCCCTGGGTCAGGAAGATCCCCTGGAGTAAGAAACAGCAACCCGCTCCAGTATTTCTTGCCTGGGAAGTCCCATGGACAGAGGAGCCTGGCGGGCTACAGTTCATGGGGTCATAAGAGTCTGACACAAAAGCAGCACCAAGGAGAGCTCCCAGTATCACTGGTCCTGCAGAATCTACAGCCTTTGGATCTTCAGATCGGTCCCCTCTCTGTCATCTCCGTCACCCCAGTCTTGGTTGAGAAGCCCCCCATTTCCCACCGCTCTCTCCTCCTCGGCCCCACACACAAGCTGATGCTCAAACGGCCTCCCTATGACCCAAACTTGAGCACATCCCTTCTCTGATTAAAACCTCTCACTGATGCTGACAAAGAAAATCACCAGAGGTCTGCAATTTGTTTCCAAATGACACGAAAGTCAAGACATGGAGTACGGTTGGCCTTGGGGAACTGGAGCCGTTTGAGATGATATGATGCGAAGAGGTAGGGACATGACATTCTTCTGCCCATATTAAAATCCTTCCATAATCCAAAGTTTAAAATTTTATTTCAATCGATCCCCATGAATTTCCCTGGCATGGTGTACAAGCAAGAGGAGAAGGGGGGAGGGGGGAAGGGGCGGGAAGAGCTGGGGAAGGGAGGAAGGAAGTAGGAAGAAATATTTCAAAGGAAAAACCAACACTGACCACGTGAGATTACATGCTGCACCTCCACCTCCTTCCAGGCACATCTCCTGGAATCCTATCTATCCTTCAAAGATGAACTCACATCTCAGTTCTCCTTACTCCCCAGATCTTTTGACACATATATCCATCTTCTTCATAAATGATTCCTCAAGAGTGTAGGAGCAGTTACGGTTTCATGAGCACTTACTTATTTTCTTGGACTCCAAAATCACTGCAGATGGTCACTGCAGCCATGAAATTAAAAGACTCTTGCTCCTTGGAAGAAAAGCTATGACCAACCTAGACAGCATATTAAAAAGCAGAGACATTACTTTGCCAGCAAAGGTCCACCTAGTTAAAGCTATGCTTTTTCCAGTAGTCATATATGGATGTGAGAGTTGGACCATAAAGAAAGCTAAGCACTGAAGAATTGATGCTTTTGAACTGTGGTGCTGGAGAAGACTCTTGAGAGTCCCTTGGACCACAAGGAGATCAAATCAGTCAATCCTAAAGGAAACCAGCCCCGAATATTCATTGGAAAAGCTGATGTTGAAGCTGAAGCTCCGATATTTTGGGCCACTTGATGCAAAGAGCCAACTCATTGGAAAAACCCCTGATGCTGGGAAAGATTGAGGGCAGGAGCAGAAGGGGGTGACAGAGGATGAGATGGGTGGATGGCATCACCGACTCAACAGACATGAGTTTGAGCAAGTTCTGGGAGTTGGTGATGGACAGGGAAGCCTGGCGTGCTACAGTCTATGGGGTCGCAAAGAGTCAGACACAACTGAGCGACTGAACTGAACTGAGCACTTACTACATGTCAAATGTTTTCAGGGCCACACCAGCCACAGCCCCACAGGGGCCCAGTGAGGGGCATGTGGGCTTAACAAAGTTCCCACGTGGTCCCCAGAGCCACATGCCCTTGTGCAGTGTACAACCTGAACAACCGCACACAGAAGCCTTAGGCATTTCACTAGATGCAAACTGCTGCTCCATTTTACAGGAGAGGAAACTGAGGCCCAAAGGCACTGGAACTATTTGCTCGTGGTCCCACAGAGATGAGGGCACTCAGGGACACCTCAACCCACACTTATTTTGTTACATAAGCCCCACCCTCCACCCTTTGCCCCCCGCCAGGAGGAGATGTGGCCTGGTGGGGCAGCCTCTGCACACAGCAGCACACAACGCTGCTCCCCAGGCCTGTCCTGGAGCACAGGCTCTCATTCAACGCCATGTGTCTTCCTGGGGACCGAGGCCAAAGCACCGACAAAACCAGACATTTCCAGGGCTCATTTCTGCTGGATCAGTGAAGGGTAGGAGGCCACAGAGGAGGAGAGGGTGAAGGTTCCTTTCTGTAAACACAGCAGATAATGTCGTTTACCTGGCATCATACAGCGGTTGTAATTATAACCCATCACCACTACAAAAGCACTGTGCTCTGCGGGCTTGTGAAAATGGGTCAAGAATTACTCTGAAAGGCTCTGCTGGCCTCTCCTTTCAAAAGCACCTTTGTTACAGGCTTGCTCACGGAGGACAACTATTGATTCCCAGGGATCGTGGACTTGGAAGGCAGCTCGGCGCTGGCCTCATCTCCCTGTCCAGCACAGAGGGCCTTCTCTAGCCTTCTAGTGTTGAGCGGGGGGAGGAAAGGGAGAGGCCATCATCATCAAGAACACACAGTTGCTGAGCACACACCCTGGGATGGACCCAGTTCCCAGCATCATCCCTCCATGACTTCATCCACAGTCAACGTGTTGAGGTCCAGCCATGGCATTCTCTCGCCTTCAAAAATTCACTGGAGATTCCCCGGTGACTCAGCGTAAAGAATCCACCTGTCAATGCAGGAGACGCAGGTTCGATCCCTGACCTGGGAAGATCCCACATGCCTTGGAGCAAATAAGTCTGAGCGCCACAACTACTGAGCCTGTGCTCTAGAGCCCAGGAGCTGCAACCACTGTCGTCACATTCTACAGCTACTGAAGCGAGCATGCCCCAGAGTCCTTGCTCCACAACAAGAGAGGCCATCGCAATGAGAAGCACTGCAACCAGAGAGTAGTCCCCACTGCCGGCAACTAGAGAAAAGCCCACACTTAAAAAAAAACAACAAAACAGCACAGCCAAAAATATGTGTATGTTAGTCACTCAGTCATGTCTGACTCTTAGCAACCCCATGGACTGTAGCTTGCCAGGCTCCTCTATCCAAGGGAATTCCTAGGCAAGAATCCTGGATTGGGTTGCCATTTCCTTCTCCAGAGGCTCTTCCCCACCCAGGGATTGAACCTGGGTCTCCTGCATTGCAGGCAGATTCTTTACCATCTGAGATATCAGGGAAGACAGCCAAAAATAAGTAAATAAAAAATTTTTAAAAAGAAATTCATCTTCAGTATCCAAAAACACTCAAAAATTCATTCATTCATTCATTCAACAAATTTCTATTTTGCACTGACCAAGCCCTGTACTTCTACCAAGTATTACAGACACAGTATCAAACGAGAGAGAGAAATCCCTGCCTTGGAGGGGGTCTCCATTCTAGCAGGAACACACCCTCACCAACCCCGACAAGGAGACAGAGGCACAAGGAGGTTCGGTCTTAGTCGAGGATGATGAGTCCAGGGCCTGGATTCTGAACCCTGAGTCCACCCTTATGGCCACCACAAGGGACGGCCTCTTGCCTCGGGAGTGGTTCATTTATAAAGCTCCTCCTGTCTGCGGTCACATCTGGAAGGACTTCTTTCACCCATACAGGCACTGGCTTGCATGCTGGGTGCTGTCCCGGGTGCTGGACATCAGTGGGGACCCTCAGGGAGCTCCCGAGATGCTGATGATTCCCATGCAGCGTGGAACACACCGGGTCCTGGGGGCACGGGGGAAGGCGCCCAGCCTTGGGGGTTGGGGAGGAGTGCAGCAGGGGATGGGTCCCAAAGACGGCACCCAAGGTGAGGCTTGTGGGGCGGGAGGTCGGCCAGCAGGAGGCAGGAGAGCTAGTTCACACCCAGGCCCAGCTGCTCCCCGGTCCCAGCACTCGTGTGCACCCCCCAGGCGGTGCTGTGCTCAGTCATGTCCGACTCTTTGTGACCCCAAAGACTGCAGCCCATCAAGCTCCTCTGTCCATGGAATTTTCTAGGTAAGAATACGAGAGAGGGTTGCCATTTCCTACCCAGTCCCCCAGGCTCGTGGGCTATAAAGTGGGGACCCACTGTGCTGGCGGGTGGGAGACCCTGATGGGACAAGAGCTGACCTCAGAGCCCAGGGCTGGCACACAGGCGGGGCAGCCTATTCTCATTCCTGAGACCCAGACACCAGACCTCAGAAGTTAAATAATATCACAGACCTGCCATTCGCTCCCCATTCAGAGGTTTCCTCCAGAAAATATTTCACCCTCAAGGGTTGTTTTTACATTTATGGTGCAGGGTGCTCTGGAAAGCGCAGGATTTCATATAAAAATGTAAATCAAGAAATTATGTGGCTCTTTGTCACATTTTAACGTCTTCCAGGAGTCAGGGGAGGCCAGTGCATTTTTAATCACATTCCTTCGGAAGGAATACAAAGCGCCCTCCTAAATATTTGAAACAGGGCTCAATAAATTACGTCCAAGTTTCCAAAGGAAGACAGTAAATGAAAAACATTAAATTTTATGCACACCAGAAACTGTTTTTCTCCTTGGATGGTCTCTCTCTCAGACTGAACAGCACTGGCTTAAAGCCGAGGGGAGCCCCTCCAGGTAGCGACCACCTCACTTCTCCAGAATGGAGGACAGACTCATTTGAGCAGTGAACTGTGGACACGGACGACTGCGGCCCAAGCCCCGGTGGGCAGTGTGGACCCGTGCTGGAGGATGAACCTGGAGCACCTCCACACGGCGACGGACACAGACTGCTCCCCAACACTTCCTTCGTCAAAGAAACAGTCCTTGCCCATCAGCAAGTTAAACAGGTGGTGTCTGGCCTAAAAAACTGATCGGCCGCTCACTTGCATAATAACTCAGACCCCCAAACACCGAGGAGACGCTGAGGTAGAAATCTACTTATGCCGAGAAGCAAAACCCATCAGACAGTGGGTTTGACAACACACTGAACATTCTCCACCAGCCTCAGAGGCTCCTCTGGACGCAGCTACAGAGGGAACACGACTCTGGCTCCAGGACGCAGCCCATCGGGCTGAAGCAGCCGAGGGCGGGCCGTGGAAGCGTCCCTCTGCTGCTGCTCGGCCCCAGAGAAGAAGAAGGATCTGTCTGCTTCCTTGGTGCTCGTATTCCGAGGACCTGAGCTGGACTGTTCCAGATGTGGGATGAGTGACAGCTGCCAGGTCAGGACTGGCAGCTCCGGGTTCCTCCAGGAGGTCACTGATCTTGCATTGCTGGACAGACCGCCCCACATGTCACGTCTCCACTAAACGTCTGGGTGAATGGGCTGGGAGATGCTCTCGAGCTTTCTTCTTCAAAGCGAGATTTTAAAAGTCTCCTTAGGGTATTTATAAGAAAAAGGAGTGGAGGTTTCTGAAAAGAGAAGCTGGCAGCCTCCTCTGGCTCCTGGACCAGTCTGGGGGCTCCAGAGGTGCATTGGAGGAGTGTGAGGAGACAGAGGAGAACCCCTTGGAAGCAGGAGGGAGAGGGGAGAGGACTCTGGTCCTTTGTGACTGCTTCCACATGCTGGACCATGCCTCACCTGCAGGTGTCTTCTTCGGGACATTCTGGAAAGGCGGAAAGGTCAAATTGGTGGCTTAGGGAAGGGGAAGCTTTAGTGGGTACTTTAAAAAGATCAGTATCTCACAGTTTTGGGAGGAATGTGGCACTGGGACATGAAGGGGGCTTTCGGAGAGAAGACAAATCTAGATTTGCAGTTAGAGAGCATGGGATGGACATGTACACCCCACTGTATTTAAAACAGATAACCAACAAGGACCTAGTGTACAGCATGGGGAATTCTGCTCATATTCTGTGATAACCTAAATAGGAAAAGAATTTGAGAAAGAATAGATGCTTCATAACTCAATCAGTGGGCTATACACCTGAAACTAACACAGCACTGATAACCAACTATGCTCCAACAAGACCAACTCAGTGGACATGAGTTTGAGCAAGCTCCAGGAGACAGTGAAGGACAGGGAAGCCTGGCATGCATGGGGTCACAAAGAGTCGGATATGACTGAGCGACAGAACAACAACTCTAATGTAAAATAAACATTTTAAATGTATCTTGAAAATAAGTAAATAAACACAGATTTGTATCCCAGCTCCATCACCTGCTAGCTGGGTGACCTTCAACAGGTGACATAAACTTAAGCTCAGCGTCCTGTGTCTTTGTCTGTGAAATGGTCTAACATACAGGCTGCTTCAGCTGTTTCAGAAAATAAAATGGGAGAAAAAATTCTCCCGGGCCTGGCCAAGGCTGGTGCTAAGTGAACGCTCAGCCCCCCTGCCTTCTGCAGCCTCTTGTAGTACCAGCCCTAGGGGACGGCTGCAGGAAGACGAGGCTTCCTCGTACCTTGATGTTCCACTTCGAAAATGGGACATCGAAGCACGCATCACCACCTGCCATCCCTCCAGAAGACACAAAGCAAAACGAGCGTCAAGGGTTTAAATGCAAACCCTGGATAAAGAAAAACAGACTCTCCTAATATTGGTGTGTATATGTGTTCAGTTGCTCAGTCGTGTCCAGCTCTTTGCGACCTTATGGACTGTAGCCCGCCAGGCTCCTCTCTCCATAGGATTCTCCAGGCAGGAATACTGGAGTGGGTTGCCGTTTCCTTCTCCAGGGGATCTTCCCAACCCAGGGATCGAACCTGCATCTCCTGCATGGACAGGCAGATTCTTTACCACTGCGCCACCTGGGACGCCCCCTAATACTGATCGCTGTCCTGTAAGAGGACAGCTGTAAGATACCAGAGTCAACAACAAGGGCGGTCAATGGGAAGTGCCAGTGTGGCCGGGCCAACCTGAGTGGTGGCGTCACACACAGGGCGGTGTGAGCAGAGCTTCTCGTCCTGTCACAATGCCACCTGCTGCAGGACCTTTTTTTGTTTAATTCCTGCCAAGAACGGCTCTGCACTCAGACTTATTTATGGCTCCCATGCCACCTCGAGATGCTGAGCAGACTCTATTTTGAACACCTTCTCTACGTGTGTAGCTCTGAGTTCCAAACCAGAACTTCCTCCCTAAAAGCTGGAAGACCACAGTATTAAGTCATTTCAACCTTCTGTCAGTTGTTCTGGGAGTCATCGGTGCCTCTGGATCTCTGGCAATGGTCTAATTTAATTTGATTTAAAGTGAAAATATGCTTTTCCATCTCCCTCAACACCAATGTGATGCTTCCTCAAAAGCAATCATGGTTTAACAAAGACAGACAGTGCCCTGGTCACTGTTACACACTCAGACCCAGATGGACTGTCTTTGTTGATCTCAGTCCACGGGAGGCAGGAGAGGGTGGAGGTGGTGAGTCTGATGGCCTGGGTTCATTCCTGACCTTTTTTAAAATTATTTATTTTTGCCTGTACTATGTCTTCATTGCTGCCAACGGGCTTTTCTCTCGTTGCAGTGAGTGGGGGCTACTCTCTAGTTGTGGTATGCATGCTTCTCATTGTGGTGGCTTCTCCTGTTGCACAGCACAGGCTTTAGGGCACACGGGCTTCAGTAGTTGCAGTCTGAGGGCCCAGGAGTTGCGGCTAGTGGACCCTAGAGTGAGGACTCAGTAGCTGCGGCTCACAGGCTTAGGTGCCCTGCGGCCCGTGAAATCTTCCCCGACCAGGGACTGAACCCTGCATTGGTAGGCAAATTCTTAACCAATGAACCACCAGGGAAGGCTAGCTCATTCCTGATCTTGCCCGCTGAGAGGCCTATGAGCTTGCACTGGATCTTGCTGGGCCTTGACTTCTTCATCAGTAAGAGGCATGATCACGGTGACCGTCTTACGGGGCTGTGCTAAGAAATCACTGAAATGGTCTGGCTGAGGTGCCCAGCACACTGTCTGGCACACAGTGAAAATGCAAACAGCACTAGCTGTTACAATATTATGACTACTGAACAGCACTGCTTGTAGCCTTTTTGGATGGATGAATTAAATTCTTACACTCTATGCAGCCACAGTTTCAGGTAAAATTAATGGTTCTTTTTCACAATGGGAACACACACACACACACACACCTGGACTCCTAAGTCCTCGAGGATCTATAACCTGGCCATCAAAGACATGGCAGACCACGTGAATCCCCAAAGCAGCCGCGCCTCCTGCGGGAAGCACTGCTGCCCAGGCCTGGCTGTCTCTCTCCTGCTGCAATTTAAGTCAGTTCCCACAGAAGAGGTTGTGAAGTGACAGTCAAGCAACCTTTCAGGCATCTTGGCAGATTTCATTTTCTGGCACAGATGTGCTGAATGAATGACACGTCTGAAAGTTTGCACATGAAATCAAATTGGAGAAAGCGTTGCTTTAAAAAGCCTGGGCAGCAAGGGGCTTCTCTGGTGGCTCAGTGGTAAAAGAATCTACCTGCCAATACAGAAGACCATGGGTTCGATCCCTGATCCAGGACGATCCCACATGCCTCGGAGCAACTAAGCCTGCACGCCACAGCTACTGAGCCGGTGCTCTAGAGCCTGAGCTCCGCAACGAGAGAAGCCACTGCAGTGAGAAGCCCGTGCTCATGACAACTAGAGAAAAGCCCACAGAGCAACAAAGAAAAAGCACTCCCCCCACAAAAAAAAGCCTAGGAAGACTGACAGTGTGAAGTGTGGGGGTAGGCGAGGGGGAGGAACAAGGCCTTGAGGGATCAGGAGGGCAACATCAGAGAGAGAAACTGGCC
Organism: Odocoileus virginianus; assembly: GCF_023699985.2. NCBI lineage: Eukaryota > Metazoa > Chordata > Mammalia > Artiodactyla > Cervidae > Odocoileus > Odocoileus virginianus. The sequence goes on along the minus strand of NC_069706.1, from coordinate 10,640,382 downwards.
AGGTGGGCTAGAGCTGTGGCCAGGCCAGCACTTAGATACGGGCTAGCCGCTGCTCGGCCCTGGACGAGCACAGACCCGCTGCTGTTGGACTGCTCCGTGTTTTCCAGGGAAAATGGAAATTGAAGATTTTATGGGAAATTCAACAGTGGGCTGCTCAATATCATCAACAAATTCAATCTTTAAAATGGCAGGAGCCAAAAGAAACAGATCTTTGGGATTGATGTGGCCCAGTTGGCCAGATTTCGAGCTCTGGTTTAAAGGAGTCCCACAAATGAATTCCACTCCTGTGGCCCGCTGGAATGAAGGTCCGCTCCAGTATTCTGGCCTGCAGAATTCCATGGACTGTTTAGTCCACGGGGCTACAAAGAGTCAGACACAACTGAGCGACTTTCACTTCACAAATGAATTCATCTTCGAGGGAAGGAATCTGCTGTCATCAGAACCGTGTCCACTTCCAGCCATCTGCTGTACGGATCGAGATTAAATGAGATAATTTGTGTTGAGTGCTTTATTCAGTGCCTCGCATATGGTAATGTCCAAATGCAGCTTAGTAATATTTTTCCCTGAAGTGGGACCATCTACAGAGGAGGAGGGAACCTCACAAAACCCCAGCCCAGACCTCAGTCTCCAGGGAGCCTCCATCAAAAGGCCATCAACAAGCAACTGTGGAGGAAACTGCTCCGAGCTCAGAGGGAGGGTTCATCTTCCTTCTAAAATCCCCCTCCCAAAGCTCTTCAGACTGCCGACAGTTTTAAATCAACATTCATCATTTCATTACACTTGTCTTCAGTCAAAACTTGAAACTCTAGAGGGGATGGCTTCCAAGGGGACCCTGTCTTTTGAAGCATGGTTTCCTATTTGTTTCCTTTTAGCTGAAAGCAATGATCCATCCTTTATTTTTCTTCCTGAAAGGCTACCCCAAAATTAAACAACTCGGATATTTAACAAATAGGCCCATCAGCTACAGGAAACAGCAAGCATTCCCATGAGGGTGCTCTCAGAGCTGTGAAATGACAATGATAAACAGGGGACACAGAAGGGCTGCGTGCAGCGGGGTCGACAGCTGCTCCCGTCACTCTCGACAGGACTTCTGAGGATAGTCGGACGGGACTTGGCCAAGCCCGATCTTTTCTCAATCAGCCATTCAACACTGTAGGAGGCTCTCCATTCCCACCCAGGCCCCCCAAATGAAGGTTCTGTGGGGGATGGGGGTTGTGGTCCAAGTAGGACCTGATCACCTGCTTGGGAAGAAATCTTTATGGATGATGTGGTGCCCTAGAAAAGAATCGACATCCTGGAGTCAGACAGAACTGTATTTAAGCTTGGACTGTGAACCCCAAAATCGAGAGAGCCTTTTGTTGACAGCTACCTGCCCAGCATGTACAAAGGTGCTGGGGCCATCACAGTTGTCTGATTTTAAAAAAAGCTGCTGAATGAATGAATGAACCATCAAACTCAGAATTCAACACTTCATCATCACAAGTCATGGGTCAAATTACTGACTCTCTCCAACCGTCAGGTTTCTTGTCTCTCAAACTGGAAAACCATCCCCACCGTCCAATGACTGTACAACATGGCACCCAGTGCCTCAGAGGTGTTCCCAACCACACCACACCCTTCCTCCATCCTCCCATCTCCTCCCGACTTGGGTGGGCATCCAACAACCTGAGCAGGGCTCACACGGGGGCCTTGAAGTTGGCCCGGGGAGGAGCTGGCTTGGAGCAGATGAAGCCCAGAGGAATAGTAGAAACGCAGATGGGAGTGTGAGCACAGAGGAGGAGAGCGGGGTCTGCGGAACCAACAGTGGGAGCAGGGGAGTGACTGAGATTGGGCTGCAAGAGTAACAGAGAGATGGGGGTTCATCCAGGAGCGAGAGATGCGGGCGAACTCGCAAGGTGGGCCTGAAGATGGGAGTTCTCGTGAGCCAAAAGCATTTGCCAAAGGACCAGGGGCTGGGGGAAGGGGGACACGGCCATCCCACCAAGCGCCAGGTCCTTCTCAAGCTTTGTGGTCATGGCTTTAAAACCACCTCAGGACTGGCGAAGATTTGCTGACATCATCCAACAGGCAAAAGGGATACAGAGAGAGCAACCCACTTTTAAAATATCGGCAATAAAACTGCTTTAACAAGACATTCCTAACAGGCATGACACTAATGAGCCATCTCGGTGAGAAGCAAATGTTAATTTGCTCAGAATCCAGGGAAAATGATGGCATTTCAAGCAGGGGAAAACCCATGCAATCATTTGGCAATGAGGCCAGGACATGCATATATGCGTGCACAGGTACACAAGCACACACACCCTGCCTCGCCATTCTAAGCCAGGCTAAAAGCCCATCTTCCCAGAGCCCCAATTCCTTTCCAAGGCGAATAGAAGAGTAATGATATGTTAACAGCAGCAGTAAGAACAAAAGTAACTAACACTTCTGCTGTAAATTATTTAATTCTCCAAACAAAATGTAGTAGGTCTTCTGTTGTGCCCACTTCACACATGAGAAAACTGAGGCTCAGAGAGTCTAAGAAACGTCACAATCACACAGCGTGTCTGTGGGGCATCTCCTGTTTACCTCACGGGGCTGCACAGGGCGCCAATCATTCTCAGATCACTTAGGCCACTGAAAGACACAATCGCCAAAGCCAACAGGAGGGTCCAGGTGAGGACCCAAATTATCTTCATGCGACAAGCTGGTTCAATGCCTGGGATTTATCTGCCCGGCACTCTGCAAGGCGCTGAGACGACAGAACCCAGGAAGTCAGAGTTCCTGGCCCTATGGAGCTTAAGAAGAGGTCTCCTGTCTGTGTCTACTGGTGATGACACAACCATTCTGTTGGGGAAGCCATGATTTGCCCGCCTCCAGTGCCGATGGCACCAGGGGCTAAGCCAAGTACCCGGATCTGGCCGGTCTACCAAGCCCTCTCCAAGTGGCCACGGAGACTCCAGCCCAGGTCTTCAGCTGGGGTTGCTGAACCACCAGCATGGAAGGCTGAAGTCATGATGCTGATTCTGCCTCTCCAGGTGAAGAGGCCCCTGAGGATGCAGTCAAGGGAGGAAAGGCCACTGAGACAGCAGGGACAGCATCACATCGGCGCCCACATCCAGCCGGACCTGAAGCCGCCTCTCGTAGAACAGTCTGTGACATGAGCCACTAAACTCTGCTTAGCGATGCTTAAATCATTTTAAGATGGGTTTCTGGCACTCATAACAAAGAGAAAAGTGAGACACAGACATAAAAAATAACACAGAAACCGTGATAGAAATGTACTCCAAAAAACAGAGTGCCCAGGGGAAGGGATGTACAATTCCTCCTCACAAAAGACTTGACCGTGGTGACATTACAGGAAGATGACTGATGAGTCAGAGAGCCTGGTCCTCTGGGGACGTAGACCCACAAATCCCAGGCACCAGGAATCAGTCATGCTCCAGGAAGTCTTACCATCTGCAGTCTCACCCCAGCCAAGAGTCAAGTGTTTTGAGACCAGGGCCACAGCCTGCGCTTCTGTTTCCCAACAGTTGTTGCCAGAATGAAAAACACTGTCACTGGGGGTGTCAATCAGCCCAGACCCTGTGACTGAGCCTGTGGAAGAATTTCCTTTCCATTTAGCTCGAAGATTCTTGAGAACGCCATTGAGTCCGTTTTAGAATTAGCCACTTTAATAAACAATCTTGATCTGAAAGACTAAGAGATACTAACAAACCAAAAACAGCTTTGGCTGAGGGTATGGCTCAGACTATAGAGTCTGCCTGCAATGTGGAAGACCCAGGTTCAATTCCTGGGTTGGGAAGATCCCTTGGAGAAGGAAATGACAACCCACTCCAGTATTCTTGCCTGGCAAATTCCATGGACAGAGGAGCCTGGGAGGCTACAGTCCATGGGGTCACAAAGAGTCGTACACAACTGAGCAACTAACACTCTCACTTATCAGTCATAATTATAGTAGTCAAACAACAAAAGCAATACAGACAGACCTCAGAGATGCTGTAGGTTTGGTTCCAGACCACCACGATAAATCGAATCACACAGGGTCCAGGGTTTTTGGTTCCCCAGTGCATATAAAAGTTACGTTCACATTGTCCTGCAGTCTATTTAAAGGACACAATAGCACTGTGTCTTTAAAAAAAAAAAAAAAAAAAAACACCTTAGTTTAAAAATATTTGATTGCTAAAAAATGCTAACCAGCATCTGAGACTTCAGCCAGTCATAATCTTTTTACAACAGTCCCATCAAAAGCACTGATCACAGATCACCATAACAGATATGATAATAATGAAAAAATCTGAAATAGGGACTTCCCTGGTGGTCCAGTGGTTAAGAATCCTTCTGCCAATGGAAGGAACACAGGTTTGATCCCTGCTCCAGGAAGATTCCACATGGTATGGAGCAACTGAGCGCTGTGCCACAAATACTAAGCCCGTACAGCCACAGCCTGTGCTCCACAACAACAGAAGCCATGCACCGCAACACAGGAGCCCCAGCTCGTCACAACTAGAGAAAGTCTGCTCAGCAGTGAAGACCCAGCGCAGCCAAAAATAAATTTTAAAAAATGATAAAAGAGTTTAAAATATTTGGGGAATTACGCAAACGTGGCACAGAGACAGGAAATGAGCAGATGCTGTTGGAAAATGGCACCGATAGGCTTGCTTGACACGGGGCTGCTACCAACCTTTGATTTATAAAAACACAGCATCAGTGAAGCTCAATAAAGCAAGGTATGACTGTAGCTGTCATGATAGAGCAGCCACAGTTCACGAAGTATACCGTGTAGGAGGCTTATAAATTCTACATGCAGATTCTCACTACATTGTCACAAGACTCTAAGACAGGTATATACATCTCCATTTTACAGGTGAGAAGACTGAGGCTTAGGAAAGCAGGATCTGCCCAGGGGAACAGCTTGAGTCCACGACGCTGCCCTTCCCACTGTCTGGCTATGACGCCATGTGAATATGGTCCCTGGGTGGGGCTGAGCTCCACGGGAAGGTCCTATGGAAGTCAAGAGGCTTGTGACTCAGCACGAAGGGCCCTGGCCACCTAACACTCAGTAAGATGGTGTTGGGACCTCAACCAAAACTGCCACCTCCCTGGAGCAAGCCCAGCACGTGGCCCATTCAGCGCCTTCCTGAGTCCTCTCTGCACCCACCAGTGCCCTGCATTCTCTGATTCCTGCACACTCGCTCTCACTCACACACTCAGTTTTTATGTGCCTAGAGACTCCACTTGTTAGGATCTGAACTGTGTTCTCACCAAATTCACATAGTGGAATGAAATTCTAAGCCCCAGGATATCAGAATGAGACTATATTGGAGGCAGGGTATTTAAATGAGGTCACCAGGGTGGCCGGAGGCCAATATGACTGGTGTCCTTAGAAGAGGAGATCAGGACATGGACATGGCTGCGGGAAGACCATGTGGGGAAGGCCGCCGTCTACAAGCCAAGCAGAGGGGCCCCAGAGGAAAGTGACTCTGCTGACACCCTGGTCTCAGACACCCCCAGCCTCCAGGGTTGGGAGAAAACACGTCATTTAAGTCACCCAACCTGTGACGTTTGGTCATGGTGGCCTGAGCCAATTAATATCCCCTCTAATCTCCTCAAATTAGAGAAGCTCCCAACCTGCTGCCAAGGCTGATGGCTCACAAGCTTAACAAGAACCCAGTGATCTGAGCTGGACCATAAGGAAGACTGAGCATCAGAGAATTGATGCTAAATTGATGCTAAATTTGAAATGCTCAAGAATTCAAACTACAGCACTGGGGAAGACTCTTGAGAGTGCTTTGGACTGCAAGCAGATCAAATCAGTCAATCCTAAAGGAAATTAACCCTGAATATTCATTAGAAGGACTGATGCTGAAGCTGAAGCTCCAATACTGTGGCCACCTGATGCAAAGAACTGACTCACTGGAAAAGACCTTGATGCTGGGAAAGACTGAGGGCAGGAGAAGGGAGTGGCAGAGGATGAGATGGTTGGAGGGCATCACTGACTCAATGGAAGTAAGTTTGAGCAAACTCCGGGAGATGGTGAAGGACAGGGAAGCCTGGTGTCCTAAAGTCCATGGGGTCACAAAGAGTCGAACATGACTAGCATATAACAACAACCACAAATACGTTCTACAAATAAAGCTGCCCAGGGGCTGTTTCAGCATCAACACTGACCACACATGTGGCTCACACAGAAGACAAGAAATCCTGAGTTCCCTAGTTTTCTAACACAACAACCCACAGGCCCATCAACCCTACAGGAAGCCTCAAGTATGTCTCCCCACTCTTAGCAGCTGCCTCCACTACAGCCCAGTCCAGTGTTCCCCAAATGTCCCTGACAACAGTCCACAGTAATAAATGCACCAAGCTCCAGCCAAATGGGGTCGCCTCCACTGACCCCAGCCACGATCACTGCAATACCCCCACCCCACCCCGTGTACGCACATGGCTTCCAGGCCCTGTGCCCCCTCACTGTCCCACTGTGAGACTGGGTACATTATTATCCCCATTTAACTCCAAAAAACTGAAAGCACTAGTTTAGGCTTGCAGACTCGCAAGTGACCTAGATTCAAACCCAGGCCATCTGACTCCGGACTCCAGTCGGGGTTGACAGACTACGGCCCATGGGCCATAGCCAGCCTTGCTGACTGCTTTTGCACAGCAAGTCTCATTGGAACACAGCCCTGCCAAGTCCTTTCTGAGCCGTCCACAAAGACAAGTAGATGCCACATGACCACGTGGCTGTAAAGCTGAACAAACTGTCTGGCCCTTTACAGAAAGCCTGCCGCGGACTTTCCTAGTGGTCCAGTGGTTAAGAATCCAGCGGTCGATATTGGGGACAGGGTTCAATCCCTGGGCCAGGAAGAGTCCACACTCCGCAGAGCAACTAAGCCCATGCACCGCAACTACGGAGGCCCCACTCCAGGGCCCACGAGCCGCAACTACTCCGGAGCCCAAGTGTCCCAAAGCCTGCGCTCCACAAGGGAAGCCACCGCATGGGAAGTCCGCACACTCAATGAAGTGGCCCTCATTCATGACAACTAGATAAAAGCCCACGTCTGACTCAGTTCTAATGAGGTGGACGAACCTAGAGCCTATTATACAGCATGAAGTAAGTCAGAGAGAGAAAGATAAATATTGTATACTGATGCATATTTATATATGGAATCTAGAAATATGGTACTGATCAATTTATTTGCAGGGCAGCAATGGAGAAAGAGACAAGGAGAACAGACGTATGGACATGGGGAGAGGGGAGAAAGGGGAGGGTGAGCTGTATGGAGACAGCATGGAAACTTACAGCATCATACGTAAAATAGGCAGCCAACAGGGATTTGCTCCCGTTGTACGACTTGTATGACTCCGCGAACTAAAGCAGGAGCTCTGTAACAACCTAGAGGAGTGGGGTGCGGAGGGAGATGGGAGGGAGATTCAGGAGGGAGGGGACATATGTACACCTGTGGCTGACTCATGTTGATGTCTGCCAGAAAACAACAAAATTCTGTAAAGCAATTATCCTTCAATTAAAAGATAAAGTGGCAAATAATAATAATAATAAACTGTTTCATGGTTTAAAAAAAAAAAGAAAAGCCCTCCTAGAAACAAAGACCCAGTGCAGCCAAAAATAATAAGTAACAATTCTTTTTTTAAAAAATGGGAGCTTGCCAACCTTGCTATCGGCTCCTGACCTCACACCAAGCCCATCCCATTCAACCCTTCCAGACTCTCCCCAACTCTGACTGCCCTTCACACCCTAACAGGAGAAAAAATAAAAAAGAGAGAGAAAAAAATTGTATTTAAATATAATCCTTCTGATAAAATAAAGAAGAAATCAAATTCTCTGCAGGTTCTTTTGTTCTTAGGCATTACCAAGATGTCAACCTCATACAAGATAATAAATAAGAAGAACCAGCAAAGTGCTTCCCAAATATTTAATTAATGCATTTTATCTGCTTCACCACCTGGGAACAATGGGCCACAGGTTGGAAGATCAAGTCTAAACCTTACTGTTGAATTCTTCGTTTTATAAAGTGCTTGTCACAACCTTGATATTACTTAAATGTAGCTTTTTTTCTGTTATTATTAATTAGGTTTTTTCCTAACAGTCGGTATCACAATTAACCTTCAAAGAAGAGCTGCTGGGATGCATGTAACTAATTTTTACAAAGCAAACCTTTCCCAAGTCACCCCATGCTGGCTTTCCGTTCCTCCCTCTTTTGGCAGATTTCCTTGTCAAATTAAGATCTGCTCTGATACCATGCAAATAAATGGCTGCGACATTCTAACAATGCTGCCGTTCTTACCAATGACATTCAGAGGGGTCGACTGGAGTGGAGACAGTCAAAATGGAGGCATTCTTAGATTTTGATTCTCTTTTCCCAGGGCAAAATTTTGCAAAGGAAAGTCAGTTGAAACTTGGGTGTCATCACAGGGCTTCTGTTGCTTTCACAAGGCAGTTGCTTTGCAATGTTGATGTAACATACTTACCTTAAGGAGAGTTATGTAAGGGGCCAGAGCGGGAGAAAGAGCCTTCGGGGTGAAGTCGCTCGGAGCTTGTGCCCTGGTCAAAAACCTCGCTGTTGCTTTCTCTGCTTCTTTAATTCCTCTCAACATCTTCCATTACCTGATGGAGTTACTGGGGCTTTAAAAATGAATGTCCAGGCAGCCTGGGAGGTTTCAGAAATTCCCCAGAGAAATGGACTGCTGGCTGAAGAGGACCATTTATCAGCTCTGAGCTGAGCTCATGGCACGCTGGTTACCATCAGAGGGGCTAGGAGATGAGCAAAGAACCAACACTTAAGCTTCAAGGTCAACTAACTGGGCTTTGTGCTCAGCTGCTAAGTCATGTCCGACTCTTTGCGACCTAACAGACGGTAACCCGCCAGGCTCCTTTGTCCCTGGGACTCTCCAAGCAAGAACACCGCAGTGGGTGGCCACTTCCTTCGCCAGGGAATCTTCCCGACCCAGGGATTAAACCCGAGTCTCCTGCACCAGCAGGCAGGTTCTATGCGCCACCTGGGAAGCCCCCTGAGGGTCAGCTACATGGGGGCAAAAGTGCTGGACAGAATCACTTCAACAGACGGACTCAGGCCAGGGGTTACAAACTGGCTTTGCTCACTTTGTATAACCTACACAGAAGGAAAATGTTAGCCAGGTGCCAACATGTAAATGCCAAAAGCATTTCCCAGGGCAAGAGTCAGGTGGCACTGACCCAGGGCCATCCTCTCTGGACACTCCCATCTTCCACACAGTCCTCCCACGGCCTCCCTCACCCATGCTCCCAGCTTGGACCTCGCTGGGGTGTGTGTTGGTGAGGCCACCTTCACAGCACCTAGGGACCAGTTGGTGATGAGTTGCTCTGTTTTCTTAGACTCCAAAGATAACAGTCCTCAAAACTAAAGGGTTGCCTAAAAACCCATGGAATGCTGAGAAAATGGACTGAGTCATGAAGAAAAAAAAATGGGATGGCTCAAACCAACCAATAAGACAAGCCTGCATCTATCAATTGCCTGGTATGTGAAGAATTTGAAAATCCGATTCTGTCTACTCCCAGCAAACCTAGGAGGTAGGCCCATATTACAGATGGGAAAACTGAGGCACGGGAGAGAAGTGATAAAGTCAGTATTTAAACAGTATTCAAATAAAGTCAGTATACATCCCTCTCGAGAGCACAACCCCTTAACCACCCTACTAGTGTCTCCCCAGGGAGGGAACTCAGAATCCAGGGTCATTTTCTGCTCTGTCTGGACACCAGAGAGCAACCCTGAGATCCAAAGACAAAGTTCTCCTCTGAGTACATTCTCAGTCTCTCTGAAGATTCAGCCTGGTGTTCATCTCCATTTTCACCTCTGGGCAGGCAACAATTTCTGGCCAGTTGTTTTGTATTCATCATGGTATTCGCAGTTATTTTCTCTTGAGGGCAAAGGACAGTACTGGTTTTTCTTATAAATAAATTTACGTTAGGCAAAAAATGAGAACCAATTTAGAGAAAATATTAAATTGGTACTGGTGGGCAGATACGGCAAAAATCATGACAGTCAAATAGGAATGACTCAACTCAAGGTGACAGCGTGAAGATATGTGGCGGGTAATGACTCAACCTTAGGTAAGTGCATCTTCATGAGGGTCGTTGGAACAGGGTGCTCAAGACAATCCCTGGGTACGCAGAAAGAAACACGGGTGCTCCAACTTCGATCTGGCTCTACCTGACATCTTAAAAGGTTTCAGGGTTTTGCTCTGTCTCATAAATAATCTATGCATATTGCAAACCAAGATGTACACTGCAGATTTCTTTTTATCAACTGGGGTATTCCACCAAAGCAACTCAGCTACCCATGACCAGATTTCTGCTTTTCCAAGGGGAAGGACCCCACAAGATCCACAGTGATCACCTGGTGGGCACCGCCCCCACCCCCAGCATCCATTCCCTGTCCTTCCTGTGATGGCCTCTGACTTCCACTGGCGACCCCATGTAATTCTGGGCAAGAGACTCCTCACTGCTGGCTCATCTAGTGAGCGGGGCTCGGCTATGGAAAAGCAGTGACTCCTGGGGAGCAGGTGAGGCCGGTGATGAGGGATGCCTGCGGCTGGCAGGAGGGGCGTTTCAACCTACACCCTGACCTCCTCCTGCCGGAAGCTACAGAAGCCTGCCACGACAGCCGAGCCCAAGCATTCCTGCCCGTCCAGAACAACCTCTAAGAGAGAGAATACTACTTCTTCCTTCTTCCTGATTAAGTGCCTCCACAGTCCACAGAGCCAGGAAGAACCCCTCCCTCCCAGGGCTGTTACAGGAGGGCTCTGAGACAACACGTGCCGAGCACGGAGCAGACACTTCCTGGGACTGCTGTCCGTACCACTTTTCTAAGCAGCTGAGGCTTAGAGAGTTTCAGGAACGTGTCCAGGGTCACCCAGTTAATAATGCATATTTGATTCATTTCATATTCATTCCACATTTGTTAAGTGTCCACTGTGTGCAAGCCACCATGTATACAATGGTGCCTAATACAGACAGGCACCTTCACCCTACATTCACAGACAGTGACAGTGCAAGTGTTAAGTCGCACAGTTGTGTCTGACTGTTTGCGACCCCATGGACTGTAGCCTGGCCAGGCTCCTCTGTCCATGGAATTCTGCAGGCAAGAATACTGGAGTGGGCTGCCGTCCCCTTCTCCAAGGATCTTCCCAACCCGGGGGTCAAACCCAAGTCTCCTGCATTGCAGGTGGATTCCTTACTGTCGGAGCCATGGGGGAAGGCCTCGCAGACGGTGTCGGGTGCTAACTGAATGTGCACATGATTGCTGATTGCTCACAAGGTGAGGAAGTGAGACTTTGACATGCTCTCCGTGGCTTGACAAGCAGTGCCTCCCACTTTCTGAGGATGGAAGGGTGGCTGTCACTGTGGGTCTCCAGACAGAACCCAGGAAAGGCCAGCAGGTACTCGAGTGGTCCCTGGGTCTGGGGCCCAGCTGCTCAAACTACCCAGCATCTCTAGATGAGTCACTAAACCCCACCATACAAGAAAGGGACGGGGGCGGGGGGACTTCCCTGGTGGTCGAGTGGTTAAGAATCTACCCACCAAGGCTGGAGACACGGGCTTGATCCCCAGTCTGGGACAATCCCACATGCCGTGGAACAACTAAGCCACAACTAACGAGCCAGTGCTCCAGAGCCCGGGAGCTGCAACACCTGAGCCCATGTGCAGACTCCTGAAGTCCATGTGCCGAGAGCCCACGCCCTGCAACACGAGAAGCCACTGTGATGAGAAGCGCAAGCACTGCAACGAAGAGTATTCCCCGCTCACCACAATTAGAGAAAGCCCGTGGACAGCGATGAAGATCCAGCACAGCAAAAAAAAAGATAGTAATTAAAAAATAAAACAAAAACACAACACGGGACAGGAAAAGAAAGGATGGGTTGTTCACGAGGATCGTGGGAAAGAGCCATGATAGAAAGCTGTCAGGGGATGAGGAGATGATGGGGGAAGGGGACCACCAGCTCAGGGGGCAGGACCCGAGATGGGAAAGGTGGGGAGCATCACATATGGAGGACTGTGGCCAAGCACAGGCCCTGCCTGCCTACAATCTGTGCATGGAGTCCTGGGAGCGGCCATCTCTGGGCCCACAGATCGGAAGAGCGCCCACCAGCCCTTTCCCTGGAGAAGCCCTGGGATCCTGGGAACGACACTTCCTTGCTTTGTGAGCAATCCGGTGCACATTTAACTGTTTAGTATCTGACACTGTCTGTGAGGGCTTCCCTGGTAGCTCAGACAGTAAAGAACCCACCTGCAATGCAGGAGAAGCCCTGGGAATGACAAGGTAGAGAGAGAAACTTCTGGAGGACAAGGGCAGGCAGGAGGGGAATGACTATGATAAGATTTCCTCCAAACAAAGCAGGTAGGAAGCAAGCTGAGCCAGAAGTGTACAGGTCACATTTCATTTAATAGTTAAAAATAAAAAAATCAAATAATAAAGTGAGATGCGTCTAACCAGGAGGGACATGGGGCTTCTGTCCTGGCCACCACTTCATGGTCTACTTTCCATCCAACAGCCAGAGGAGCCTTTTAAACCCTGCCTCTGCTCAGAACCCTCTGATGACCTTGCATGTGGCCTTGGAAGCTCCCACTTCCTGCCATCTTCCAAGCTCACCATGCAGTGGCCTTGTCTTCATCATTCTGTCCACCTGGAGGCCGCGGGAACAGCCAAGACGGAGGAGCACACACAGAAACCGGGAGAAGGGAGGAGCAGAAGGCAGAGAAGGGGACATGCCAGTGTGAGCCCACGGGGGCAGTGGGAGGGGCGCAGCAGTGGGGATGGAGGGAGTAGCCCTAGGCGGGCAGGGCTGGCCCTGAAGTAACAGAGAGGAAGGTCTGATGCCAGGAGAGGTGACTTCTGCAGGTGCCACCAGCCGACAACAAGTCAGCCCCACCCTGGGACAAGTGCCCTGGATCCTTCCATGCCTGAGGCTACCACCAGGCCCTCCGACCTACCAAGCTTGATCCTGCCTCTGGCCTTTGACTGGCTGTCTGCCCAGGACGCTACACTCCTAGACCTTGAACTTCAAGCATCGCCTCCTCAGAGGACCCCTGACCATTCTGCCCTGCCCCTCACCCAGCGGTCACCCCATCACGTTACCCGGTTCTTTGCAGAGTAGGGGGCTCTACCGGAAATCAGCTTGGCTGTGTATCTGTGCCTTTGCTGACTGTCTCCCCAACGAGAACGTCACCTCCACTCCAGCAGAGAACGTGTGCCTCGTGCCCCGCTTAGGCCCCCAGCACCTGACCCAGAATATGTGATCCAAAACTTCTACTGGTTTCTTTAGTGCTGACAGCCCTCCGCTGTGTTTTTGTAAACACAGTTTCACTGGCACTGGATTCGTCTCCTAGGGCTGCCATGACAACATGCCACAGGCAGGGTGGCCTAAGTAACAGAAACGTACTGTTCCCAGTTCTGAAGGCTAGAAGTCCAAGGTCAAGGTGTCCGCGGGCTGGCTTCTCCTGAGGCCCCTCTCGTTGGCTTGCAGATGGCCGCCACCTCACTGTGACCGCATGTGCCTTTCCTCTTGGAGCGCACAGCCCTGGCGTCTGTGTCCAGATTTCCTCTTTGCACAAAGACATCAGTCTTACTGGTGGCTCGGAGACCTACTCTTACGACCTCATGTTTAGTCACTCAGTCATGTCCGATTCTTTGCGATCCCATGGACTGTAGCCCACCAGGCTCTTCCATCCATGGGATGGTATTCATTCTGGGCATGAATACTCGAATAGGTTGGCGTTTTCTACTCCAGGGGACACTCCCCACCCAGGGATCGAACTCACATTCCCTGGGTCTCCTGCACTGGCAGGCAGATTCTTTACTCACTGAGCCATCGGCGATCTACTCACGGGCCTGTGTCCACTACAGTCACACTGCGCGGGGCGGGGGGGGGGGGCCGGCGGCGGCGGGCAGGGCTTCAACACAGGAATTTGGGGCAGGAGGCAGGAACACCACTCAGTACAGAAGAGAGCACAGCCCACACCCATGGTTGACACGCGGCCTCTGGCCGCCACCCTACTTCAGCAGCAGAGTTCGGTTGTGACACAGACCAGCACATGTGCACGGCCTGGAACATTTCCCAACCAGCCCTGCACAGAAGCTTGCTGACTCCTGGTCCAGAGCAGGGCTCCTGTTGTGTTTACTGTGTCATAATGATCCTCATCAGAAGACCCCAGAGAAGCCCCACGCAGGGCGCCAGGACATGTTCTTCAGCTTCACTATCACCAGTAGTCTTATCACTCCCCTGGGTCGGTGACTGAGGCACCCTGATTGCAGAGTATGATACCAGAGATGAAAAACCCAGGCCAGCAAAGCCATAATTAAGATACACCCAGGAAACAAGGGAAGAGAATTACCTGTCAAATGCCAGCCCTCCGGCAATCTGTGAGGATACACAGTTTGCTAACAGCACCTGCAGTGTAATTCAGAAACCACGCGAGGACCGTTCGGAGGACAGAGGGATCTGGTGTTCCAGAAGGACACAGAGTTGATACTAAAGGTGTCACTTTTTATCCACCAAGAGCTACCAAGGGCCCCAGACATGCCTGGCTTCTATTCCTCCTGTGGCTTTTTCTCCCTTTCGGTTCAACCACAGTTTCAATTAGAGGCAAGAACCTCAGTTTCAAAAGCTCAGGGGAAGAAGATGCTGAAGATGCAACTTTAGTTTTTTTAAAAAAACAAATCTTAGAGAGTGTTTCCCATGTTCCAGGCACTGTTCTAAAACTTTCATCTCCATTAACTCATTCAGTCCTCATGACAAACTGATGGTGGGGGGACAGGCGTGGCATGCTATGATCTTCATCGTACAGGTAAAAAACAGACTCAGAAAAGGTAAAAGGCTCAGCCGAGATCACACAGCTACCAAGTCAAGGGGCCAAGATTGCAATCCAGGCCATCTGACTCAAGTTTGCCGCCAACCATCACTCTGTATTTCTTCTTGCAGGTGGAGAGATCTCATCTGTGGGCCAGTCATCCACAAATGCTATAATATTTCATATAATTCTAGGAATATATATAGCAGTGTAAATGAAGACTACATACAAAAATCTAAAAGGAAGAATGACTAGCTTAGACACCAAAGAGGTAAGATCATAAACACTCTCTACATTACAAGAAGCCACTGTTGCGAGATTCCATTTACTGAGACTCTACTACTTACGTAATCATTCTCTGAACCAGTATCAGTGGGGAAGCTACTCCACACCCAGCACTGGGTGGGGTGCAAAGAATACAATGGTGATGGAAACTGACACCACCCTGCCTTCACGAGACTTGCAGTCAAAGGGTGAAACAGACAGAAAACAAATGCTCACACAAACAATCACAGATTAAGACCAGAGATAATAGGAATCCGGCTAGGAACTGTCCTAGTTCATCCTGGTGGGTCATGGAAGGGCCCTTCTCGCCCAGCGGGAATGTACCAGGTCACAGCTGGCAGGGGCTTTCCCAGAAGACGGACAGGCACATGCAAAGGTCCTAAGGTCAGCCTGTGGGTGGGCACCACCATTTTACCCTGGCACAGACCATGAAGGAGGTGTCATCACACTTATTTCACAGAGGTATCACCTGAGCGGTTAAGACTCAGGGTCTCAAAGCTTCTACGTGACAAAGCCATCCACGTGACAATACCTTCCTGATTCCCAAGGCCATCTTGTCCCCAATGGGCCATGCCATCCTCCGTCTGTGAGAGGGCTTTCAAAGCCAATGCACTTTCTGGTTTTCTTATTCTTTGGATCCCATAGGAATGTCTCAGAGCCAACTTTGTAAAAGTTCTATTTCCATCTTCTAAGAGTAGACAACACATCTAGGAAATCGTTTCCATCCGTAACACAGAAGTTACCTGGCCTATAAATTTTTTAATCAATAGAGCCCTATGGAAGCATCTCCTCCACCCCTTGGTCCCCAGGAAAGCAGCAAAGGGTGCTCCTGAGGAGGACGAGAAGATAAGGCGCTAGATCCTGAGCTCCAAAGAAACAGGAGGCCCTGGGCTCCCCTGCCCTGCACACCTCACCTCTGCTCCTGGGACAAAACCTGCCTCCTGGGACACTTCATTCTCGGCTGCATTCACAAGAAAAGCTCTCTGTGCTCACTGACAGAGCTTTCCTAAAGACAGACCCCCAACTCCCACCAACTGGCACAGAGCTAAGGGAAAACCTTTACGATACAGGTGATGGGTTTTCATTCAACTTGCATCTGTTATGCACCAGCCCCTGGCCAAGCACTGGGAATTTGGAGGTAGGTAAGTCATAAATAAATTACAATGATGTTAGTGTTGTGATAGAAAGACACTCAAGGGGCTGGGATGGGAGGGGGCATTCACTCATTTATTCATTTATTCAACAGTGATCAAGCACTGTAACAGAGACTGTTCCCTTTCCCCCAACATCCTTTCTGCTTTAAAGTAATAAAGCTAATAAGTTGTGCTAGACACATGGCTGCCAGAGAGACTATGTTTCCCAGCATCCCCTGCAGCCCAGCATCCCTTGCAGCTAGCTCAGCATGGCCACGGGACCAAGTTCCACCCAGTGAAATGTGAACAAGTGATGTGAGCGACTCCTGGGTCTCACAGCCAAGGTGCCGCCTCTTCCTTTCCCCTTCTCGAGGGCCAGCAAAGCAACAAGACAGAAGGAACCTGGGGACTTCCCTGGTGTTTTAAAGTAAGCCTTTAAAAAAAATGAAGGAACCTGGGTCCCTAAATCATGTCACAGAGAAGAGCTGCATACCTGCACGACCCCATACCAACTCGAGCTCTCATGTGAGAGAGAAGTAATTTTTTCTGGTTAACCCAAAGATAATCTGTCTGTATTAAGCTCATTATAACAAGCCCCACCCATTTCTGTTGTTGTACAGTTGTCAAGTCATATCTGCCTCTTTAACCCCACAGTGGACTGCAGCACACCAGGCTCTCCTATCCTTCACTATCTCCTGGAATTTGCTCAAATTATTGAGTCAGTGATGCCATCCAGCCATCTCATTCTCTGCTGGCCCCTTCTCGTTTTGCCTTCAATTTTTCCCAGCATCAGGGTCTTTTCCAACGAGTCAACTCTATGCATAAGGTGGCCAAAACACTGGAGCTTCAGCTTCAGCCCTTCCAATGAATATTAAGGGTTGATTTCCTTTAGAATTGACTGGTTTGGGCAACATGGGTTGCCCATGCTGCCCATCTGTTCTAGGTGCCAGGAATGCAGCAGTGACAGTCGAAGTCTCTCCTCCACAGAGCTCGCCATCCTAACCACAGGCAGCCATCAACAAGTACTTCAGACTGCGTTGCTTCAAAGGAAGGAATGTGAAGGGTTTGAGATTCATCCCTGTGAGCATGCATGCTCAAAAACACCCGTTCAAGGAAGTGAGAGCTCAGACCTGAAGGCTGAGAGCTGCCAGCCCTGGGAAGAAACTTCCATCCAGAGGTGGCTTTGGGAAGGCATAAAAGAAGGCCAGTGCAGGGCTGTTCAGTGAGCAGAGGGGAGAATGAGACCAGAAATGAGGATGGAGGAAGGCACCTACACACCAGCCCAAGAAGTCCAGGAGGACTGCCTGGAGGAAATGCCACCTGGTGGTTGCTGTTCAGTCACCCCGTCCTGTCCGACTCTTTGCAATGGAACAACCAACACCTGGGCAGGATATCAAATGATGGCCACAGGCAAGAAGGTGTGCTTCCAGCAGAGGGAACTGCATAACAGAAGGAGCTCAGGAGGTAGCCCTCGGCATCTTCAGTTCCCATCTGCCCCTTTTGCGAGGGAACCTGCTGGAAGACCCCAGGCACAGGTCCAGCAACCTTGGGGAGAAGCACTGAAGGGCTGGAAACAGTCAGCAGGTTCCTGGCTCGGGGGATTTCAGAAAGCCAGAAAGTGACTCCTCTGAACCCCTGGCAGGGTTTCAAATGAAGAGCTTGATTTTTAAATGATGTATCCTTGCATCCTTGCCCTGTGGAGTTGATTTAAATGACCAGCCCTGGCGTATAACTTTCTTATCTAAAGGAAGCCTTACTTTATTTTTAATACAATTTATAACTAGGTGACGGTCCTCCCAGGGAAGCTTCATCTCATTATATGCCTTCCTCTCCTCCTTCCACAGTGGTTACTGAAGAAACATCCAACTTCCCCTGCATGTTTCCATGAGGGCGGTCCATGGAGACTCCAGGAGACATTTCGGGGCAGAAATGTAGCAAGCAGCCCTTTCATAGCTCACGTGCTGTCTTGCTCACTGCTGACTCATGACTTTGGGTGAAGCAACAGCTGAGTCTGCAACTCCTCCATCCGCCCTGGTCCTCCTGGGGGTCACCCTCTCCTGGGCAGGGCTGCGGGTCTATCTCCATGATGAAGGGCCCAGCTGCTTCAGGGCACCCAAAGCACCCTGGGGAAGGAACGGGAACGAACATGCCCTTGGCCCAGGCATGGTGCCAGCCTGCTCTTCATCTCACACTTCAGGTCTGTTTGTCCTTGCTGGCAGCTGCCCTGAGGACTTCAAGCTCCAGCATCAGTGGTGAAAACAACGGCCCTGCAGAGGTCCAGCCTGCTTCTGCAATTGTGTCAGACCAAGCTCCCAGACCAGATTCTAGGACATCCGTGTGTACAGATTGCTTGGCAGTTGTGCTTCTTTCTCGGAACTCCAACTGCTGCATGTTTGACTTTAGAAGTATGAAGACAAAATACGACCCAGCACTGAGCCAGGACGTGAGCTGTGCAGATGAAAGGGGTGTGCATGGCTTCCAGGCCAAGGGCAGGGGGATGGTCACAGGCAACATGACACCCACGCTGGAGTCTCAACTTCACTGCCCTTTCTAAGGGACACTCTTCCAGTTTCTCCAAACCACACCGCACCTCTAGCCTGGCAGTGATGGACACGGGTGACTAGAAGCTGTGAGTTGGCCCTGCCTCCTCATCACCGCCAGGGTCGGAGAGCGGCCAGGTAAGGATGATGGCACCCACCTCCACAGTCCTCATGATGGCCCTTCACTCAACACACATCTACAAAGGAACTACTACGCGCCAAGAACCATGGAGGCTCAAGGATACCAAGCTCCCAGACCAGATTCCAGAACATCCGTGCGTACAGATTTCTTGGTGCAAGAAGCAGCCCCTGCTCTCATGGAGAGGATGAATAAGCCGAGAAAGGCACAGGGGACACACATCAGCGTATGTGCGGGGGCAGGGAAGAAAATTAAGGGGGAGGGTGGCACCGTGGGAGGAGGCAGGGTATTCTGGAGATGAGGATTAGGGAGAAGGGTCTTCCTGAAAGGCAGATCTCTGAGCAGGGACCATGAAACCTTCAGGACAGTGAACGCTGACAGGCTGTCTGCTACTGTTACAGCATCAGCTACAGACATGGGCAGGGCTGTGGAGACGGATAGTTAGATGTGTATCTTTGCATCTCTCCACCCGAGTACCTTGGGCGTAGGATGAGACTTGCTATTCTGCAGATAACAAGCGTTCTGTCTATACCGAAGGTCTTAACTGAGCACGACTCCAGTGGACCCAAAACTCTCAGGGGAGTGCATCACTTCCCTCCCCTGTCTCAGGGTACACACAGAAATCAGAGGCGGGCCTCAGAAACCAAAAGCACTCCCAAGCACAATGGTGGATCGTCTTATCTTGGAGCACTTTCTGTTGATGCTAATGCCCCAAAGAGAAACGACCTTTCCGTCCTAGCAAGGCTGCCTTTTACACAAAATCTCTGCCATAAGCACGCATGTTTGAACCTTAATCCCCAGCCAACTGTGACCTGCGTTTCCCTGACTCACTCTTCTCTTCCCCACACACAGCAGGTTAATGATCTGCTAATGGGTCTGGACATAATCGACAGCTTACATAATTACACTTATAACTGCTGTACCCTGTCGCTTTCACTCACAAGGTAAATAAATCCTTGGGTGTTGTCAAGACTCTCCAGCTGAGAAATTGATGGAACTGTCTTTAATTTGTACCTGTCCAGGAACATCTTTTACGTGTAAATAGCAACAGCGAATATTACACAGGCATGGCAGCCATCAGCCTTGGACCCAGGAAGTCAAGGCTTTTTCTCTGTTTTGTCCACTGTGAACCCCTGGCACCCAGAGGAGTGACTGGCACGTAGTAGGTACTCAGGACATATGTGGAGGACAAGCGAGCAGGCGTGCTGGGGTTTGAGAGCTGTGCCTGTCCGAGCCATGTGCTGCGGCGCCCCGGTGGTCACCCAGCGAACCTGAGGCAGGAATCAAGTCCGGGACCACCCCAGACCCCGCAGGGAAATGGTCACAAGGCCACACAGTCAGGACAGATGGAGCAGTGGCTTCAGGCATCAGAAGCCACCCGGCGAGGGGACCAGGTGGAGTGCCAGATGGTGGAGGATGAGGAACAGCAGGCGTTTGCCTGCCAGACCAGCTAGGTGTCACCTCTGCTGCTGGCTGTTCAACACCCTCAGAGCAGCGAGGCTGGGGGTCTGGGAGTCCCGAGGGTCAGGATCACCGGGGAGACGAAGGACGACACGGAGGGTTGGTGGCAGCACTCTGCCGACAGCTGGGGTCGTATTTATCACATGAATGACCAGCCTGGCCATGCAGGTGCTCCATCCGAGTCCTGAGGGAAGGCAGCCGGGCACTGCCCGCTGTGCAGACAGGCCCCCAGGAATCCCAGAGCCACGCAGGCTGTGACACTGGCAGACGGCTCAGGAGCCCGAGGGGCCCCCACAGAGTCTACACTGACAGCCTCCTGCCTCATCCTCTCTAGACAGGCACCCAGCAAACGCTTGCAGACGCCAGGCTGCACAACACTGGGCCAGATACTCGGGGTAAGACAGTGAGGAAAACGGACTCTGACCAGCACTCGTGAGGTCTCAGCACAGGTCCTCACTTTTGCATCAGCTTCCCCATTTGTGAAACACGCGAGTGGTGACAGTTCCACGTGACATCATTCCTCTCATTTGTGACATCACAGCATCCTCACTTCAGGGAGAACAAACACATCTCCCATCCCCTCACCACATCCCACTAATCCCCACATCCTCGGTCTGCTGAGCCCCAATACTTGTAACCATTCACTCCCAAGACAACATGCAGTTGGCATCACGAGCCCATTTGATGGAGGAGAAAATTTAGACTTGAGGCAGCTCTGAGCACCCCAAATCTGAACTTGCATCTTTCTGTTAAAGCCATCCCAGTGGCCAGAGCTCTTTTCTGAAACCCACTCTTCAACTATTTAAACGCAAGGAAGCTGGGATGCAGAGGGGCTCGGGGGCCACATCCCCATGATCCCAACGTTCTCAGTCTTTTTCTCTTTTTTATTGTATTTTTCCTAGGTCTTGGTTTGCTATTTAACTTATTTAGTTAGTTATAGTTAGTTTTAAATCATTTATTTATTTTTGGCTGGGCGACAAGGCATGTGGGATCTTAATTCCCTGACCAGGGATCGCACCTGCACCCCCTGCACTGGAAGTGCTGAGTCTTAACCACTGGACCGCCAGGGAAGTCCCCCAATGTTCCTGGTCTTAAGACAAAGTTTAGAAGAGCAGCGATTCTCACCACTCCCACCAAGACCAACACTCCACCTCCTCTGGACGCAGGGGCTCCTGGTGAGCTTGACAGGACAGCTTGACAGACAAGCCTGTCCTTTGCTGTCACGTCTCTAATAACTCTTGAAGCATGTCCAAAGTGCTGGGGAAGCAGAGTGGAACATCCTGCCGTGACCTCTGAAGGCCAGGCCAATGCCTCGGGAGCTCCGCCATCAGCAGTGTGCTGCCTCGAGCCATCAGCGCCAAACACAGGTTCCCTTCAACTTCAACTGGAGGGAGTTTGGTTGCAAAGGCGGCAGAACATGCATGCAAAGACATTTACACGCACGCTAGCCTCAGCCAGAACAGAACGAAGATGTCAAAATCTCTGTAATATTCTAATTCTCCAGCCAAAGATTCTGCCGTTTCAACAAATCTCAAGATACATTTAAAGGCTTGTTATAAGTCTTGACAGGTCACAGCTTGTAGCTACTCTGCCTCATGTATGTGTGTTCAGTTGCCTCAGCCATGTCTGACTCTTTGCGAATCTATGAACTGTAGCCCCCAAGGCTCCTCTGTCCCTGGGGATTCTCCAGGCAAGAATACCGGAGTGGGTTGCCATGCCCTCCTCCAACAGATCTTCCTGACCCAGGGGTTGAAACCGAGTCTCTGACATCCCTTGAAGTGGCAGGTGGATTCTTTACTGGTTCTTCCCAGTGCCACCTGGGAAACCCAGCTCCTCTGCCTTGCCACATACCAACAAAAAAGGCAAGAAATTAGACCGCATCAGGTGGAAACACGGTCTTTTCATCTCCAAAGCCCAGAAATGTGAAATTCAGAAACTGTCATTGCAGTGTCTGAGGTTTTCAGAGCCTGTATAGGACCATGATCAAGCACCATCTGCTTTTCAGGGTGGGCCTGGGGTGACTAGGAGCCCAGTGCAAAATTTAAGAGGGCACCAAAAAAATCAGGCATCAAGATAAGTCATGTTTTTTTTTGTTTGTTCGGCTTTGTTTTTTGATGCTTTATAGCATGCAAGATCTTCCGTGACAGCAACTGAACTCACGCCCTTGCACTGGAAGCACAGTCTTACCCACTGGACCACCAGGGAAGTCTATTAAGTCATGTTTTTGTGCAACATTCAGGAAACTCAAGATGAATGCCAAAAATCTATAATGGAAAGAACAGCACAATTTTTCATAAAGACGAGATGAGTAATACTGATTTGTCCAATTGCCTCAGGCTGTGATATGGTGGGACTCCACACAGCTGCCTTATCTCTTGAAGAATGTATTTAACCTTCTTGTACCTTGGCTTCCTCATCTAGAAGATGGAAAGTACAAAAAATACCTTCCCTCAGAGGGCTGCCATGAGGACTGAATGAGACAGTAAGTGTAAAGCATGTAGAGCATTGTGCCTGGCACAGAAATGCTCAATAAATGCTGAAAGCAGCACCCCATCTCCCACCACCTACTCCATCAGTAACATCCCCATCACCATTTTCCATCAGTAACACTTCCACCACGTCTCCATCAGTGACACCTCAAGCGCCATCACCTACTCTATCAGTAAGGACTCTACCTCTACTTCTTCCTCCACCAAATAACACCCCCACCAGCATCACATCCTTCATCAATATATTCTCAGTCAATACCACCTCCATCATTAACACCTCCTCCTCCTCCACCACTACCTCCACCTCCAACAATAATACCACCTCCTCCCCTATCACCAAGAGGAAAAAGATGGAGAAAACAGATAAGCCCCTTAAACAAACCAGGCTGTTCTGGGCCTTCTGAGATCTTTCCAAGCCCCAATCCACTTCCACGCAGCTTCTCAGTGGGAGAACTGCTTCCTGGAACAGTGACTCCCTTCATTACCCACTTCATGCTCAGGTAAGAGACCAAACTGTGCTGCTAAAGCATTTAACACTTAAAAAAAGAAAAAAAACCTAATTATTCTTGAATTTTTTGCATCGAGCCAGAAACGGCAAAGACTTCTTCAGCACTCAGCACATGGCAGGAACGACTAATAGTTGGTGGATGTTTGGAGAACCAAACTCTTCCTACTATATGCTTGCCCTTTTCTGACACTCGTCAGCCATGAAATCATGTATGAACTATTCATGGGAGGGGAATTCAAAGACCACTATATACGCTGCATGCATCGACTCTAAATTCTAGTTCCTACAGATTTCAAATAATCAGAAAGCTGAAATAACCAGTGTTTTTTTTTTATAGTGTCACATTATATAACTGATGCTCGTAATTATGGCCTTGAGGCAAGGCAAGCTCCTTAACTGCCTTCTAAATTATCGAAGATCAAATTATGTTCAGTTGCATTTCAGCGTTAAGTGTATTTTAATTATATTCTCATTCTTGGAAAATTAGTAACCCACAAGACTGAAAAAGATGATCAAGGCAGCTTTGTGAATAAAATACTCTGGATAAAACTCAGATTTCCAGAATGCTCTCACAAACCCATATTCTGCCATCATCCTAGGTAAATGAGAATTGTTTACTAGCTCTTTTCCAAAAATAATATGGCCATTTACAGACAGGTGTCTAAAAGAACAGTATTTTATAATTAAGTGAGGAAATAAAGGAGGGAGGAGAGGCAAGAGAACAGGTGAAGCCAACAGCAAGGTTAAACAGAAAACACAAATTACAATGTCTCCACTATCAATGGCTCCATCCAGATGAGCCCACATTTGCCTCTGAGCTTCCTAGCAGCCAAGGCAAGGAAGAAAACATGATCAGTGACAGTATTTGTAACACCCATTAGACTTAAATGCATAGTCAAGAGAATCATTCCTGGGACTTTTAACTCTGAGAAATTTCTCTCACATAGCAATTACTCACATTCGGTCTTTACAACCTCCAGACATTCTTTGGATTCTTTGGAGAGTATATAACTCCATTGCTAACACTAGCAAAGGGGTACTCTTTTGCCCCCTTCTGATGCCTATGTCAGAAGCTTTCTCTATCTCCCTTATACTTTAATAAAACTTTATGACACACACACACAAAAAAAGAAATTACTCACATTCTAAGTGAGAGAAATTTCTCACATTACGCACAATGTGTTGAAAGTGGTCACCAATATTCCTACCTACGTGCTTGTAGAAAACACTGCAATGATCTTCAGCAGGCTGCATCTCCTGAAACCCCAGGGGTGGAGGAGAAAAATGCAAACGCCACTGAAAACACACGAGACAGGCTGAGCCATGCGGACACCAGGGAAGAGCAGGTGGTAAGGACGCTAACAAGCAGGGAAGTCCGTGCGAAGCATCTAACGCAGGCAGTGGGAACTCGGCTCCACCCTGAAACCGTGAACAAACCACTGCGTCCTTGTCTTTTGAAGTAAAATGATGCAGACCCAAGAGTTAATGACTGGGAAATGTGAAGATGTCGAAACAAAGACTAGCTTTGGGGCTAGGGAACTGGTAACAATTTAGACTGGTGTTTCTGCCACACAGCAGAACCAAGGAACTCCCAGTTTCCTGAAACATAAAGGTCTGACACACACACTCCTGAGTTGCTTTCACAGGAAGCAGGCTCCCTCCAGAGGAAAACTGCTGACCACAACACCACAGACCCTAGGCTGGTAGAAACTAGAAGGTTGATGATGCTTGAAACTTCATCCTGATGCCAACCAATCCAAGAACTGTCCATGAGCTTATCACACCCTGCCCCTCGAACACTATAAAACTCCATTCTCCAGGGTGGGTCACACGGTCTTCAGGGCATTGTGGCCCCCTTTGCCTGGCAAAGCAATAAAAGCTACTGTTTGCTATTTCACCCAAAACTCTATCTCTGCATTTCTATTCGGCACCAGTGAACAGAGGCTGAGTTTCCACAACAATCTGACAGCTGCTGCGTGTGAATATGGGCCCAGTGGCTCCAGACAATTCAATTTTGTAATTTATGAAATAGTTCAAGCATAAAAAGAAAGAAATATCATACATACATAAGGGAAATAAATAATAGTTAACAAAACAAATACCCGTGCACCCACTCACTGACTATCACTTAAGATACAGAAATATCCGGTGCTTTTAAGAACCTCTTCCCTGTGGGCACTGCACTGACTCCTGTATCTGTCATCCCTTTGGTTTTCTGTGTATGCTCGTCACATCCGACTCTGCGACCCCATGGACTGTAGGCCACCAGGCTCCTCTGTCCATGGGATTTCCCAGGCAAGAATACAGGAGTCGGTTGCCACTTTCTACTCCAGGGGATCTTCCCGACCCAGGGATCGAATCCAGGTCTCGTGCATTGCAGGCAGATTCTTTACTGACTGAGCCACCACGAAAGGTTTTTCTGGCTGGCTCACCACATAGGTGAATTCCCAATCTACCTCCTCTTCCACTCCACTCCTGTACCACTCATCTTTACATAAATGTGTTGTTATTTGCCACCGAACACTCCTGAGGCCCGTCCATACTGATATGCACAGCTGAGGCTCGTCCAGTATCACAGCTGTACTGATCTCTATGCCACACCTTTTAAAAGATCTCCTCTCTTGCTGATGGATGTCCAAGCTGCAGAGTGCTCTGTCATCACGAGCAACGCCATGGGCACGGCTGTCTGTGTCCCTCCTGGGGTGTGTGCGGCCAAGTGTTTCACTACGGTGCGGCTCAAACCTGGATTCTAACACTGGCCAAAATAATTCAATTTAGAAAGAGCATTTGGGGACTTCTCTGGTGGTCCAGTGGTGACGAATTTGCCTTCCAATGCAGGAGATTCAAGTTCGATTCCTGGTCAGGAACCAATATCCCACATGCCATGGGGCCACTAAGCCCGTCCAGTACAACCGCAGAATCTGGGCAACACAACCTCACGCCATGATCAAGACTCAGTGCAGGCAAATTTGAAAAAAAAAAAAAAAAAAAAAAGAACACTGGCAATTATTAATAAAAACTGCATCAACTCTAAATGTGCAAAGAAAATATACCCATGGGCTGGATGCTACTTGTGGGCTGCGGGTCTGCAGCCTTCAACACAGACTGACAGTCCCACGGTAAGCTGCAAAGGAATAATTCTCTAAGCAGGAAGACGATGAATGCTGCCTGTGCTCCTGCCATTAACTGGCTTCACTCAAGGTCAAAGGTCTCAAGTGGACAGACCACCTGACCTTCAGGCAGGTGTTTGTGAATATCACTTTTTACAAAATGAGCTTCTGGAGTCTTTTGGATGGAACAACATGTGACTTTGTACTCACTCATACAAACCCAGAGGGAAGACATACGGGCTACTGACCAATGACAGGTTTATACCCTTTCAAAGGCTGTCTGTATGCTTTCAAAGGCTGTTGCGTTGAAAATCTGACCATCCATTAGTAGGTCACATTGTACACTGTAAATGGCACTACTAAACCTCCCACCACTGACAACGCCTCCGGAGTAGAAATTTTACTTCAATGATAAAAGTTCTAAAACTCAGCAGAGAATATGATGCTAGGTTTGAAAAACTCTATACATTTCAGTCAAAAACAAGCAATGTGACAGATAACATCTATATTTATATGTCTATTATGGAAACAAAATGTTGTCCTAACAGATCCTAAAGTGTCAACAGTGATCGTCTCTGGGATGAATTGCAAGTGAATTTTTTTTTAAGTTTTACTTATCTATAATTTTTTTTCAATGATCCTATGCTACTTTTATTCCTGGTGATACAAGATTGTGACTATCAAATTACCTTGATTTGCAATGGCCACTCTTCTTAAGGGGATTTTCCAGGTGGTGCTAGTGGTAAAGAACCTGCCTGCCAATGCAGGAGACAAAAGAGAAGCAGGTTCAATCCCTGAGTCAGGAAGATCTCCTGGAGAAGGGCATGGAGACCCACTCCAGTATTCTTGCCTGGAGAATCCCATGGACAGGGGAGCCTGGCGGGCTACAGTCCATAGGGTCACAAAGAGTCGGACCCGACAGAAGTGACTTAGCACGCACGCATACACACTCTCCCAAAGAACCCAGAATGGACCCTCTTAAATGAGGAAAGCTTTGGGAACATGGTGAGATTTCAAAACACATTCACCCTCAGATGTGACACCAAGATAGTCCACTGTGCTTTGTAAAAGGCACTGCTTAACAGAAAGCTTCCAAAACGACAGAAGAGCAAATTAACACAATTGACAACCTGATGCTGGAAAAGATTGAGGGCAGGAGGAGAAGGGGGTGGCAGAGGATGAGATGGTTGGAAGGCATCACTGACTCAATGGACATGAGTTTCAGCAAACTCCAGGAGATAGTGGAGGAAATGGAAACCTGGCATGCTTCAGTCCATGTGACTGCAAAGAGTTGGACATGGTTTAGCAAATGAACAATAAACAACAGAGTAGCAATACTGATACCAACCGGTTGTTCAAGTGTTACCAGTAATAAACATGCATTCTGCCTGGCCCAGGACAGGCATTGAGAACGGGGGCTGACGCTGAGAGCACAGTGATTCCCTCTTCACCACTACCATCGTCATCATCAAGTAGGAGAATCTTCGCGATCAGGGGCTGGCACGTTCTTACCTGCTGGCCAAACCTGGCCCATTGCCTGATATGATAAATAAAGCTTTACTGGCACACAGCCACGTCCATTTGTTTAGGTACTGTGTATTGTCTGAGGCTGCTTGCACACGACAACAGAAGGAGTGAGTAGCTACAGCAGAGACTATGTGGTCTACAATGCCTAAAATACATATCATTTGATTGGGGGGCGGGGGAGTACATTTGGTAATCCATGATGGAGAAACTGTGAAGTGCCTATACCAGAAAAGCAAGTTATAATTCTGATGTGTCAAAATAAAAAATTTGCCAGAAACTTACTTTTCTTTCCCTAGATATATAAAAGCTGTTGACACAAAGTTTCAGATGCGAAATGGCACTTTAACTGACGGCCAATTTAATCCACTTGATTTCATCACTTTTCATCCAAATTGACCACCACTTTTGCTTTAAAGTACACACCATCAAAGCAGCTCAAACCTCAAACACCAGGAAGGTGGTTGTTACGTTATTTACAGAGAAACCGATATCTTGCTCTCCTCCTGAGTTGCAGCAAAGGGCTGGGGAATTTTCCATTAATTTTAAAAGCTTTTAACTACCAAAGCAAAAAAGATTTTTCAAGAAGACAAAAAAGGCAATATTTTTGGCATTTAAATTCAGTTTTCTTCACAAAAGGAAAATAATTTCTACATGGTAGGAATTGGGTTGTTACACATTTCATTTAGAGGAGAATTATGGAATTTAAAAGATTCGTTTTCAGAAGCATTCATCTCAGGCACCTGGAAATGAAAGAGCTGGGGCACAGAAGTTGGTCTTTGTAGGAAAAAAGAATTTCCAAGTTTTTGGAAGACTGGCCTCCCTTCTCTCTCTTTACACTGTTAAAAATGGATCTTTTTTTTTAAAACCACCTGGAGGGCGTGGGGGGAAAAAGAACCAAGAGAACCCAATTTCGATCTCCTTTGCTAAAAAAGTCATATTCTTTGCCCTGAGCATGCCACAGAGCTGTCTGCATGACCCAGAGAAGTTGGATCAGGGTATTTTAAAGGTTCTGTGAAGGGGAAAGAAACTTTTAAGAAGTACCTGTCACTGTGTAAAGGAGGCTGACAGCTTGCCCTGGCGAGGCTGGGTTTTAGGTACGGAAATGGAGCCTGTGAGTCACGTCGAGGAGGCAGGGTATACTCAGGTCTGTGTTTCGCCGGGTATGGAGTTAAAACATACCTGCGTCAAGGGAAGTGGCAGAAAAAGCAGGATGCTAATGGGGGAAAAAATTAGCCACGAAGGATGCTGTGAGACAGAGTTGCCTTCTGATAAACAATACGCAGAGAGCTGTTGGCAACTTGGCCGGCAAAAGTTCTGAGATGGGGAGGAGGGGAAGGAAGGGCTAGGGGCTCTGGCAGCCCCTCCAGACAGGATGAGTGAGGACTGTCCTGAGTGTCACAGCTGGACTTCCCTGGTGGTCTGGTGGTTAAGACTCTGTGCTTCCACTGCGGGGGCTGATGTTGTTCCGTCACTGGACTGCAGCACACCAGGCTTCCCTGTCCTTCACCATCTTCTGAAGTTTACTCAAATTCATGTCCATGGAGTCGGTGATGCCATCCAACCATCTCATTCTCTGTCGCCCTCTTCTCCTCTTGCCTTCAATCATTCCCAGCATCAGGGTCTTGTCCAATGGAGTCAGCTCTTCTCATCAGGTGGCCAAAGTAGTGAAGCTTCAGTTTCAATCTTTCTAATGAACATTCAGGATTGATTTCCTTTAGGATGGACTGGTTTGATCTCCTTGCAGGGGCATGGGGGTGGATTCAATTCCTGACTGGGGAACTACAATCCCTCCCTTTTCGGCATGGCTAAAAAAAAAACCCCACAAAAACCAAAAAGCATGACAGTAAATTCCAAGGGAGGCAGGAGGCAGACTACACTGCCCTGTGGTGGGGTGTGGGGTTCCCTAAAGAGGACTGAAGATCCCACTGCTCCTCATCCTGGTCAGGTCAATCCCAGGACAGGCAGCGCAGAGAACCAAGAAGGGGAGGATGCAGAGACATCTTCTCCCTGGGACTCTGACGGCGCTGGGGGCAGGGGTCTAGTCCCAGCGTGGTCCAGAGCAGCTCCAGTGGTGGAAGAAACTGTCTTCAGCCCTGTGACAGCAAGCCAGAGGGAGGCGAGGAGCCAGCCTGGGGAGACAGGCTGTGGAAGGACCTGGGCTGGCCCAGACAGGAAGTGTGGACTCACTTCCTAGAAGAGGATTGGGGCAAGAAGCCACACCCAGTCAGCAGAGACCATCCTTTCTGCGGTCACCATGGCAGTAGGAGGCCACGGCTGCCCAGGTTCCTACAGATGGCACAGGAGTGATGACCACGGACTTCCCTGACCTTGAGTGGAAGGGGCTTGTCCTCAGAAACCAAAACGACTCACCCTCCCTCCCTGCGTGCCCTTACTAGCCCATCTCGGCCCTGGGGAGCACGGTTGTTCATCAGGAGTGTCACTGTGCTCCCCCAGTAGGAAGCAGTGTAAATGATTCCTTGACTGATCTGTAAACATCAGAATCAACACTCCCAGGCTACAGATAAGGACAGGTCCCAGAGGCTGGGTAACAGGGCCGTGTAACACAGCTAGGGCCAACACTGGGACCCTCACACTCTGGCCAGCGTTGAGATAAACCACCTCCACCAGCTCTTCTAGTTCAGATTTAAGGTGCTTTTCAACAGGGAGCAGTTATGAGCTTTGGGCCTGGAATTTCACCCCTAGCTCCCCCACCAGTTACCTATGTGACCTGAAACATCAGCCACCTCCCCATGCCTCACCTTTCTCCTCTAAAAAACAGATAAGAGTAAGACCACTTAGGATCAAGTGAGATAAAGTGCTCAGAAAAATGCCTGGCTTGTACAAGCACAGAACAAACGTTAAGCCAAGCAGCTTGAAAAGGATCTGAACCATCACTGAGAAAGACACCTGCCCCCAAGAACAGAATGGCTCACCATTAATTGACACAAAGGATTCTTTGTGCTTTTGATTTTTCAATCCATTCAAATGTGCCCCCAAAGTGGATTAAATAAAAACCGTTCAACTCATTCTTTCTACACAGTCATTGGATCAAGGCAAGTTATTAGCTGGGCTACATAATTCATTTGATTAATTTCTACCGCCAGGAGCAGGGAGAAGCGTCAAAACCCCAAAGTGGCTTCGAGTCCAACTTTGAGTCTATTTCAAGCTTTGGAAGAGTATTCCACTAGAAGACGGTCATAAAATGTGTCAGGAAATAGAAACCATGTGCTTAACCTCCATGGAGCACTGTCACTTCTCCCAGTAACACCTCTGTAAGTGAAGGCACCGGCTGAATGGGGAGGAGGCACGATCTCAGCCCCTGCTGCCATCAGAACGGGCTCAAAAAAAGAAAAAACCAATTCTGCAGGGGGTGGTGAAAGTGAGGTAAAAGTCTTAGTCACTCAGTCGTGTCTGACTTTTTGCAGCCCCATGAACTGTAGCCCCACCAAGCTCCTCTGTCCATGGGATTCTCCAGGCAAGAATACTGGAGTGGATAGCCATTCCCTTCTCCAGGGGATCTTCCCAACCCAGGGATGGGACCTGGGTCTCTTGCATTGCAGGCAAACTCTACCATCTGAGCCACTGGGGAAGAGGAGGGGGTGGTGGGGAGAGAGAGATCAGATGATTGGGATCAGCATATACATATCAGTATATATAAAATAGGAAGACAAGGGCCTGCTCTAGAGGACAGGGAACCAAACCCAGTATCTTGTAATAACCTAATGTAAAGCAGACAAACAAACAAACAAAATATATATTTATAAGCTACACTGTAACTAAACCTCAACTGAAAAAAAAAAACTATTCTACCATGTCTCTGCTGTGTGACTTAGGATATTCGACTCACCCTTTCTGAGCCTAGTTTCTGACCTCTTGGTAAAAGTATTTGCGAGGATGCATGTGATGCCCCTGTCTAGCTTTTGACACATAGTAGGCACTGGATGTGAACATCTGACTCACTGGGAAAGACCCTGATGCTGGGAAAGATTGAAGGCAGGAGGAGAAGGGGGTGACAGAGGATGAGATGGTTGGACAGCATCACCAATTCAACAGACATGAACTTGAGCAGACTTCAGGAGATGGAGAGGGACAGGGAGGCCTGGTGTGCTATGGTCCATTGGATTGCAAAGAGTTGGATATGACTTGGCATCTGAACACATACACACAGGCGCTTATTAAATGGTATCAACTGAATTATTCTGTACTTAGTAATCATTCATTCACTTCCAGGTGAGTGAACCACTTTGGGCATAACTGACTTATTCCACATAAGAAAGTTGTTCAGATAGACGGTAGCAGCAATGTTCACATACAAGCTTGGACAGAGTTGGTCGAACCTTGGCTTTTGCAAGCCTGTCACCAGAGCCACCGTGCTATGCATTGGCCTCTAGGTGCAAGAGGACAGACAGATGATGGAAAGTTAGATCCTTTAAATAAAACAAGCAAGAGCATCAAGCTATTTGGAGGCAAAGTCCCAGGTCTGGAGAAGTGCCACTTCTAAAATGATGGACACCCTCAGGCAATGCTTTCCACAGGATGTGTCCCAATCACACCCAAGCAGAACTGCTTTTAAAACAAATTTTCAAGCTGGGAGCCTTCAGGTACCTCCCTGAGGGCCCAACTGCAGAGAAACAAGTCTCTCAGCACCACCGGCTTGACCCACAAAACTATACCTTCTTGAGAAGGTCAGAGATGACTGGCTGGGCCTTAGAAAGGAATTCCTATCCAGAGGCTGAGGGCAGAGAGGGGATGGGATGTGTGGCAGTCCACATATCCTGGTGTCAGGGAGAACCAGATGGGCAGGAGAAGGCAAAGGAAAGATAAAGCTGCCCCACGGTACAGAGTGCAGAAAAATAAACATGAATCGTAGCACCTGAAGAGGAGAAGACCCTAAGAGGGATGATAAATGGAGAGTGCTGATAAAAAGAAAACCTGAAGAGACCTGGCTCTGTCTCACTCCGTTCTGTAAGAGTTAATCGCCTCCTGAGAACTTGGTCAAGCCTTTGCTCAAGCTGTGCCTGCAACTCGGGTTGCCCTGCCCTTCCTTATCTTTCTGGCAAATTCCTTTTCTACCTTCAGAACCCAACTTGGAAATGAATGGTCCCACGATACTGTCTCTGAGACACCCTGAGCCATGCCCCTCCATGACCAGTTCTGATGAATTCCTTCCTTTCCTGTGTGACTTCTTTTGACTTCCTGATCACTTGCTACTATTGACTACTCCTTTACAATGCTGACTCCTCTGCCACGTTGCAAGCCCCCTGGAGCGAGAGAGAGGGTGAGTCATCAATGTATCCACTAATCTGGCACTCATTCATTCATGCGTTCATGCACACATTTAAACATTCACTGAGCACTGAAGCAGATCTTGGTCACCTGCCCCTATGGCACGTATTTCCTGTCTAGCAACAGTCTTGGTGTTGACTGGGGATCCACTCCACACCCCAGCCTTCACTCTCATGTCTGAACTGGGCTCCTCCCTGGGCCTTGGCACATGAGAGGTATCCTGCCGTTGGCTGAAGAGGGAGAGGGAAGCTAAGCTGGCTCTATCGGAAGGAACTCAAGGCTTTCCCCAGGAATCAAAATAGAGACTCTTTCTTTTTCCCCTGAAACGTGAACCTGGAAGAACTATCTGCCCAGGGGTTATAACGGCCAGCTGTGACCAGGAGGGATAAACCCACCAAAATGATATCAACCCAGACATGGTAGAGGTAAGAAAGAGAGACAGAGACAGAGACAGAAGCCTGGTAACGGAGCTCACATGCCAAGATTCAGCCACACCTAAAGCCAAACTCTCCCTTCAATCAAGAAATTCTCCTTCCAGGCAGAATCAGGGTAGGCTATGCTCTGCTGTAGTAACAAGCAAACCCTGATATTTTAGCAGCTGCACAGATATGGTCTATCCTGCTCTCCCGAAGTCTGCAGCAGGCCTGGCAGCACGAGGGGCCAATCCCTTCCAAGCGATGACTCGGGGATCCAGGTGAGCATCACCCCATAGCTACGCCACAGGGAAGCATGTGGCTCCCAGGGCCACCACGGCAAAGACAAGGAGAACAAAGGGAATTCACACCAGCTTTCTCTGCTTCAGCCGTGGAGGGCACTCCTTACTTCTACTTACAGCCCACTGGCCAGAACGAGTCCCAGGGCCCCACTCTAACCTAAGGGAGACTGGGAAACGCACCAGCCCTGCCCATCCAGGGAGACAGAAGTGAGACAAGCTTGATGAACACCCAGCAGTCTCTGCCACCACGGGATCAGCCATGCTGCCTGTCACCTGCAGCCAAAAGACTCTGACATTCTATCAGCCCCAGCCGGGTGCCCGGGATCACAGGAGACGCCGGGCCCACAAGAGTGAACAGGAGCTGCCACGGTGGAACTCACAGCACAGTGAGAGGTGGGGGCATGAATGAGGGGAACAAGGACAGACAAGATAGCAAACACACACCACGGCACAGTCAGGACGAGGAGTGGGGACGTGGGGCGGGGTGGCGGGGTGGGGTGGAAGAGGGTTGAGAAATAAGACACCTAGGGATAACAGCTCGGCCTTCGGGAGTGCAGAGGGTGGCTGGGGAAGGTTTCTCAGATGAGTTCTGAAAGCCCAGAAGTCAGTCCAGGAAAATGGGGAGGGGAGGGAAGAAGGAGAAAGAACAGAATTCCAGGTAAGAAACCAACAGGTGGAAAGGTCCAAAGATGAGCGAGACCACATGCATGTGGACACTGACACCAGCTCATGGTGAGCTGAGAAATATGGGCAAAGAAGAAGGCAAGAGCCATGGCACACAGCATCTCACGGAAACATGTGAAAAGGGGTGACACCAATGCTCATGCAGCGCTGTTTGCAACAGCCAAGAAATGAAAGCAATCTAAGTGTCCACTGAGAGTGGAATGGACAAAGTGGACGCGGCATATGTATGCATATATAAACACACATACAATGGAATACTACGCAGCCATTAAAAAGAAAGAAAGAATGCCATATGCCACAAGCTGGATGGATCTAGATATTGTTAGACTGAGTGAAGTCAAGTCAGACAGAGAAGGAGAACTATCAGATGGCATCCTTTATATGTGGAATCTAAAAAGAAATGATACAACTGAACTTATGAAAGAGGTGTTTCTGACAGAGAACGAACTTATGTTTACACAGGGGCAAAGACAGTCAGGGAGTTTGGGATAAACATGTATACTCTGCTATATTTAAACTATATAAACCAACAAAGACCTGCTGTATTAGCAGAGGAAACTCTGCCCAAAGTTATGTGGCAGCCTGGATGGGAGGGGAGTTTGGGGGGGGAAATGGATACATGTATATGGATGGCTGAGTCCCTTTGCTGTCCACCCGAAACTATCACAACATTGTTGATCAGCTATAGTCCAATACAAAATAAAAAGTTTTAAAAAGGGAGCGGGGACTACATTTAAACAACTCAAAGGGCAAAGAGGAGCCACTGGAATTTTAAGCCGGGGGATAGTGCTGGGGTAGTTTTTCATTATTCCCTCCACGTGCATTAAACTCACCACCCCCCTCCCCCCAACTCAGCATCTGCCTGCCCCAACCCCCGCACCGCCAGTTTCCACGGCTCCCCACTGTTGAGGACACTCCCTAGATGCTCCTGGTCGGGGGTCCACATGGGACAGCCCTGCCCCTTCCTCCACACGGAGCCCAACGCTGACAGCACAGTGCTTCCTGCACCCCTCCACCCAGACCACACAACTCCTCCCCAGGAGACAGTTTCATGAAGCCACTTCCCACCTCAAGAAGGAAAGCAAATATAAAACAGACCCAAGATAGTGTGGGTCTGAAAAGCTGAAAACCAGCCACCATAATTACAACTATTTTTATCCCTTGCCCAAAAAGGAGTAGCAGATCATTTTCCAAGTGTCTCTCTAAGGAGCTTCATATGTTCCATCTCAAGTGCTGCAGGCTCCAGAGATGCCACCATAAACGAGGCTGTAGCAGGAACGGAGCCAAAGAGAAATCCTAGGGTGGAGACACGGAGCGAAAGCAGGGCCTGTGGTAGCATCATCCGTGGAGGGCAGGGGCCACACCACGAGATGGAGAAGAGACGCCCAAAGATCCACGAGAGGGACCAGGAGACGGGCAGGGACATGCGCGAGCTAACAAGGCTGGGATGTGGGCGCGTCCACGCAGGATCCTGGCTGTCCCCGCTCCACACCCCTGGCCAGCGGCACTGGGTGACGAAGGGCCAGGGACCTGCAAGGAAGAGGTCCTACTCGGCGAGAAGGGCACGCTGCCCCAAGGGGAACCTTCCCCTCTGCTACCCTGGGAGGGTCGCCTGAGCACAGGACGGTTGGGGACACACGACAAGCAAAAGAGGCATCAGAAGAAGCCATCTAAGCCAGTGCTTGGGCTTTCAGCAGAGACTAAATCAGCCACAATTTCTTCCTATTATCCCTCCTCATCCCTTCATTAAGTCCCTCAGGCTTGACAAGCTCAGAGCTAGCATGCTGGGCAATGCTTTCATCGCCATCATCCCCCTCAGAGTGAAAAGTTGAACCAGCCAGTTAGGAAGGTCTGGCTCCTGCTTCTAGCTAACATGATGCGAAAAGCACTAACTCGAGTCAGACAGTCAAGGCCATAACCTCATTCAATGTGTGAAGCCCGGTGACCGCGGGCAGGTGGCTTATCATCTCCACGCCTCAGTTCCCTCATCTGCAAAGGTGCAGCTATAGTTTTTTCAGTAGTCATGTACAGATGTGAAAGTTGGACCATAAAGAAGGCTGAGCATTAAAGAATTGACATATTCGAT
The DNA here is from genome assembly GCF_023699985.2 of Odocoileus virginianus. Lineage (NCBI taxonomy): Eukaryota > Metazoa > Chordata > Mammalia > Artiodactyla > Cervidae > Odocoileus > Odocoileus virginianus. The sequence continues at coordinate 10,603,601 of NC_069706.1, read as the reverse complement.
CTGTGGTGTTGGAGAAGACTTTTGAGAGTCCCTTGGACTACAAGGAGATCCAAGCAGTCAATACTAAAGGAAATCAACCCTGAGTATTCACTGAAGGACTGAAGCTGTAGCTCTAACACTGTGGCCACCTGATGCAAAAAGCCAACTCATTAGAAAAGATCCTGATGCTGGGAAAGGTTGAGGGCAGGAGGAGAAGGGGGTGACAGAGGATGACAGATGGGTTGGATGGCATCACCGACTCAACAGACACAAGTTTGAGCAAACTCCAGGAGAGGGTGAAGGACAGGGAGGCCTGGCGTGCTGCGATCCATGGGATCACGAAGAGTTGGACACCACTTAGTGACTGAACAACAACAAAAGATGCAGCAGACATTAGATCATACAGTCCAACGTGACACAGTGAGCACAGGGCCGAGAAAGAGAACAAGCCCTCAACTTAGGCTGACCGCTCCTACCATCACTGTCGCCGATGTCAGGGCGTGCTTCTAAGAAAATGTCACCAAGAGCCTAAGAGAGGTCACAGAGTATGAAGCACATAACAGACCCTCACAAAACACTGGGGGGCAGGGGGGAGAAATTCTCCAGGACCAACAATCTAATTTCTTCCACCAATAAACTTCAACTAAAGACTAAATGGAGAGGGGACTTCCTTGGTGGTCCAGTGGTTGAGAATCTGCCTTCTAGAGCAGGGGGTGTGGGTCGGCTCCTTGGTCAGGGAACTAAGACCCCAGACGCTGCAGGGCAACTGAGCCCATGAGCTGCAACCATGCATCACAACGAAGACCAGCAGCAGCCAAAGTAAAATAAAAATAAATAAAATCAATTTTTAAAAAAGCAGGGAGAGGAGAGAGAAAACAGTTGGGAAATCTATAGATTCAAAGAGGCTGAAGGGGTCTACTAACAGATCACAATGTGTGGATAGACCCCGTTTGGAACCCTATCCAAGAGTTTGCTTTTGAAGTGAAAATGTGAACATTGACCAGATATTTGATAATGTTAAGAAATTATTGCTAATTTTTGGGAGTGATATCATAGGATTTTCTTTTTTCTTTGAAAAAGCAGAAGGGCCCTTAGGCTTTATTAGAGACAATTTCCCAAATACTTTGGGAGGAAAACAACATTTTGTCTTGGATGAGCCTCAGTGTATCGAAGAGCAGCTGGGGAAGGCGGGGGAGGCATGGACAAAGCCAGACTGGCTGTGACTTGGCCACTGTTGCAGCTGGGCGACCAGCACCTGAAGGCTCATTATATTCTTCTGTCTATTCTTACATTCCAAGTTTCCATAATATTTTAAATAAGGGAAGAGAAACTGAAGAAGAAAGAATATATATATGTACATATACATACATATTTATGTATGTATTCATACACACATATACATACATATTCTTCCCTGCTGGCTCAGACGGTAAAGCACCTGCCCTACAATGCGAGAGACGCGGGTTCGATCCCTGGGTTGGGAAGATCCTCTGGAGAAGGAAATGACAACCCACTCCAGTACTCTTGCCTGGAAAATCCCATGGGTGGAGGAGCCTGGTAGGCTACAGCCCATGGGGTCGCAAAGAGTCAGACACGACTGAGCAACTTCTCTTTCACTATATATATACATACCTGTATGTATAACTGAATCGCTATGCTGTACACAAAATAAGTAGTTTGAAGAAAGGGACTGCCTATGACCTTTATCGTGGAACTAGCTCACACGTGCACAAGGGCACAGGGAAGCCTGGAAACCACGCCTCCTTATCTCCCACCTGCTTCATTCCCAAGGGGCAGCGCAGTGGTGCTGGGGACAGGGCTGCGGCTGATACTAACGGGAATTAATGCAGAAAGCCAAGCAAACGGGAGGAAGACCTGGGCTTAGCCATCTCCCATGCATCAGGTGCTACGGTTCCTTCCTCAGCAAAGTGAAGAGGGCGAACAGAAAGCCAGAGGCCCTGCAATACTGTTAGTCATAAGAAATAGGAGGAGAAGTGGGCGGCAGAGGATGACATGGTTAGATAGCATCACCGACTCAAAGGACATGAATTTGAACAAACTTTGGGAAATAGTGAAGGACAGGGAAGCCAGGTGTGCTGCAAGTCCGTGGGGTTGCAAAGAGTTGGATACAACTTCATGACTGAACACACATAAGAAATATACATTTGGTCTTGGGCCACAGTTCTCAGTTCCCAAAACCCTTAGAATTTCTTAAGTGTTGAAAATGAACACTTAGAAAGAACACTTAGAACGCCTTAGAAAGGCGTCTTTTGTTACATCAATGAGGTGACTTTGAGAATCACCTAATGATGGGGACTGGGAGCCAGAAGAACCAACCCCGATTAGAGGGTTAGAACTTCCTGTCCTACCTCCTGGGCTCCAGGGAGGGGAGAGGGGCCGGAGGTTGAGTCAATCATCTGTGGTCAATGATCTCATCACTCCTGCTCTGTAAGGAAGCTTCTGTTTTTAATGGACAGGACGGGGTTCTGAAAGCCTCCAGGCTGGTGAACACATGGGTCTGGGGAGAGCAGAGTAGCTGGAGAGGGCATGGATGCCCTACACTCTTTCCCCACATCTTGTCCTATGTGTCTCTTCCATCCGGCTGTTCCTAATTTACATTATTCTACAATAAACCAGATATCTGGTGAGTAAAATGTCTGAGTTCTGTGAGCTACTCTAGCACATTAGGGCTTTCCTGGTGGCTCAGATGGTAAAAAATCTGCCTGCAATGCAGGAGACCCGGGTTCAATCCCTGGGTTGGGAAGATCCCCTGGAGAAGTGGACGGCAACCTACTCCAGTATTCTTGCCTGGAGAATTCCATGGACAGAGGAGGCTGGAGGGCTACAGTCCATGGGGTCAAAAAGAGTCGGACACTACTGAGTGACTAGCGTGCACACGCACACACACACACCTTTTACAGATAGGGCTTCCCAGGTGGCGCTAGTGGTAAAGAATCCTCCTGCCAATGCAGGAGATGCAAGAGCCTGGGGGTTTAATCCCTGGGTCAGGAAGATCCCCTGGAGAGGGAGATGGCAACCCACTCCAGTATTCTTGCCTGGAGAATCCCATGGACAGAGGAGCCTGGCAGGCTACAGTCCACTGGATTGCAAAGAGTCAGACATGATTAAGCAAGCGGCTGAGCACATCTTTTATAGATACAGCTTGAAATACTTAGGAGTGGAAAGAGATGAAAACTCAAAATACCACGAGAAACTGGAGAGTAGGACGAGATAGAGATGAAGCAAGACTGGCCAGGAGTTATTACACCAACTGTCAAAGCCAAATTATGGGTGTTTGGAAGCTGATGAAACGCTTCCATTTTGGTACCTTTCTAAAATAAAAAGATTTTGAGAACTCCTTGGAGATTTGGCCTTGTTAGTCATTCACACTTTATTGGGAATTATCCCTAGCCCTCCAGAAAGGAGGATTCCTCACCAGTCTTCATTCACACATAACAACTGCACTTCAATACCCAGTTTTGAAGGGTAAGCAATCTTTCTTCCCCTTAGGAAGTGAGAGCATAGTCTCAATCCACCCAGCAACATGGAATATTAAAACACAAAAACAAACCCACATCAAATGCTTCATTTTGAGGAAAAGTTTAATGGATATCTCAGCTCAGAGTTTGGTACTCTGAACCCTTACACAGAACCCAGGCTTTTATTTAAAAGTCTGTTTTTGTTTTTATAAAAATGACTCTCAGATCCATCAAGAGTGTTGAAACCCATTGGTGCTGATTTATGAAGCCGGCGCTGCTGGTATAACTCCTCCCAAGGTCCTGGCTGCTTCAGGAACTCTTCCGTTTTATTAAAATGATGATTACATTCACAGTTCTCCACAGCATGTGATTATGAATGTATTTTTTACCAGCTTGATGCTTAAGCTTACTTCTCCATTAATAGTAACTCTGCCTTTATAATGAGAACAAATGCCACTAATACACATTTATTTCACCCATGAGCAAAAATTCAGGGACTAACTACATTCACACAGTAAATGATAAGTATCCTATAATTTGAAAAATCAATCAACAGCTAGCTGAGTCCTTCCACACAGGAGGAAGTAAAGATCTGTTTGCTGAGGACGGACTGGCAGCATCGTACACAGCACACAGGCAGGCATACAGCGGGGAAGCGGGGGCTGTGAGCAAGACTTAGGACAGCGTGGAGAAGGCAGAACAAAGGAGCCTGGACAGACAGACAGGAAAGGGAAAGGCATCTGCGCATCACAGACACTTATGAAGCTTCATATCAACTAAGGCAGCGGTCCCCAACCTTTCTGGCACCAGAGACCGCTTTCATGGAAGATAATTTTTCTATAGACCGGGGATTGGGGGGTGACGATGGTTTGGGGATGATTCAAGTGCATTACATTTACTGTGCACTTTATTTCTATTATTGCTACATCCACTCCACCTCAGATCATCAGGCATGAGACCTCAGAGGTCGGGGACCCCTGAGCTAAGGTACTTTGGACGTAAGTAACAGAGACAGATTCTAAGCTGAGCTACAAAGGAATTACTGTCAACAGTCAGGAAGTTGGGAGCACTTGGCCCAGAGAAGGAAATGAAGCCAGAATAGCTCTGGCCAGTTCACACAGGAACAGAGAGTCCTCAGGACTTGGCTGTTGAATAAATGGCCTCTCAAGCATTCTCGGCATTCTTGGTCAATTCGGGAGCTAAAGCCCCAAGTGCCAGGGCTCAGCTCACAGGCCTGCCCCCGGGCCTAAGGAGGGCAGGGCTTACCCCCCAACTGGGATGGCAGGACACGGTGGGGCCACCATTCCTCCGAAGAACATCGGCGTAGAAGGGAGAAAGCAAGCACAAGGGAACCTCCTGTCCACTCCAGGCACTGAAGCAGATTCTTTACATTTAATCCTCAAAGCAACCCTACCAGGAGGTATTACCTGCCCAAGTTTACTGACAGCAACACTGAGGTTCAGAGAGGTCAGGTGACCTGCTCAGGGGTACATGGTGGTGAGGGGGCCAAGCTGAACTCAGTCTGATGCAGGATACCTGTGCTCTCCAAGCCACCAGGCTACAGGAGGCGATGTGGGTCCAAAATCTGAATGCCACCAATATTCTCCATTTTTCCTGATGGCAACTGCTAGGAAAAAAGTGGGAAATGAGTCCAAATCAAGAGAACTGTATTTGAAAGGGTTAAAGAAGAGTCTTAGAGCAGATCTGTCTTGGACATGTCCAGTATCTTTTATCCTCAATGCCCTTGGTGAGAACAAATCCATTCCCTCTGATGCCGAGATCTTCAGGAGGGATGGGAAGCGGACAAAAGAAATTTCTGAGCATCGTCACTGGCAGTCACAAAGAAAAGGGGAAGAACATTTGAGAAGCTCCGATTAGACATCCAAACTGCAAAACTGCTGAAGACAAAGTTCAAGGAGCCCATGAGGCAGGTGCCACTCTATGCCTGCACCTCTGGCCCTTCAAACCTGATTCTTAATGATCATAATGGACGCGTCTTCCTCACCCCCCACCCAGAACAGGAGCTTCCCCAGAGGCAGGTACTGTGTCTTGTTCATCTGTGTAACCTACACCGAGGAGCCTTGGCTATTCAGATGCTACCCACGGATGAAACATCAATGACTTTGCAATCAAAAATGGAGAAAAACTCAGTCTAGGGAAGAAGAAGCCATTTGAGGAACATCTCTGCTTCAGACACATCTCTGTTGGCTCACTTTCTAGAGTCATCAATTCTACTGCTCCTGGGGGAAGGGAAGCCGCTGAAGGTGGAGAACAGGAAGCTGAAGGCTGGACACTGAGTAAATATGTGCTGGATGAGTGGGTACCGCCCATCTGTCACTCAAAGTCCCCTCCAGACTCTCCAAGCTAAAACTCCCCCTAAAACTGACAGCCAGAAAAACGTGCGCCTCCTCCAAAGAGCCCTGATTCCTCTTACTAGATACGGAATCCCCTCCACCAGGATGCTCTGAGTGGAAGGCATGCCCTGTACAATTCCCCCCTCACCCTGAGCGGCGAGCGCAGTCCATCCGTCACTCTTTGAACATGACCCTGAGTAGCTAAACCCACTTGATTGGCTGTCGTCCCATTCAATACTTATAAAGCTCCTACTGTGCGCTGGAGCCGAACTGGGCAATGAACATACCCTGAAAAAGTCAACAGCCACAGGTCGCCAGAGGAGCTCCCAGCCTGGCATTCTCCCATAAGTCGTTTCAGAAGCAGGTTGGTACCAGAGCAGATAGAACGAATTTCTTCCTCATGTGGTAAGAGAGGGTGTGAGCGAGGCCCCCTCCAGCAGGTTCAAAATCGCTGATGGGCCACACATCTGTCAGCTACCACTGGGGACCCCCCTCATCTCCCTCCATGCCTGGCTCTCTGGGACCACTGCCTAGCCTTTCTCTTCAAAAACTCTTCCTCAGGGAGCCCGGCCTTCCAGTGCACAGCAAGAAGATGGGTCTGGGCCCTGGGGCTAGACGGCCTGAGGGACTCGAACTCAGCCCTGCTTCTTATCAGCGGAGGAACTCCAGATAAGCTACCTCACGTCTCAAAATCTCATGAGTGGACAGCAGCTTCCTCAAGGAACTCGGCTGAGGACCGCGAGGGTTCACAGACGTGACGTCACAGCACAGCCAGGAGAAATCAAAGTGCATGCTGCCAGCGGGCGGCCAGGATCACCGTGGCTCTTACATGACGTTTGATATTAGTATTCTTCCCTGCCAGATTAACCTACACCTGCCAGGACTCTCTTCCATCCTGTTTTCAAAAGCTGACCATCACAGGGGTCAGGAACCATCCTTGCACACTCCTCCAGCCCGGGGCCCCTGAGTCTCACCAGCCACTATGTATCCTGTTGCTCCGGGTTCTGTGCTTTTGGTCCAACTGTGTGCAGGTGGGCGGAATGGTTTTCATGCTTTGAAAGACACTTAGAGAAAGAAGGTTCGGGAACTCCCATTTCATTGGGATGAATCAGAGGAGAGTCATTCAATTGTTGGGGTGTTTTAAATAGTCACATTACTTCAAACGAAATGTTTTTACTTCTTTTGCCCTTTGGAAATGCAAAGAGCAGCACGTGGACTCTTCCCCCGCATCCTTTCATTACTCCACTCCAACGTGGGTTTACAACTCCTTCTAGGTAAAAACCGACCCATTAATAAAATGACAGACAAGCATCACGAAGAACGGGCCAACAGAGAGGGTTTGGTAAAAGTCGTGATAAAACGCAGCTCGAAGGCTATTCACAAATGCAAGATGGGTGACAGGACCTCACTTGGCAAACAAAAACAATGAGAAATCAGTGCAGGGTAGTGAATGCCACGGGAGGACCATCTCCAGTCCAACTCCACCTCTCACTGAGCCCACTGACTCCTCTTCTGCCAAGGGTAACAAAGGCAGGGAGAAGGTTTGAGGCTGGCACGGTAAACCTCCTACCCCGGCTGCCACTCCCTCTGATGGAGGAGTTCAACACCGAGCTCTCTCGCAGGCAACAAGAGCAACGATGTCAGGGGCTGGGACACCAACTTCACATCAGATACCTAGATCTTCCCCACCCGTCAGTGCTGGAACACAGTGAGGTGGTGAGACCCTCTCACAGTCACAGCGGGTGGGGACAGGGCACCCAATGAACACCTAATCAACCAGCCAACCAACTGAGCAGTCAGCCCATGAATGGACCGTGGTGCTTCCTCAGTCAGTCAGGCAGTTACTTCCTCCTGACCCCCTTTTGCAAGCTCAAGCTTCTGATCGCCGCCCCAGGCCCAGAGTCCAAAGGAATCCAGGGACAAGAGCGCTGGCCTCTATGCTTGGCGGGTCTGACGACATCCTCACAAGTGGACAACTTGTCCTGGCTTCCCTGAAGGGACAGGAGCTCCCGACCCCTTTCCCTCCGGCCAGAACCCTTCACCCTTCATAGCTCAGTGGCCCTTCATTCACTCAGCAACCAGAGACGTCCCTGTCCCAGGAGAATGGCAAATACTTTCTTTCAAGGACTGTTTAGCTAATTTGGCAACAAACGGTCAGTGAGAATACAGAGATGGAAGACAGCCTCTGCCACCCAGAGACTCAGAGTCCGCCAGTTCCTGAGGGTAAGGGTCTTGCTCCTCTCTCCACCTGGGCTTTCCTCCACCAGCCAACTCTAGTCTCATGACCCCACAGAATGGGGGTCCACGGATGGGCGTGGTGGTGGCAGAGACCCTCCAGGTGTTAGGGGAACCACTGACCGAAACCACCCACCCTGGCCAGGCCCCATAGTAACTCACCTGCATGAGTTATCTTAAGCAGGAGGTCCTGGGAAGGAACACGGAACTAACAAGCTACCACCATCCGGAAGAATTCGGGAAAGGTCAAAAGGAAAGAGGAGACACCAGCCCACAAGTCCCACCAACCTTCCAGAATGTGTCCCACTGGAATCCTTCTTGGCTAAGTAATACACACACCACTAGGAAGGTCCCAGAGTCAGAGAGACTGGCCAGAGACAGCCCAGAAACTAACTGTATCATGTGATTCTAGCAGTCCACTGCATCCATATTATCCCATTTCTCAGCACAAAGTTGTATATGATATTCTCTGTTTTAAATATTCTCCAAATCCAACTGTTTTATTATTCTTCACATGATATATGTTTTCTCTCTTACCACAGGTTTCTCATCAATGATATCTTTCAAAGAACCACGTCTTAGGTTTCTGTATCAATTACAACCATTTTATGTTGTTTGTTGGTGGGGGAGGTGGTGGGGAAGTGTCCACTGGTTGTTTTTCTAACATCTGTCTAACATGCTGGGCCCCTGTCTAAAAAGTCCTCTAAGCAGCCAACATCGGGGATGCACATCGACACCATCAGCCTCACCTCGATGAGTTTTCTTTCATAGGAGCTTGCAAGTTCCTCGGCGACTTCTCCGGGCTTCTGCTCAGGGACGGTAACTTCTCCATCAACATTCCAAAGATTTGGGACGACTTTTAGGAAAAGAAAGAATTCCATAAGTAACTTAATCAACCATAAGTCCCTCAATTAAAACAATTTTTTTTTCTTCTTTTCCAAATGGTTTCTCTGGAAAGAAAGCTCTTGCTAAAGAAGAAGAAAAAAAATCACAGTTACTAACTACTTCCACATTGCATCATTTTCACACAAATACAATAAAGTGAATGATAAGCTGTATTTAAAAATGGAATAACTGTCCTCGAGATAGATGCACAGAAGTCTAGGGAACGATCTTGTCACTACTTTCCATTTCAGGGAAAACAGATGATGCTTTGGCAAGATACAAGAGCCTACATGTGCATCTTCTATGTTGGTTAATTTTCTTTTTCTTCAACAAAAAAGTTTTTCAGGGAGGTAGTACCTGCCTACAGCATGAAGTGAAATGGCAGTAGGGCTGCTCAGGTAGCACTTAGAATCAAAGAAGCTTCTGGAAAAACTCCAAAGCCAGTGCACAATGACAATGCAAAGACATCTCCACGAGATACTGGCTCTCAGATCAGCACAAGAATTAGCACAGTACTGTAGGAAACTTTCACACTGTTCTCCATAATGACTTCAGCAATTTGCACTCCCACCAGTGGTGTAGGCGGGCTCCCATTCTCCAACAACATCTTCAGCATTTGCTCTTGGTAGACTTACTGATGGCCATTTTGACTGTTCTGATTTGCATTTCTATAATAATTAGTGATATTGAGCTTCTTTTCATGTGCCTGTTGACCATCTGTATGTCTTCCTTGGAGAACTATCTGTTTAGGTCTTCAGCTCATTTTTGATTGGGCTGTTTTTTCAATATTAAGCTGTATGAGCTAAAGATGGAGTTACCATAGGATCCTGCAATTCTAGATTCTGGGCATCTACCCAGAGGAAACTTTTAAGTTGAAAGGATACATGCATCCGAATTGACAGCAGCTTGATTTACAACAGCCAGGACATGGAAGCAACCTAAATGTCCATTGGCAGATGAATGGTAAAGAAGACGGGGTACATATACAAATGAAATACTATTCAGCCATAAAAAGGAATGAAATAATGCCATTTGCAGCAAGACGTTTGGACCTAGAGACTGCCATACTAAGTACAGTAAGTCACACAGAGAAAGACAAATGTCATAGGGTATCATTTATATGTGGAATCTAAAAAACTGAGGCACATCACATGAACTTCTTAGCAAAACAAAAATAGATTTTTTTTTCAAAGTCACTTATGATTACCAAAGGTGGTAGTTCAGTGGTGGGTATATCAGGAGTTTGGGATTAACATATATATATGACTGTATATAAAACAGGTAAACAACAAGGGCCTACTGTATAATACAAGGAGCTACATTCACTATCTTAAAATTACCTGTAATGGAAAAAAATTTGAAAAGAAAGATAAATATGTACAACTGAATTATTCTGCTATATCCTTGAAGCTAACACAACACTGTAAATCAACTACACTTTAATAAAAAAAATCTGCACAGTTGATGCCCATAGAAACTGCTTCTACAATAGAAACTGATAAAATATGACAGAAGTAGATAAAACCTGGAAAAGAGCCAGATAATTCCAAGTTAAATAGGAGAACAAAAGTAGGAAAAATGCCCACAGGAGCAGTTAAGAAGATCCAGTGGTGTGATTTAAGACTGCAGACTCGCGCCAGGTCTGAAAACAAGCATCAGGGATGCAGAGGCCTGTGTGTCCTGAGATGAGACTCCTGGATGCTCCAATCAAGTGTGATGACATGGAAATGAAGCAAAACAGGAAGCTACGCCTAGTCCTCCGACCACTGGGACGTGGGAGGCATGGATGCGGGTCAGGCACTCAGGCAGAAGTCAACACTGGGAAAGACTAAGCAAAGTAGGAGTGGCTTCTGGGCCTGAACTGTTCGGTGGCTCCACCTTCAGCCCCTCATGGAACCTCCATCAGGCTACAGCTGGTCCGGGCATCTGATTGACCACACAGAACATGCTGGAATAAAACCGTAAGGGATTTCCCATCAGGAAGCTTCCATAAGCCTCTTATTCTTATCCATCAGAGGGCAGACAGAATGAAAACCACAATCACTGAAAACTAATCAAACTGATCACATGGATCACAGCCTCATCTAACTCAATGAATCTATGAGCCATGCTGTGTAGGGCCGCCCAAGATGGGCGGGTCATGGTGGAGAGTTCTGACAAAACTCGGTCTACTGGAGAAGGGGATGGCAAACCACTTCAGTATTATTGCCTTGAGAACCCCATGAACAGTATGAAAAGGCAAAAAGATACGACACTGAAAGATGAACTCCCCGGGTCGACAGGTGCCAGATATGCTACTGGAGAAGAGGGAGAAATAACTCCAGAAAGAATGAAGAGAGAGAGCCAAAGCAAAAACAACGCCCAGCTGTGGATGTGACTGGTGATGGAAGTAAAGTCTATTGCTACAAAGAACAATACTGCATAGGAACCTAGAATGTTAGGTCCATGAACCAAGGTAAACTGGATGTGATCAAACAGGAGATGGCAAGACTGAACATCAACATTTTAGGAACCAGTGAACTAAAATGGACCGGAATGGGTGAATTTAATTCAGATGACCATTATATCTACCACTGTGGGCAAGAATCCCTTAGAAGAAATGGAGTAGCCATCACAGTCAACAAAAGAGTCTGAAATGCAGTACTTGGGTACAATCTCAAAAATGACACATGATTTCTGCTTGCTTCCAAGACAAGCCATTCAATATCACAGTAATCCAAGTCTATGACCGAAATCACTAAAGCTGAAGAAGTTGAAGGTGAACGGTTCTATGAGGACCTACTAGACCTTCTAGAACTAATACCAAAAAAAGGAAAAAAATGTCCTTTTCATCATAGAGGACTGGAATGCAAAAGTAGAAAGTCAAAAGATACCTGGAGTAACAGGCAAGTATGACCTTGGAGTACAAAATGAAGCAGGGCAAAAGCTAACAGAGTTTTGCCAAGAGAACACACTGATCATGGCAAACACCCTCTTTCAACAACAGAAGAGAAAACTCTACACATGGACATCACCAGATGGTCAACACCAAAATCAGACTGGTTATATTCTTTGCAGCCAAAGATAGAGAAACTCTATACAGTCAGCAAAAACAAGACCAGGAGCTGACTGAGGCTCAGATCATGAACTCCTTATTGCCAAATTCAGACTTAAACTGAAGAAAGTAGGGAAAACCACTATACCATCCAGGTAAGACCTAAATCAAATCCCTTATGATTATACAGTGGAAGTGACAAATGGATTCAAGGAATTAGATCTGACAGAGTGCCTAAAGAACTATGGACGGAGGTTCATGACATTGTACAGGAGGCACCATCCCCAAGAAAAAGAAATGCAAAAAGGCAAAATGGCTGTCTGAGGAAGCCTTACAAATGTCTGAGAAAAGAAGAGAAGCAAAATGCAAAGGAGAAAAGGAAAGATATACCCATCTGAATGCAGAGTTCCAAAGAATAGCAAGGAGAGATAACAAGGTCTTCCTTAGTGATCAATGAAAACAAATCAAGGAAAACAATAGAATGGGAAAGACTATAGATCTCCAGAAAATCAGAGACACCAAGGGAACAATGTCATGCAGAGATGGGCACAATAAAGGACAGAAATGGTAGGGACCTAACAGAAGCAGAAGATATTAAGAAGAGGTGGCAAGAATACATAGAAGAACGGTACAAAAAAGATCTTCATGACCCAGATAACCACGATGGTGTGATCACTCAGCTAGACTCAGACATCCTGAAATGCAAAGTCAAGTGGGCCTTAGGAAGCATCACTACAAACAAAGCTAGTGGAGGTGATGGAATTCCAGCTGAACTATTTCAAATCCTAAAAGATGATGCTGTGAAACTGCTGCACTCAATAATGCCAGCAAATTTGGAAAACTCAGCAGTGGCCAGAGGACTGGAAAAGGTCAGTTTTCACTCCAATCCCAAAGAAAGGCAATGCTCAAACTACCACACAATTGCACTCATCTCACACGCTAGGAAAGTGATGCTTAGAATTCTCCAAGCCAGACTTCAGCAATACGTGAACCGAGAACTTCCAGATGTTCAAGCTGGCTTTAGAAAAGGCAGAGGAACCAGAGAGCAAATTGTCAACATCCGCTGGATCATCAAAAAAGCAAGAGAGTTTCAGAAAAACATCTATTTCTGCTTTATTGACTATGCTAAGGCCTTTGACTGTGGGTTCACAATAAACTGTGGAAAATTCTGAAACAGATGGGCATATCAGACAGCTTGACTTGCCTCTTGAGAAACCTGTATGCAGGTCAGGAAGCAACAGTTAGAACTGGACATGGAATAACAGACTGGTTCCAAATAGGAAAAGGAGTAAGTCAAGGCTGTATATTGTCACCCTGCTTATTTAACTTATATGCAGAGTACATCATGAGAAACACTGGGCTGGAAAAAGCACAAGCTGGAATCCAGATTGCTGGGAGAAATATCAATAACCTCAGATATGCAGATACCACTACCCTTATGGGAGAAAGTGAAAAAGAACTAAAGAGCCTCTTGATGAAAGTGAAAAAGGACAGTGAAAAAGTTGGCTTAAAACTCAACATTCAGAAAACTAAGATCATGGCATCTGGTCCCATCACTTCATGGCAAATAGATGGGGAAACAGTGGAAACAGTGGCTGATTTTATTTTTCTGGCCTCCAAAATCACTGCAGATGGTGACTGCAGCAATGAAATTAAAAAACGCTTACTCCTTGGAAGGAAAGTTATGACCAACCTAGACAGCATGTTAAAAAGCAGAGACATTACTTTGTCAAAAGGTCCGTCTAGTCAAGGCTATTGTTTTTCCAGTGGTCATGTATGGATGTGAGAGTTGGACTGTGAAGAAAGCTGAGCTCCAAAGAATTGATGCTTTTGAACTATGGTGTTGGAGAAGACTCTTGAGAGTCCCTTGGACTGCAAGGAGGTCCAACCAGTCCATCCTAAAGGAGATCAGTCCTGGGTGTTCACCGGAAGGACTGATGCTGAAGCTGAAACTCCAATACTTTGGCCACCTGATGCGAAGAGCTGACTCATTTGAAAAGACCCTGATGCTGGGCAAGATTGAGGGCAGGAGGAGAAGGGGACGACAGAGGATGAGATGGTTGGATGGCATCACCGACTCAATGGACTTGAATTTGAGCAAATTCTGGGAGATGGTGAAGGACAGGGAAGCCTGGCGTGCTGCAGTCCATGAGATTGCAAAGGTCAGACACGACTTAGCAAATTAACAAGGACAACACAACAGAGACACAATAAAGAGTAAGTACTGATTTTTTTAAAGTCTTTCTAAAGGCGCCACCCTTACAGAAAAAGAGAATCAAAGAAAACATAACAAAATTTCAAAAGCTGAGAAGCAGACCAGCAACTGGTGAATAATTTGACAGACCTGAGAAAATTTCATTCTCAGCGGCAAGTAGGCAACTCCAAAATACACTGTTTAAAATGAACAACTTGCTTAAACTGCTGAACAAGACACTTCCAGGAGTAAGGGTGAACACCAGCTAACAGTCCAAAGAAGGGATTAACAAATCGGTCTTAAGAAGCAACTAGCAGATGACTAACGGGCTTATTCTTTGGAAATGGTGGGGGGAAAGAAAAAGTAGCTGTGCCTGAATTGAAGGTAGAGGTATCTTACTGACAATAGAGATAAAAACAATACGTAATAAACTTTTGAAGTTCTCCCAATTTTCTCCCCTTCGCAACTCCCAGTGTGTTAGTCACTCAGTCGTGTCCAATTCTTTAGGACCCCATGGACTATAACCTACCAGGCTCCTCTGTCCGTGGATTTCTCTAGGCAAGAAAACTGGTGTGGACTGCCATGCCCTTCTCCAGGAGATCTTCCTGACCCAGGGAGTGAATGTGGGTCTCCCACATTGCAGGCAGATTCTTTACCATCTGAGCCACCAGGGGAGCCCCCACCAACCCACCCACCTTGCAGAGCAGCAGGCATATACCTCTAGGCAAGGGAACAGATAGCACAATCCTAAGAATCTACCAGCCAAAGAGAAAAGACCTAAAAGGGCTCAACGTGGCAGGCTTTTCAGGGAAATGGCACAGCCCCATCTCCCCACCTGGAAACAATCAGGGATGGTTTTTAATCTGTGTTTTAGTGCCCCACTCTTGCATGTGAGAAGACAGTCAGGAATCACCTTATATTTGAGGCAAGCCCCTAAAATGAAAGACAGAGACTCGAATAAACAAAGAGAGAAATCAAGCTGTAGGAAAGGAAAATTATTAAGCAAGAAGAACACTTCAAAAGCAAACTATGTGTCATACTCCCAGAGAGAGGAGAAGGGGCAAGTTGAGAAATAGGAGAGAAGGATACTTGAATAAAAAACCCACAGGGTGTAAGAAAGCACTTTGGAAAGCAAAACCATGACAGCAGAAATGCAACACCAGGCACAAGGGGATAGAAGGTAAAGAAGCTTCTAGAGAGCAGAGCCAAAGGATGACAAAATAGAGTAAAAGAGGAAATCATGAATTACCAAGTGAGAAGAGCTCAAGAAAGGAAAAAGTAAAATAACAGAGGAGGAGGAAGTCAAAGACACAATTCAGGAAATGTCCCAGAACCAAAATGCACCAGACATGAGTGCTGAGGTCGCAGAGCTCACCACCATGAGGACATGCTTGATGATGAAAGATGATCCCCTGCTAACAGTGGATTTCCAGAACACAGGAGACGAACACGAGAGGGCGTAAGGGCCCAGAGTGGAAGGAAAATTTTTACAAAGGATAAAAAATGAGAAATGGCATAGGATTTCTAAACAGCATCAGTGTAAGCTAGAAAACAATAAAGAGCTATCTCCAACATCCTGAGGGGAATGATTTCCAACCTAGAATTAGCTACAGATCCAAACCACATGAGAAATGCTAAGGACGTTTATAGACAAGCAACCTCTCAAAAACTTTATCTCCCACCCAAAGAAGAGAAGAAATCTAAGATGAGGAACACAGAGATGCCAAGATATAGGGGATCCAACACAAAAGCGAGTGTGAGGAAATCCTTCATGACAACTCAAGTAGAGGAAACTCACAGGGCCATCATGGATAAATGGATAAACAAAGTGTAGTGTGCCAACACAATGGGTCATTGTGTGCAAGTGTGAAAGTGAAAGCCATTCAGTCGTGTCTGACTCTTTGCAACCCATAGACTACAGTCCATGGACTACAGAATTCTCCAGGCCAGAATACTGGAGTGGGTAGCCTTTCCCTTCTCCAGGGAATCTTCCCAACCCAGGGATCGAACCCAGGTCTGCCGCATTGCAGGCAAATTCTTTACCAGCTGAGCCACAAGGGAAACCCAATGGATTATTATTCAGCTTTAAAAAGGAATGAAGTGTTGACTCATGTCACAATATGGCGGTGCCTTGAAAACACGATGCTGAGTGAAAAAAGCCAGACACAGAGGCCTCATACTGTATGATATCATGATATGTCCAGAGCAGGTACTGATTTCCAGAAGTTGGGAGGAAGGAGTGATGGGGAGTGATTGCTAATGAGTATTGGCTTTCTTTCTGGGGTGATAAAAATGTTCTAGAAAATGATGCTTGGACAATCTTGTACATGTACCAAAAAGCACTGACCTGTGCACTGAAAGGGGTGAATGGTACAGCAGATGAATTACACTGCAATAAAGGGGGAGTGAATCAGAGACTACAGATGCAAGGAGGAGTCAGTCTTCTCCCAGCTAAAGGTCGGAGGACTTCCAAGAGAGACCATCTCAGGATGACACTGATGACTCTAGTGTTTGAAAATACTGAGATTTATAAAACTGAGGGAGCATCTGGAGTTGAATTAGTGAAAAGTACACATAATACCAAAAAAATTTTAAAACTCCAAACAGTTAAGTATTAACTTTGAAGAAATGTAAAAGTTGTCCAAAAATACTGATCATGTATGTATCTCATGGCTGAGCTGTAGAGTGCATTTTTAGAGACATAATAATGTAATCATGGACCACTGATTGAACCAAAATGATTACATGACTGTGCTAGATTACATGACAACTGGAGGGTGTGTGTGTGTATGTTTGTGTGTATTCAAGTGTGTGTGTACACAGATACTCCAAGGGTGTGAAGGACCAGAGAATGCTAGCCTTCATCAAAGAAATCAATAAACAGGAGGAGAAGGGGACGATAGAGGATGAGATGGTGGGAAGGCATCACCAGCTTAATGGACATGAGTTTGAGCAAGCTCTGGGAGTTGGTGATGAACGGGGAAGCCTGGCATGCTGAAGTCCATCCAGTCACGAAGAGTCGGACACGACTGAGCAACTGAACTGAACAACTTTAAAAAAAAATTAACAAGAAGCAATAGACAAATTATTCAGAGATATCAAGGTAACTACTGAAAGAATCGGTTAAAAGCTTAAGTAGGAATTTGCTGGTGGCACAGTGGATAAGAATCCACCTGCCAATGGAGGGGACACAGGTTTGATCCCTGGTCCGGAAAAATTCTACATGCCTTACAGCAAGCAACTAAACCTGTGTGCCGTAACTACTGAAGCCTGTGGGCCTAGAGCCCGTGCTTGGCAACAAGAGAAGTCACTGCAATGAGAAGCTACGACGAAGAATAGCCCCCACTTGCTGCAACTAGAGAAAGCCTTCTCACCACAACGTAGACCCAGCAGAGACAAAAATAATAAATTAATTATTTTTTTTAAAAAAGGTTTAAAGTGTTTGCTTGTGAGCAGTGGGAAATAGGGGAAGATGGTGGCTGGAAGCATTAGGTCTTTTATCGACAAAGCTCATATTGTACTAAAACTCAATTCTCTGAAAAACTAAATTCAGTTTTATTTAGTGAAAAAAATCTTTAATCTTCAAATAAAAAGCTGAATGCATTTCCTCTAAGATCAAGAATAAAATAAGGATTCCCACTCGCCACTTCTGTTCGGCATAGCACTGGAAGTCCTAGTCATGGTAATCAGACAAGAAAGAGAAATAAAAGGAATCCAAATTGGAAAGGAAGAAGTAACACTATCACTGTTTGCTGATGACATGACATTATATATAGAAAATCCAGAAGATACCACTAAAAAACCACTAGAGTTCATTAATGAACTCAGTAAAGTTACAGAATACAAAAACAATATTCAGAAATCTACTTTATTTCTATACATTAATAATGAACTATAAAAAAAAGATAAATTTAAAAAATAATTCCCCTCACTGTCACATCAAAAAGAATAAAATACCTAGGAATAGATCTAGGCAAGGAGGTAAAAAATCTGTACTGAGAAAACTATAAAGCACCTACTGAAGAAATTGAAGACAACAAGAAGAGGTAGAAAGATACACTGTGTCCATGGACCAGAAAAACGAATGTTGTTAAAATGACCATAACACCCAAGGCAGTCTACAGATTCAATACAATCCTTATCAAAATACCAATGGCATTCTTCACAGAACTAAAATACTTCTAAAAATTTGTATGGAGATACAAAAGGCCCCAAATAAACAAAACAGTCTTAAGAAAGAACAGCGCTGGAGGAATCACACTCCCTTGATTTCAGACAATACCACAAAGCCACAGCAATCAAAACAGTATGACACTCACATAAAAAAGGACAGCAGGATCAACAGAACAGAAGAGAAAGCCCAGAAATAAACCCACACACTTTCGGTCAATTAATCTAAAGCAAAGGAGGCAGGAATATACAACGGGGAAAAGATAGTTTTTCCAACTAGTGATGCTGGGAAAACTGGACAGATACATGTATAAGAATGAAATTAGAACATTTTCTCATACCATGTACAAAAATAAACACAAAATGGATTACAGAACTAAATATAAGACCAGAAACTACAAAACTTCTAAAAGAAAACATAGGCAGAACACTGTTCAACAAAAAGTGTAGCAATATTTTTTCAATGTTCCTAAGGCAAAGGAAGCAAAGCAAAAAATAAACAAACGGGATCTAATTAAACTTAAAAGTTCAACAAAGGAAACCATCAGCTACAACAAAAAAGACAAGGTACCAAAAGGAGAACATATTTGCAAATAACCTAACCAATTTGTTATTTGTATCAGGACTTCCCTGATAGCTCAGCTGGTAAAGAATCCATCTGCAATGCAGGAGACCCTAGTTCGATCCCTGGGTCAGGCAGATCCGCTGGAGAAGGGATAGGCTACCCACTCTAGTATTCTTGGGCTTCCCTTGTGGCTCGGCTGGTAAAGAATCCTGCTACAATGCAGAAGACCAGGGTTTAATTCCTGGGTTGGGAAAATCCCCTGGAGACGGGAAAGGCTACCCACTCCAGTATTCTGGCCTGGAGAATTCCATGGACTGTATAGTACACACGGGGTCACAAAGAGTCAGGCATGACTAAGCAACTTTCACATAACCAATAAGGGGTTAATATCCAAAATATGTACACAGCTCTCTACAGCTCAATATCTAAAAAACAAACAACCCAATTTTAAAATGGTCAGAAGACCTAAATAGACATTTTTCAAAAAAAGATATACAGATGGCATACAGACACATGGAAAGATGCTCAACGTTGCTAATCATCAGAGAAATGAAAATCAAAACCACAGTGCAGCATCACCTCACCCCTATCAAAACAGCTAATCATCAAAAGACCACAAACAATAAATGCTGGTGGGAAAGTAAACTGGTGCAGCTTCTGTGGAAACAGTATGGAGGCTCCTCAAAAAGGTAAAAATAGAATTACCATATGATCCAGCAATTCCACTCCTGGATATATGTCCAAGGAAAATAAAAACACTAATTTGGGGGGAAAAAAAATACATACACCCCAGTGTTCAGAGCAGCACATTGTTTACAACAGCCAAGACATGGACACAGCCTAAGTGTCCATCAACAGATGAATGGAAGGAGATGTACCTCTACAGCTTACAGATTAATATCAGGAAAGTGAGGGGAGCCACCTCTCTACTGACAAGGTCAATCTGTGGTGAGGCACCAGAAGCCATTTGTCCCTTTAGCTGCAGTTTGTACAAGCATCACATCTGATCAGTGTGTTTTCAAGCCCAAAAGATTTCGTCTGCCACGGGAGCAAGAGAACATGCAGGTGTTCAAGGAAGGCAGCACAATAAAAGTGTGAGTAACATCAAGTCATATGAGAGCCAAAAACGGCAGCTTACAGCACCGCTTCCTCCTCTCCGCACATCCTCCAGCAAACCAGTCACCTTGGAGAGGGTAACTGGGATTGAATCCTGCACGTCAAATCTGAACAACAGATACACACCTCTGTGACTGATTGCACTTCACGCTTGTTGTTGCTGTTTTAAGATATCCGTTTCCTGAGAGTGATCTATTAGTCTGGGCACAGAAAGACAACTCAAAGGCTCAGAAGGAAACAATCTGGGTCCAAAAGAGCTCACTCTGAATTCTAGAATAGAAGTCTTAAAAACACTGGCTAGCAATGCTGTCTCAAGCCTAAACTTTTTCACTAACAATCTTGGTCCATAGTTTGAGTTACTCTGACAGTGTTCAGAACTTGACCTTCTGCCCTGCTCAAGCGCTGCACAGAGAGGACAGAAAGAAACTCTGAACCACGTGCTTAGATATTTCAACTGTGGATGAGAAACTTAAGTTGTATAGTAGCCTGCCTCCATCTGCAATTTAGTTTCCATGGTTTCAGATACCTGCGGTCAATTGTGGTCCAAAAATATCAAATGGAAAATTCCAGAAATAAACAATTCGTTAAGTTTTAAATCACATATCATTCTGAGTAGCATGGTGAAATCTTGTGCCATCCTGCCCTGCCTAGGACATGAACCATCTCTTTGTCCACTATATTCAATGCTGTATATACAACCCGCCCATTAGTACAGGACAAAACAGCATATATGGGATCTGTTATCCACAGTTTCAGACACCCACTGGGGGTCTTAGAACATGGCCCTGGAGGATGGTGGCCAGGGGGTGGGGGGTGGGGTAAGGGATACAGTGTCGAAAAGGCCAAAACATAAGTCCAAAAGCAAAATGGAGTAAGGGCTGGATTTAATTTGCTAAACACAATTTGAAAGCTACATCCACACACAATGGGTCTTCATAAAAATAAAACAGTGATATTGCTTCATCTTACTTGGCACTTTGGAGGTGACCAAGCATCTTCAAATGCGTCATTCACGGGAACCTCCATGCAGGACTCAGTCTGGTCAGCTGGGGTTGGTGCCAGAAGTGAAGTTATCTAGGTTATCTGTCTAGCACAGAACGCCTTGTAACCCAGGCAACCTACTTAACATCCACATTATTCACGAGAAAATCTACACTTTATTTACTTGTACAAACTCTGATCAGTCAGCAGTTTTCTCCTGTATGTATTTCCTTGATGGCATAATTATCCAAGTTAGATTCCAAATGGAAAAAAATTGGCAAAAATAAGCCTTCTCTCCTTACACCCAGAGAGACACGGAAAGTGTGTCTGGTACAAACACCTTCACTTTAAATCAGAACTATTTTTCATGTTCTAGAAAAGCTGTGGGTTTGTTAGCACCACTAGCAGGTTATTTACACTTAAGAGAACACGACACAGTTTTTCACCTCCTTGCAGCCTGCCAAGGTGTCTGTGATAAGTCACCTGAAATAAGCAGACGCTAAGCTGGTCTCACTAGCAGGCAAGGCACCAGAGAACACATGGGGTTTTTTGCCTAAATTATTTTAAGCCAAACTTCGGCTACCACGGAGAGCAGCCTGGCAAACAGTATGATAAGATTACTGTTTTCCTTTCAATTTGAACAATCTTAGCATGACCCCAGCTGCAAACAGTAGGAGGTGCAGGCAGTGGAAGAGGATAAAGAACCATTTAAAATTCAGAGATGGTTCCCTTGAACATTCTTGTGGACACGAGGAGGTGTGCCAGGTCCCGGCAGAGTGGGCCGAGTGTGGTGTGATGGGAACTGGGGACACCTGGAAGCTCCGAAGGAGAACCACTCCTCCTGGGTATGGTGACAATGACCCTTACGAGGCAGCGGGGACCCACACCTGTTCCAGCAAAGGAAGGAGTCTTCATAACATCAGCATCCACCATTCTGAGCGCTCGCCGCCATGGCAAGGGGAAGGTACAGGGAACAAGATGGCCTGTGCTCTGCCATCAGACAGACACAAGTGCAGAGCCTGGTTCCACCACTCACCAGACAGTGACCCTGGGCAAGTCCTTCCTTCACTCACTCAACAGCTAGCTACTTACGATTCATTACATGCCAGGCACTAGACGCGCGCGCACGCAGTCTCTCAGTCGTATCTGACTCTTTGAGATCCCACAGACCGGAGCCCGTCAGGCTCCTCTGTCCATGGGATTATCCCGGCCAGAATACTGGAGTGGGTTGGCATTTCCTCCTCCAGGGGAGCTTTCTAACCCAGGGATCAAACCCATGTCTCCTGTGTCTCCTGCATTGGCAGGCACATTCTTTACCACTGAGCCTCCAGGGAAGCCCTTGCATAATAACCCTTGCTTTTGTTGTTCGGTTGCTAAGTCGTGTCTGACTCTTTGTGACCCCGTGGACTGCAGGACGCCAGGCCTCCCTGTCCTTCGTTATTTCCTGGAGTTTGCTCAAACTCATGGGCGCTGAGTTGGTGATTCTATCTAACCATCTCATCCTCGGCCACCCCCCTTTTCCTTTTGCCTTCAATCTTCCAAAGCATCAGGGTCTTTTCCAAAACAGTCACACCATAAACAGAAACACCATAAAGCAGGCAAAGCACTCAATTCATGCGCAGCCAGGGGTCCAGATGCAGTTACCACTGGGGTCATCCTTCAACCCTTCTGCCTTGCCATGCACAATGCTGAGCACGTTACTATATATATTACCCACTGCTCTCACAGTGAACATACATGGCAGATATTATTAACCCCAGAAAAATGAGTTTCCAAGGCGTTACGGGACGAGCCCAAGGTCAGACAGGTACCAAAGGGCAGGTTCAGGATGAAACCCAAGCCTCCATTCCTTCCCCCACATACTCCTGCCCCTGCTCCGTCAGCAGCAGAGTAACTAGAGGGGACACACCCAGTCTCTGGCTCAGACCTTGGTTCAGCAGGCGTTTGTGAGCCCAGAAAGCCGAGGGCAGGCTGGGGTCAGGGGAGGTGGTTCCTCTCCATGACCCACGGTTACAGCACGGCTCCAGTATCACAGCACAGGCGTCACCAGGGCAGCAAGGCTCCGGCATCTCTCAGGACAGCTTCTCTTGGGGGCTTTCTGAGTTATCACTGAACATGTTCAGGCTTTTCAGGGATGGGGCAACAGATGAACTCAGGCTGCTAGTCAGCCCGTTTCAACCTTGGGGAAGGGAGTACTTGCCCCCTAAACTGAGAAATCTCTGATTCAACCCGGAGTTTCCATGAGAAGCCAAGCCACAGTACTTGGGGGGAAAGGTGGTGAAACAGACAAGAGGTCCTGGCATTGGAAAGGAACAGCTGCTCCCGACGAGTGAGAGAAGGTTCCACCTCCGTGCTGGGGTCTCAGGCTGCAGCGCAGAACATCTACAGGCAGCAGGAAAGGGGGAAAAACTACTGCTTATGGAGCCTGATGAGCAGATGATTTCTATCACATTGTACACGGCTTGAACCACCACTATGCAGGATCTCCTGAGCAGCACTGAGGAAGTGGGGGTGTGGCTTCTTTCACAACACTGCAATCAAGGTACTTGGTACTGCAAACCACCATCTACCTGACTTCAAACCCCCAAGCTCTCCCAGACTCACCACACTACGTCCCTACCTCCTGAGCCCACTGGCCACCGTGTCACTAACTTCCACCTGACAGACTTCCCAGGCCACGCGCTGAAACCCCAGAGGATGCCTGCCTCCCTAAATGCATCAAACACACACACACAGACACACACGCATGCACGTACACACACACGCATGCATGCATATTCAGTTGCCTGCTCATGGGTAACTATACATTTCAAACTCTCCAGAAAGTTGAAACCTTATTTTCCAAAAGCCTGATACAAACCTAGTCACCTCACAGATGGATGATTCTCTGGTTCACGTGATAGCCAAGCCAAGAAAATGATACCTAAACAACATCCTAGCACATGACATCTATACCAACTTCATGGACCCAGCGGGTGCATACTCATCTGTATTCTTCAAGAACATGACCAGGAACTATGGGATCAAGGGGGATACTGTTTCTAATAGACGAGTAATTACATAGGATGAGAAGGCTTCCCTTGGGGATCAGACGGCAAAAAATCTGCCTGCAATGCAGGAGACCCAGGTTCAATCCCTGGGTCAGGAAGATCCCCTGGAAAAGAGAATGGCTACCCACTCCAGTATTCTTGCCTGGAGAATTTCATGGACAGAGGAACCTGGCAGGCTTCCTGCTTCCAAGCAGTCCATGGGGTCACAAAGAGATGGATGACTGAGCAAAAACACCAGAAGTACAGAAGTGTGGGCAGAGACACAAGTGCATCCCTGGGTTCAAACCTTGGCTTTGTCACTAGGCAGAGTGAAATTGTAGGCACATGACTTCATGGTTCTGAGCCTCGGTTTCCTCATCTGTAAAAGGGGATAATACCTCTTGTGAGGACTAAACAGAAAAACGTTACTTTATATTCGCGCCTCACGCAGTAAAGATATGATAATTGTTTAATATTTATTTATTTATTTGACTACACCAGGTCTTAGCTGTGACATGTGGGATCTTTAGCTGTAGCATGCAGGATCTGGTTGCCTGAGCAGGCCTCTGCTTTGTGAGTGTGGAGTCCCAGCCACGGGACCACCACAGAAGTCCCTAGGATAGTTTTTTTCAAGGCAAATATAAAGTGAGATCCTGCCTTCTTTTTCAAGTCAGAAAGTCTGTTCACTAGAAGTTTCCACCTCCTACAGGTCTTGCCAGAGAAATCTGCTCACCTGTTTAGATGTTGCATCTCTCTTGCGAGGGATCATCTAAATATATAACGCATGCACAAGGACAGCTGGGAGTGACTGCTGCCTACAACCAGAACTGTCATCACGCCATCACCAAGCACGCTTCCACCTGCCCGTGCGATGCAGTCCAGCAGAGGCTCTGACGGAAACTGTAGAGCTGTGTTCTTCCCTTAAGTGAAAAGCAGTCTCAGAGTGAGAACCACTCTGTTGCTGGAATAAAACAGGCAGCGAGGCAGGCCAGACGGAGCGATTTCTTTGCCATGATCTAAGTGGTGCAAAAGCGTTCGGTGAACAGAGCTCTGGACCTGACCACACTCTATGGACCCACGAGGGCCAGCTTGTCAACAGAGACGCAAGATGACATGGATGGCTCTGAATGCTATTTGTAAAACTGTTCATTTCAAAACGCAGAGATGTCTAGGTGCCAGAATTCCACTAGTAGCAGATGTGTGTGTGATGCGGTTTCATTTTGGCAGGAGGGAGGCAGAAGGTGGGGAAGGGGAGGGAGAGAGGGGAGGAGGAGGAGGACAATCTGGATGTGAACCTGGTTGTCTGAGCAAGGACACAGGGCCAACCCAAGCTGCTAACCCTGGTCATCTGAGTATGAAGAGCCATGGATGGCAATCAGAGATTTCCCTCAAAACCTCTGAATCATTTTATTCCGAACAAGCACGTGTGACTTCCGCGGTTCATCCCTACAGCAGTAGTGCCAGGCTTATCAGAGGCAGGAACTGTTTGTCTGTAAGCTCCAGTTTATGGGCATCAAATCTTCCTTGGGAAATCACCATATGACCTGCCTTTAAAAAGAGCCTCCTGAAATTTCAAAAGGCCACATGGAAGATTTCTCTGGACTGCCTTGGTGCTAGGACTCTGCACCATCCCCCAGGCAGATATGGTACACTTTTTTTTTCCATTTATTTTTATTAGTTGGAGGCTAATTGCTTTACAATATTGTAGTGGTTTTTGCCATACATTGACATGAATCAGCCATGGATTTACATGTATTCCCCATCCTGATCCCCCCCTCCCACCTCCCTCTCCACCCGATCCCTCTGGGTCTTCCCAGTGCAAATTATACAGAGTGAAGTAAGCCAGAAAGATAAAGACCAATACGGTACACTTTTTTAAAAAAGGAAATGAGCTGGGACTTCCCCAGTGGTCCAATGGTTAGGACTCTGCACTTTCACTGCCGTTGCCCAGGGTTCAATCCCTGGCTGGGAACTAAGATCCCACAAGCCAAGCGGCATGGCCAGAAAGAAAGGAAGAATGTGTGTCTACAGACTGAGAGGGACGCGACAGTGTAAAAAAAGCCTTAAGAGCCAGAGTCAGCTGGACCTGGGTTCAAACTTCAGCTCGGCCCCTTTCTGCAAGGCCCTCGGCTGTCTGGGGCCCAGTCTCCTGCTTGGTAAACAGGAGATATAATAATCACACCCATCCTGCAGGGCAACCATGGAGGATGCAGCGAGAAAACAGAGGAAGCCACCAGCAGAGGCCGGGCGCAGAGAACACGCTGTGTATGTGGTCATGGTGATGGGGGTGTCAGGGTGATTAATGAACATCAGACGGCGACTGTGACCATCTACCCAGACTGCTGCTGTTTGGTCACTAGGTCATGTTCAACTCTTCTGTGGCCCCATGGACTGTGGCCCGCCAGGCTCTTCTGTTCATGGGATTTCCCAGGCCGGAATACTGGAGTGGGTTCCCATTTCCTCCTCCACGGAGTCTTCCTGACACAGGTACCGAACCTGGGTCTCCTGCGTTGGCAGGTGGGTTCTTTACCACTGAGTCAGCTGGGAAGCCCCAGAAACTCCTCAAAGGCAACAGCTCCCTCCTGTTTCTCCAAACCCACAAAAAGTCCAGAATCCACTGAGGCCCATTTTAGAGTCTCAATACTTCCTGGGTGGCTGACCAATACCTCTCAGAATGGAATGTACCAATGTACCAAGAACATCGGTCAGCCACTCCTACTGGAGCTGCCGCTGAGCCACCGAGGCACGTTTTCTAGCATGGTTCTGAGACCATGCGGCAGCTATCTCCTCTTTGTCTCTTCCACAAGTGTACTTTCTCAAATTATAAAAGTAACACATGTTCACTGCAGGAAAAATAATCCATCTTAGTATGTTCAAGCTGCTGTCATACCAGACCACTGAAATCAAGGGACATTAACCGGGTATAAATCTCAACCCAACCAACAAGTCACAGGATAATCCATTATATTTCTAGACTCTCATATAGAATATGGCTCACACTCTTGCTAAGGGGTGTACACACCACCTCTCAGTTGACCCATACAACTATTCAGGGATTTGGGGAAGGGCCAAGAGGATGAGACAATAATAACAATGATTAATATTTACCGGATGCTTGCTAAGTGCTCACCTGACGGTAAGCACTTCGCATGTGGTGACATGTAGCATCCTTTGCATTCTGAGGCTGCGATCTGAACCATGATGCCATATCTTTGCCTATGAGCTCCAACATGGGAGTTCTGGGCTGGCAGAGACGGATGGGAACCTTGATTCCAGAGGGAGAGTCTGAGCAAGCCTCAGACAGACTGGGTTTGCTCCTCTCTGAGAGGTTGGTATTTTTCCCCCCATGTGATACCACATCCCAGAAGAAAACACCACAAGTGAGGAAACCTTGATATTGTGGACGTGACTACTTATTTTCTTTCCCCCATTTCATTAAAAATTCAAAATCAATCCATGAGCATAAGTTTGTAGTTTTAAAAGATTCAACCCATAAGAACTGAAGATATACCAAAAAAAACTGGTATTCAATGGTTCCAAAGGCAAAAGCAACCCAAGTGTCCAGGGATGTAGAAACGAATGAACACTATCTGATCTGTACATAATGTACAGTCATCTGGCCTTGAGAAGCAAGAAATCCTGAGCCGTGCAACAACATGGATGAACCCTGACATTATGCTAAGCGAAGTAAGTCTGTCACAAAAGGACAAACACTGTATGAATCCACTTATAAGAAGTACTTGGATTAGTCAAGTTTAGTCAAATTCATAGAGCTGGGAAGTAGAATGGTGGCTCCCAGGGACTGAGGGGAGGCAGAATCAGGGACGGATTGTCTATAACGATGCAGAGTTTCAGTTTAGTAAGATGGAGACAGCTCTGGAGACAGATGGTGGCGATGGTCACACAGCAGTATGGATGGACTTACTGCCACCAGATTGTACATTTCAAAACAGTTAAGATGGCCAGTTACATGTTATGTCACCACAATTTAAAATGTTTAAATATCTTTAAAAGAATGAAATGCTGACAGATGCCACAAAGTGGATGAATCTTGAGAACATGACATGAAGTAAAAGAACCCAGATACAAAAGGACACATACACTGTGACTCCATCTACACGGAGTGTCAAAATAGGCAAATCAATAGAAACAGAAGTAATTTCATAGCTGCTGCGGGCTGGGGGAGAAGAGGGTGGGAGTGACTGTTCATGGGTTCAGGGTTTCCTTTCAGGGTGATAAAAATGAAGGGATAAAGTGGTAATGGTTACATAACTTGGTGAATATAGTAAAAAGCACTGATGTGCACTTAAAACAGGTGAACTGTATGGTATGCAAATTATATCTCAATAAAAAATTCAAACGCCTAAGTATTGAGTGTAGAACGAGCAAGGCTGCGATGACCTAGAGGGGTGGGAGGGAGGCTGGAGAGGGAGGGGATATATGCATACTTAACTAACACAACACTGTAAAGCAGTTATCCTCCAGTTTAAAAAACTATCCTACAATAAACCATAATGGAAAAGAATATTTAAAAAAAGAATGTAAAACTTTCAAATATATATATGCACAGCAAAGACTCACTTTGGATTGATAAACAGGAATTAACGACACTGTAAATCAACTATACCTCAACAGAAAATTGTTTTAAAAGTGCAGGGCACCCTCTACCACGGCTCACCCTTCCTCCCCCAATCCCGTTCCCCCCACTACTGTCCCAGGATTATTCTTCCAGGTGTGCACAGATGCACACACACTCTGATGCTCTCTTACAGGTTTTGATCTTTATAAACCACAAGCAGCACACAGGGTACAGTTACCATTCCCTCCACAACCAGCAAGGGCGACCACACCCCAAGGCACAGACAAACCAGCCTCTCTCTTTACAGCGGCTGCATTTCCGGAAGGAACCACAATCTATCCCACCCTTCTTTTACTGATCCCCCATTTGAATAACACAGTCTCCGCAGCCTCCTGGCCATCTCACTGTGCCTGTGTATAAAGCTTTCTTTGCGATGGAGTCCTTGAGATGGACCTGCCGGGTCAAAGGCAGCTTCAACTCTGAGAGCTGCAGGGGGCAGTTTCAATTCTGAGAGCTGATGCGTGCTCCCTATCCCCCCCCCCCCCCCCAGATTCTCACAGAGTGTCCCGTGACCTTCAACAATGGCCTCACTTCTATCAGCCTCAGCACCCTCACTGATGGGACCTGCAGAGGACTTTCCAGTCAATTTTGGTTTGAATATTCATTGTTTAAACCCTAAGCTCCAGAGGAAGCATGACAAAGTCACTGCAGGACTGGAGTGAGTGTGTGGACAGATAGCATGAGGCGGACATGCACTCAGTCCTTGGGTCTCCAGGACCCTCAGGCTCCAGGGCAGGGAATTCCCACCCCTGCTGTGAGCGACAGGAGACTGGGCTCTGCAAGACGGTCCATCCAGCCCTCAGGCAACACCAGCAAGGACTTAAGGACCCTCCCCACTGCAAGCCCAAAGGACAAAGCCAGCGAGGAACGCCACGCTGTAGAGCAAAAAAGAGGATTTTATCAGAAGGGGTTTAAAAAAAAAAAAAAAGCTCACACAAATAATGTTGAAAATTTGAAATCTTTCCCTGCTCCAGAGACCCACCGGAGAGCAGTGTCAAGGGATACCCAGAACACAGGCAGCAAAAGAAAAGCCATCATCTCTGAGACTCAAGGTCACGGGGAAACCTAGTATTTTCAGGGGTAAGAAAAGACTGCTTTAGAAAAGAAATCATGTTGAAAGCTCACATCTCTGAAGAATGCCACAGGGTCAGGTCATGATACATAGAAAAAAGGGATCACGGAGAAGCCTCAACCTGGCAGCTGCCTCCTAGGGGGACAGAAAAACAAGAAAAGCGGCGGCTGGCAGAGAGGAGCAAAGGTCTGCGTGGCTGCGTTCGTGAGGCAGGGGCAGAAGGCTGTAGACATGGGGACATGGAGCGGGGCTTGGGGGCGTGGTGGCGACCCCGGCACAGAGGCCCATTACGTCGGCGTGGCTCTAAAGGAGGGCTGTAGGCGCCCCCTCTTCAGAATGACTTGGAGAGGGATGGGGTGGGAGTGAGAAGACGTCAATAGCGGGTTCCCCAGCCTCGACTCCCAGCAATTGCTACAGTGAGTCCGAGGAAAGGGCCAGGAATGTGCATTTTTAGTAAACACTGGCTTGATTTCAATGCACAAGCTATGTTTGAGAACCAAAGCATGAAACAGTCAGAGGATGCCTTACACAGACTAGGAGATGGGAGAACAGCTCCACCCAAGGCTTCTTCCCCCAGGGCTGGGCCCATCTTGCTCCTCAGGGCTCCCAGCATAATTCAGGTTTGTCAGAACGGCAGGGGAGCGGGGGGCCAGAAAGTGCGAGGACCCCGCACCAGCCAGCCAGCCCACCAGTGAGTCCAAACTGCCTCCTCCCCAAAGACGGGGCCAAAGGACTTGGCGGCCCAGCCACAACCACGCGGCATTCTGAGCACCTGGAAGCTGAGTGTTTCTCTCCCACATGACAAAGAGACCCTGACGTTTCTGGAACAACATGCTAATAAATGACAGGCCAGAGGCCACTTCAAAAGGCCCACAGAGATGTTCTGCAGCTCTGACAACTTCCCAAAAAAACCTAAGTTATTTCTAAGAGCCCAAAGCAAAAAAGATCTGGAAGGAGGAAGCAGAGGACAGGAGGGAGAGGCGAGGAGGAACCCGGGGGAAGGAACTGGAACGTTCCAAGCCGCAGGGTTGAATCCACCTCTCTGTCTCTGTGCCGATGGGATGGCTCTGGTCCGCTTGAGGAAGTCTCTTTGTACTTGACTATTACAGTCAGATGATGACACAAGACAGAAGTCCTCCTCCTGCTGAGACTCAAGGAAATTTCCCAGGGGAGACTGGAAGTCCTCGAGGGTGTCTGACTGTATATTAGATAAAAAAATAACCACTCTTTCCACACTTGGCACCTCTGACTGGGGAGACATCAAATTCGGGAACTGACTTCCAACTCTTTACAAGTCCCATGAGACAAGGGCAGATGGAAAGCATTTCTTCCCCTAAGCTAGTAAGATGGAGAGACAAAGAAATCATAAAACAATATGAAATATATGTTGGTCTTTGAGCCGGTTCCTGACACAGGGCTCCTAAAAGCCTTGTAATCTCCTGAGTAAAGGCGTGCTGGGAGCGGCTTTCGTTCTTTTTAAATCACTCTGGTTTCTGTGTGAAGAATGGGCTACAAAGGAGCAAAACCAGAAGAGAGGAGACCAGATAGGAGTTACTGGAAAGGTCCAGGCAAGAGACAGTGGTGCCTGACCCAGGCCAGCTGCAGTGAGATGGTCAGAAATGGTCCATCCATCACCTTGGGAAGAACCTCAGAGCCAACAGGACTTCCTGGTGGGCTGAACATGGGAGCCAAGGCATCCAGAGAAACAGGATGATGCCGAGATGTCTGGTTTGAGCAGTCAGCTGGTGGCACTGCCCGAGATGGGGGGTGGTAAGGATGGCTCCCTCCCCTAAATGTCCAGGCCCTAATTCCCAGAAGCTATGAAAATATTACCTTTAGATAGAAAAAGGGATTGTGTAGATGGGATTAGGCCTTGAGGGGGAAGATGATTTTGGATTGCCTGAGTGTGACCAATCCTATCATATGAGCCCTTAAAAGCAGAGTACGTTCTCTGGCTGGAAGCCCAGGAGAGAGGGGACAGGAGAGATACAACAAAGGGAAGTCAGAGTCCAAGCGTGAGAAGAACCCAACCTGCCACCGCTGCTTCTGAGATGCAGAGCCATGTGCAGAAAAGCCGATAAGAGCCACGGGCAACCCCTGCCGAGAGCCGGCAAAGAAATGAAAACCTTGGCTCTACAAGCCACTGCAACTGAATTCTTTAGCACCTGAGTGAGCAAGGAAATGGGATTCTCCCTTAGGGCTTCCAGTAAGAACACAATCCTGCCGAAATCCAGAGAGGTCCATGGCTTCCAGACCCGAAAGATAATTTGTGTGGTTTCCAAGCAACTAAGGTTCTGACCGCCTGTTACTGTAGGGAGAAGGAACTCATACAACCGAGAGGCCTCAGGGGAAGATGGGAGGTCTAGGAGGAAGTACAAGCATTCCCTTTCAGCTTCCATAAACCCAAGAGGAGCAGGGAAGGCGGCCGCTGACGACGCATAACGAGAGCTAGTGTGGAGGTCAGCAGTCACACCTGCCTCTCCCATGGTGACCCCCAGCAGATGCAAGTCTCACAAATACCAGGAATTACATAAGTCAGACAGAAGCACAGTATCTGGCACATAGCAGGTGCTCCACAAACAACTGTTGAATGAATGATTGTTCTCTCTTAAAATAAAAAAAAAAAAAGCTTCACTCAGGACTTCCGTGGTGGTCCAGTGGCTAAGACTCGGTGCTCTCAATGCAGGGGACCCTGGTTCGATCCCCGGTCAGGGAACTAGATCCTACATGTCTCAACTAAAGATTCCACCTGCCACAATGAAGACCCAACGCAGCCAAACAAATAAACAAAGGCAAGTGTCATCCACATCCCTGACACTCATTGCCAAGTTTCCTCCCTCTCCTTTGTACTCATCCTCCTCGAGAGGACTGTCTACACTTCAGGCTCAGTTGTATCTGACTCTCTGTGACCCCACAGACTGTAGCCCACCAGGCTCCTCCGTCCATGGGATTCTCCAGGCAAGAATACTGGAGTGGGTTGCCATTTCCTCCTGCAGGGGATCTTTCTGACCCAGGGATCAAACCCGCATCTCCTGCATAGCAGGGTCACATGTGGTGATGGTCATCCATCTCCCCCAGCTGGACTGTAACTCCACAAGGGCAGGAATCCTTGTTCTGTTCGCTGTTTACCCAAATGCCCAGAAGGGTGCCTGGCCCATAAGAAACACTTAATGAATATTCATTAAAATAACGAATGAACAGATGAACGAACGAATAACAACAAGCAAGCGAGGGCCCAATTACCAGGGGATACAGCCCGGATGACTGTGCCCCTCCACCTTTGTCTCTCATCTCCAGATCTGCCCAGCACATGGAAGGGAGTAGAGGACATCTGCTGAGTGAGCAAAAAAGGGCCAGTCCTCTGGGATCACTGGGCCCCCAGAGATGACTCAGAGGCCCAGACACCACCGGCTCCTCCAACTGGGCCTGAACGCTCCTCCAACAAACCAGTGACCCCTCACCTACCCCAGTCCTGGGCTGGCAGGCAGATCATGGGAAAGATGGCTTGAGATGAGGAGTAAAACCTGTTAAGCTGGTGCTCAAGTGGATCTGACGCACAGTTAGACAGCTGGAAGAGGCAGCTGCTTCCTCACTGTGGGCACCGCGCCACTTGGAGAGGCAGCTGGCGGCCCACTGAGGCTTTGCATGGCGGGTCACCCAGAGCCCCTCAAAGAGCTGCCGCCTTTTAGGGGTGTGACCCAAGGGGAGGAGCTTCCCGAGATGCGAGCTGCCAGAAGCAGGAGGAGGCAGTCCTAAGGCCGGTGTGAGGAGGGCACCACACCACACAGATCGTGAGGACAGCCTGAGGCCCAAAGGGCAGGGCCCTGGAGGCCAGAAAGGGACCCTCAGGGAGCTCAGAGAAGGAGCAGCGGGCAGCCCTCTGTTGTGCCACTTTCCCCAGCGCCCCAAGTCTCCATAAGATCAGACTCTCCCAGGTCAGTAGTCTGTGCCCCCAACTAGGCTGGCTGCGAGTGACCTGGACTGCTCCTGGAAGAGAATGAAATCACAGGTCCTATCGCCGGATGTACACAGGGCTCTCTAAGAAAATCCTTGCTTGCCTTTCTACACTGAGCCCCGACGTCACGTCCTCCAGGAAGTCTGCCCTGAGTCACCCTGACAGCCCATCTCTCTGCCCTCCCCACCTCACACATGCTACAACTGGGTCAATGACCACCCAGCGCTTCACCCGTCTGTGCACAGTGCTGTCTGCTTTCCATCTCCGGCACGAGAGTGACTATGTACAGAATGAACATAAATAATAATCTCTTTCCAAAACACAACCCAGGGATGTGCATCAGGTCCCACACTGTTCCTGCAAGACCCTGCACCCAAGGACACAAGTAAGCAGAAACAGTGCACACACAACACACCCAGGGACGAAACTAGCCTGAAATTACCCACCAGCCCCAACACACGTGCACATCAGGCTGGCTCTTGGCCAACCGATGTCTACTCTCACTCCGTCTGGAAACCCTCTTCTCTCTGCCAGGCTCTTCCAGCTGGAGGACCAGCTGGCCACCTGCCCAGACTCCACCTGGGGCTTCCTGTCCTGGGGCTCCCACTGACATCTCATTCTCGGGGACCCCGCACCTCCCCAGCCTGACAAGTGGCAAACCACCAGTCCATCTCTCCACGGGAGTGGGGCAGACGTCCCCACCATAATCCTTTCAGGACCCCCATCAACCACACTTTCCTCTCGCTTCTGGGCTTTTGCACACGCCCGTGTCAGGGGTGATATTCCACACAGGATGGCCTCTTGATGGTGTGATGTTGAAGCAGAAACCTGGAGGAGAGGAGAAGCTATACAAAGGTCCGAAAGGAGAACATTCCAGGCCATAGGAACAGCAAGAGCAAGGGACCTGAGACCGAGCCTCACCGTAGAGGAAGGAGGGGAGGTGTCTGGACACGAAGGTGGTGGGAGAAAGAGAGGAAAAAGGAGGGCAGGGCCAGACCATGCGGGGTCCAGAGGACCACCCTCAGGGCCTGACCATCCTCAGGATGAAAGGAAGCCTGAGAGACAGGGTCTGGGGAGCAACAGACTTGATGTCTCTTCCTGAAGCATCATCCTGACAGCGGAGAAGGGGCAGGCCATAGAGAGGAAGCAGGGAGAAGGACACATATGAGGATGACTTGGACTGGGAAGTGGCAGGGTGGAGAGATGCTCGCCTCAGCCATGTTTCCATGGTAACCCCTTGCTGGTCACCACCACCCAGAGACGGACCTGCCTATCTTGGGATGAAAATGAGATTGACTGCCATTCTTGTGTAACTTCAGGGCTGGAACAGGAAACGTACATGGCTGCCACACAGCTGGTTTCCTTTGTTAAGACTTGCTTCAGTAGCACCTCCTGAGCATGCCATGTAAGGAACCCAACAGAAAAAAAAGCAACCCTAGTCTGGAGACTGCCTGAAAGTGGGACTTTCAACCTTAACTGAGGCTGAAAATAAACTACACGACATCGTAATGCCCCGCTGGGTGACGCCACCACCGAACGCAGGCCCCGCCTTGCATTCTGTAAATGGCACACAGGCCTGACGGCTCTCTGGGAGGAAACACTGCACCTGCGTCAATCCGGGGTCACCCGCTCCTTTCTCAACACAAGTCACGGCTCATTGCGGGTATGCATTCATTTGCTTCATGTGGAAGAGGAGCTGCTCTAAGCTGGAAGATAACTTATTTTTACCCACAGAATCATTTTCAGGGAAAAGCAAAAGGAAACAGACTATGCAGGTCAGAGGAAAACTACGTACAGGCAGGAAGACTGATGAATGAATACAGTCTGATAAGAAAGAATTCTACCAAAAAATTCAAGATGTGCACTCCTCGTCCTGTCCACTTTATTTCCCACGCCTCTCCTGGTTCCTGGTTCCTCTGATCTTCTTTTAATTCCCATCCTCTCCACCCTACGTGCCCACCACCACGCCAGGCTGAGTGACTGCTGAGTGGCCAGCGGGTCACCCCACAGAGGCCTCTGTTCCATCAATTCTCTCTCCATAGTGCAGGGAATGTGATAAATTTAAAATGCAGCTCTGATCCTGTCTGTCTTCTATTCACAACTCTTCAAAGACTTTCCATTTTTCTTAGAATAAAGATCAAACTCTTTCCTGGCAGCCATGAGGCCCGTGGTGCTCTGGGCTCCATGACAGTGCCCTCGAGCTCCAAGCTCCAACGACACCAGGCTCTCCTCAGCCCCCCTAACTCCTTGCTCCCCTCCTTCCTCAGGCCTTAAGCCTGGTGGGGAAACGCAAACGCCCTTCTCCTTTCAGATCTGAGCTCCACCATCTCCTCCTCAGAGAAGCCGTCTCTGACCCGTACAAATGCCCAGCCCCCAGGCCTGAGCAGATACACTGAAGCTGCTACTTTGAACAGAGACTGCTGGGCCTGGAGTCCTTGTTCTCAACAGACCACAAACCGGGCCTTCTGTGCGGGTCACACATAAAGGCTACTCTCTGACTCCAGGACGTAATCATTAATGATCAAGCTTAGCGCTGTTTTGGATCCAAAGACTCATCTCAACTGTGACCCACCCAAAAAGGAGGAGGGATTATTAGCTGTAAATGCTGTTAGTCCTGCCTCCCACCCACCAGCATCATTTCTCTTCCTCAGACCATCCAAAGTCCTGTATTAAAATCTCTGCAAGCTAAATGTTCTCAGAGCCATGTAGAGATGTGCCCATCTCTTTAGTAAGGGTATCACCTTAACTCACTGATAACGGAACTTATTTCAATGTATATGTGTGTGTGTGTGTGTGTGTGTGCGCGCGCGCACGTGCGTGTATAAAATATATGTATTAATATAATACACAGACTCCAAGAAGAAAGATGACAAAAGTCCATGCGTGTAGACACGCTCTGGGTCATCATTAGTGCTTTACAAGGAAAGCAATAACAAAATAAAAACCTATCAGTTAACATGTATGGTATGCTTATTACTACATACCAGGCGCCGTGTTAGTTACCTTTAGGCCACTCTTCTAATCTATAAGAAAAAAAGCTCTACAAAGTAAACATTGTTAATATCCCTAATTCCACAGGTAAGAAAAAGGAGGCTTAAGGGAATTACTAACCTAAGGTCAAAAGGCTGGTAAATCCAAACATGTAACATGTCCACTGTCAATCAAGCCATCCAGCTCCTGCAGTAGAAACTCTGCATGCCCCCACCTGCCTCAGCTCTCCATACCATCAACCACAAAACCGGCCTACACCAGAGCAGCCGGCACAAGTGTATGTCTAGTCCAAGAAACAGGTGACGCTTTGGGAACGAGGTACATTTGTTTCAGAATTCATCAACCAAGACCTTTTGTACTGCCATAAACCGGGGGTAGGCTGAGGGGTACGTGTGGGCAGAGACAATAAATGTCAGCCTCAGGGTTTAGCTGGGTCACAAAGGAAATTAAAAAAGAACAAAATTAAATGTACTTAAGGACCACACTCTCACACAGGTTTAAGAGAACTCTCCCTTAAACACAGCTAGAAGAGGCAGCATCTCTCATGCTAGAGGAGACTTAAGAAGGTGCCAGTGTGAAGCAATACCCAAACAGACGATAAAAACTGGAAGTAATCCTAATGAGAGTCACATGTGTTAGGCAGTTTCTAGGGCTGTCCTACTAAGTGCCTGCCACGCACGGTCACAGCACCATCACAGACCTGTACGTATCCTGGCAACCTCACTGCCCAAGGTGAAACTGAGGCTGCATCACATCACACAACTCGCCCACAGGCACGCAGCGAGTAAGGAGCCAAGCCAGGATTCTGCCACGAGACGGACCGATGCCAGGGCTGAAGCGCTCAGCCAGCACGTGATGGATCCAACAAAAAGGGAGACATCATTTCTCAATAGGTTTACTACTTATCAATTCACGTAAGTGGGGGGAAATCGATGTTCTCCATTATTAGAAGGAAAACATGCCCTTTCAGACTTGTTTTTAAAGCGGTGCTATTACCACTTAGGTAGGCCCTACAGTGAGACCTCCTGGAACAAACATTATAATTAGATCTGCTAATAAGTTGCCACAACAACTCTGGAGGTAGAAAGGTGACTGTTCTTTTGAGAACACAAAACCGTAGTTTCAAATTAGGTAACAGGAACAAATGGTGAGAAGTGACACTCTGGGAGTGAAACACATCTGCGGTTGAACATTAACCCACAAGCCTCCCGTTAACCCACTCGCATCAGCTCTGCGGCCCGAGCTCCTCAGAGAAGGAAATCACCTTCCATGGAGATCATACAGGGCCCAGGTCAGCATTGAGAGGGGAGCTTTGCTTCTAGGAAGCACAAGAAACTCTCCACTGAACACACATCATTTGTCCACTTATATGAAGGAAAAAACAGAATTCTCTCTTCCACTATCAGAATTCTAGACCTCACTGTATCCCTCTGAGGGGACAAGAATACTAACCAGGATGCAGTTACCCAACAACCTCATGTCCCACGACAGCCTCTACCCAATGCATTCTCTTTTTCTTTTATTTTTCTATTTCCTTTTTATTTTTTACATTATAAAACTATGATATTTACAGGAGACTTGGAAGATAACAAAACAAAATTACATATAGTTCTACTATCCCTTGGACAGGAGGGAGATCAAACCAGTCAATCCTAAAGGAAGTCAACCCTGAATATTCATTGGAAGGACTGATGCTGAAGCTGATGCTCCAATACTTTGGCCACCTGAAGCCAAGAGTCGACTCACTGGAAAAGACCCTGATGCTGGGAAAGATTGAGGGCAGGATGAAAACGGGGCAACAGAGGATGAGATGGTTGGATGGCACCATCGACTGAATGGACATGAGTTTGAGCAAACTCCAGGAGATGGTGAAGAACTCGGAAGCCTAACATGCTGAGGTTTAGGAGGTCACAAAGAGTCAGACACAATTGAACAACTGAACAACAATGTATTAGAATTATATTTTAAGACAATAAATTAAGACTTTTAGCTTGAGTTTCAACATCAAATTCTCAAAAAGTAATAGAATAAGTGAATATACAGAAACGTAGGATACAGTAGACCTAAAAAGCACCATGAACCAATTCAACATAATTAAGATTTATACAATTTTCACACAACAGTAGAGTAAAAGTTCTGTTCAAGTTCTCATAGACTATAAATTAGGAGACAGTGGAACATATCCAGGGACATAAAACAAGCTGCAAAAATTTCATGGTCTAAAGGTGCTGAAATCATACAGAGTCTGTTCTCTTATCACTGTAGAATTAAGTTAGAAATCAATATCAAAGATGTTTGAAAATAACCCACATATTTTCAAGCAATGTGCCTAACACCTGGCTGTGTCTAGCACAGCACATGCCCTGTGGTGACATTAAGGGCACATTTAGTTTTTTCAGGATCAATTATGTGTGTGGATTGGCGAGTACATGAGAGACACCAGACCTGCATTGAAATATACATAAAGAGACGAAAAGCAGAGAAATAAAGTCAGTGAGACCCCACAGTCCCACTCCTCCAGCTTGGGAGCTGGGACGTGCTGGGGGGATGTGGGAGTGGCTACTCCCCAAGAGTCTGAGCAGCCACGTGCTCCTCCTAGTATGAGGCTCCTGCTGAAATGAGAGACTGTAGGGTTTAACAGAGAGAGAGAGAGAGTGTATGCGTGTGTGTGTGTGTGTGTGTGTGTGAGAGAGAGAGAGAGAGAGAGAGAGAGTGTTTATAATACAGCCTACTTCTTAAACACCCTTAAATACTCACCAGCCACTGCATCTGGTGTTTGACTTCAGAAACAACAGTCTGTTCCACTGCTGGAAGAAGGAGCATCTCCAAAAGGGTAACTTCCTAAGAGATTCTCCAGAGTATTTCTATTAGTGATTGTCACCATCCACGCTGGTGAGAAGAGTCACAAAGGGCTCTGCGGCATTAGACAATGCACACTGAAGCACTGAATGAACATCCATGACGACCCAGAATCTTCACGGAGTTTATCCTCCTTAATCCACAGGACCTGCTGACGCAAGGGTGACCGGTGACCAGGCACTCTTCTGTTTGAGCTGCAGGACCACCTGGTACCCAGGGATGCTGGCAGTCACCAAGATCCACGAGGGCAGTGCCAGGCCTGCGATCAAAGCCTTTAGAGTCTTTGAGCAGATGGGCCTGAAACCCAACCAAACAACTATTCGACCCAATTAAATGCTTCTCAAGTGTCTGAGCCAGCAGGCAGGTCCAAATAAGCTATCAGCATTCCCGGATAGATTAGAGGCCTCTCTGGAGGCCACTAATGACTCAATCAAAAAGCCACTTAATTTGAAGCTTGGCAATACCTTTCACAGGAACACAATATACCACCCAAGGCCACAGAACAACATGTCAGAGAATCACAAATGACAAGGAAAAACTCGAAGGGGAATTCCCTGGTGGTCCAGTGGTTAAGAATTCGCCTTCCAACACAGGGAACGCAGGATCAGTCCCTGGTCGGGTAACTAAGATCCCACATGCTGCAACAAAGACCCGACACAGCCAAATAAATAATAAAATAAGGGTTACACTTTAAAAAATGCCACGCTTAATATTTAAAAAAAGGAAGAAAAAACTTGAAAGTTAACTGTGCTTTTTGATACTGGAACTCATTTTGCTTATACCTAGGTGCTTTCACCTGTACTCTCTGCCATCTTCAAAGCACCCATCTGCCTCCCCTCTCATCCATCCCTGACCCACAGATCATGACGTGACTTCTTGATGAACCACTACCACCGTCTTGCTTTGCAGCAATGTTCACGCAATTACTGTCTGCCTGGCTTCGTCCTATGAGAAATCATCTGTTGAGGAGGTAAAAAATTGACAACAGTGTCTCCGTCTTCTGGTGGACGAAGCGTGACTTGGATCCTCTGGTAATAACGAAAGGCAGTCACAGCCCACATAACAGAACTCCTGAGATCAACGCTCTTGCCCTGAAATTGAGCAGCCTAGAGCTCTCTGACAACTGGTTGCGTTCAAGACAAAAGAAGAAGAGGGCTCGAAGCAGCAACACTCACAGGATCCGAGATCAGGACTGAATGGAAGACGTCAGGGCACCGGAAGCTTCTCCCACCAGCCCCCTCACTGCTCCCCTCTCCCCTCTCTCCCAAGGTGGAGAGAATAATCATCCACCACTCTCGAGAAATTACTATCGACCTAGGGATCCAAGCTGCTGCAATCATCTTACAGTCGTGAGGGGAGACTGATGGGTCTGATAACAGAGCCTACGCGGGCCAGAGACAGATATAGAGACAGGGAGGCAGAGAAGGAAGGTATGGATACAAAGGGGAGGGAGGGGAGTGGATGAACTGGGAGACTGGGACCGACACTATACACTATTGATACTGTGCATAAAATAGATAACTAATGAGAACATACTGTATGGCACAGGGACTCCGCTCAATGCTCTGTGGTGACCGAGATGAGAGGGAGACCCAAGGAAGAGGGGCTACATGTGTAAGTGTGGCTGATTCACTGTGCTGCACAGTAGAAATTGTAAAGCAACTATATTCCAATAAAAAATGCTTTAAAAAGAGAGAAAGAGTGAGCAAGACAGACAAGGAAAGAAGCGGAGAGGTACCAAAGACAGATGCACCCATCAGAGACAGACAGACCTGGAGACAGACCCGGTCCTGGTAACACCCAGTCCTCGATCAAGCACTGGCTGAAGACAGGAAACTTTTGTTACCTACATCAATAAGCTCCCTTTTAATACAAAACAGGATTAGTGATTTTCAGGGTTCCGTGACTCACTACTAAGTCAGCTGTCTTCCTCTGTTCCACAGCAATGACTCTTGAGGGACCCACCAGGCCAAACTAGACAAGAGTTGCTTACCCAATAATCATTAATCCTCTTATAAGCCACCCAGGCATTTTTAAGAGATTACTATTGGAATCCTAATTAATTAATTTTTAATCTACTACATTTCAAAGCTCATCAAGAAAATGATCAAATAAACGGTTACTTTTCAGAACAGTAAGTTGAGAGTTGTCCAACACTTACACATACTATGAAGTTATAATAATTAACATAATAAAGTACAAGTGTTCACCAACAGATTTATTGCAACAGAAAAGATAACCAGATACAGGCCCTAAAAATGTTCTCTCTCTCTCTTTTTTTAATGTTATAACAAAGACAGAAAGCATTACAAATTACTGAAGGAAAAGAATCATTGCTAAATGATGCGGAACAAAATAACTCTTTCATCAGTGGGTGAGGGTGGGAGGGGGGATAAGTCACATCCTCTCCTAAAACCTTTCACTAAGATAAATTCCAGATGTATTAAAGAGACTTAAAAGTTTGAAATAAGTCAAATAAGCAAACACTAGTGTTTAGTATCTGTAAGGAATTTCTAAATCAACTAAATCACAAATAAAAGTCAACAGATTTGATTTGGTGAAAATTAAAAACTATCGTATTTCAAAAAATATTACACAGAAAAATGAACTGAAAATAAGTATTTGCCCACAAAGGCCACATATTGATATTCATATAAACAAGAAGGATGCCCAAATCAAAAACAGAAAATCTGAAAATCAGATTGGGGGAAGATAGTAGGGAAGTCTGTAAATTACTTCTTTCAGCAAAAAAAAACAAACAGTAAAAACAAATAGTCAACACTTTTTTAAAAAATCCAACCATTGTAGAAACACAAAACAAAATTCACCATTAAATTACCAAAGAGCCTATTTTAGGGGGAATTAGGTTTACATCTTCTTCGATTCAAGGAACCTTTTAATAGGCACTAAGACTCAAACTTGAATAAAATAACCTATTCTTTTCATATGTCACTATTATAAAATTGATTCCTCAGGTTCTAAGAGTCAGCTGCTGATTTCAGAAGCCCAAGAATAACAATGGGAAAATGGATTTCTAATCCATGTATTTATGTAATTATTGTTTTTTATCAAATTGCAACTTACAGGCTTCCTATTTAACAATTAATATGCATAATAA
Source organism: Odocoileus virginianus (assembly GCF_023699985.2). Classification (NCBI taxonomy): domain Eukaryota; kingdom Metazoa; phylum Chordata; class Mammalia; order Artiodactyla; family Cervidae; genus Odocoileus; species Odocoileus virginianus. The sequence goes on along the minus strand of NC_069706.1, from coordinate 10,560,946 downwards.
TAAATGGTTCATAACCAAAAAAAAAAAAAAATTACCAAAGAGTTAAAATCCTAACTATACCAGTGAGAAACAACCAGGCGTCTGTGTACACACACACACACAGCTACCATCAATGCGCACGCACGCACACATACACAGCTACCATCAACACATGTGTACACACACACACAGCTGCCATCAACATCCTCTTGCTAGAAAACAAGTGGGAATCTTTGTCAAGAGCCTTAAATGACCCAGTGATTCTCTTCACGGGAGCTGACCCCAGAGAAACCATTAGAATCATAAACTAAAACCTGCACATAAAAACAGTCAGAACAGCAGTAAAAACAGGGTCAGTGCCCAGCCATAGAGAGTATGAGACATAATGTGGCCATTAAGGCTGTTAAGAAAAAATATTTAAGCACCTTTAAAAATGCTCATGATACAAGCCCAAGTGAAATGGGAGAACACAAAATGGTACTCACAGGGACTCCCCTGGTGGTCCAATGGTTAAAAACCCACCTGCCAATGCAGGGGACAAGGGTCCCAGCCCTGGTCTGAGAAGCAAGATCTCCCAGCCCACAGGGCAACTGAAGCCTGTGCTCTGCAACAAAGGAGCAGCCCCTGCTTGCTGCAGCCAGAGAAAGCCCAGGCCCAGGAACAAAGGCCCCACAGAGCCTCAGTAAATAAACAGAAACATATTTTTAAATGACATACATTGTTGTGAGGTTGCTAAAGTTGTGTCTGGCTCTTAGCCCGATCCCACGGACTATATAGCCTGCCAAGCTCCTTTGTCCATGGGATTTCCTAGGCAAGAATACTGGAGTGGGCTGTCATTGATGTCTCCAGAGGATCTTCCCAAACCAGGGATTAAACCCGGGTCTCCTGCATCTCCTATACTGCAGGCAGATTCTTTACCACTGGGCCACCAAGGAAGCCCTGACCCATATACAGTACCATGTATAAAAAAAGATAGCTAGTAGGAAGCTGCTGTGAGCACAAGGAGCTGAGCTTGGCGTTCTGTGATAATCTAGAGGGGAGGGATTGGCGGAGGCGAGGTGCTATGGGAAGGAAGCTTAAGAAGGAGAGTGTATCCATATACTGATAGCTGATACACAACACTATAAAGCAATTATCCTTCAATTAGAAATAAATAAAATACTCAAAATCTGAACATGACCATCTTCCTTTCTCCAATCCAGTCTTTTGGTTCAACCAACAGGATTCAGTTAACTGTTGGAACACAGTTGATGGATATTTTAGTCCATGAGATTTGCGTCACATTAACATGAAGAAATCAAGAGATATAAAATCCAAACCTATAGTACTGGGAAATAAACTGGTAAAGCAGTTCTGGTTTATCTCTGCAAGCACAGGCGGCATATATTAAAGAGACAGACCAGGTTTTAAGTCATACATATTTCAGCCCCTCTTCCAGGCAAAAACAAGTTCTACAGAAACAGAATACTGTACTTGCCCAATAACCCCTCAATTGTTATTTATTTCTGAATCCTTTTACCTGTTACTATTCAGTTCCCTCAGGTTTCTGTACAATGCCCCCGAAGAACTGAGCCTATAAATAAGAATCTGCACTCCAAATATACACAGACACAGATCAAATTTACAACCTATGTTTTCATCCACCTTTTATTGCGTTTATGTTTTCTATTCAGAACGCTGATTAATTTTCCTTTCAACAGGAGAAATGCGGAGTGCAAATCTTTTTTACCCAGAGGTTTTTCCATTTCTTTCCTGTTATTTGAGTCTTGCCACTGATTCAGAAAGCAAGAACCCAGAAGGACAGCCCAACACTGAACAGGTGAAAATACATCAGTACAGGAGGGCAGCCTGGGAGAATGGAAAGGCAGAAATGGCTATTTTCATAATAAAGCTTCTGACAAACGCAGTAGCGCACAGGGAAAATATCTGCCTGCCCAGATCCCATCCGACAGGCCAAAAAAGTACCTCGGAATGTGAAAATGTGTTATCAGCAGCTTGCTAACCAAATTTCAAATTAAATACTGCAGGCCCCGGGGGACAGAGGCGCAGACAGCGAGCTGGAAACTCAAGCGCTGCAGCCTGCGGTCCAAGCAACGTCTGCCAGCCTGGGCCAATCAGCAAAGAGGAAGCAACAGTTTGTGCATAACAACATCTCCAAACGCATTAAACACCTAAGAAAATCTAAGCGACAGGAAAGAAAGAGAGCGGGTGGGAGGAGAGAGAGGGGAAAGGAAAGGAAAGAGGACGGAAAGAAGGAAGGGAGAGGGAGGAAGAAAGAAAAGGAAAGCAGAGAGAGACAGGAAAGGAAAGGAGGAAGAGGGGCAGGGAGGGATAGCAAAGAAAGAGAAAAGGAGGAAGGAAGGAAAAGGAGAGAGACAGAGGACGAAAGAGAAAGAAGGAAAGAGCAGGCCTGCTTCCTGCAGATCATCTGATGGGTAAACTGCTCAGAAGAATGAAGGAGACAGAAAGACAGCAAGAGAGGGAGAGATTCCGGGAGCAATAAAGAGGCCAAGCCAGAGGGACCTAAGGAGAGACCAAGAGCCAGAAAGAGAAAGAGGAGAGAGAGAATCAAAAGGCAGGCATATGACACACACCCCCAGCAAACACACTTACAGACAGAGAGAGAGAATGGAGAAGAAAAACAGCAACAGAGAAAGAAAGAAAGAGTGACGCCTGCCTCGACGGGAGCTTCTTTGTTTTGTCATCCACCCAACAGTATTTTCTGAGCATCTACCACGATGCTCAGCAGGAGACAGCTCTACTACCAGTGGCTCCAGTCGTGGGTGGCTGGTGACGATAACAGGGGTGTGTAAATGCAGCATCATGGTGACTCCAAAGAGGGAACGAACAACCCTCCATTCAAGACACCCCTTGAGCCACTGGGCCAGAGCCAAAGGGTACATAATCTCTAAATATCACATCATCTTGATGCATAAAATTAACTGACAGAACCAATGATTTTTAAAAAAACCTAAATTTGATATGATGCCAAAAATACACGTAACAGGAAAAATAGATGAACTTCATCAAAACTGAAACTGTGTATGCCTCGAGGACACCATCAAGAAGGTGAAAAGACAACCCATGAAATGGGAAAAAATATTTGCACATCACATATTTGAGAAGGGTCAGGTGTCCAGAATATACAAATAACTTTCACAGCTCAACAATTCAGAAGATAGCTGAACTGAACAATAGGCAAAGGATCTGAAGAGACATCTCCCTAAAGAAGACACGCAGATGGCCGATAAGCACAGGAAAAGATCACCAGTGTCGCTTGCCGTCAGGGAAATGCAAATCAAAACCACGATGAGCTACGACTTCACACCTACTAGGATGCCTGTAATAAAAAGGCAGATGGCAACCAGGGTTGGCGAGGAGGCGGAATCACTGGGACCCTCACCCAGTGCTAGTGGGAGGAGCACCCACTTTGGAAAACAGTGAGGAGGCCCCTCAAACAGTTAGACAGACAGTCACCGCTTGACTAGCAACGCCACTCCTAAGTATGCACCCAAGAGAAATGAAAAACACACAGTCACACAACAGCTCGTAGGTGAACGTTCACAGCAACGTGATTCACAAACGCCAAACAGTGGGAACGGCCCAGAGGTCCACAAGTGATGAATAAAGAAGACGTGGTGTATCCATACACTGGAACATGACTCTGTCATAAAAAGGCATGACGTACTGACACCTGCTACCACGCGGACAACCCCTGAACACGTCACAGTGAATGAAGGAAGTCAGACACACAAGGTCACGTGTTACACCCTTCTATCTGAAATGTCTAGAACAGGCAAATCTCGAGAGACAAGGAGCAGATGAGATGTTGCCAGGGGCTAGAGGGAGGGGGGTTGGGAGCGGCTGCTTCCAGTGGGGAAGCCAGAACTGGACGCAGAATTACACAAATGATGACAGAAGTGCAACTCAACACAAGTCCAGCCAGCAACTCCAGTGCTAGAGCCATCTGCCCCGGCACCTCCTTAATTCCCCGGTCCCTGGACCCCTCAGACCTCAGGCCCTGGGCCGAGGCCTAAACGATGCAGGCGCAGGCCAGTCAGCAAGCGGAAGGAGTTGGCTCTTTTCTTCCCCCCCGGAGTGGGTTCAAGGAAAGGAGAAAATGATCAGTGCAGAGGCCTTGAGAGGAAAAAGGTCATGGCCCCTGGAAGCTGAAAGGAGAGAGAGGCCCACACTGCTGGCAGAGGGGGAAGGGGGAGGGGTACCTGCGCGGGGCAGGGGACCGGAGATGAGAGAATGAGGCGGGGAGACCTCAAGCCAGGAAACGCTGACCAGAGCTGACGTCGGAGAGCAATGAGGGACCAAGGAAGGGGCTTAAGCAGTGACACAACGGTCTTGTTCCCTTTGCATGTGCAAAAGGCCAGAACCCATGAAGTCCTTTTCAAACTTAAACTAGAGGCAGACCCCCTGGTGGTTCAGGGGTTAAGAATCCACCCGTCAGTGCAGGGAACGCAGGTCTGACCCCTGGTCCGGGAAGATCCCACAGGCTCTGGAGCAGGTAAGCCCATGCGCCCCAACTACTGAAGTCCCCATGTCCTAGAGCCCGTGCTCCACGACAAGAAAAGCCCCTGCAGTGAGACGCCTGCTCACAGAAACTAGAGAGCAGCACCCACTCACAGCAACTAGAGAAAAGCCCACACGCACCAACAAAGACCCCGTGTGGCCAAAACTTTAAAAAAAATAAAGGCATAAAATGGAGGTAACAGATACAAAAGCACTTTGTCAACCCAAGGCACATCCATGTCAGATGGAAAACAAGAAAGAAAACTGCTCACTGGAGTCCCTCCTGTACCAGAGGCTTGGATCGGGCTTGGACTGGCTCCGTCTCGGGAGAGCAGTCAGGGACCTGTCACCACACCCATTTTGCAGTTAAGGGATGTAAAGGTCAGAGAAGCAGCTAGCCAAGGCAGGCAGCTCAAAAGAGAGCCTGCGATGAACATTGGGGTACACGTGTCTCTTTCAGGACATGGAGGCAACCTAGATGCCCATCAGCAGACGAATGGATGAGGAAGCTGTGGTACATATACACCATGGAATATTACTCAGCCATTAAAAAGAATTCATTTGAATCAGTTCTAATGAGATGGATGAAACTGGAGCCCATTATACAGAGCGAAGTAAGCCAGAAAGATAAAGACCATTACAGTATATTAACACATATATACGGAATTTAGAAAGATGGTAACAATAACCCTATATGCAAAACAGAAAAAGAGACTCAGATGTATAGAACAGACTTGTGGACTCTGTGGAAGAAGGCGAGGGTGGGATGTTTCAAGAGAATAGCATCAAAACATGTATATCTAGGGTGAAACAGATCACCAGCCCAGGTTGGATGCATGAGACAAGTGCTTGGGCCTGGTGCACTGGGAAGACCCAGAGGGATGGGGTGGAGAGGGAGGTGGGAGGGGGGATCGGGATGGGGAATACATGTAAATCCATGGCTAATTCATTTCAATGTATGACAAAAACCACTGCAATGTTGTAAAGTAATTAGCCTCCAACTAATAAAAATAAATGGAAAAAAAAAATTCAAAGGTAAAAAAAATAAATAAATAAAAATAAAAGTTTACTCCTCTAAAAAAAAAAAAAAGAGAGCCTGGCCAGGACCCACCTCTCAGGCAGTCTCTCTCTGCCACTCCTTGAGAGCTCAGCACATGCAAGGGCTTAAATCTACGCTGGGCACCCATCTACACTGAAGTGAAGTGAAAGTTGCTCAGTCGTGTCTGACTCTTTGCAAACCCATGGACTATATAGTCCATGGAATTCTCTAGGCCAGAATACTGGAATGGGTAGCCTTTCCCTTCTCCAGGGGATCTTCCCAAGTCAGGGATCGACTCCAGGTCTCCCCCATTGCAGGCAGATTCTTTACCAGCTGAGCCACAACGGAAGCCCAAAGATACTGGAGTGGGTAGCCGATCCCTTCTCCAGCGGATCTTCCCGACCCAGGGATCAAACCGGGGTCTCCTGCATGGCAGCCGGATTCTTTACCAACTGAGCTATCAAGGAAGCCCTCACCGACACTGGCTGTCTCCAAAAGCCTGGCATGCTTCTGACAGTCAAGGGCGGTGCACAGTACGCAGTGTCTGAGTACTTCTAGCTTTCAGGGAGAATTATGCTCTTGTGAGTGTAGCCAGATTTCCTCAAGTTTCCACTAGCCTGCTGTGGGGCTCAGAGGGGGATTATACACCAGAGCTGTTCTTTTGTTTACCGGAGGAAAAGTAGGCCCAGGATCCAAGCATTTAGACACATCCACTACCGAAGTAATTATACCATGGGAAAGACGACAGGGGCTTTCAATGGGGCTGCCTGATGCTTTCCCCCCCTTGATGACCATAAGTCCCTGTAAGTACCTTCAAACAAAGGCTTGAAGGTTCCAGTCTCAAATACGGCCTGCCAAAGTGCCTTAACCAGGCCACCACTGAAAACCTCAACTGGGGAACACTGCAAAAGGAGAGGACAATTTCTGACTATTGCTAGAACTGTGAACCCATTAGAGCAAAGAGCCAGCATCTTGATTGAGGTCAAGCCCTCATATAACCATTAGGAAAAATCCCTAAGACATAAACACCAAGAAAAGGAGCTGATAATTCACCAAAAGGAAATTCAATTTATAACCAGAGGGGGGAAAAAAAGCATTTCGTCTCCATAGAGACTCAGGAAGTACAATTAGCTGTATCTTTGCCTGTGTGTGCACTCAGTTGCCTCACTCGTGTCCGACTCTTTGCAACCCCATGGACTGCTGCCCACCAGGCTTCTCCATCCATGGGATTCTGCAGGCAAGAATGCTGGAGTGGGCGGCCATCTCCTCCTTCAGGGGATCTTCCCCGCATCTCCTGCACTGTAGGCAAAGTCTTTACAGCTGAGCCACCGGGGAAAGCCACATGGGTTGCCATTTCCTTCTCCAGGGGATCTTCCCAACCCAGGGATCGAACCCAGGTCTCCCGCATTGCAGGCAGATGTTTTAACCTCTGAGCCACCGGGAAGCCCATATTTTTGCCTACCAGAATTCAAATGGTAAGCACCCATTACTGCTGGAGAGGATGGCCACGAGGCCCTGTGGTCGGGTGACAGTCCTTCTGCAGAGCAACATGGGAATTTTTAACAAAAGTCAGAAAAGTCACAATACGTCATCCAGCAATTCAGTTTATGGTACCACATTCCGCAAATAACCTGGGAACATGGGAAATTTTTGGATACGAAAAACATTCCCTGCAGCACTGTCAGTAAAGTAAGAGTTTAAAACAAAAAAAGCCCAAGAATAGGAAATGAACTAAAGAAACTGGCCATCCTCTAAATGGATAGGCATGCAGTTGTCACAGACTAGAGTTATTGCAACAGGAGGGAAGGGGGCAGGGCACAACTTTTGAAAGAATGACATAGCCCAAGGACACAACATAAACCAATTAGAATCAAATGGGATCAAGATGGCAGACAAGTCAACTTTAATTAGATGCTGACCCTCAATCAGCAAGTGACATGACACACCCAGAGGTGCCATGAGAGTTCCAAGGCACTGTCAGAAGACCAAGGAGTGGGCAGTGGGCCAAATCCCGGAAATCGCCACCTCTTCCCAAAAACAGTTGGAATAATCCTCCCACTTGATTTTTTGGGGCTCCAAAATCACTGCAGATGGTGACCGCAGCCATGAAATTAAAAGACGCTTGCTCCTTGGAAGAAAAGCTATGACCAACCTAGACAGCATATTCACAAGCAGAGACAACACTTTGCCAACAAAGGTCCATCTAATCAAAGCTATGGTTTTTCCAGTAGTCATGTATGGATGTGAGAGTTGGACTATAAGGAAAGCTGAGCGCCAAAGAATTGATGCTTTTGAACTGTGGTGTTGGAGAAGACTCTTGAGAGTGCCCTGGACTGCAAGGAGATCCAACCAGTCCATCCTAAAGGAAATCAGTCCTGAATATTCATTTGAAGGACTGATGCTGAAGCTGAAACTCCAATAGTTTGGCCACCTGGTGTGAAGAACTGACTCATTGGAAAAGTCCCTGATGCTGGGAAAGATTGAAGGTGGGAAGAAAAGGGGACGACAGAGGATGAGATGATTGAATGGCATCACTGACTTCATGGATATGAATTTGAGCAAGCTCTGGGAGTTAGTTGATAGACGGGGAAGCCTGGCATGCTGCAGTCCATGGGGTCAGAAAGAGTCAGACACAACTGAGTGACTGCACTGAATCCTGCCGCTCATCAGCATGTGAAATCACCAAGCCTATGAGAACCAGCCACACCACATCTCGCAGCCGCACTCGCCCTCTGCAATGGCCCACTCTGGAGTGTGCTCCTCTCTCAGTCTGAACCCATCCGCTTCTCACCTATCACTCTGTCTCTCACTGAGCTCTTTCTGCAATGAGGCATCAAGAACCTGAGCTTCTTTAGGTCCTGAAACCAGGTACCGTGGGTTTTGTCTGGGTTTGAGCCAATACATTGGTATGGGTTGAATCAAACCCACATCCCCTGCATAGCAAGGTGGATTCTTAACCACTAGACCACCAGAGAAGTCCCAGAAAAATCTGAAGGAAGTCCTGTTTTCCTCATTTTCTGCAGTGAAGGGGCTCTGTGTGGTGGAGAGAGACCAAGCTTCCGAGCCCAGGAGAGTGACATCTGCCCCCTTTCAAGCCAACCAGAGACTCGGTTTCTTCATCAGCCAGTTCAACCTTCACATGACTTGTTCCAAAGGAAAACAAACCCTTATTCTTCAGAGCCACAATGGTTACTTGCAACCCAAATCATTTAGGTGGCAAGGTAGCATTCATTCTCACTTTCAGATTTGGTTTTGTACTTTTTTCCCCCAACCTAATTCAGAGATAAGCGTTTGGGACATTCCAGGCCTATCGACGGTTCGTTGGTCAAAAAACAAATGCTGAAACTTGTCCATGTGCAGTTTTGTTGGATCGATCTGCAAGTATAGTGACATTTCCACTAATGCTCACCCTCCCAGCATCTGGGCAAGGGTGATGGACCCACGTGCAGATCAGCCCAGTCTCCACAAAAGAGCCATCAGTCACGAAGCACGGTTAGTTTAGACAATGCAATCCTGCTACTGTTGACGAAAGGAATCTTTCCTTGAAACAGCAGACAGCCCAGCAGATGGGTGACTAATGAAGGGAATGTGACTGTTTATTTGAAAAATAAGAAGTGTTTTTTGCAACTGAGAAATCACTGCTTGACTCTTTGCCCAAAGAAGAAGAGAAGAACAATGATGTTTCTCAAGTTTAAGAACCAGTTCCCGAGTCCCAAGAACAGCTCCAAATCTGTCTTCCGAGGCACTCTGCAAACAAATTTGAGAAGAAATGAAAGCTATCTAACATTTAAGAGTTTTGGCTTTGGTTTTTAATGTGGACATCTTAGAACAAAGGCCTAAGGTATGGCCCTTAGGCCAAATCTGGGCTAATGCCTGTTTTTGTAAATAGCTTTATTGGCACTCAACAGTGTCTATATTTACATAATGTCTAGGGTTGCTCCTTCACTCTGACAGCAGAGTTAAGTAGCTGTGACAAACATTCCTCTGGTCAACAGAACCAGAAATAGTAATATCTGGACCTTCAAGAGAACAAATGTGCTGACTTCTGTCCTAGGAAAAATGAAGGCAATTCATTTGAGTCATCCCCTGAGTCCAACCGGACAAGCACAAGATGGGACAGAGCTACCTGTAGGGACCTTGCACACACAGATAGGACCACAGATGGAACTCCAAGCCAGCACAGTTCATCCCTGCAGATGCGGCTCACAGACACCATTCTGTGGAGGCTGTCCAGCCAAGGAAAGCACCCCCCCATTTCAAATTCTAGGTAAATTCTGTTGATAAAAGATCCTGCAGAAGGCAAAAAGGGTCTCACTGGACTGAGAAAAAAAATCACTCGATAGTCTGAAAAGACACCATTCTTCAAGGAGAAAAAGATAAAAATGGTATGAAAAATATTTTTTTGGAGCTATCTGATAACTTCAAAAAGCATCTGTGTAGGAACTGCCCTGGTGGTCCAGTGGCTAAGACTCAATGCTCCCAATGCAGGGACACAGGTTCAATCCCTGGTCAGAGAACTAGATCCCACATGCTGCAACTAAAAGCTTGCATGCCCCAACTAAAGATCCCTTGTGCCACAGCTGAGACCTGGCACAGCCTGCCTAAATAAATAAATATTTTTTTTTTTAAAAATCCAGGTAGTTAAACAAAATCCCTCTGGGTCTGACTGGTCACTTGGCTTCCAGCACAGCAGACCTCTCCATTTCTCAGCCTCATCCTATGTACATAGTGGAGACCAGGTCAGAAGTTCTCTTGAGAGCAAATCAGGCCCAAAACGTGAGGACTGTCCTGCACTTGCATCACTCATTCCTGCGTCTGTTCAGACTGTATTTAGTGAACACCTACTATGTGCCAGGCACACTGCTGGTGCTCTGGGTGCGGGGCCAGTAACACAAACAGGAATCCCGTCACCTATAAAGTTATGGTCTTCTCCCGGGACTGAACACTAGCCCAACAACAAAGACATAAAACTAACAGCACGAGGGTGGGATGAGCTGAGAGCAGCACTGACATGCATGCCCTACCGTGTGTAGAAGAGACAGCGGTGGAAGCTGCCGCGTAGCACCGGGAGCTCAGCTCGGGGCTCTAGGAAGACTTAGAGGGGCGGGGTGGAGGAGAGGGTGTGAGCCTCAGGAGGGACAGGGTGCATGTATGATCATGACTGGTTCTCGCTCTGTTGCAGAACAGAAATTAACACAGCACTGCAGAGCAATTATATTCCAATAAAAATAATTTTAAAAACTGCACGTGATGACAAGTTCTCCAGAGCACTGAGACAGAGAATACGGGGGGCTGCCTGGATAGAACAGTCAGAGGAGGCCTCTCAGGAGGCGACAGGCCCAAGGCCAGCCCCGAGGATGAAGAGGAGCCGGCCACACGGGGTGCTGGTGGAGGGGGAGCCGAGGAAGGGGGGCATTCTTCCTGCTGTCACAGAAGGGCAGGCAGACTCAGCGGACACTCGGCGGGGTGGGGGGGGGGGGCTCCCTGGTGTGTCCACCATCAGGTCGCTGGGGGGAGGGAGTTAACAACATAAGCACCTTGGGCTCTGAAATGAACCCGCTCGGGTTCTGACTGGTCATGAGGCCTCAGGCAGACCAAACCTCCATGTCCTCCACCTTCTCACGGGAACAGTGGGGCGATGGTGACTTAGGTGTGTCCCAGCCCTGAGGAGGGAAGAGCTCCAGGACCTGGTACCAGGCCAGAGAGGCGGAGAGCAGCAGGCAAGCAGGAGGGACTGTGGAGGAAGGGGGTGAGCAGGGCCTGGTCAGGCAGGGTCTTGCAAGTCATGGTAAGGAATTCGGATTTATTTCAATTGCAATGGAAAGTCACTAAAGGGATTGAAGTAGGGTAGTTTTTACTTTTAAAAGATGACTGTATTACAGAGAACAGGAAGAGAGGGAGGTAAGAAAGGAAGGGGGTGCCCAGGACATCACTCCTGTCCAAGTAAGAGGTAATCGTGGACGGGATGGAGGTGAGGTACAGTGGCTGAACCGCATCTTGACTACCTGCTCTAGACAACTGCAAGCAGCTGCCTGGACCACTGCAGTGACGAGGATTATGAAGCTCAGACAGGGCTCACTGGGAAAAAAGGATCTGGTTTGATTAGTGATGCCTGCCACAGGCACAGGACGGGCAGTAACAGTAACAGATGTCAATACACGTCCTCTTTCTACAGAAACCTGGAGCAGCGCTACTCACACCGTAATGGGGGGAGCCTCAAGGTACAGGTTCTGAAACAGCGGGGCTCGGGACGGAGCCTGAGATTCTGCATTTCACTCATATTTCAAGACGATGCCGCCAACCCTGTGGTCCAGAGACGTCACTTTAAACAGCACGAACGTGAAGCGTGTACTTTTTTCTGCAGATTTGTACAGGATGAACACCAGCTCCCAGGGCTCCACACAGAAGGACACGCAACAAACGCTGAGGGCTTGCCTGGTGGTCCAGTGGTTAGGAATCTGCCTGCCAGTGTGGGGGACACTGGCTCAAACCCTGGTTTTTTAAAGGATCCCACATGCCTCAGAGCAGCTAAGCCCATGCCCCACAGCTACGGAGCTCTCGGGCTGCAAGCACTGAAAGCCTGCATGCCCTCGAGCCTGTGCTCCACAACAAAGAGAAGCGCTGCAGTGAGAAGCCCGTTCACTGCAACAGAGAGTAGCCCCTGCTTCCTGCAACTAGAGAAAGCCCATGCGCAGGAACGAGGACCCAGTGCAGACAGATATAAAGAAACAAATAAAAAAGAAATCTTAAAAAAAAAAAGCTGACTGAGCCAAGCTGGGTCTGTTGTTTATTTTGTTTTTCTACATGTGTGTGACTTTCAGCTCTCAACTGAAATAAAGAGAACTCTGACAAATTCCACATAGCTGTCCATAAAAAGTATTGCCCTAGAATATCACCAACAACATCACACATGTGTATTACACATCATCTAGGGACCTGCACCTCATCCTTACAGAACTGAAGATCATTTGGGTGAGGGTAAGGTAAAGAATACTTTGGCCACCTCATGCGAAGAGTTGACTCACTGGAAAAGATCCTGATGCTGGGAGGGATTGGGGGCAGGAGGAGAAGGAGACGAAAGAGGATGAGATGGCTAGATGGCATCACTGACTCAATGGATATGGGTTTGAGTAAACTCCGGGAGTTGGTGATGGACAGGGAGGCCTGGCATGCTGCAATTCATGGAGTCACAAAGAGTCAGACACAACTGAGCAACTGAACTGAACTGAATTGAAGGTAAAGAACTCACCTGCCAGCGCAGGAGATGTAAGAGACATGGGTTTGATCCCTGAATGGGGAAGATCCCCTGGAGGAGGGCATGGCAATCCACTCCAGTATTCTTGCCTAGAGAATCCCCATGGACAGAGGATACAGTCCACAGGGTTGAAGAGTCAGATTCTACTGAAGCGACTTAGCACGCAAGGGTAAGAAGTAATGAAAATGCACAGGCTAGAAATCTGTTTAACAGGCTGATTCTAACCACGGGGCTATTGTCTGAACTCTAAGCTCCACGGAATGATGGGGGGATATAGTGAGGAAACAAAGAGCTGCAGCTGGATCCCCAGAAGACAGCACCGCGCCCCCTGCCGGACACCTGGCTGCACTGCATGATGTCAGCAAGGCTGGCTCTTAAGCCCCAAATGGGAACTGCGTCCTGTGTCTGAAACTCCACCACACTCCTGGTCCATACTCCCAACGAATATGAGAATTGGCCCAGTCCCTGCTTCCCTCCCAGGGTCAGATCCAAATCAGCTCTCGATCAAGGACTGTAGCCAGACCCTGCTGACTGCAGATAGGATCAGACAGCGGACTGGGTGTTAAATAAACATTCCTCAAACCTGAAAGCTTAGTTCAAGGCATTCGGATGTCCAGGAAACCAAAGTCTCCTTTTTATGATGAACAGAGACCCCACAACTCCCTGCTACCCGGGCAGTCCCAAGAGCTGCCTCCTCTGAATCACACAGTCTACAGATTCTTTTCTTTCTCTTTCTCTCTCCCTTTTAAACTCACAGAATTACAAAAGCCTTAATTTTTAAAGAGTTTACCTTAATAGCACACATTCATTTTCAGGGGGGACCATTAAAAAATCATGAGAACATTCTCCTGTTGCAAGGAGGTGATTCATGATTTCCACCAGCAGACACCTCACTTTTGGGCCTCTGCTGGTTTACCACCTCCCAAACTCCCAGACAATATTAATTCCATTTATTCTGCACCTTTCTGAGTGGTTGCATATAAATATTAAACACATACAGCACTTTTCAGGCCTCCAGAATGTTGAACAAGACTGTTCTTTAGACAAAGTAAGAGCGAAAAGATTAATCATCACGAGGATTAATTGTTAGGAAGGACTGGGATGGCAGAGAAGTCATTTGTACGTGAGGGATTTCATACCTCGGATAAATTCACCTCTTGCTGGAATCTTGGAGGATGAGGGCTGAACGCTGCCCTGGTTTCCAAGTGTAAAACACAGAGCTCAACTGTTTCAACTGTCTAGCTGGGGTTAGTTTAAAGGCAGAGGGCCTCTTCATTAACTCTGGTATATTACTCTAGAGTTAACTACAGTGAGCACGGCAGAGTGAACATGGGGCTGCAGGCTGCAAAGTCAATACATTTTTTTAACAGAGAGAAAGACGCTTGCTGAGTTCACTGCCATGGCTTGTTTGGGCTTTGCTGAGATGTGGTGACACCCCTACCTCAGCTCCTCGAGTCTTCAAACGATTCAGGAAAGGATCTTAAACTTGCCATGCTGCTTCTGACCCTGCACCCTGGACCTCAGCTGACCCAGACACCTACTGCACACTTTACAACACATCCAGAGTCAAGTATGGAAGATGCCTTTTAAAGAAGGGGGCGACACAGGATGAGATGGTTGGAGGGCACCACTGGACATGAGTTTGAGCAAACTCTGGGAGATAGTGAAGGACAGGGAAGCCTGGTGTGCTGCAGTCCATGGGGTCGCAAAGAGTCAGACACGACTAAGCAACTGAACAACAACTGCAACACAGGGAGTTGAGACTTCCAGATTAGTTAGGAATGTTAAACACACCCTCTGCCCTTGCTTGAACAGAGCATAACATTCAGGAAGTCCAGCAGCCTTCCCATGCTGGGAGGCGCCAAGGCTGGATTCTAACCTGGTCTCGTGTGCAGCCAACCGATCAAAACCGTAGTTAACTTAACTGATCCTGCCCTTGGATACTGTTAGACCTGCCTCAGACTCTTCCATGAGGTACTCCTGGAAGTACCACGAGGTACTATGGAAGCAGCCAGAAGGACGCTGAGCTGGGACTTCAGCAAGCTTGTCTTGCTGGATTACCTGGTTTTGTTTCTGCTTGCTGTTTAAAAAAAAAAAAAAAATGGAGGGGGCACAGTGGGGACTTCCATGGTGGCCCAGTGATTAGGAGTCTACCTGCCAATGCAGGGAAAACGGGTTTGATCCCTGGTCAGGGAAGATCCCGCATGCTGCGGGGCAACTAAGCCCGAGAGCCACAACTACAGAGGAGACCCGCCGGCCGCAACCCGAGAAAGCCCACATGGAGGAACGAAGATCTAGTGCAGCCAGAAATAAAACAAAGTTTTAAAAATACTAGAGAAAGATTAAATTCAATGACCCACTATATTTGAACAGCTGGTTTCTTTAGATTTCTTCAGAAAGCTGTGGTCACCTTATCCTGCCTTCTTTGACCCAGAAAATTCCTACTCAGTTCACAACCCTCAAACAAGATAGGGGGCACTTCTCTAAGAAACTGATGCTCACCCCGGACCCTGAACGAGCCAGGCTTGCCCCACACTCCCGGCCACTGGACTCCCCTCAGTGTCATTCTAGGGGGCACGACCACCTTGCATTGTCACTTCTTCCTACTCATCTGTCTGCCCTTCTCACCCAGGAGCTCTGAGGGCAGTGCCTTTGTTTCACGTCTGCATCCGGGCATCGGGTACTGGGCCCGGCCCGTGGCAGGCCCTCCACAGAGACAGAGAAAGAGACAGAGACAGAGAAAGGGAAAGGGAGGAGGGGAGGGGGCGGGAGGAGAGGGAAGGGCAGGGGAAGCAGCGGGGAGATGCAGAATCTGCCACGTCTATTCCACTCTTGAGGCTCAGCAGTAAAGAACTCACCTGCCAAGGCAGGGGATGCAGGTTCGCTCCCTGAATCGGGAGGACCCCCTGGAGAAGGAAACAGCACCCCACTCAAGTTATTTCTGCCTGGAGAACCCCACGGACAGAGGAGCCTGGCGCGCTACAGTCCATGGGGTCGCAGAGAGTCGAACATGACTGGGCGACTAAACAACAACAAAACTCCACTCCTGAAGTTAGAGGCAGGTGCTCCAATAACCCACTCGAGTGGATCCCTATTTCACGTGCTAAGGAAAGCAATGAGAAAGAACTCTCACCACCGCTGTCCAATAACAAGAACCGGGGGCGCAGGGGACAAGGCCACCAGGTGCAGAGCAGCCCCAGGGGTGGGTGTCTGAGCCTCGTGGTCCGACACGTGCTGCTGAGCCTCTATGAGACCGAGTTTCTTCTTACATAGAACAGAGGAACTCCGAGAACATGCCAGGAAGTGTGGTGGCGTGGACTCCAAGAGGTGCTGACTGAGAAGTGCTGAGACAACAGCCCGAAAGGAGAAAGCAGGCAATAAGCTGCAGGTGCCTGGGCCGGGTGGGAGGGAGCCGATCCCCAAGTCTAAACGCCTCCCCACCCTCACCACGGCTGGAGTCAGGCCACCCACAGGGCTAAGCAGAACAGTTGTCTATAGACGACAGGTGCTGTGCTCAATTCAGTCAAGTGCCTGCTGCTCTCATCTGCTTGTTCATTTATTTATTGGAAATTTTTTTTCATTGATTTTTATTAGTTTCAGGCTAAGTACTTTACAATATTGTAGTGGTTTTGCCATATATTGACATGAATCAGCCATGGATTTACATGTGTTCCCCATCCCGACCCCCGCTCCTGTCTCCCTCTCCATCCCATCCCGCTGGGTCTTCCCAGTGCACCAGCCCCGAGCACTTGTCTCATGCATCCAGCCTGGGCTGGCGATCTGTTTCACCCTTGATAGTATACTTGTTTCAATGCTGTTCTCCCAGAACATCCCACCCTCTCCTTCTCCCATAGAGTCCCAAAGTCTGTTCTGTACACCTGTGTCTCTTTTTCTGTTTTGCTAATTGGGTTACCATTACCATCTTTTTAAATTCTATATATATGCATTAGTATACTGTATTGGTCTTTATCTTTCTGGCTTAATTCACTCTGTATAATGGGCTCCAGTTTCATCCATCTCATTAGAACTGATTCAAATGAATTCTTTTTAATGGCTGAGTAATATTCCATGGTGTATATGTACCACAGCTTCCTCGTCCATTCGTCTGCTGATGGGCATCTAGGTTGCTTCCATGTCCTGGCTATTATAAACAGTGCTGCGATGAACACTGGGGTGCACGTGTCTCTTTCAGATCTGGTTTCCTCGGTGTGTATGCCCAGGAGTGGGATTGCTGGGTCATGTGGCAGTTCTATTTCCAGTTTTTTAAGAAATCTCCACACTGTTTTCCATAGCGGCTGTACTAGTTTGCATTCCCACCAACAGTGTAAGAGGGTTCCCTTTTCTCCACACCCTCTCCAGCATTTATTGCTTGTAGACTTTTGGATAGCAGCCATCCTGACTAGTGTGTAATGGTACCTCATTGTGGTTTTGATTTGCACTTCTCTGATAATGAGTGATGTTGAGCATCTTTTCATGTGTTTGTTAGCCATCTGTATGTCTTCTTTGGAGAAATGTCTGTTTAGTTCTTTGGCCCATTTTTTGATTGGGTCATTTATTTTTCTGGAATTGAGCTGCAGGAGCTGCTTGTATATTTTTGAGATTAATCCTTTGTTGCTTCGTTTGCTATTATTTTCTCCCAATCTGAGGGCTGTGTTTTCACCTTACTTATAGTTTCCTTTGTTGTGCAAAAGCTTTTAAGTTTCATTAGGTCCCATTTGTTTATTTTTGCTTTTATTTCCAATATTCTGGGAGGTGGGTCATAGAGGACCCTGCTGTGATTCATGTCGGAGAGTGTTTTGCCTATGTTCTCCTCTAGGAGTTTTATAGTTTCTGGTCTTACATTTAGATCTTTAATCCATTTTGAGATTATTTTTGTGTGTGGTGTTAGAAGGTGTTCTAGTTTCATTCTTTTACACGTGGTTGACCAGAATCTGCATGTTTAATAGAGCCAGGCAGGGGGCTGGGGACAGGGCTTCAGCTCTGGAAGACCACAGGAGTGCCAGACATCAGCCACACAAGAGCGTGAATGTACTCACACTGCCCAAGTGCACGCTTATCACAGTTAAGGCGATACATTTCATTACTATAATAAAAACAAAATTTATTTAAAAAAAAAAAGAAATAGCAATGACAGTTGGGGGCTTCTCAAGTGGCTCAGTGGTAAAGAGTCTGCCTGCCAAACAGGAAACTCAGGTTTGATCCCAGGATTGGAAAGATCCCCTGGAGAAGGAAATGGCAACCCATTCCAGTATTCTGGCCTGGGAAATCCCATGGGCAGAGAAGCCTAGAAGGGCTATAGTCGACAGGGTCGCAGATAGTCGGACACAACTGAGCGACTAAACAACAAGGACAGTTAACGTCTCCTGAGCATCATTTTAATGGTTTCATTCTACAGTCATAACAATTCATGAGGATGGTACTACTAGCTCAATTTTACATGTAAGAAAGCTGAGGTCCCTAGAAGGTCAATTCAGTTCAATCGCTCAGTCGTGTCTGACTCTTTGTGACTCCATGGACTGCAGGCTTCCCCATCCACCACCAACTCCCAGAGCATGCTCAAACTCATGTCCATCAGAACAGTGATGCCATGCCCAACATCATACAGCTGCTGAGGGATAGAACTGGGTTCACCCCCAGATGGTCTTGACTCCAGAAACCCTGCTTTGAACCATAAGCACAGTGAGGAGAGCATTCCAGTATTACTCACATCCAGAGACTTCCTGATGGTTAAGACTGTTTCCACTGAATGGGGCATGGGTTCAATGCCTGGTTGGGGAACTGAGATCCCACACGTCATGTGGCACAGCCAAAAAATATATTAAATAAAAAAGTGAATTTTACAAAAAAGAATTACTCCTGTCCAGAAGAGGCACCAGTAGGAGTCCCAGATGTGCCACCTAAAGACCTAAACTGACTCGCCAGCTCTGTCGTGGGCTGGGTGCAGAACTCCGTGTGGAGCCTGTTCTCTCATTTAGAAGTAAGGAGAAGGGCATCTACACCGGTGACCTCAGCAGGCTGGCGAAGGATGGGTCAGAGGACCGCACCTGCAGAGCACACAGCGTCCGCCCCATGCCTCCTCCCGCAACACCAGACACTCTGGGAGAAGCTGCCCCAAAGGAACAGCCAGGTGTAAACATACAGGCTGCTGGTTTACCTTCTCTACCAAGCAGGCTTTTCCCCGTGTAAACTACAGAAAGAAAAGTCTGAAAGAGCAAATAAGCAACACCCTTAACTTCACTGTGTCTGCAGCTCTGAGAAAATGTCCAGAGCACCAGCCTGGCTGGAGCAAAACCAGAGCAGGCAAGAGTGAGAGGAGACTCAGGGAATGGAAGACAGCAGACAAGTGGGTCCCGGACACTTCAGAAATCAGCAGACATAGTACATGTGAGAAGGACCAGCTGAAGCAAAAATCAGACCTACAGGAACAAGGTCAGTTCCATTTTTTTTAAGAGAGGCAGGTTAACACCGACAAATGCCTGCAGGATGGGTTGGCTAACTACACCCCCCGAATGAAATCCAGCCTGTGGTCTATGTTACAGTAAAAACTGTACATAGTTGGAGAGGAGGAGGGAGGGAAGGGAATGCAAACAAGGAGAGAAAGAGGAAAGGAAGAAGCAGACAGACCAGCTGCAATACCTAAAATACTTACTACTCGGCCTTTACAAAAAAAAAGTTTGCCAACCTCTGGTCTCTAAGATATAATGGAAAGTAAGTATCCACTTCTTGTCATCTGAAGGCATAATGAGGTTTGTGCACATTCCAGAAGAAAACCAAACACCAAGGTGAAGGGCTGCCCAGGTGCAAGCGAGGAAGGCAGCAAGCCATCACTGCAGGAACACACTTCACAAGGGGTGGCGGTACACGCCAAACTGGGCACAGACGCTGGCATCATGGTGCCCAGAAGCTGAAGGGAAGCAGGATTAGGTTACAAGAGGTAAAAGTGTAAGGAGACAGCTGGAAGTCACATCTGTGTGAATAGACTCAAGCCTGCTGGAGAACCTCTTGGGTGAGCTGATCAGGCCCCCACCCCATCCATCATCAATCAGTGGAAATTTGCCAGCAATGTTTCACCCTCCTGACTTGCTGTGTGATCTCGGGAAAGTGACTTAAGCTCGCTGTTTATGTTTCCTCACATGCAGACTGAAGATCATAATAGCATCCAGCACATCATATGGACGTGAGGATTGAATGAATATATAGACAGTTTTTCAAATGAGTAAGCACTACTTACCTGTTAGCCTTTTTCTTTTTGAAATCACCCTCTACTTTTTATCTCACTGACTGGTCCAGTTCAAAGGCACGGAGATGGGAGAACTCAGTCCATCTGCTTTACGTGTGAGCTGATCTGAGGCTGCATGGCCACTGATGGTACCCTATTCACCCTAATCACTCTCTGGGAGGGTTCTGTAGAACCCCCAAGAAGGGATGGGACCACGTGAGGAAGAGGCAGAATGGGGCATTATCAACAGAGACCCTGAGGGGGTCGGGCAGGAGCAGGTCATGTGAGGCCCCTGGACATCATGTGCTATTTGGTTCCTCAATTCTTCTTGTCACTACAAGGTTGTCAAGATTAATCCCAAGAAGTAGGTTGACCCCTATCAGCCACGAACACCCCACCTGGTCATCCTTGGGACATGAACATGATGCAGACCTGATTTCTCAGGAGCATTACCCAGAGACCTCACCCTCACCACGGCACCTGACTCCCTGCCCCCACCCTCCCATCTCAGCTTTCTCTGTATTAGCAACAAGCGTGCCATTCTCAAGAACTATCAGAGATTACTACAGCCTGCCTTGCAGAAAATGCTGAGTGGAAAGGAGGAGGAAAAAAGAAAAAAAAACTCTCCTTGATGCAATTCATATATGGGCAAGAGCTACAAACAATTCAGGGCGCTAAAATTAATGCACTCCCGGGCCAATGAGAAGAGGGTGAACATCACAGCAGACAGTAATAAAAACGTACTTAATGTGTACAGCACATATTTATTCATTTTTAGAAAATTTGCAATGCTGCCATCCCCCCTTCTCCCATAAAATCTGACCATCCTACTCAGCTGCTATTCTTATCTCTTGCTCATTTGCGTAATTTTAACACTGCAGAATATAGCCAGCCTAAGAATATTTTTTTTTTATAATTACACCCATCACAGGAACTGTCAGTATCTAATGAAGGATAATTTCAGCTATTATAAGAAGCTTAAAAGATCATTTTCATGAATAATTCGTAATATGAATCATTAAATTCAAACAATGTCAGAAATTTCAAAAAAAAAAAAAAAGAGAGAGAGAGAGAGAGAAAGAGAAAGAAAAATATTTTAGGTGTCTGAATGTAACCGTCCCTCTAAAGGAAGAACGGTTTCTGACGTGCACAGAATAAGACACGTGGGGCAGACCTTCGTGTGATGGGAGGAAACATGCAGATTGACTTGTGTCATTTTCCACTTTAAATTTTTCACCAGGTTCCCCAGCCTGAGGATAAAATCCAAGCCTCTCTGCAGGTCACGGGGAGTGACCTTTGCTCTGACCCCTGCCTGTCCCTCCAGCTCCTATCTGATCATGTCTTCCCCCTAGAAAAGATAAGCTGTCTGAAAATGAAACAAAGCTACCAGAACCTGAAGCAGGATGAAGAGGAAGAGAGAGAGATCTTCCTGGTAAACTGCTTGTGCTCACCTGGGTTCAGCCAGACCTGCACCCGAAGAAGTTCTATGAGATAATACCCTTTCTGATTGGTTTCTTGGTTTGCAAAAGCGGGGGAAAGTTCTATTATTAAAATATGACAGCAGGTCTCAACAGCCTCAGAGGGAATAACAGAATCACAGTTTTCATGGCTGATCCAGACCAAAGGCAACAGGGCACTGGGCGGAGGACAGGTGGGCGTTGAGGCTGAGCAGGGGGCGGTGATGTGTGTGGACACTGGGTCAGGGGGGTGGTCAGGATCAAGATATGAGCCACAGAGCTAGAACCAAAAGAGGACAAATCACCCATGAGGTGGCTGGGCTAACAGGTACATCCACACTGCGTGACAACAGAGTCCAGTATTTGGTCTCTCTGGGGAAACACATGAAGACCAAGGACAACTCCCCCATTTCCAAAGGAGACTGGTCTGTATCCCCCCTCACAACAATAAAGACATCATGCATTAAAATATGTATGCATTTTCACTAAGAAGAACAAAGTTTTTACTTTAAATAAAGAAGGGAAGGACCAACAGATAAATCATCAAACTTAACGAGATCACAAGATTCAGAATAGTACCCCTTTCTAGAAAAGGGCAGTCTCTCAAACTACCCTATGTCCCTTTACTGAGGTGGTGAAAACAATTCAGTGAGTTACAACTGATGTTTGTTACGATGGAACAAAACAGGATACAAAACATGAGACTGTTCTGAGCATGTTGTAAGGTTTCAGTATTATTCCAGGAAGATTGGGTATCAATTATAAACATCCTTGAAAATGTGTGTTTCAGCAGCAGATTTATTACTGTGAGCCAGAGTCAACGGGGATTGAAAACCACTTTTAAAACAAATGTCAGATTCCCAAAAGAGGTGTCAGATCAGAGAGAACATCTGATGACACGACACGCGGGTTTCAAACCGAAAGGCAACTGATGGGTAAAGAATCTAGGCTTTCCTTCAGCAATGGTACTTCCGCAAATCTTTCCGATGTAAATGAAGCCCCCGGGATATAAAAATACACTTATATGGGGTTTACGAAATACTGTTTATTATGGCAAAATCCTGCAATCAACCTATATGAGGGAATGATTTCAGCCATCGTAGCACAGTCACATGATGAACTCCGACATGCGGGTGCACATGAAGTTAAAATGAAAGACTTAGGGACCTTCCTGGCAGTCCAGTGGTTAAGACACCACACTTCCACTGCAGGGGACACAGGTTCGATCCCTGGTTTGATAGCTAAGATCCTGTTTGCCTTGGGGTGTGGCCAAAAAATAGAAAAAATAAATAAATAAAATGAATTGACTTAGATCTGTATCTACTGATCTGGAGTGAAGAGTTAGGACTGTTCAGTTATATACCGTTACCTGAGGAAGTCAAAGCAGATTAGATCGAGGAACAGCAAACTTTCTTTAAAGGGCTAGGTGGTTTTCAGTTTTTCAGGCCATGTGTCTCTGTTGGAACCACTCAACCCTCCGTTGTATAGAGAAAGCACACAGGCACCCATAACAAATGGGTGTGGCTGTGTTCCAATAAAACTTTACAAAAATAGTGACATGCCCATGGGTCATAGTTTGCCAACCCCTGATAAGAGGCTGTAATCCCATTTTTGAAGAGAAAAAAATGGAATAAGTAGAACATGTTTGTATAATATAGATTTGCCAAAGTGTATGTACATCAATTTATCCCGGTTATCTAAAGTGGGGAGCATTAAGGGAGATGACTCCTTTATATGTCTCTACTATATGTCTCTTTCATACTCTTTTATATTGTTGGACCTGTTATGAAAAATTCAAAATAACTCATTTTTTAAATTCCAATAAAATACTCAACTATAAAAAACAATGTATGGCAAACAAGCTATGTAGTGACTGCTTTCACTGAAATCAATTCTAATATATTAAAACCAATATTTTTATCATTGCAAGTAACAGAAGAGACCTTCTGTATCTCATATTTAATTGAATGTCAACTGTCATCCTCTCCAAAAAGAAATTATCCAAGGAAGGTAGAAAGTACAATAACACATCATGGGAAACCAAGAAAATACTGTTAAGTTTATTTTCCTCTCCCAGTGGGAGACCAAATAATACAGAAAGAGCAGTTTAAAACTTGATCTCAGGACCCTGAGATCCACTGCTCACTGAGCCAGGTAGTTACTATTCACACCTTACATGTGGCGAAAGTGACTTTACACTATTTGAAAATAGCACGAGCAGGAAGAGCATTAAGCCAAGATTCAGACCTGGGTCTCAATTCTAGTTTAACCAAATTCTCTTGGCACTGACCTAGCTGATCGGTGGGACACGTGCCCATGATAAATCTAACCCTTCAGACCACAAGAGCACTCTAGATTCACAGAGAAAATAAACATGGGACACAGAGCAGTTGACTATCTTACTTCTTAAAAATGGAGAAGATGACTCCTGTGTCACCAAACGGTGACAGTTTTCAAGTGCTGAGCAGAGTTCACCTTTCACCTCTCCTCATTTCTCCACTGAAACTGACCCCATTACTGCCATTGCCCAAAAAGCTAGCACTTTGCTTCCACTTGCTCATCAAAAGCAGGGTAGCAACTAATGCAAACGCATATATCCTCTAAGTCTAGTATCCCCTAACAGCCAATCTTTCTTCTATAGTAAGAAAAACATCACATTTGCAGGAGGATTCTTTACCAACTGAGCTATCAGGGAAGCCCCTAAAAAGAGAAACATCAACTTTCTGCTGGGCACTTGGACACGCGGGCTAAAAACAAAGAGACAATGTTTCCCAGAGTCCCTTATAGCCGGGTACGGCCACTGTAAAGTGTCACAGCAAACTGCAGGAGAAAGATGAGCGAACTTGAAGACCTGGCAACAGAAACTATTCAAAACATAGACATACAGAAGGTTTCCCTAGGGGTCCAGGGTTAAGAGACCACCTTGCAATGCAGAAGACGCCACTCTGATCCCTGGTCTATGAAGACCCCACGTGCCTCGGAGCAACAAAGCCTGCGTGCCACAACTACTGAGCCCGCGCTCCAGAAACCGTGAACTGCAACCGCTGAAGCCTGCTTGCCTAGAGGCCCTGCTCCACAGCAAGACATGCCACGATCAGAAGCCTGAGCACCGCGTCTGGAGGCAGCTCCTGAAAGCTCCTTTCAGGAAAGAGAAAGCCCACACGCAGCAACAAGACCGGCACAGCCAAAGGTAACTAAACAAATAAGACAAGCATATAGAAAGGAAAAGGAAAGAACACACAAAAAAAGCCAGGCTATATGCCCAAGGTCACACTGCTGGCAAAAGGCAGAGCTCGGACCTTCCAGGCCAAACCCATGGGATGGTCTATACTTTCACGCTCTAACACAGGATGGGCAGCGTTCATGAACGCTGTCCCGTCTTCCTCTGGAAAAGAGGTAAAGACAGCAGTACCCAGTCTGCCGGCCCATCAAACCACACTTCCTGTCATCTTGGCACACATGTGGCTTGTTATGACAGGACCTTGGCATGATTTACAGTCATATGAGACCACTGCCTGATTTTCCTATTAAAACCCCTACCAATTATTTGTTACTGGCATGTTTTTTAAAATACGATCCAGTTCTCCTCTTAGTGTGTCAAGCAGGGGATAAGGGACCCCCAGGCTCTCAGGCAGCATGTGTTTAGACCAAGAGTTCCCAGCAAGAAGTGCTACAGCGATCTGGGAGGATCTAACCCAGAGTACTGATGATGCTTGAGGGTTTGTGATTTTGATTTTTCTCCTTTATTGTCTGTCTCTATCTTTTTAAATTCTCTGTAATGAATATGGTTTCATTTCTTAACAAATTGTTCTTCCACATAAAGCTGCTGAAAGGCTTTTCAGGCCAGCCAGGTGAGTTCAGCAGGCTTCTTCTGGTCAGTGGGTACATGTGCGCTCGAGTCTATTCCAAGTCCTTCATTTTACTCAGCAGGAAGCCAAGACCTCGAAAATGCACAGTGTATGCACCGTGCCTGGCTGCCATGCTGTGAACAGCATTATAATGAGACAAATCAGACACAAATAAGGGCAAAAGTAATTAAAAGTGGAATTGAGCTTAGCCTAATTGGCTCCACCTGGGGAAAGGAGGGTGCTTTTGGAGGGACTGGGCCTCAGAAACAGTGAGATTCTAAGTCTAAAATGAAAAGGTAATGGGGGAGCCTGGCAAGGTGAGCCATTTGGGGTACAACATGGACCAGAATTGATGCTTTTGAACTGTGGTGCTGGAGAAGACTACTGAGAGTCCCTTGGACAGCAAGGAGATCAAACCAGTCAATCCTAAAGGAAATCAACCTAAACGTTCATTGGAAGACTGATGCTGAAAGCTGAAGCTCCAATACTCTGGCCACCTGATGCGAAGAGCCGACTCATTGGGAAAGACCCTGATGCTGGGAAAGATTGAAGGCATAAGGAGAAGGGGACGACAGAGGATGAGATGGTCAGATGGCATCACTGACTCAATGGACAAGAGTCTGAGCAAACTCTGGGAGATGGTGAAGGACAAGGAAGCCAGGCGTGCTGGGGTTGCAAAGAGTCGGAAATGTCTGAGCGACTGAACAACAGCGAACTAGAATGCCTTCCAGGAACTCAATTCATGGGCACCCAGCAGCACATCCCCTGGCCCCTGTCCACATCCTCGCCTACTCTGCCCAGGCTTGGCTGTCTGGGGGCAAACTGGGACTGGAAGGACCAGGTACACACTGTCCTGGAGCCCAGGTTACTAGGCCCACCCAGTCACCCCGTCTGCGAGCTCCAGGGCAGTAGGTACTGTGTGTCGTTCCCTTCTGTGTCAGAGCATCAGTGATCCACCCCCTGCTCACCAGCTGCGTGCCATGGGCAGAGCACTCGACCGTGATGTGACGATAACAAGGATCTCACACAGGTTATGGGAAGGACTTCAAAGCAGACAGTCTGTCTCCCCATACTATACAACTTTTCTTGGCCTTAGTTTCCCCACCTGTAAAGTGCGTGATAAGAGTACTCACCTCACAAGAAGGTTGCCTATTGAGTAGTTAACAAAGGGTATGGCATATGGTGCTTAACCCACATTCGCTATTATTATCATAATAAACTCAGTCAGCCAATCACTTACCAAACATCCACTGATCACCTACCCACCATGGATCAGGGATCTGCTTTAGAAGCTGAGTGCACACATAATATCAAAATCAAGTCAGTCCCACTTACGGTTGCCGGGGAGAAGGATGGGAGAAAGGGATACTTAGGGAGTTTGAGATGGACACTGCTATATTTTAAATGGATAACCAACAAGGGCCTGCTGTACGGCACAGGGATCTCTGCTCAATGTTCTGTGGCAGCCTGGATGGGAGGGGAGAATGGACACATGTATACGTGTGGCCGAGTCCCTGTGCTGTCCATCGGAAACTATCACAACATTGTTAATCGCCTATACCCCAAAACAAAATAAAAAGTTGAAAAAAAAAAATCCAAGTCAGTCCCCATCCTCATGGAGCTTACATCCTGCTAAATGTTTACTGAATATGTCACTAAAGAAAGGAACGAATCAGAATTTTAAAGCACAAAATGCCCAGCCATACAATATATCTGGGAGTGACCAACCAGGGGAAATGGTGAGCTTCATTTGGGCTTCCTGGAGCAACGACATCAGCCTGTGAACAGGAGAGGTACCACGCAGAATAAAGATTCTAAACTGAATGAAGAGAAGGTACAGAGAGGGGTGAGGAGGAAGTGTGTTTCTCCTGCAACATGAAGAATGAAATCGAGGCCATAAACCAGTGAAATAACCACAGACCAAGAGATGGGCTTTATCTCTTTATAGGATGTCTATTTTTTCTGTTCAGTCCAAGTGCAAAGGAAACATTTAGGCAAGTCACTCTCTGCCCAGGTTAGAAGCATCATCACCCAAAATGACCAGTTGCCTGACGAAAACTGTAATTAGAAACTTAAAGCAGAGTAGCTGTCAGAATGAAAGTGGCATTTAACAAAACAAGCCACCTGCCGGCTTCCAGGAAGGGAAAGCACCGAACACCAAAGGAGGCGCCGACAGACGAACTGCTCCAGGAGAAGCACAGAGCCTATATGGCCAGAAAAAAGTCACGATGACAAAGATAAATGCATGTCTGGTCTAGGCCTCTAAGGAGGGAGCAGAGGTGCTCCAAGTGCTCCTGTTTTGTCTCTGGGCCTTTGCTTCCTGCCAAACAATAAAAAGGAAATGAACAAAAATCATGAATCGATCCCTGGCATTTTCAGGCAATTGCTTCTGCAGTGATTTAGGAGAGAAAAGCATCTTGCAGGGAATGAAGTTCGGTGGAGCAAATAAAACATGATCTCTTATGGAAGGTCTCCAGAGAGACAGGCGCCACTTCCAGAACCAGGGAATGGATGATCTTGCAGCTCGGACCCTGTATCCTTGATGAAGCTTTTCCCCATAGCTATGGCACTCAGGGTGGCCTGGGGGGACTTTAGAAACACCCTCCCTCCATCCAACCCAGCATTACTGCCATCAGCCTCATCTTTCTGAAAGCCACCTGGGGTAGGGGCTGCTAGCTGCCAACCCCATATCCGCGGCCCCTGCTTCCTTATGTGCCAGTTAGGCAACCATGTTTCCCCATAATTAGGGGAGGCCTAAGAGCTTTAAGGGCTTCCCTGGTGGCTCAGATGGTTAAAAAAAAAAAAAAGAAAAGAAAGAAAAGAAATCTGCCTGCAATGCAGGAGACTCAGGTTCAATGCCTAGGTCAGGAAGATCCCCTGGAGACAGGAATGGCTACCCACTCCAGTATTCCTGCCTGGAGAATCCATGGACAGAGGGGCCTGGCAGGCTACAGTCCATAGGGTGACAAAGAATTGGATACAACTGAGCGACTAACACCGTGAAGAGCTCTAAAGAAGTCATTTGGAGTGGGAAAACTCCTTAGAGAAGGCTTATGATCCTAAAGTTTTAAATCCTTACAGACTTCAGCTGTAAAACACACTCTCTGCCCTTCCTCACTTCTGCTTTTACTGGGCTGAAACATAGATGTGATGGTTGGAGCACTAGCCACAATATACATACCATGAGGCAATCATGAAGCTAAAAAACCATGTACTAAGGATGGTAGAGCAAAATGAAAAGAGTAGCATGAGTTCACAACCACCATGAAATGATCACACTAGGCCTGGACTAGACTATTTACTTCTAGGCTTACATGAGGTAAGAAAAAAAAACCTGTGGAAGTCAGTGCAGTCCAGGTTTTCTTCTTCATGATGCTAAGTCTAGTTCTGTTACACTATCCCACGTAAACATACAAACTCAACAAATATGGACAGCATGCTATGCAGATACCGTCTCGGGAAGATGCCTTTAAACCCCCTCTCCAACAAAACCACCAAACCCGTCCTACATAGAAACGTTGGTGTTACCAGTTGCCCAGGTCACGCAGATCCAACAACCCCTATCTGTTTCCTCCCCAACACCCTCTCTGGGCAAAACCCATCTCTCACTTTTGGAGGCCTGCCCCTCTTCCCTCTCAATCCAGAATGTTTGGATGGAGCTGCTCCCACCGAAGCTCTAAGTCCCCTGACACACAGACACCCCCAAGTACCCAGCATTAGTCTAAGTGAGGCCTGCCCCCCAAGCTGGGCCAAGGCAGAATTAACCTGGAAACATCTGTGCATGCAATCAGTAAGGACATCCTGAACTGCACTTGCAAACTTTTAAGTCTTTATTAATCTGAAATCAATAAGGAAATTTATCTTTTACATCGAGGTGGTGGTGAGTACATTGGGTGATGGGTACATTACTCTCTGAACTTTTCCAGCAAAATTCTAATTTCAAACTATTAAAGCTAAAATCTGTGGCCACCATCCCTGAAGTATCTTCCTGGTGTTGGCAGTACTGAGTGCTCAGCAAGGGCCAGGGACTGGGGCTACTGGTTCAGATTTTTATTTAAAGGTCAGGAAATTGGCTAATCACACAAATACTGTTTTACCAGGATAATGGACTGCATAAGCTTTCAAAGAGGTTTACTCTACAATTATCAGGGTAATTATTCACCCACTTTCAGAAATTAATGAACAGGTGTTCTGCTAATGGACCCTGACTTGCCACAGCCTGGATACCCTTCAAAATGCTTCTGTAACCCAAAATAATGTCAACATTTGCCTGGTACTTAACATACGTCATCTCTGTTAAACTTCAAATAGTGCTAGGAAGTCAAAACTATTATCACTTTGTTCAAATAAAAACACTGAGGCTCCGAGATTAAAACTTGGTCCAAGACTTCAGAGCTGCTAGACCATGGGGCTGAGGTTCAAGCCAGATCCCCTCAAATGGAAAACGTGTGCCTGCCTTTGCCTCCAAGCTCTGCTATCACCTTTTCTGAGTTCCTTCTCGAGGCAAAGGCTTCTCTCTCCCATGGAAGGAAGAGCCTTCACTGTGTCCACGGCACATCTGGTCCACATCCAGCACTGCTGCCAAGAAGCCCGTCTGTTTCTCCCCAGTTGATGTCCAGTTCCAAGCCCCTCATGCTCTGACTAGGCTCCCTGTGTTGGCTGACAGTACATGATTGAGTTTCAGTGACCCATGGAGGACAGGGGAATAGAGCAGGTTTTTTCAGGATAAAGTTAAGGCGGAGATTCTAACCAGTTGGGCCAGCCATCCCAGGCACAGGCTGCCTCCTGAAGAACAAGCATCTCTTGGTCACCTGCCAGACACTGAGGTTTATCACCTAAGACATCTATGGGAGAATCAACTCAGGGGCGCAGGGGAAACATGGCCTCAGCTTACACCTGGGGAGGAATTCTGGCTCAGCCACTTTGGAGCAGGATGACTGCAATGATTAATTTCTTATGTCTGTGTGAGTCAAGATCTCTACCATGGGCCAAGAATCAACAGACACTGATATCTGAAATACTGTGGCATGCATCACTTCATCAACTTGAAAGCAATATTCCCTAACATGGTGGTCACAGGTGGTCAAGTTCTGGGATTTTTTTAAAACCCCCAGGTGACTCAAATGGAGCCAAGATTGAGAAGCTCTGCTCCACCAGGGGAGAGATGGGAGAGTGGTTTACAAGGAAACTAGTGGGAAGGAGCTCTCTTTGACTGGGTTGCTTGGAAGAATAAAACAAGAGCTGCTGGCAGCTTGCTGTCACCATAAGAACACCTGCCTGAAAAAGGAACCAACAGTGAGGGGGCATTGCAAAGCTGGGGCATACCAGTTCACGGGAGTCCATGGGTGCATCTCTTCCTAACTTTGCATTCAGTGATGTCACGTGAGTAGCTTGAAATGCTGACACCATGGAAATCAGTGCCTTCTTCTGAGGGCTGGTGGTTCAACATTTAGCAGCACCACACTGCTAACACTGGGAGGGAGGGGAACAGAGTTGAGAAGAAAACAAAAAACAAAAAAAATCTCCTAATGATATCTTTTGAGCTCCTGGATCAAGCCATTCCTGAAGACAGACCCTCCTGGAGTTCTGCTGTTTCATTTAAAACAGATTAAACTGGATTTTTATGATTCTTGTAATCAAAATAGCTCTGAATGATGAAACCCTCAAAGAGTCAAAGTCATGTACTAAGAGTATAAGAAGTATAGTATTAGTATAAGTATAGTATAAGAAGTATAACTATGCTGTGCTATAGAAGCATAGCATATGCTATATGCTATAGTACATGCTATAGAAGTATAGAAGTATCGTATATGTCATCAGAAGAATCTGGCTGGAGGCACAACTGAAAAATGCAGGTACATGGGGTACAACACATTTTCAGTGACCTTAGAATGAAGACCCATGACCTCGCCCACTGCTGAGCTCTCCCTAATTGCTGTGGGTTTTCAATCAAGTTCGACAACAGCTCCTCCTGGATTTCTAGTCATTTCCATTCATTCGTGTTATGAATATTTATGGAAGATGGCCAACAAGTACATGAAAACATGCTCAACATCACTCATTATTAGAGAAATGCAAATCAAAACTACAATGAGGTATCACCTCACACTGGTCAGAGTGGCCATCATCAAAAAATCGATAAACAATGAGTGCTGGAGAGGATGTGGAGAAAAGGGAATGCAAATTGAGACAGCCACTATGGAGAAGAGTATGGAGATTCCTCAAAAAAAAATTAGCAATAAAATTACTGTATGGCCCAGCAATCCCACTGCTGGGCATATACCCTGAGAGAACCGTGACAGAAACACACATACATATGTTTGCACAGCAGCACTATTTACAACAGTTAGGACGGGAGCAACCGAGGTGCCCACTGACAGACGAATGGGTAAAGAAGATGGGGTACCTATATTCAATGCAATATCACTCAGCCATTAAAAACAAAAAGAATGAATCTAAGTCAGTTTTAGTGAGGTGGCTGAACCTAGAGCCTGTTACACAGAGTGATTAAGTCAGAAAGAGAAAAGCAAATGTTGTATATTAATCCATATATCTGGAGCAGGAAATGGCAACCCACTCCAGGATTCTTGCCTAGAGAATCCCACAGATGGAGGAGCCTGGCAGGCTACAGTCAGGTGGTCACAAAAGCATCAGACATGACTGAGCGACTAAACAAGAACAACAATGCCTGTCTATGGAATCTGAAAAAATGACATTGATGAACTTATTTGTAGGGAAGCAATCGAGACACAGATATGGATAATGGACTTGGGGACACAGCAGGGGAAGGAGAGAGTGGGACGAATGGAGAAAATAGCATCGACATACATCCACTAGTATGTGCAAAACAGACAGCTGGTGAGAAGCTGCTAGAGAAACAGGGAGCCCAGCCTGGTGCTCCGTGATGACCCAGAGGGACGGGAGGAGGGCAAGGAGGCTAAGGAGGGAGGCGATATATGTATAATTACGGCTGAATTGCGCTGTTGTGTGGCAGAAACCAACACAACACTGTAAAGCAATATTCCTCCAATTAAAGAATAATTTTAAAAAATATTTATGGAGCACATCCCTTGGGTGAAGCCTGTGCGGGGCCCTCTGAACACAGCAGAGGGAAGAACAGGCAAGTTCTCTGCTCCTTGAATGGTACACTGCAGGCCGGAACACGGACAGTGACCAAGGAAGGGAACAGACAATCAGGCACGCTGGGGCACTCATAAAGGTGCTGTGATGGCGATCAGGGAAGTGACGGGAGGAAGGAGAGGCGGGGTGGTCAGGGGAGGCCACACCTCAACAGGGACCGCCTGACGAGGCAGGACCAGCCTTTCAGAGAAGAGGGAGGAGCATTCCAGAAGGTCAGCAACTGCCAAGGCCCGGAGGTGTTACCTGGTAAAGCCAGTGTGGCCGGGTCAAGAGAGGGCGGGAGGAGACAGGGCTGGAAAGTAGGGAAGAGCCGGATCACACCGAGCGCTGCAGGCCCTCGTCAGAAAGTCCAGACAGGACTTCCCTGGTGGTCCAGTGGTGAAGGCTCTGTGTTTCTACTGCAGGGGGTGCGGGTTCAAGTCGATCAGGGAAACTATGATCCCACATCCTGCAGGGCAGCGAAGACCACGTGCCACGACGACTGAGCCTACGTGCTCTAGAGCCCGTGCTCCGCAGCTAGAGAAAGCCCCTGCAGGCCGCAACGGAGACCCAGCACAACCAAGACTAATTTTTTTTTTAAAATTCTGGATTGAGTTTTAAACAGTAGAGTGACGAGATCTTAGCAGCGTCTCCATGAGATCCCATGCTGATAGCGCTGGGACCAGACACAAACACACACACGACTCCCGAGTGCGCAACCAAAGCAGCCTGTCTCCAACAGAGACATCGCCTGTGTGCACACTGGGGGCAAGAATATGTGGGCACCAAGGGAGACACCCCAGTGCCTGCAGTCACTGAGGGAAGCTGCAGGTTGAAAGATCCCACGGCACCACACGCACCCCTGAAACCCACAGGCTCCAGGAATCCTCTCGCCCGTGACCCTCCATCAACACAGGACCAGGCTTCTCCACGGCCCTGCCCCACTTTCTGGAGCCCGGGGGAAGTGAGACCCCAAGGAGGACATGGAGCACAGGCAGGCCTGGAAGCAAGGGGTCACCGGGCAAGTCACATGCAGGCAGAGACACGACATGGGATAGAGGCTGAGAGCTTGTTTTTTTTTTTTAACTTCTTTTGTTTCTTAAACTTTAAAACTGCTCCCAAGCCTCCCTCATCCATCAAGTTCCTCCCACTGATCTGTTCTCACTGCCAATTACTCTGACTGCCACCGGCAACAGGCCATTTCTTCCCCTTCTGCCCGAGCCTGTGGCTGATGAATTAAACGGCAATGCCAACAAGAGCTTGCAGCCTTAAAATCCATCACCGCGGAATAGGACTATGGAGGCCAGGACAGATTATTCCAGTGGAGGGGAGCTCATGAGAGGGAGGGCGGCCAGGAGGAAGGACTTCACAACATACAGAGACTGCAGGTTAGAAAAGACAGGCTTCAGAGAAATGATAGCTCCCCATGAAGACAGAACAGACCCTGCATCCAGTAAAGAGCAAACAGTTTGCCAGGAGTGGGCTTCCCAGGTGACTCAATGGTAAAGAATTCGATTACCAATGCAGGAGACGCAAGAATCGAGGGTTCTCTCCCTGGGTCAGGAAGATAAACTGGAGGAGGAAACGGCAACCCGCTCCAGTACTCTTGCCTGGAGAATTTCATGGACAGAGGGATCTCAAAGCGCCAGACACAACTGAGTACGCATGAATCCAAGCTATGGAAACCCAACCCAAGCTTGAAGACAGTGGCAGGGGAGGCTAGTGAATTACTGCTCTTGTTAACAGTACATTTAGGGCTGGACCGTCACATCAGGACGGCTGGATTCGGGGATTCGAAGGACACGATCGGCCCCCAGTGCCTCTCTGCCTCTCAGCTCAGCTCCTCTCCCTCCTCACCTCCCCCTCACACTCAGGCTCCACTCGGAGACAAGGTAACTACAGTGGCCCCAGCCTTCCAGGCCTGGCGGGAAAGGAAGAACTCCTCGTGACAGCCTGGTAGAGACCTGAGACCCAGCTGGAGCCCGTCGGCTGAGGTCAAGGGCAGGAGGGAGGGTAGGGCCTCATCGACATCATGGGACTGACCCTGAGTCAGGACGCTGGGCCCAGAGAAGCTGAAGCACAGGCGACCTGACGCCACAAGGCCAGAGGCGGCCACCACACCAGCCGGGGGCGGCGGCCGGAGCCGTATGACACAGGAGGACGCGGCACATCTGGAATCCCACGTTCGGCTGCCCCTGTAGAACCTCTTGCTTGGTACAGAGGGCCAGCTCCAAACTCACAGGCAAACGCTCCTTGGGAAAGCCCAGGAGAAGCCCGACACCCAGCAAGGGGCTGCTCTGCAGCGAAGACCTCCACGCGACTAGCCCCACCCCTGCCAGGGGGCACTCAGAGAACCCAGACTCCCCAGATGCATATGCAACACTGCTGCTGTTCAGTTGCTAAGTCGCAGCTGACTCTGCAACCCCATGGACTGCAGCACGCCAGCTCCCCAGTCCTTCACTATCTCCTGGAGTTTGCTCAGATTCACATCCATTCAGTCAGTGACGCTGTCTAACCATCTCAATCTCTGCTGCCGACTTCTCCTTTTGCCTGTCAAAAGCCCTATATTAACCACATCTGAAAAGTCTCTTTCTGGCTTCCCTGGTAGCTGAGTGTTAAAGCATCCACCTGCCAATGCAGGGGATGTGGGTTTGATCCCTGGGTTGGGAAGATTCCCTGGAGGAGGAAATGGCAACCCACTCCAGTGTTCTTGCCTGGAGAATCCCATGGACAGAGGAGCCTAATGGGCTACAGTCCATGGGGTCACAAGAGTCAGACACAACTCAGCGACTGAACAACAACAACTAAAGTCTCCTTCACCATGGAAGGTGGTGTGGGCACGGATTAGGGGTCAGGACACAGGCATCTTTGGAGGCCCGACATTCCGCCCACCACAGCATTCTCCAGATCCCAGCATGTTATCTGAATTACACCTATCACCTTAACAGCTAATCCTCACAACAACCCACGAAGTATATATACTATTTCAATAAATCCTAATTTCATAAGTGTTCAAAGGGGCCATGAGAGAGAAAGTGAGACAGTAAAAATAGTAATAGCAATAACTGTCATATTTACTGAGTGGCTGCTACATATCAGACATTATTCTAAGAGTTTTCCATACACTAATCTAGCTCTTCTTCCCCCCAAACCCTATGAGGAAGGTATTGCTACAGTTCCCATTTTACACAGGAAGAAACTGAGGCACCGAAACTTACATGGTCTCTAAGTCAATTACCCTGGGGAAGTCCTCAGTGTCTTTGGCACAGGGGTCCCTCGTTTACTAATGTCAATTACAATGAGCAAGAAGAATGTGGAACGCACGGTGATTCCCAAACGCTTTGGCCATGACCACTATTTTGGTGGGGACATGTACAGGGACCAGGATGAGGTGACTCCTTTGGAGAAAGGTCACGGCGACAGGTTAAACAAGCCTTCCTTCTGCTGACAGAGCCTTTCCCCAGATGGTCAGGCGTGATGGAGGAGATGCCTACTCAGGAATGACCCTGCTGACCCAGCCCCGCTGCTGGCATCTCCCTCAGGAGGCACTCAGAAAGA
Organism: Odocoileus virginianus; assembly: GCF_023699985.2. Lineage (NCBI taxonomy): Eukaryota > Metazoa > Chordata > Mammalia > Artiodactyla > Cervidae > Odocoileus > Odocoileus virginianus. The sequence goes on along the minus strand of NC_069706.1, from coordinate 10,524,951 downwards.
TCTACAGTCGTCATCACAGATCTTACCAAAGGGCCCCCACCTTGGGCCATACATCCATGAGAAGACATCCCCCATTAACACACTCTCAGCCTCACTCCCCACTTCCTACATGACTGTGAGATCCTCAGTCAAATAGAGATGCTGGGTTAAAAAGAGAATGCCCCCCTGGATCGTCCTCCTCCTTGGCCCCCACTGGGTGGGCATCATTCAGCAGAACCAACAATGCCTCACAAGGGGGTCCCAGGGTCTACACCTGAGAGGCAATGCACCAGGGAGTGTGATTCTGGCTTCAGTCAAGCTGGAGTTTCCAACCAACTGTCAGGAATAAAGACGTCATTTTCTACACTTTTGTTGGATTCCTACCTCAGTGTTTCATAAAGAACTTGAGGGGGAAGAAGAGTCATGATAACCTCAGAATTGAAATAAAGTTACCAACTGACCTCTTAAAGATTGTCAGCAATCTATTCTAAAGGTCCATTTTAAATTGATTTTTTTTTTCTTAATCTTGAAGGCACTTCCCACAACAACAATGAATATAATGATCCCAACATAGCCCTCAGCCATCTATTCAATCCTGAAGGTATTTGGAGCTTCACTGATTTCTCACTCTTTTCCCTACTGATTAGCTCAGTTTCACAATTTGTTCTCCAAATGATTAAAAAAAATAAAAAGTTTTATAGACTCAACCTAAAAGGCTTCTTTTGTGGAAAAAGCACTGTGAACTCTCACCTAGAATTTGAGAAGCTGGTCCACATCTCTATGTCCACCTAACATCAGGAGCCACAGAAATCCTGGATCAGAAAAGACTCTCCCTGGCCAACCTCTCCCTGCCCCTTGTCCTCCAGCTCCCCGGAAACACCAAGCACCCCACCCCAGCCTATCCAGGACACCCCCAAGATACCACAGCTTGACAAGGGCAAGGCACCCCAATCTGGCCAGGGCACATACTCCATAGTTTTCAACAAACTGAGTCAGCAGCTGGCTGGGGATGAGGAGTGAGTCCCAACTTCTCTGAGTAGTAGATGACATCACTTGAAAATTAGGTAAAGGCTCTGGAAAGGCCAGAGCACAATTTCTGAAAGCACATCTTCTAATAAGGCTGCTTGCTGGTGTCTGGCATGTTAGCTGGTGCTCACGAATCTTACTTAAGTGGAAGAAAGAAAAAATGCAGGACTTAAGGAAGAGAAGGGCATCACTCAGTTCATGCCTGCACTGAAGGACTTTCATAAAGACCTTCCACCCAGAATGACTCCCAGATATGGCAGAAGGTCTTCTATGACCTGGTGAAAATAGAGTGGTAAGGGACTGTAAGAGGGACTTTGCCGACAACGTTCTGGAGAGTCAACGCTACGGTTTTTGCAGTAGTCGTGTACTGATGTTAGAGTTGGGCCATAAAGAAGGCTGAGTGCTGAAGAATTGATGCTTTCTAATTGTAGTGTTGAAGAAGACTCTTGAGAGTCTCTCTTGGACTGCAGGGAAAACAAGCGAGTCAATCCTAAAGGAAATCAGTCCTGAATATTCATTGGAAGGACTGATGCTGAAGCTGAAACTCCAATCCTTTGGCCACCTGATGAGAAGAACTGACTCACTGGAAAAGACCCTGATGCTGGGAAAGATTGACAGCAGGAGGAGAAGGGGACGACAGAGGATGAGATGGTTGGATGGCATCACCAACTCAATGGACATGAGTTTGGGTAAACTCTAGAAGTTGGTGATGGACAGGGAGGCCTGGCGTGCTGCAGTCCAAGGGGTCTCAGAGAGTCAGACACGACTGAGCGACTGAACTGAAGTGAGCAACTGAACAACAAATGACGAAAGGACTGTGAATGAGTGAGAAAGTATGCTTCATCCTCTCTGCTCTGTTCCACTTAAGCCAGAGCTGGGTATGTGATGGCCCTTAGCACATTCAAGCTGGGTCTTAGGAAAACTGACTTTGGCTGCAGTGAGAAACCCTTCTGTACACTGTAGTTTCTGCTTGCGGGCTGGTGGGACGACTTACTCCAAAAATGCTCCTACTCAGAAATGTACTATATAGTATGGCAGATATCAAATCAAATTCAAGCCCAGTGGTGCTCCCCACCCCAGGTTTAATTTTCTTACTGCATCAAAATAATTTCAGTGAGGGCAGAGTAACGATTTCAGAAATGGTGGTGGCAGAGTCCACAGGTCACCTTGCATGAGAGTCGCACATCTAAACATGCGAATCAAGAGCCCACTCCCAACCCCCATGCCAAGATCCCCTGAGATGAGGCCCCAGGAAAGGCCTCTGAACACCAGTTCAGGAAGTTCGTAAGGCAAAGAATCGGGGATTTAGAAGGAAATGACCTAAGTTCATTTCCACCCCAGAGCCACAGACAAGACTTTAAAGCTCTCCTAAACTTCTAATAATGAATATTTTAAAACACAGGGAAAACACCTACTCATCCCAGGATTACTGAGTCAAATGTGAATAGACTTGAACTTGCTTGGAAAGGATAAAGGGCTAAACTACTTATTCAAAACATGCGGTGAATGAAATGAATTGGCTGCAAAAGCCAGGTGCTGGGGAAACAAAGACGAGAAGTGAGGAGTCACAAGGCCAAAGCAGACACGGCCCAGTGTAATGAGATGGAGTCCGGGCCACACGAGCAGTATCTGTGCGGAAAGGGTGATGGTCCCCCGGAGAAAAACAAGATTAATGCTGCAGTGGTAACCCCCAGGCTGGCAGCAGTTACAAACTAGGCATGAAGACAGCAAGGCATGCTATCAAAGAAAAGTAAACAGAAAATCAACGTGTTGAACCTCATCAAATGGAGACCATAATAAATATAAAAACTCAAAAAAAAAATCCAATCTTTTATGATATTACTATGCAAATCACACCTAGATTATAATCTTGTCTCCCTCTATGACACAGAAAGATAACTACATGTACTGCATACCAACTATACACTGGGTGCCATATGAATGAAGGCTTTGCATTCACTGTTTTGGTAAATCCCCACAACAACCCTCGTGCCACTGGTGTGATTTCCTCTAACATTGGTGTGGCTTTTCCTCTTTGAGATGGCAAAGTAACTCCAAGAGGTCAAGTTATGGAGGATGCGCCTGAACTCTAATTCAGGACTGGCTGACTCCCAAGACCTGTGAGCATGGGGCATGCTCCCCACTGTTAAAATGTCCACACTCCAAGGGTTTGCTTTTGTTTAAGAAAATCTTGTTCTGGTCAGTTGGCAGAAGGTTGCAAGACACTTCAGCTAAAGTTAAACACTCTGTCTTCAGGCTGACCTAAGAAACATTTCAGCAGAGTCATGACAGTTCAAGTGCAGCCAAACCACACAAGGAGGAAACATACGGCGCCACCTGATTTAGGGAGATCTTGGCTAAGTGATCACTTTTCTATCTACTTGTATTTCTGATCAAGAATATTATTATTTGCAGCTAAAATCCACTCCAGTGGTCATGTACAGATGTAAGAGCTGGACTATAAAGAAAACTAAGTGCCAAAGAATTGAAGCTTTCGAATTGTGGTGCAGGAGCAGACTTGAGAGTCCCTTGGACTACAAGAAGATCAAACCAGTCAATCCTAAAGGAAGTCAACCCTAAATATTCATTGGAAAGGCTGATGCTGAAGCTCCAACACGCTGGCCACCTGATGTGAAGAACTGACTCACTGGAAAAGACTTCTAACGCTGGGAAAGATTGAGGGCAGGAGGAGAAGGGGACAACAGAGAATGAGATGGCTGGATGGCATCACTGACTCAATGGACATGAGTTCAAGCAAATTCCAGGAGATAGTGAAGGACAGGGAAGCCTGGTGTGCTGCCATCCATGTGGTCACAAAGAGTCGGACAAGACTTAGTGATTAAATAACAACAAATCTACTCAGTACTCACTTTCTGGTAGGCATGATGCTAAGATGTCTACATGGATTGCCTCATGAGGTTGGCGCTGCCAACTGACCCCATTTTATAGATAAGAACAGAGAGATTAAGAAACAGAATTACAGCTGGGGTTGGAGCCTGATCAGCCTAACCCCATTGATTCTCCACCACTTGGCATTCTGTTGCTTTCGCCCATGGCCTGACATGACTTAATCGTGATAAAGGTTCACCACCTTGCAAATGTCTTAAGACTTTAGTCATACAATTCCCTAACTGCACAAATTGATACAATGATTGCTAACAGTCCAGCAAGTAAGTCTTACAATTTTGCAAGAATGCAGAGCAGGGTTTTCTGTCTAATTAATTTTCCGGAATCCTAAGCAGCACCATTTTTCTAACTCATCTGCAGGTGTATTCATCCCATGCTGAGTGTCTGCCGGGCCAGGCACAGGGGTGATCAAGACGAAAAGGTGCAGCCCCCGCCCCACCCGGTCCCTCTGCCCCTCACCTTCAGCTGTTTGGCCTTCTCTTTTCAGCATCTGGACAGCGCCTACGTATTTCTTCAGCTGCACTTTGAGCACTTCGTTTTCTCTGCGGGTACAAGAATGTCAGAAAAATGTATTTTAAAATTGGCAACTTAGACCCAAGGAAGGAAGAGAATCTGTGTAAGGAAAATACACAGTGTGCATCTGGTAAATATGAATATATTCTGTTTTAGAGATCACTGCTGGAAAAGACAGGGAAAGTGAGGGCACATTTGTGTAACGCCTTCAAGAACCACCCATTCATGGTGGAAATAAGCGCTAACTGGTTCCAGCATCCACAAATTCAGGATGCTGGCATGTGCTGTCCTCAGGTTATTTGAATCTAACAACCTGTTAGGTGCCGACTCTGTGTCAGGCACTCTGTAGCATTTACAGAAACTGTAAAAATGGACAAATTTACAGTATGTCCATTTACAGAAACACATACTAGGTATTGTTTACTTGGGGAACACTCAGTATTTTTATTAACTACTACATGCGTTTGGACACGACTGAGCAACTGAACTGAACTGAACATGTATTAAACATTATTTGCAAGGCATCACATGAAGTCTTTATTATCTCATTCAATCCTTCCAAGGTACGTATTAGCACAACATCCATTTTACAGATGAGCAAAGTGTAGTACAGTGACGAAAAGCAGTTAACCTAGCCCACCTGCCCCACCCCTCTCCCCATGTGAGACCACAGGATGGAACATGAAACGCGGGCAATGACAAGATCCCACTCTACTAAATTCACTCCCCAGGGGTCCTGGGGCTGAGCACTAGGACACGAAGGTCAGGAGAGGAAAACACCATCTGTTGAGAATTTACCACACAGCTTAGACTTTACACATGTGACCTCAGTGAATCAAGCCCACATGTATACATTCATCCGCTCTTCATTCAATGGAAGCATGTTTAAGTACCTAACAATATGTCAGGTGCGGTGACCCTGTAATACCCTCCTCGTTCTGCAGGAGAGGAGCTGGGGCATGGAGAAGGTCACATGGCCAACACCAAGGTCATATGTAAGACACACAGTCTGGATACAAACCCAGGTCTATGTCTCCAAGAACCCAACGAGCGCTTCTCTGTCTCTCTTGGGATTTGAAACTGGTTTCTCACCTCGGCCCCAGAGACAAATGCCTCTTCCACACTTTCTGCTCCTACGCACTCCCTATCCCACAAGGTTTTAAGCCTGAGTGTTCTTACATATGCTGGAATATTGCCTTACGATGAAAAGAGCTTTATGACTGGGTGTCTCTTGTAATTATAAAAAATAAAACACTCATTGCAAAATACTCAATCAGAACACATTTAAGAAGGAATGTAAAAATTCCACTAAAACTCCTTGAAATAAATCTCACTAACTTCTTAAGACTCTTGAGAGTCTCTTACCAGCAAGGAGATCAAAGCAGTCAATCCTAAAGGAAATCAACCCTGAATATTCATTGGAAGGACTGATGCTAAAGCTGAAGCTCCAATACTTTGACCACTTGATGCGAAAAACTGACTCACTGGAAAAGACTCTGATGCTGGGAAAGACAGAAGGCAGGAGGACAAACAGATGACAGAGGACGAGATGGTTTGATGGCATCTCCAACTCAATGGACATGAGTTTGAGCAAGCTCCAGGAGATGGTGAAGGACAGGGATATGCTGCAGTCTCTGGGGTCAGGAAGAGTTGGACACGACTGAGCAAATGAATAACTAAAACATTTTTACTTCCATCCTATCAACTCTTTCTCTAGGCACACGTGAGCATGCACACATACGTACATCACTGAATATAATTATTCACAGGTGAAACACCCTTTCACATGCCTCAAAATTTTTGTTTGAAGACTTTTTTCCTCTGTTTACTGTCCCACACATCCTTCTCCATGGCAACCACCATTAAACAGCCGGTACACACATTTCATGTCTCCTCCATGCTCACAGAGTCACTACAAACCTGATACATTCAGAGTTTACTTTATGAAACCGGATCCTACTACAAATTTTTCTGCAACTGGTTTGTCTCAACAATTCACCAAGGTAAGCTTCTGATTCCATCTATTTATGGATGGAGATGCCATTCCTTGGTAATAATATGCCACATATTTGCTCAGTGGAAAAACTGCAGACAGCCAAACTGCAGACTGCAAATCACTGACTCTTTCCAATGCATCTTATTATACCTCAGCCCACAGAGACAGCACTTTGCATTGTGCTTTTCTGCACTGTATTTTGGCAGAAAGAACACAAGTACCAACTGCAGACACAACCATATACTGAGGTGTCACCTAAAAGTGTACATTCATCTCAGAAACTTGGAAAGAAAGTCAGACATGAAGGAGTTCCTTAATTATCGTCCTCCTCCTAGACAGCCTGTCACAAATGTTTCTATTGGCAGCTGCAGTTCCTCTGTGATACAAAGAGCCAGTGTCTAAAGCTCATAAACAACTAAGGAATCTCGAGATCTGCAGGTAGGAAAACACTGCCCAACAGACGTGCTAACACAGCTGCTTTTCCTGGATCCCCTAAGCCAGCTCCTGTCATTCATCCCAGCTTACTCCTAATCCCCTCGTGTGAATTCCAAGCACACAGTTTAAAATAAGGGAGAGAAAGAAATTGATATGCATCTCTGTATGGTCTGCAGCACTCGAGAAGACTCTCAAGAGTCCCTTGGACTGCAAGGAGATCAATCAGTCCATCCTAAAGGAAATCAATCCTGCATATTCATTGGAAGGACTGATGCTGAAGCTCCAATATTTTGGCCACCTGATGTGAAGAGCCAACTCATTGAAAAAGACCCTGATGCTGGGAAAGATTGAGGGCAGCAGGAGAGAGGGGCAACAGAGGATGAGATGGTTAGATGGCATCATCTACTCAGTGAACATGAATCTGAGAAACCTCCAGGAGATAATGAAGAAGAGGGAAGCCTGGTGCACTGCAGTCCATGGGGTTGCAAGGAGTCGGACAAGACTTAGGTTGAACAACAAGTGGCCTGATTTAACAATGATATGTTCAGAATGTTGTGCAAGAGGCAAGAGGAGGGAGGCTCACTCAGGCCCACCGACTGGTGAGTTGTGTTGGGCTGTCAAGCCTCAGTTTGCCCAATCACACCATCCAGGCCCACCCTCAGCTGCCTAGTTCATTGTCAATTCTTCAGCCAGCACTGAAATGTTCAACAGGCTGCTTTCCTTCTGGTTGGGAGGCATCTTTTAACAGCATCTTAACACTATCTAAATATCAAGAATTCTATGGTGGTCCAGTGGCTAAGACTCCGCACTCCCAATGCAACAGGCCTGGGTTCGATCCCTGGTCAGGGACCTAGATCCCACCTGCCGCAACTAAGAGTTAGCATGCCCCAACTAAAGATCCTGCATGCCACAACAGAGATCAACTTGACAAAGATCAAAAACTTTAATACAAATCCAACTTTCATCAAAATGATGAGATGTCATGGAGAATACACTACAGATGGGCAGCTTTAGGAGCCATAAATTCATCCCAGCCAACTTGGTGTCAATGAACTTGTTTGCCTTTTGTGGGAAAGAAACACTGTCAGGTCAGTAGAACTGCTCCTGACACAAATACGAACATTGGGAGGACCCAATGACTGCCCCAAAGAGGCAACTAGCTACTGACCCCAGGAAAAGATGAGGCCTCTGTTTGAATTTTTATTTTGAAATACTTATAGACCCAGAAAGTTGCAAAGATATTACTGAGAGGTCCTGTATACCCTCGGCCCAGCCTCCCCCAGGGATTACAACTTCTGTAACTATGGTCTGATGGCAAATCCAGGACACTGACACGGTCACATCGTGCAAGTGGTTCTATCCAGCCCAGTATTTAAACTGACGTTCATGACAATCTAAAGATGAGATACAGGCTCAAATGACCATAGCAGGCAGACAGACAAGGCTTATGAGTAACACAAACCAGGTATAAGACAAGAGGGTCTGGGGGCCAGAGCTGCCCTAGGGCCACCACTACTGAGCCCCTCGCCACAACTAGAGAATCTGTGTGCTGCAGCTCAGACCCGATGCAGCAAAATAAACCAACAAACAAACACCTAACAAGTCAAGGGCCCAAGAAAATGATTCCTAGGCTCTGAATGGTTCATTTGCAACCAGCCGACAGAACTCTGGACTTCCCTGGTGGTTCAGACAGTTAAGAATCTGCCTGCAATGCAGGAAACCTAGGTTCGATCCTTGGGTTGGGAAGATCCCCTGGAGGAGGAAATGGCAACGCACTCCAGGGTTCTTGCCCAGAGAATCCCATGAACAGAAGAGCCTGGTAGGCTACAGTCCACGGGGTTGCAAAGAGTCAGACATGACTGGGCGATTAACAAGCAATAGAGTTTTAATCTGTAGACAAAGGAAGCGTATGGAATGTATCGTTCCTGATGATCAAATAAGAATGCCATTTCCTTTGCTACCTCATGAGATGACGGGATGGGTCAATGATTAAGTGCCTCCTGTGAAAGGGAAGAGAAACCTGAAGACACCCCCCCTCCCTGCCACCTCTTTAGTAACCACCCAGTTCTTTCCAGTCTGAAGGGGGGGGTGTGGGTGGGATACAACTTGCTCACAGTTCAGAGAAAGGAGAAAAAACACAAAGAGGATGAACTAGAACAGAATCTCCCAAAGCTGGTACATCCCTGAGATCATCTGTTTATAACTTCACCGAACTGTTTATATTTTAACACCTAGGCAGTTCTTCTGGTATGTTTCAAAAAAACCAGTTTTCCATGTATGGCATATAAATGATATAGAGCAGCAGCAGTCCCCAAGATTTTTGGCACCAAGGACCAGTTGTGTGAAAGAGTTTTTCTGTGGACTGGAGGGTGAGAAATGGTTTCGGGATGGTTCTAATGCATTACATTTATTTGTGCACTTTATTTCTACTACTATTTACATCTGCTCCACCTCAGATCATCAGGCATTAGATCCCAGAGGTTGCGAACCCTGATACAAAGAATCCTTTGGAAAGGCATGTAAAACTCTTAAAAAGTGAGTGGACTGCAAGATAAATATTACAGAATGAGTAACAGGGGCGGGACACTGCGTGGCAAAGACCACGAGGGCTGTGACAGATCTGAGGAAGAGAACCTTTGCTGTAGAGAAAATAAGCGTATGAGGAGAAGACCTTTGCTTACAGAGTCCTTTCCAAATTGTATCCCCAGGGATGACAACGGACTCCAAGACAGACAGACGGGAGAACAGAGTTAAAGATGCTTAGAAACATTAAAAAAGTTCCATCTCCCTCCCCCTCCTCCCTAGGGCTTCTCAGAGCCCTCAATATATTTATGTACATTGACCATCTATTAACTCCTCAAACCTAATAGTTTGTGAAATGCTGCATTTTCATACTGGGCACAGCCCTCTGGGAATGGGAGAGAAATCTTGGGGCAAGAGAACCACGTCTCTGATAGAAAAGCATAGCCCAGGTGAGTGTAGCAGAGATGGGCATTTGTGATGTTTCTACCTCCTTGAAATCCCTCCGAGCCAGTTAAGACGTGAGACGCAGCTCAGTGCCAAGACCTCCCACAGGGAAAACTTGATTCAGAAGCTCCCTCCATGAATAATAGGAAATATTGCTTTTCTGACTGCAACACAGGTTTCTTACCTGCAACACATTTTCTACCTATACAAAATGAAGCAGAGGAAAAGCTAACAGTGTTCTGACAAGAGAACAGACTGATCATAGCAAACACCCTCTTCCAACACAAGGGACAACTCTACACATGGACATCACCAGATGGGCAATACTGAAATCAGATTGATTATATTCTTTGCAGCCATGGATGGAGAAGCTCTACACAGTCAGCAAAAACAAGATGGAGGGTGACTGTGGCTCAGATCATGAACTCCTTATTGCCAAATTCAGGCTTAAATTGAAAAAAGTAGGAAAAACCACTAGACCATTCAGGTATGAGCTAAATCAAATCCCTTACAATTATACAGTGAAGTGACAAACGGATTCAAGGGATTAGATCTGATAGACAGAGAGCCTGATGAACTACGGACGGAGGTTTGTGACACTGTACAAGAGGCAGTGACCAAGATCATCCCCAAGAAAAAGAAATGCAAAAAGGCAAAATGGTTGTCTGAGGGGGCCTTACAAAGAGCTGAGAAAAAAAGAAAATGGAAAACCAAAGGAGAAAAGGAAAGATATACCCATCCAAATGCAGAGTTCCAAAGAATAGCAAGGAGAGATAAGAAAGCCTTGCTCAGTGATCAATCCAAAGAAATAGAGGAGAACAATAGAATGGGAAAGACGAGAGATCTCATCAAGATAATCAGAGATACCAAGGGAACATGTCATGCAAAGATGGGCACAATAAAGGACAAAAATGGTATGGACCTAACAGAAGCAGAAGATATTAAGAAAAGGTGGCAAGAATACACAGAAGAACTATACCAAAAAGATTTCAATGACCCAGATAACCATGATGGTGTGATCACTCACCTAGAGCCAGACATCCTGGAATGTGAAGTCAAGTGGGCCTTAGGAAGCATCACTATGAACAAAGCTAGTGGAGGTGATGGAATTCCAGTTGAGCTATTTCAAATCCTCAAAGATGATGCTATTTAAGTGTTGCACTCAATATGCCAGCAAATTTGGAAAACTCAGTAGTGATCACAGGACTGGAAAAGGTCAGTTTTCATTCCAATCCCAAAGAAAGACAATGCCAAAGAATGCTCAAACTACTGCACAATTGCACTCATCTCACACACCAGCAAAGTAATGTTCAACATTCCCTAAGCCAGGCTTCAACAGTACTTGAACCATGAACTTCCAGATGTTGAAGCTGGATTTAGAAAAGGCAGAGGAACCAGAGATCAAATTGCCAGCATCCACTGGATCATCAAAACAGCAAGAGAATTCCAGAAAAACATCTACTTCTACTTTAATGACTATGCCAAAGCCTTTGACTGTGTGGATCACAACAAACTGTGGAAAATTCTGAAAGAGATGGGACTACAAGACCACCTGATCTGCCTCCTGAGAAACCTGTATGCAGGTCAAGAACCAACAGTTAGAACCGGACATGGAACAACAGACTGATTCCAAACAGGGAAAGGAATACGTCAAGGCTGTATATTGCCACTCTGCTTATTTAACTTATATGCAGAGTACATCATGAGAAATGCCTGGCTGGATGAACCTCAAGCTGGAATCAAGACTAAGAAATATCAATAACTTCAGATATGCAGATGACACCACCCTTATGGCAGAAAGCAAAGAAGAACTAAAGAGGCTTTTGATGAAAGTGAAAGAGAGTGAACAAGTTGGCTCAAAACTCAACATTCAGAAAACTAAGATCATGGCATCTGGTCCCATCACTTCATGGCAAATAGATGGGGAAACAATGAAAACAGTGACAGACTTTATTTTGGGGGGCTCCAAAATCACTGCAGATGGTGACTGAAGCCATGAAATTAAAAGACGCTTGCTCCTTGGAAGAAAAGCTATGACCATCCTAGACAGCATATTAAAAAGCAGAGACATTACTTTGCCAACAAAGGTCTGCCTAGTCAAAGCTACGGTTTTTCCAGTAGTCATGTATCAGTATGAGAGTTAGACCATTAAGAAAGCTGAGCGATGAAGAATTGATGCATTTGAACTGTGGTGTTGAAGAAGACTCCTGAGAGTCCCTTGGACTGCAAGGAGATCTAACCAGTCCATCCTAAAGGAAATCATTCCTGAAAATTCATTGGAAGAACTAATGCTGAAGTTGAAGCTCCAATACTTTGACCACCTAATGCAAAGAACTGACTCACTGGAAAAGACCCTGATGCTGGGAAAGACTGAAGGCGGAAGGAGAAGGGGACGACAGAGGATGAGATGGTTGGATGGCATCACTGACTCAATGGACACGAGTTTGAGCAGGGTCCAGGAAGTGGTGAAGGACAGGGAGGCCTGGTATGCTGCAGTTCATGGGGTCGCAAAGAGTCGGACACGACTGAGCAACTAAACTGAACCTGCAACACAAGAGTACTCGCCTCCAAGAGGGGCTCTGAACATTCAAGAGGTTGCAGACATGATGTGCTCTCATTCAGTCTGCACAACAGCTTTGCAAGAGGGGTTACTGTCCCCGACTTTTATTACATGCATTTCTACACTTGAAGGAGCTGAAGCTTGGAGAGGTTCAGCGGTCAATAAAAAGTAATTCACACCACTATACTAGGTAGGGCCACCATTCACACTCAATATCTCCTAGTCCATGTCCTTTTCCTTTCAACCGCACACTTGCTCTTGCTGAATCATCAACAATGCCTCATGAGGTTGGTTGTACTGTGCCCATTTTGCAGATGGAAAAGCTCTGTCCCAGAGAGTCAAACAACATAAATACACCTGGGATTCAAACCCATGTCCTTTAACTCCAAAGTCTCTTGCTGGGTTCATAAAAATTTTAAATGAACAGTAAAGTTGAAAACTTAAAGCCTTAGAGTGGGACCACTGGGAAATGAGGGAGGATGAGCATGGGTCTGCAGAATCTCCTAGCTGGTCATTCTGCTGTGCAAACGTGAACAGGATTCTCCTGACCTGCCAGCTTTGCTCAGAGGTTAAGGAACTGTCCTAGGGTTACACAGTTCAAGCCTCCACTGCCCATCAGCAGACAGGTCACAAAAGGAAATGGGGGTCCAAGGTGAGCTTTTTCTAAGTATGAATCAACAGCCTCAAGAACTGTGTATCTTTTGAGCCAACAGCTCCACTTCTAGGAAACTATGCTCAGAAAATAAGAAGCGAAGTTTCAAAACATACACATGAGGATGTTGTGAATATTATCAGAAAGAAACCGGTTACAAATTAACTGCTGACATTGGGAGAGTGAAGAGACTGATATGGTTTATCCCTCTATAACAGGACACTGTTTGTTGTGATGAGTATCACTGTTGTTGTTTGTTGTTGTTTAGTCACTAAGTCGTGTCCAACTCTTTGCAACCCCACGGACTGTACCCTTCCAAGCTCCTCTGTCCAGGAGGAGACAATTCTTCCCAGGCAAGAATACTGGAGTGGGTTACCATTTTCTTCTCCAGGGGATCTTTCCAACCCAGGGATCGAACCCATGTCTCCTGCACTGGCAGGCAGAATCCTCACCACTAAGACACCAGGGAAACCCTAATGAATATACATGTCTTTTTACGTGGATAAACATTTACGATATAGGATGACGTGAATGCAGCAGAGAACAAAGAAAGTATGTTTACTCTAACCCATCAGGTATATTTACTGGCATTTATTTGCATCAGATGTCAAAGAATCCACCTGCAATGTGGGAGACCTGGTTTTGATCCCTGGGTTGGGAAGATCCCCTGGAGAAGGAAAACAGCAACCCACTCCAGTACTCTTGCCTAGAGAATTCCATGGACAGAGGAGTCTGTTAGGCTACAGTCCATGGAGTCGCAGAGTCAGACACAAATAAGCGACTTTCACTTTTCATTTGCATTAGAAATATACATGCCAGGATACTGGGGCTTCCCTGGTGGTCCAGCAGTAAAGAATCTGCCTTGAAATCCAGGAGAAGTGGGTTCGATCCCTGGTCAGAGAACTAAGATCCCACATGTCATGGGGCAACTAAGCCCGAGTGCTGCAAATACTGAAGCCTGCATGCCACAACTAGAGTCCATGAGCCACAGCAAAAGATTCCGCATGATACAAGAAAGATCTGTGTGCCATAACTAAGACACAGTGGAAGGAAGGAAGGAATATACACACCACACAATATTAACAGAGCTTGTTTCTGAATGATGAAATCAGGAGAAAGAAATTTTTAATATGCCATCAACACACTTAACTAGCAGACTAGAAAAAAACAATATATGAAGACTAAGAGCAGACCTACAAAACACAAGAGCAACTAACAGTATGGCTAACACCACACTCAGTGGTGAAAGACTGAACGGTTTCCCCATGCAACTGAGAACAAGCCAGGATGCCTCTCTCACCTCTCTCTTCTATTCAGCACAGTACTGGAGGTTCTACCTAGTGAAATTAGTCTGTTGTTGCTTTTTTTTAAAAAAAATAAAAGATGAAATACACAGGTGTAAATCCAATAAAAACACATCCAGGATCTGTGTTCTAAAAACCATCAAACACTGGTGTAAGAAATCAAAACAGAACTGCATGGATGCAAATAACAGGCTCATAGACTTTAAGACGAAAGACCGTTAAGATGTAAGATGTCCATCCACAAATTGACCCATAGATTGAATGCAAGTACAACAAAAATCCCAGCAGGGTATCTTACACACATACATTAGCTGATTCTAAAATTCACACAGAAAGGCAAAGAAACTATAGAAGCCAAAATCATTGTGAAATAGAAGCAAAATTCAAAGGACTCACACTACTGTATTCTAAGACTTTCTATAAAGCTTTAATCAAGGAATGTAACACAGGCAAATGAAAGACACGGATCAACAGAACAGAGTCCAGAAATAATTCGCACAAATATGGCCAAATAATCTTTGACCAAGGTACAAAAGCAATTCAGGAAAAAGGATGACCTTTTCAACAGTCTGGGAACAGTTGGCTATTCATGCACCAAACAATAAACTTCAACTGATACTTCACACCTTATACAAATATTAACTCAAACTGGGAGACATATAAATGTAAAACATAAAAGTACACAACTTGAAGTAGTCTTCATGCCTAAACTGGGGTTAAGCAAAGAGTTCTTACATTTAACACCAAAAACATGAGTCATAATAGGGAAAAAAAAAAAGTTAAACTTGATTTGCTCTGTGAAAGTCATTCTTCAGAGCAGGAGAAGACAAGCTACAGGTGGGAAGAAAGAACTTACAAATCAGATAAAGGACTCCTATCCAAAAGAACTCTCAGAACAAACAAACAAAACATAACTAACCAAAGAAAGGCAGGAGAGGAGGGCAAAAGACCTAAACAATTCACCAAAGAGGATAAACAGTAAATAAGCACATGAAAAGATGCCAATCATCATTACTCATTAGGTAAATACAAATCAAAATCCATGAAATAGCACTCTGAATCTATTAAAATAGCTTTAAAAAACCTAATGACAACATCAAGGGGGGCGGACCTTGAAGCAACCAAAACTCTTAATTCCACTGTGCAGGGATACACAAAAGTTTGGTGACTCTGGAAAACAGTAAAATAGCTTTTTATAAAGCTGTCCTATGACCCAGAAGCTCACTTCTGAGTATTTTTCCTGGGGAAATGATCTTTCATTGTTCACACAAAAATCTCTCCATGAATCTTTACAGCCGCACCAGGCATAATCACCAAAAACGGCAAACAATTCAAATGCCCTTCAATGCGCAAATGGTAAAACCCTGGTCCATCCATACAAAGGGATACTGGTCAATAAAACTGAATGTGGTATCCAGGGATGCTACAACTTGGATGTATCTCAGAAACATCTAAATAAAAGAAACCAGTCCCCAGAGGTAGAAGGATAGGTCATTGGCAGACAAGAGTTAGGCATGAGGAGAGAGACCACAAAGGGGCCGTCGGGGAGAACTGGAGGTGATGGAACTGTTTCCTGATTGCGATGGTGGGGTTACATTCTTCGATGTACAGCTTACAACTCATGCCAACTGAACACCTTTAAAACTTGAATTTAACTGTGTGGACATTAAAACCAAAAACCTTAGTGAATAAAAAAGAGTGAGATGGGAGGAGGTACCTGACCAGGGCCCATCACATAGGCATCTGAAAAGGACATCATAGCCGTGGGCATGCCAACTGTGGACAGGTGGGGCAGGGGGAAGACAGAAAAGAGTGACAGTAACAAAGTGAGCATCTGACAGAGCAGACTTGGTTTGCCCTCTTTCCTCTCGTTTCAATTTTTACTTTTAATTGTGATAAAGTATACGTGACATAAAATTTACCATCACTTAACCACCTTTAAGTATACGGTGCAGTGGAGTTAAGTACATTCACATTTCAGTGCCCCCATTAGCACCACCCATCTCTGGAACATTTTTCATCTGGAAAACTAAAACTCCACACCCATTAAACAATAACCCTCCATTCCCACTCAACCCCGACAGCCACCATTCTACTTGCTGTCTCTATGATTTATCTCCTTTTAGGAAAGACGATCAACCAAATGTTACTGTCGACAGGGGTGCAGCTTTGAATGTGGCTCTGATGAAAGGAGACGCCAAATCAAAACTCAGTTTGAAATGTAGCTCCAAAAGACTCATGAGGCATAAACAAGCATCACACGAGGACATCAACACAAAGAGGACAGTCGAGCCTGGCTTGCTCCGGCTTCCAGCACACAGAGGCCTGTACACTGCAGCAGTCCCTGTAACTTCAGGGCAGTAAGGACTGCGGAATTCAAGGGAAGCCTGAACTTTCCTTCCCAAGATCCTGACTCAATTGCAGAATCAAAAACCAGCTTAAGACTTCCCTGGTGGTTCAGTGGTTGAGACCCTGTCTGCCAGGGGACAGAGGTTTATTCCCTTCCAGGAAGATTCCACATGCTGCAGGGCAACTAATCCAGAGCACCGTAAGAGAAGCCACGGCAATGAGAAGCCTACACACCACAGCTACAGTAGCCCCTGCCTGCTGCAACTAGAGAAAGCTCGCACGCAGCAATGAAAACCCAACAAGGCCAAAAAGAAAGAAAATTATAAAAAAATAAAATATTTAAAAATCAGCTTATGTTTCATTCTAGATTCAACTGTTTTATTACCCCTTAATTCTCCGGAAATTGACTGCTCACATCCAGAGCATAAGATACCTTAAAATCCAAACAGAATAGAGCAGGGTGTGAACGTGGCCAGACAATTAGGTTTAACCTCTACTGAACGCATCACTAGTTTAACCAAAGCATCAGCCAGATGGGGGCCAGAGTGCTGGCTACAAAAAGGGATCAATTCTTTCCTTCATTCAGCAAGTATTACTGACTGCCAGGCATTGATCGAGGTGCTGAAAACACATGAACAAACAAATAAAAAGGACAAAATTCCCTGGCCTCTCTGAGCTTCACTTATTCCCCCAATTCTTTCAATTTAATTTTTCCTTTTGAATAGGTACGGGCTGCTGCAGTTGAAAAGTAAAGTAAGGCTCTATTCTAGCCATGCATAAGACTCTGTCTCCAGGAGCTAACCAGACTCTGGGTTTCTGTTAGCCTTAGCCAGCTTTCCATGGACCCACCACCCAGCTCTCCAACTCACATCTGATCTTGTTTCTTTTCAAGCCTCACCTACCCAATAGCCCCAGGGCTTCCCAGGTGGCGCAGTGGTAAAGAACCCGGCTGCCAGAACAGGAGATGCAAGAGATATGGGTTCAATCCCTGGGTTGAGAAGATCCCCCGGAGTAGGAAATGGCAACGCACTGTATTCTTGCCTGGAAAATTCCCTGGACAGAGGAGGCTGTCGGGCTACAGTCCATGGGGTCACAAAAAGTTGGACCCAAGTGAGCACACGCACGCACACACACCCACGGCCCGCTCGCCAAGTTATTCTGAAGTCAACCTCAGACACAGAACATCATCCATAAAAAATGTCAGGACTTACCTCTCAGTGGTATGGAGTCTTTATTTGAATCTAATCCCCACACCAGCATCACACCTAAAGAAGTAACCAGATACCCACTGTTCCCAATTGCTTCAGGCTTTTAGTTTGTTCAATCAGTATTAGACTTATACCCTGGCAGGCTTTTAAGGTAAAACACTGGATCCTTTATATGCATAAAGCCAAAGAGGAAGCAGGTTGTCTGGCTAGAGAGTTACCCACGTCTGGGTTCACATACCCGTCCTGTCCCTCCCAGATGGGGGCCAACAGCTCTCTGAGCCCAGGACTCCTCAGTTTCCAAGTAAGAGGTGAGGAGCCTTGCAGGGTTGAGACGATGAGAGAGAGTGGGTATAAAGTCAGTGACCAACACCCAGAGGCACTCACTCACAGTCATTCCTCTTTTTCTTTAGGAATATGCATTAGACCCAAATCACACAGAACCCGGGTTCCTGACAATGGCTGTGCTTTAAAGAGTGTGTTTTTCCTGGGATGCACAAAGGGGGACTCTGTTCTCACGACCAGCACAGGCTACCCTGGGGTGGGTTGTACCAGCATGGTCATCTAAAGCATCCACTGAACAAGGGCTGATGTGGGGAATCGGGGAGGTCGTTCAGGCAACCACGACGCAGAGCAGACAATCAGCTGGAGGTGGTGGCAGAGGAAACTGGAAACATCCGGAAGCAGACAAAGCTGGGCGCAGCTCTCGGCTCCGGTTCTTACCAACTCCCGGATGCCACCGTAGCGGTGGTGGCGGAAAGAAGGGGGGGCACGGTGTGGTGGTGGCAGCAGCACCAGGAGCAGAGGGGCGACAGCATCACAGAAACCCTCCCGAGGTGCTCACCGGGCTCCAAGCGCCGTCCTCCGCTGCCCTGGTGAGCCAGCCCTGAACTGTCCCCCAGAGACCCCAGTGTTAGCGACTGTGTGGAATGACCACTCCTTGACCTGAGCTCAGATGGGTCTTACTACTCGCTTCCAACAGCAGAAGGGATGGGCTGTCAGCTGTGAGATCAGTTATTAAAAGACTATGAGGAAGGCTCACGGCGGGGAGGGGATATATGTATGCACATGGCCGATTCACGCTGTTGTGCAGCAGAAACGAACACAACATTGTAAAGCAATTATCCTCTGATTAAAAAATAAATATGCAGAGGGGAAGATGTATGGAGATAGTAACATGGAAACTTACATTACCATATGTAAAAGACACAGACAAAGGGAATTTGTCGTATGATCCAGGGAACTCAAACTGGGGCTCTGTATTAACCTACAGGGGTGGGATCAGGAGAAAGATGGGAGGTGGTTCCGGAGGGAGGGGACATGTATACTGATGGCTGATTCATGTTGATGTTTGACAGAAATCAACAGAATTCTGTTAAGCAATTATCCTTCAATTAAAAAATAAATAAATTTTTTAAAAATATGTAAAAGAAAAAAATAAATAAATATGCACGCCTGCTAAGTCACTTCAGTCGTGTCCGACTCTTCGCAACCCTATGGACTGTGGCCTACCAGGCTCCTCTGTCCATGGATTCTCCAGGCAAGAATACTGGAGTGGGTAGCCATGCCCTCCCTCCAGGGGATCTTCCTCACCCAGGGATTGAACCCTCGACTCCTGGAACTTCAGCACTGGCAGGCGGGTTCTTTACCACTAGTGCCAAAAATAAATAAGATATAATACTGATGTAGAGAAAAAAAGAGAGAGGGAGATAACGACAGCTACCTGGGATGCTCTCCAGCTCCTGCACGTTTCCTCCCTCCCTTCCTCCGTCCCCTCCCCTCCTCCCTCTCTCCTCTGGCCACCAGCTCCCCGTCTTGAGGACACCGGGGCAGGCTGAAAGAGGACCACACAGTGAGGAAAGAGTCTGCCAGCAGCCACTTGAGGGAACTTGAGGCAGGTTTTCCAAGCCCAGCGGCGCCTTGAAATGAACACAACTCCACCCAGTGTCCTGACTACAACATCAAGAGAGACCTTGAGTAGGAGGCACCAGCTAAGCCATGTCCAGATTCTTGACCCACAGAAACCATGAGATAATAATTAGGTTGTTGAGAACTTCCCTGGTGGTCCAATGGCTAAGACTCCATGCTCTCAATGGAGGGGGCTCAGGTTCCATCCCTGGTCAGGGAGCTAGACCCCACATGCTGCAACTAGAGTTCATATGTCACAACGAAAGATCCTGCAAGCTTCAACTAAGACTCAGCGCAGCCAAATAAATAAATATATTTCCTAATTTTTTTAAATAAATAAATGTCTTGTTTTAATCTACTAAACTTTGGGTTACTTTGTCACATACCTGATAATTAATATAGCTTTACTTATTATATTCATTTAACCCTCAGAACTA
Source organism: Odocoileus virginianus (assembly GCF_023699985.2). Lineage (NCBI taxonomy): Eukaryota > Metazoa > Chordata > Mammalia > Artiodactyla > Cervidae > Odocoileus > Odocoileus virginianus. The sequence continues at coordinate 10,504,713 of NC_069706.1, read as the reverse complement.
TTCTATCAGGTATTTTGATCCTCAAATTCAGGCCAAGGAACTGGGAAGTAAGAATGACAAACAGGACAAATAATGTACCCAAGGTGACTCATTCCCGACCCTTGAGTCCCTCTTCGTCAGAGCCCTGCAGTCTGGGCGGCTTCACCTCTAGACAAGTGTGAGCAAGGATGGTGTCTCTCTCTGCAACTCCATCTACTCACCCAATCAATGGAAGAATACTGAGAGCCTCACCGGATTGTCGCAGGAGGTATACAATTTATTCAACAGAGGCTTTCCTGAAACCCACTGTGTACCAGGTATTGTTTTGAAAACAGAAATGGAGGAGGGAACGAGAAAGACTAAGTCTCTATACTCACAGAAGTGACACAAACGGGAGGTGGTCAAACCAGCCAGGGCACAGGCTTTGGAGAACAATGAGAATTATCAAGGGTTAAAGCCACACCTGGTAGAACAGCTAAAACCCAGAACACCGACAACTGCAAAGGCTGGGAGGCTGTGGGGCAACAGGAACCGTCATTCATTGCTGATGGGAATGCAAAATGCTGACAACCACACTGGAAGACAGTCTGGTAGCGTCTCACAAAACTAAACACACTCTGACCATATGATCCAGAAATGACACTGCTTGGTATTTACCCACAGGAGTTAAGAATGCATATCCCCACAAAATCTTGCACACGGTATTTAGCAGTTTTATTTGTAATTGCCAAAACTTGAAGGTAATCAAGATGTCCTCTGATAGGTGAATGGATAAACAAATGGTATATCCAGACAATGAAATATTATTCAGCAGTGAAAAGAAATGAGTTATGAAGTTATAGAGAGACACAGAGGAAGCTGCAATGCATATTGCTAAGTGAAAGAAGCCAATTTGAAAAGGTTACCAACTTCACGATTCCAAGTATATGATACTCTGAGGAAGGCAAAACTTGAGACAGTAAAAAGATCACAGAAGTGGTTGATGGAGATTCGAAGACAGGGATGAATAGGTGAAGCACAGAAGACTTTTAGGACGATGAAATTGGCCTGTATGATGGTGTAACAGTAGACATACATCACCATCTGTCCAAACCCACAGAATGTCCACCACCAAGGGCGACCCCTAATGTAAACATGGACTCTGATTAGTAATAAAGGATTCACATTGCTCATCGGCTATAACAAATGTAGCCAACTCAACCCAAGATGCTAATAACAGAGGAGCCTGTGGGGGAGGGCACTGATGTATGTGGGAACCTTGGGCTTTCTGTTCACATTACTGTAAATCTAAAACTGCTCCCCAAAGCCTACTGATGTAAAAATAAATGAAGCAAGAGAAAAAGATACAAAGGGTATTTTAGGTAGGGTCATCTGAGAAGGCCTTTCTAAAAGGTGACAAAGAGGCAAGACCACAAGTAAGTGTGACAGTGGGAGGAGGTGGCCCCTGGAGACCTTGCAAAAATCCAGATTCTGACTCAGCTCGTCTGGGCGGAGCCTGAGAAGGCGTTTCGACCAGGTCCTCTGAAGACACCAGACCTTGGACCACAGGTGGAGCAGTGATGTTCTGGACAGAGAAACAAACCAAGGAAAAGCCCCAAGGCCAATGCCTGGCCTATTTCTGGAACTCGGGGAAGCCAAGGAGGCTGGAGCAGGTGAGGAATCATGAGGGACCTCGAGGTGTGAACCTCAATCTAAGCCCCAAGAGCAGCCAAGAGAAGGCGGTCGGCAGGGGAACGGCAGGCTATGTGGGAGAAACAGACAGTAGGGTAGAAAGGGGACCAGTGGCAGACCAGAAGGAAGCTGCTGTGTTTCTCCATCCAGGGAAGAGATGATGACGGCCAGGACCAAGAGGACTGGGGTGGCAGTAGCTGAGACAGAGGTGTGTTCCGGTCTCATCTCTAGGATTCCAAACAGCCCTGCCGGCTCCCACCCCCAAACACGCCTGTGGGCCACCCTGCAGCTTTCTTTTAAAGCATCAGGAAAGGAAGCAAACCATCAAGGAGGGGGAAAGTACCTCTCGAACAGCCTCCAATGACTGCAATAATTAATGTGTGTAAGTCAAAGCAATTACGCCTGCCCCTGGAACAAACAACCAGCAGCCCTAGACAGCATCACTCAAAAGGTAATTACTCAAAACAAAACCAACGAACCTGTTGAGTGCATTTGGTAATTTGCAGGCATCAAAGCATTACAGAGAAAGGCAGGAACAGGAATTCTGCCTTCCCCTGGCCAGACGCAGGCCCCAGGCAAAGAAACGGACCAGTCTGGTAGGTACCAACCCATAACCACACCCGATTACTAGAAGAACATGGCTCAATGACCAAGCTATCCAAAAATGATGTCCCAAGCTGGCACCAACAAAATACAGGAAGGGAGGCATAAATCCCCCACCTCTGTGGTGTTCACAGTCACCCCCAAGCTCACTGCAAAGTAACACACGTTTTTCCAAAACTGTGTGTGTTCCTCAGACCTCCAACTCCAGTCCCACCTGCTTTTGGAGGGCACTCCACCTCACCCCTGTTGTTAAAACGAGCACATGTATTTCTCCATCACTTTCGCAGGGCATTTCTGTGTTCACATCCTCTTTAGCTAACTTCACCATGAGAGTGACTAGAAGCTAAGGCATGTCCAGCACTGACTGGCGAGGAGGGCAGGGGAGTGGGTCAGGCAGGCTCTCAACCGTCTACAGACACACACACACCCCTCCAAGGGGATGCGTGGGCAAGTGACAGGTGGGCAAGAGGCCGGGCGAGGATTACAAGCCGGCAAGTGTGAATCCAAGTCAGAACCAGACCACTCCTCCCTCCACAGGAAAAAAGCACAAGAGGTTTGAGGCAATAAAACCCAGCCTGGAGAATCCCAGGGACAAAGGAGCCTGGCAGGCTACAGTCCACGGGGTCTCCAAGAGTGGGATACGACTGAAACGACTTGGCACACACGGTCAGCCATCACCCAGGCAGTGAGGGTCAGGGGAGGGAGCAGAGGATGCCTTCAGAGCATGGCGCCCAGGCCACAGTGGGGGCTCGGAGGCGCCTGCCCCAGACCTTCCTGAGGGCCACTGACCCCACTCCGTAGCTCAGGGGATGGGCTGACGCAGAACCCACCCCTACCGGCTCCTCACTGGCACCCACACCAGCCGAGCTCTCCCACCCACTCCAGCTCCCTGGTGATCGCCTGTGACTCCTGCAGGAGTCTCCCTGGAGGCCGTCTTCTCTCTGAGCTCTGCCAGTTGACCCCGACTCCACCTCCCAGTTTGTGACCACCCCCGTCCTCCCCCCACCTCACCCCATACAACTTCCAGGCAAGTCTAAGCCTTTACTACCCCTGGCCAGGGCTGGTCTCCCCCAGTGAGACCTGCAGGGGAGCAGCTAGAGCTTCCCTAGCTCGTTTCAGCCCCTGGAACCATGAAGTATGTATGCATCACAACGGTCCACACTAGCGGGGCTGGTGACTGGTCCAGGTCACTCGGGAGTGGAGTTGAGACTGGCATCTGGGCAACTTCAAAGCCCACACCCTCAAGCACGAGGCCAGGGTTCTGGCAACGTGGTCGGAGCAAGGAGCAGAATCGGCTGGAGGAGCTTATTCAGAGAGCACGTCTCCCCCAGCCCTGCTTGCTCCTTCCTATTCGGTGAAGGCCACTGGAGAGATAAGACGAGTGGGAAAGGGACGTCCCTGGTGATCCAGTGCTTATGAATCCACCTCTCAATGGAGGGGACATGGCTTCAGTCCCTGGTCAGGGAACTAAGATCCCACCTGCCATGGGGCTACTAAGCCCACGTGTTAGAACTACTGAACCTGCAGACTGCAGAGCCCATGCTTCGTAACTAGAGATGCCCACCACACGTCACAACAAGAGAAAGTGCATGAGCCGCAAGGAAGACCCGGTACAGTCATAAGTTTTGTTTTGTTTTTAAACAAGATTGTGAGTCTTTAAAATAAAAAGCGGGGATGAGGTGGGCAAATGCCTCAATACACAGCAGACAACAGGCGCCAGGCTTCCTGCTGCCCGAGGAGGGAGTGACAAATATGCACAGGGAGAAACCCAGAAGTCAACACCATGGTGTTGGACTGGAATTCAAGATGTTGGTGCAAACATGGGGTCATTTCAGAAGGGCCTGGACACCAGTTCAGAAGCATTCCCACTGGACCAATCTGGGGCAAGTTGAACATCTAAATAGTGATGGTAAGAGATTGTGAGCTACTAAATGAAATAGGAACCCAGGAATACAAAAATGAATAAATGGAGCATTTAATGTATTAGGTATGCACGTGTTAGTCACTCAGTCATGTCTGACTCTCCGTGACCCCACGGACTATAGCCCGCCAGGCTCCTCTGTCCATGGAAATTTTCCAGGACAGGATACTGGAGTGGGTAGCCATTCCCTTATCCAGGGGATCTTTCTGACCCAGGGATCGAACCAGGGTCTCCCGCATGGTGGGCGGATTCTTTACCATCTGACCCACCATTGGGTTGGCCAAAAAGTTCGTTTGGGTTCTTCCATTATATCATATGGAAAAAAATTTGAATGAACTTTTTGGCCAAGCCAATATAAAGTGACATTTACACAGGCTCTAACTACTGCCCCACAACACTTACTAATTGCAAAGGGGGAAAGGGTAACTTCACAGAGGAGCAGGGAGCAGACACGACCTTAATCAGAGGATCAGAGTTAACACGATCGTAGGAACAAACTGAAGACTTGCACCGCCCGTCAGGACGCTGAGAAGAACACGTGGCACCTCTGTGGTATCAGCACTGCAGACGCAGAAGCTGAATCTCTGAGCAAACAGCAAACCAAGCAAACTGAGGAACAGGCTGCAAAACAAAGTGGCCTGTGACCGTTCAAGATGTCAAGGCCCCGGCGGGCCAGGAAAGAGAGAGACTGCTCCAGACGGAGCCCTGACAGTCACAGGCCACCAGTCAGCCCGGACGTAATCAACCTACCAGAATAGGCAAAATGTGAGAGCTGAACAGGAGGGGAGGACTCGACGGTAGGAATGCATGGCTGTGGATTTTCCAACTCTGATTGTTGTGCACAATTATGAAGGAGAAATGTCCTGTTTGTAGAAGACATATCCTAGTATTCTTTGGTTTGAAAAAGTAAGTGAAAAGTAAAAAGCAGGCTCCCAGGCCCTGCTGTCAGCAGACAAGTCCTGGGGTGGGCCTGGCTCATGCATTTTAACCAGTTTCCAAGACACTACCAAGTCACGCTTGAGCCCAAGGACCACACACTGCCCTGTGCACTCCCGCCACATCCCAATCGGATGAAGAACCGGGAGAAGGGCAAGGATCCTGCTTCTGAACACTCTTCAGAAAACAGTGGTCTCCTCTCACCCCAAGATATCTGACTATGTCTCCTTTCTCTGCAGCTATATTCACCAAAAAGACAGGGCCGGGGCTGCCAGGGAACTCCAGCTCCAGGGAGTCTGCGTTTCTCCTTGACTGTTCCTCACCTGGGCTCTGCAGCATCTCCCCTGCCAGCTGGAGGGCGTGGGGGAGCCGTGAAAAGCATGTTTGATTTTCAGGCTTGCTCCCCTGCTCCCATCGCTTCACTGTTTTATTTTATAAACCCTGTCTCGTTAGCCACCTGGCAAATCCCCCACAGAATGGCATGCTGGCCCCCGAAACTCATATCCAGAGCCAGGGAAACAGCCCAAACAACTCCAGCATCTCACGAAGGTAATTAATTGCAGATGACACACACCCAAAATTATCCTGAAAACAAGAGGAAAATCACAGGGTTCCAAACTTAATAGGCGGAATCATATCAGGCTGTCATTTCACTCACTCAAAACTCTTTTAAAGTTACCTTCCTGGCGCATTTATGTATCGAGCAGGCAGCTCACTGCTCACTTCAGTCCTCAGTGCCATTAAAAGTGTTCGCTTTGAGGTCAGACAGGCCTAATGTGAATGCTGGCCCAGCTTCTGTGTGACCTGAGCCAAGTCCCTTGACCTCTCTGATTCTGGTTTCAGCACCTGCAAAACGGGATGGCAAGTACCTGCTTCAGAAACTAGGGAGCAGGAAAAAAAGTGTGGAGCAAATGCAAATACACGTAAATTTTCAACTACAACCGAAGAAGACCCCTAAACAAAAACAAAACCTTCCTGGTCTCTGCCATTATCGCAAGAGGCCAGGAGACTGAAAGGACTGTTACAAGCTTACCCGCTCCGGGTGTTTTCAACCCTCAACCAACCCAATCCCCAGTGACGAGGCTCCCAGAAACCACAGGGCCTTGTCCCTATCCTTCCCCTTAATTGGCTTGGGGAAACCCCTTCTCCAGACTGAGAATGAATCTTTGAGCCTTTCTTCCCATCCGCAGAGATGCCAGTGCTCAACCCCACTGCCAGTTTACAGCCCCACCTCGAGGCATTCAACAGTTCAGACAGGAGGGTCTCAAACAGACCTCAACAACTCTTGTTCCAAACCCATTCCTTTCTGTTTGGACCTTCTGAGAGACACCCGTCCTTTTCTTCCTAGTCCCCGTGCTCCTATTCATCTGCTGGGCCAAGATTTCCTAGAAAAATTCCACGCTGCTAGTTCTTTCTTCCAAAAGGGGGAAATAATTCCAGATTCTGATTACAGCAGCAGCAGCAGCAACCAAAATAGCCACCTGGGTAAATTAAATGATCATAAAACATCTTTCAGCTGTTCTGTTAGCAAAACTAATTCGAACACTAGACATTCATCCCTATTAGATCAGCTGCCACCTTCCTCGGGGGTAAAGTCTGCACAGATACTGGCAGACTCCACAGTGCACCTCATACCAACATGCAGAGAGAGCCTGGAAAGCCTCTCCCCAAAATTAACCAGCACCCTACAAATAAAGAGGCCCTCTAGTACAGGGCAGCCTGGCAGGCTAAAGCCCATGGGGTTGCAAAAGAGTCGGACAGAATTCTAGCAACTGAACAACTACAGCATTAGGCCAATAACGGAGGCCCAAGGCCTACTGTCCCTCACGCTAACATCTCTGTCTTATCTGGGAACAAATCCAGTGGCTAAAGATGGAGATTTGAACAAGACTTCCAAGTGATAAATAACACGGTTGTCCGTAGGCACCTGGCTGTTCCTAACTCTCACACATTCCTGGGATCCACCCCAACTGGAAGCAAATTGCTTATAGTAGTTGATTTATGCGGTGCCTTCATTCCTTAATCTGGTTGACAAAGCCTTTTTGTTTTCACAGAGGAGGGAAAACAATTTACCTGGACAGCAAAGCCGCAAGGCTTTACTTAAAGTCCTTCTTACTTTTCACAAGCCCTGAAGGCTGACCTGAATAACAGAAGGCCTCCCAGAGGCTCTACTCTGCGGCCCTTGGTAGACAACTTAACAGCTTTGTTCCCCCTCCCAGGCCTCCTCACAGGAAGACAGCATCCGTTCACCAAGACTTTCAGCTCTAAAAGGACACAAGGTCGCCAAGAGAAACTGCAATATGTCCAAACCCAAGATTGGTATCCGTGTGTGCTCAGCTGCTAAATCATGTCTGACTCTTTGTGACCCCGTGGACTATAACCCACCAGGCTCCTCTGTCCATGGGATTTCCCAGGCAAGAATACTGGAGTGGGGTGCCACTTTCTCCACCAAAGGATCTTCCTGACTCAGGGATCGAATCTGCATCTCATGTGTTGGCAGGCCAATTCTTCACCACTAGCGCCAGCTGGGAAAGTCACCTGATAGTGAAACAAAGGCTACAATCTAGATCCAGACCAGGTTCATAGCATCCTAAGTGTCTCAAAACCCAAAACTAGATGCCAGTTAAGAAAGGTTTTCTCAGGCTAGCTTGCCATTGTCAGAACTGGATTCCAATTTTTTTCTGTTACAACCAAATCCCTGTTCATTTTACTTAAAAAAAAAAAAAAAAAAAAGTTAATAAATAACCATCCCAACTCGATTCTATGAAGAGAACAGGATGAATACCCTTTAAAGCCTTAAAGGAAAGTTTAATGAAAACTCCTCTTAGGCATCCCAAATATCAACTACCACCTTTTGAAAGAAGGGAATGCTCCTGGGACCAAAAACAGAAGGATCACCACTGGCCCAGAGGATACCACAGCAAACAACCACACTTTTTAGCACAAGGATACTCTCCTTGCCTGAGAGCCATCCCCTGCCACTGCCTTTTTGGTTAAGGCCACTGAAGAAATGGGTTCCCAGGTGACTCAGTGGTAAAGAAACCACCTGCAATGCAGGAAATGAGAGTTCGATCCTTGGGTCGAGAAGATCACCTAGAGGAAGAAATGGCAACCCACTCCAGTGTTCTTGCCGGGAAATCCCATGGACATGGGAGCCTGGCAGGGTACAGAGCATGGGGTTGCAAAGAGACACGACTCAGCGACTAAACAGCAGCTGAAGAAACAGCCGGAGGACCTCCTTTGCCCATTTTCCTAACTCAGGCAGTGGAAGCTTTTCTACATTCCCACCATGCACTGCATCTTTCTGCTATCCATCTCACCTCTCATGAGATTCTCTTACTAACCGCTCCTCATATAACTCCCGTTACAATAACCATAACCCTGCTACTCATCTCCTCTGTTACTGACGAAATCCCCACAACTGATGAATCACCTTCTAAGCAACCCCCTCCCACCTGACTGCCATGACCTACAAGAAACTCCTCTGAGTAATGCTGACATCTCATAGTTCACTGTTGGTTCTGATTTCAAACCTGACAGTGCCAAGTGGCACCCTTGCCCTTGGCTACTTTGGCCCAAGAGGCCAATTATATGCACTTACCCAAGCCTGTACACTAGCCTTGGGGCAAGGCTGCCAACCTTTATGCCAACAGCAGGTATGCTTTCAGAGCAGCCTGAGACTCAGATGCTATAGGAACAAAATGACTTCCTCACTTCCAGTGGAGATAAAGTTAAGAATAGTTCTCATGTTCAGAACCATCAGCTGCCATAATCGTTCCTGCTGCTTTGGCTATTATTCAGATTCCAGGACATTCTAAACAACGCTCTAAAGACTAATAAGGGAAACTATCTTAACAGTTCAGCAAAAAAAGGGAGCCAATCGAAGCCAAGCTCTGTCATGATCTAAAGGAAAGTTTTCCTCAATGAGAGCTTAGCAAAACAGACTTCAGAAAACCAACCATTTGTTTCAGAAAAAGAAAAACGAGATTGGAAAGTCAAAAATTACCAGCTTGATTTAAAAAAAAAAAAATCAGTTCTGATTCAGGCCAAAATAACCACTTGGTCACACCAAAGACTTTAGAGTTCTAATTTTTGCCCACTGTCCCTGCCCTGAAATCACCAGTCCACCAATAAAGGATAGCTTTTAGGCATCAATACTGTTGGGGAAAGATCAATAAAGCTGCAGCAAGCACTCATTTTGCTTGCCCTAGCTGTCCAATATCTAATTCAGGGAAACCTGGCTATCCTGCTCCTGGACACTTTAAAAGGCACAATGGACCATTCCAGCTTTGGAAACTGGCTTTTAGGCTCTGGCCACTGTTTGTACACTATTCACTGGACAGAAGCTTCCTTTGTTAACAAGCTACTCTCTGCTGTGTCTGAAGTCCTGTTGGAAAAGACCATTCCCACCTGGGGAACCCCTTCTTAACTTCAGTAATCACTGTATAAGCCAAACACTACAGCCCGTTTGTGCCATTTGGCCAGTTCTGCAACACTTTTTTGCTTATCGTCAATCCTCTGGGCTACTCAGATGCACTAATGATGTCATTAAGAAGAAACTGGTGACTTTTCTGGTGGCTCAGTGGTAAAGAATCTGCCTGTCAATGCAGGAGACTCGAGCTCGATCCCTGATCCAGTAAGATCCCACATGCCACAGAGAAACTAAGTCTGTGCCCCACAACTATTGAGCCTGAGATCTACAGCCCAGGAGCCACAACTACTACTGAGCCTGTGCGCCACAATGACTGAAGTCCACGTTCCCAAGGCCCATGACCCGCAACAAGAAGCCACGGCAACAAGAATGTCGCACATGGAAACCAGACAGTAGCCCCTGCTCGCTGCAACTAGAGGAAAAAAGCCCACGCAGCAACAAAGACCCAGCACAGCCAAAACAAATAAATAAATAAAATTATTTTTAAAAAGAAAAATAAATAAACTGGTGAAGTCTGCAGAAGCTCTCAAGGTATCCTGGCCAAGAGCATTGCCACTGTCCTTCTGACTCAGGCCAAACCCCTTCAAGAATCATAAACTCTCACCCTTTGATGTAATCACAAGATGCCCAATGTACTCAACCACTTAGACCTGATAGGGGTCATTCTAACAAGGATGAAGAGAGTCTCCTTTTGACCCACAAATGGTAAAGGAAAGCATGTCCTTCTATGCTGCAGAGGCCAGGCTGCCCCTACTAAAAATAATCATGCACTGGTAGAGCACTTTTCTGCAGCGCATCCGTGGAAGACAAAGACCCCAGATGCCACAGCCTACAGCCTAGAGATCTTGTATATTGAAAAAGCACCTCCAAAAGGACTCTCTCTCCAGTTTTGCTAAAAGGGCCCCATCAAGTCCTGCTGACTAACCCTTGTGCTCCCAAACTCCAGGGAGTAGACCCCTGGATCCAAGTGTCACACTTAAAGAAAGCACTGAACCCCGTTAAACCTACACACCATCCAGTAACCTGAAGGGGAAACTTACTAGGCTCAGAAGCAGATGATATCTGAGGCTGATGGCTTTCCCAAGATGTCTGAACCTTTGTTTCAGTATTGTCTCTTATCTTGCTTTCTCCCTCTTTTCCATGAGAAATACCCTCATCCATATTTTCCAACCCTTTACAACAGAGGAAAAACTTTCTGATCACTGGATTTCCCATCGGAAACCTCAGTCTCTGCAAGACACCAATGACCCTCTGGTTCACCCTATAGGTCGTTTCACTGGGGTTCGAGACCCTCTTTTCTTACCAAATTGTTCCACAGGCCCATTATATAGAGTCAGGATGCCAAGCCTGCCTAAAATTATTCTTCACTTCAGTTTTACCCAACCATGAGTAAATACTGGTATGGAAGGTTCTGTGGAGTTGGTAAAGCAAGTCAGGTCATTTGTAACCTGGCTGGCATATATATTTATCTAGGTAACTGTTCAGGGTGTAACAATATAACTTCTGAGCCTTGGTTAAGTTATTGCCTCTGTACACCAATGAAATGACTCCATCAGAAACCACCACTTATGCCGTATGTGCACCCCTTGGTCACAACTGTAGAGGTTTGAGGAATGCCCTTAATGCTTGGGCAACTCAATGCCTTGACAATTGGGGAATACAAGGACAGTGTGCCCTTGCTGTATTCACCGTCCTGTTCTTCCTACATAACCAAACAGAAGCCTCAGGTTGGTGCATCATATTAAACCTCTATAACCATCTTAAGTGAAAACTTTCAAGAGGCCTATGTGATTCTGCCTCTGCCTCTGTAGGGAGAGTTTTCTTCCCACAAACTGAAGTGAGCAAGAACAATCACTCAGAAACCTTTCCCTGACATTAGGAGAGTTAGCGGACTCCACAGCCAACACAGTTTCAGCTCAGCAATGGCCACTTAACTCACTGGATAATGGCACAGTCCTGGATTATATACACACAGAGCAAGGAAGTGTCCGTGCAAGAGCAAACACCTCCTGGATGTGGATAAATGCCTTTGGGGAAGTAAAGACCCAATTACATAAAATTAAAAACAAGGACCTTTGTTACAGAAAATTTCACCTGGCAATCCACTCTCTTTGTTCAGCTGGCTACCTTCAGATCTGGTTTAGAACCATCCTGCAAACTAGGTTTGGAATGTTTTTAATTCTGCTCTTATACTGTATACTTATTGTTAAGTTCTGCACCTACTGTTTATTGAACTTTTGTAAAATTGAGATGCCTAATAAGGTTATGTTAGTTCAGCATTTGTAGGTAATTTCTAGTGCTTACAGCACTGATGAAGCAGACTCCAAATGTGAAACATCTGAAAGTTCTCCCTACCACCTTTCCTTGTTCCTCAAATGTGGCCTCATGAGGTGTCTGGTTTGTGCACCTGCCCTACAAAGTGGGAGATGACAACCAGGAAAGGTCTCACCTGGCACTGAGGGACAAACCACTACATACAAAGGTCCTGACTCTCGATCTGTGATCTGCAGTTCTTTTGGAAAAAAGATCTTGATCAAAAGGGGGAAATGTGAAATTAATTAAAGAAACCTGACTTAAAATTAGAGTCAGGACAGGCCTGTAGGGAAAGCTGTCACACCCCAGAACACATCAATTACTCCAAACAAAAAGATGTTGCCAACTTTACTATCCAGCAGGAAGAAAACTTCTCTCCACCCAGTGACAGCCCAGCCAATCAGACTGCACTAGCCCACCCAAGGAGAAGCCTCAATACTTTGGACTCCTAGATTCCTTCAACTGACTCTTTGATTATTAGAGCCCCTCCAAACTATGCCCCTTTTCCCCATAAAAGCAAGTTCTTCAGAGTTGCCTAAGGTCCACCACAGTTCACGTATTCTGGATTCCAAATCCTCTGCCTACTCCCAAATAAAATCCCTTTTGCTGGCAAGTGAAAGTCGTTCAGTCGCGTGTGACTCTTTGTGGCCCCATGGACCATACAGTCCCTGGAATTCTCCAGGCCAGAACACTGGAGTGGGTAGCCTTTCCCTTCTCCAGGGGATCTTCCCGACCCAGGACCAAAGCTGACAGAGCATCTGGCACAGGAAATTCCCTGGTGGTCTGGGTGGTTAAGACTCCATGCTCTCACTGTCTTAGGCGTAAGTTCAACCCCTGGTATACAATAAGTGCTGAGAAATTAGCACTGAATAATTAGCTGTTATTTTTATTATCACTATTATCATTAGTCATAAATTGTAAGCCAGAGTTCCACTGTCATCATATTCTAATCCAAAAAGGTCTGTTTTCTCCATGGAAGCAAAAAGGCAGAGAAGACCTGGAGTGGTGCTCAAATCATTCCTGGTCAGATTTCCAGGTCAGGCATCAACATTGAGGCCTCTTCCTTCAGCCTGTTGCCTAGTTAATTCAATGCATTACCAAGTCAACCTCACCTCCTCTCCCCAGGTTCATGTAGGTCTCTTTGGGATATAGCAGTTCCTACATTAACTGGGAGCTGAAGGAGTATCTCTATGAATTGGGCTTCCATGGGAACCAGTCAGGAATACCCAAAAGTCTTCCACGTGACAGTCTACCTTAATGAAGAGTGAATGCAAACAAAGTCACTGCATAAGAATGGATGTTCAGATAAATCAACCTCCCCGAAAGAGGCAAGAATAGGTAAGGAGAGTAGACATGACCTGGAAAATTGTTTCCTGATGGGCCCCAGGATGAATGTATACGACACACAGGAGCAGAATACTGAGAGAGTCTAGCTATCCCAAAGGTTTTGGAGTCATGGATCTACCGGAGGCAGGCAAGTAACATAAAGGAGTGAATCAGGCTGGGAGCAATGCGTGTCAGGCATCGTGCGAAGGTCACAGTGGAGAGCACATGCTTGCATGAAGGGCACATCACAGCTCAACACCAGGCACATGGGAGGGGAGCCCCAGTGTCGAAGTCTTCAAGAGCAGCTGGAAGTCTGGATTTCTCCAGACCTAAGTCTAGAGGTCTTAAAACACCAATTCACATTTTTTAAAAATGTATCACATGCCAAAGAAAGCACATCTGTGAGCTGAAATCCTCCTGGGGCCACCAAGCGCTACCTCTGCTCTTGACTTTTACCTCTTGGTATCAAGCTTTGCCATCTGTAAGACCAAAAGTCTACTGCGTGTTCATGTCCCTTTATTAGCCCAAGAGGAAATGGATTTCAAACCCATGAGGTCCTGTCAAAAATGCATAACGCAAATCTAATCATCAGGAAACAGCTGACAAACCCAAATTGAGGAATGTCCTACAAAGCAACTCATCAGGAAAGGAACGCAAAAAAGTCAAGGTCAGGAAAAACAAAGAAGCTATGGAAGTGTTCCAGATTAAAGGTGATTAAAGCTAAGGGACAAGTCAATGCAATGGCTGGTTCTGGACCAGTTCCTGAACCAGGCAAAGAAAATGGCCACAAAGTTGGGCTTACCTGGCCCAACTGGAGAAAAATGAATATGACCTGTACTTTACATAATAATGTTGCATCATTTTAAATTTCCTGAATTTGATCTTCACACTGCAGTGATATAAGAAAGTGCCCCTGTTCTCAGGAAATACAAGCACTTAAGAGTAAAAGGTCATAATCCTCACAGCCAACTCTTAAATGGATCAGAAAAAAAGTTTATATGGGTAAATGCAGTTGGAGATAATAGATAAATGTATCTCAAATATAGCAAAATATTAACACCGAGTTAACCTACCTAACTTTGGCCACCTGATGTGAAGAGCCGACTCACTGGAAAAGACTCGGATGCTGGGAAAGACTAAAGATGGGAGGAGAAGGGGATGACACAGAATGAGATGGTTGGATGGCATCACCGACTCAATGGACATGAGTTTGAGCAAGCTCTGCGAGATGGTGAAGAACATGGAACTGTGCTGCAGTCCATGGGGTCACGAAGAGTCAGACACAAGTTAGTGACTGAACTGAACTGAGCCTAGCTAAAGGGAACATGGGAATTCTTTTACAATTCTTCAGCAAATTTAAGATTATTTCAAAATAATAATTTTTTTTAAAAAGAACTCTTTGGAAAGAAAAACTCCCAACCAACAAAAATAGGGGCTTATCATAACGGCCCACACAGTAGGGTTGCAAGAGTTAATTAAGTGAATAGCTCATAACTAGCACTGAAAAGCCAAGGAAATTTTCTTGGTAAATATAAATACAGTATATTAAATATTAAATAGTGTCTGGAACAACAAGGCCCAGCCACTATTATTACTTTGACAAACATCGTGGTTCAGAGGGGTGCCGCTCATGAAATCCGCCCACCTCCTTCATGGCAATGCCAGCAGGACCACTTGGAACCTAGAAAAACACTTCAAGGCACATCTGGGAACAAGGGTGTTATTATCTCACACACGCATATGAGGAAAGGGGGGTAAAGGCCAGGAAAGGGCCTCTTTCTTTCCACGAGGCAGAGTGGAGTCTGGGGATTTTGATGGGCCACAGAGGAGCTATTGTTACTGACTCAGCACTAGGAGAGAGAGAGATCCTGCATCTGAATACCAAGTTGAAAACTCAATTTGGCTCTTGAACAAGTCACAATAGTCTCATCAAATGCCAGCCTCTTGAGACCACAGGCAGGAAACAGGGACTGTGAATGAAGCAAAAATAAAAAGGTAACAACAAAATGCAGCAATGGAGGCCACACAGCAGCAAGAGAGAGACAAAGTTTACCCAAGGAGGGTGGAGATTACCACACATCCCAGACGCAAGGACCATCTGGCTTGTAGACATGCTCTGTTGCCCGTCAGAGCAGTGTGTGAGGGTGTGTGTGTGTGTGTGTGTGTGTGTGTGTGTGATGTCTTCTTTTAATTAGGTGCAAATAATTAGAAACCAAGATATTTCCCTTACAGATCAACATTTCCAAATTTTCTTGAAAAATCCAAGTGTCTGACCAAACTTGCATGCTCCTGAGGCCACTGCAGCTGGCATGGTTGCTTCTTCAGACAAGCACTTTTCAGAGCCCCATGCCCCTGGCCCCTCACAGGTCACCTGCTTCATCCACTTCCATTAACCACCAGGCAGTTTGTTGGAATTCCTGTTTGAGACTCCCCTACCGGGATGCTAACAAAATTCCAAAGGCAGCTATGGGATGGGAATTTCAGGGTCAAAGCATGAACGTGATAGAGAAGTTATTAATAGGTCACCACTGAGTTCTAAATCCAGACTTACACCCCTCCCTAGGGGATGGCTTATGGTTCGGAGACTATTGTTCAAACTGCCTTTGGCAAGCTCCAACTGGCACTTCTGCCTTGATGTAACAAGAGTCCCCAAAGATCTGGCCAACAGAAACACACTGCTGAGAAAACACAGTCACTTCCCCCTTGACAGCTAACGACTGTGAATTGACAAAGCAAAAAGAAAACGAGGCTCCATCAAGCTGCCTATCATCGCTGCTTGCCTTCACTTGATTAAAACATTTTTCCTCTGGGTTCAATTTCACTGCACACCTTGGGGATAAATAATTGAGAAGCTATAGAAGACACCACTAAATATAAGGAAGGTCTGTTCTGGGGCCTCCAGCGTCCTGGTAGAATAGAATGTCAAGAGGGTCAAGACAGTGTACTGGAAGGCTTTTAAGATGCCTGTATATTAATATATGTCAGAGTCCAAACATGAATGGATTCCCATAGATTCCAGGAAGCTGAACAGGCAAGGCAGACTTGAAAACCAGGAGCGAGCTGGATGCTATTGGTTACAAAGGTGAGTCGAAACTCTTAGGAATATAGCTACTAGCATGAAGATCCTAAGTCCAGTTCTGTACTGTTCTTAGTTTAACCTGGCTGCTTCTAAAAGAAGCTTCTTAAAAGAAGGAACTGGGGCCCACCTGACTTCCATGTCCGCAACATCCAGCATAGCACACGGCATGGAATTTGGGCTGTGGTCTGATGACCTGACAAGCAAACGTGAAGATAAACCTTTTTGGATCCTAAATCACAGGGGACAAATGGTTAAAAATGACATTTTAGGAACAAAGAGGCAGTTGTGAATATGGTCAGCATATCAGATAATAGAATTACTGCCCATTTTCTCAGGTGTAATGATAATACTGTGGCAATGTCGTTGTCCACCCTTGTTCTTAGAGGAGAAACATACAAAGATTTAGGAATCAAGAATCACAATGCCTGAAACAACTTTTAACAGGACAGAAAAAATACATAAATATACAGATACACACACGTGTTTGTTCCTTTGTTTAGCTAGTAAGAAAAAAGAGTGAAAATAAAGACAAATGTGCAAAACATTAACTGGTGAATCTAGGTAAAGGCTGTGTGTACCCAAGTTCACTACACTCATCTTGCTCCTTTCCTGTCTGGTTGAAATTTTTCAGAATTAAAAGTTAAGGGAATTAAAAAAAATAAATAAATGTTTGATGAATGAGTATATCCTTAAGCAGGGCTCAAAATGACATTTCTGTATCCCGTTGAGGATGAACAGATGAAGCCGCTTAGGCTGGAGGCAGCAGGCAGGGGTCCGGCCATCTGGGTCCCTCCGACAGCACCCAGGCTGAAAGCATCACTATCTCAGCCCCAGGAGCCTCGGCAGCGCCCTGGCGGGGAAGCTCTGCTCTGAATGAACCAAGGTTGCGAGGAACCAGCAGAGCAACCACTTCTGTGAAGCAAAGTAAGTTCTGACTCCCTGTAAGAAGTTATCAGCCTGTTATCAGCCTGCCTGCTCACCTTCAGTTTCACCCTCACAGGCAGCTTCCTTCTCCTGTGCTTTGTCTGGTGGGATCATCATTAAAGGGGCATTTATTTGTAGCGTTTTAAATGTCTATTTAGAAGGGGATTCTGGGAAGACGAGTGTGATGCCAGTCTAATTTTTAATCTCTCTAAATAATACAGAGCAAAACCCAAAGTTGATGGACAATACAAAAAAAAAAAAAAAAAAACTAGGTGACAAGCAAGCCCCCAAACCCAAAATGCAAGCAGGTAAGGACAGACCGACAGCCACAGGCCTGATGGGCATCGGCATCTACGTAGGCAGACCGAGAAGGAAGCAGCAACAGGGAATCTGATGAGACACCCTGAGAAAAGAACCCCCACACTGCCAGTGAGCATCCTGGAAAGGAAAGCATGCTGGACCAAGTTGAGAACTCTAACAGAGCCAGAAGAGGCTTCCCTTCTCCCAACAACAGGTGAGTGCAAGACGTGAGGTGAGCCCCAAGGGGACACCTCAGAGAGGCCTCCACTCCTCCAAACTGGCTTCCCTGGGCGCCCTGCCAGGTCAGGGCAGCACAGTGGGGGAAAAAAAGAAACAACTGCTCAAGTGGAATCACAACTGAACACTACAGACACACCAGCGGTGAAGGGAAGCGAAGATCTAAATACAAGTCAGGGAGGACAGACTTCCCTGGTGACCAAGTGGTGAAGACTTCGCCTTCCAATGCAGGGGGTGGGGGTTCAACCCCTAGTCAGGGGGCTAAGATCCACATGCCTCATAGCAAAAAACCCAAAACATAAAACAGAAGCAATATTGTAATAAATTCAATAAAGATTTTAAAAATGGTCCACAACCCAAAAAAAAAAAAAAAAAAAAGAAAACCTTTAAAAAAAGAAAGTCAGGGAGCAGAACCAAACCAGGAGTCTCAGAAAGCAAGCCGTCACACAGCTGGTCCCTCCGTGAACACAAGGGAAGGTACAAAGCTGCCCCCAACCTTACCCCCCCCCTGTTTGGCTTCCTGACCACGCAAAGAAGAGCAGCGGAGAATGGCCAGAGAACACCCCATACAGAAGTAGTAACGCAAAAAGAGGAAGCAGCAGAATGTTTCTGCAGACAATGAAGGCATGCCAGAAATACCCACGTAACTGCGGCTTTCTATTTCAATCCAATCTAAACGGCACTGTGGAGATGGTACGAGACGTGAAAGAACAACACGGACCAGAATTAGAAAAACTCAATGGTGAAGTGACAAAACTCAGGAAATTAAAGGAAAGTTTCCAGAAATGAAGACCAGCTTGGAAGGAACACCTAGAAAGTGAAGAGAGGAAGCTTAAAAGGAAAAAAAGAAAAAAAAAACTAAAAAGTGAACAAAGAATAAAAACTAACAAGAAAGTGATAAATGTTAAAGACAGGATCCAACATACAGAAAACAGAAGCCCCGCCCCTGGAGAAGAAAACCAAAGGGAAGGGGTAGAGACTAAATTACGATGTGAATCAACTTTGCTGAAATAAAGATATTGAAATCACATATAGGAGGAGTCCCCCAGGCACCTGAGAGTGCTAATTCTGAGCAACTAATACAGAGGGAAAGAAAATTCTATTATCATCCAACTTTGACAGCAATGCTTCTCCAAAATGTAGTAACATATGTAAGATACTCCAGATGATGCAACCTAAGGATTTCAGAGCCACCAGACTGATGTTTAAGTGTAAAGGGCACTGGAAAGTTCCATTCTGGCTCATCTTTGGTGAACCCGATCACTTAGTATTCTCTGCTCCAAAACAAACACAGAAAGGCTTAGGAATCAAGCTTCCTGATTATTTGAGTTTCAAATTGTTTTCAGCACAACAAGGCCTTTTTCTGAAGGAGGTCTGACCTCTTCTGTCCTGGATTGACTTAAAGGAAGACGTGAGTCAGGCTGGTTTGTGGAATCTTGGGATCTGGTTGGTGTCCAGACTGAGGGCTGTGTTCCATGGAACCAAAGCAACGCCTGTCTCTAGCTTCACTCTCAAATGAGCATGACTCAACCCCCTACCCCTGTCCATGGGAGTAACGGCGTTCACCAGCCCCCTTCCAGCACAAGAACCATCCACAGACCACGGCAAAGGGAGGGGAAAATGACCAGAAAAGACCAGAAGAGAGGACTCGGCCACTGCAGCCACACCTCATCACCAGAAGATGCTGCTCCTAAGAGGTCCCGGCACATGTCACCCTCTGGAGCTCGCGGAACCCTGTAACCTCCAGCCTCACACTCCTGTCCCTGGGCCCCTCCCCATGTCTCGTGAACACTGATCGGATGAAAACTACAATGACACAGAGACTGTACTGGCCAGCTGGGGATGGCAGGGACAGGGAAGCCTAAGATTGTGCGAACTCCGGCTTATTGTGAGGTAGCTCTGCTCAGTAAGTAAAGAGAAGTTACGGGAGAGATAGAAAGTCAACACTACCAATTCTTGGTTCACGATGTCCTCCTGACAAGAATGCAAGCTTCCAATTCCAGAAAAATAAATGACCCAATCAAAAAATGGGCCAAAGAACAGACATTTCTCCAAAGAAGACATACAGATGGCTAACAAACACATGAAAAGATGCTCAACATCACTCATTATCAGAGAAATGCAAATCAAAACCACAAAGAGGTACCATTACATGCCAGTCAGGATGGCTGCTATCCAAAAGTCTACAAGCAGTAAATGTTGGAGAGGGTGTCGAGAAAAGGGAACCCTCTTACACTGTTGGTGGGAATGCAAACTAGTATAGCCGCTATGGAGAACAGTGTGGAGATTTCTTAAAAAACTGGAAATAGAACTGCCACATGACCCAGCAATCCCACTTCTGGGCATACACACCGAGGAAACCAGATCTGAAAGAGACACGTGCATCCCAATGTTCATCGCAACACTGTTTATAATAGCCAGGACATGGAAGCAACCTAGATGCCCATCAGCAGACGAATGGATAAGGAAGCTATTGTACATATACACCATGGATATTACTCAGCCATTAAAAAGAATTCATTTGAATCAGTTCTAATGAGATGGATCAAACTGGAGCCCATTATACAGAGTGAAGTAAGCCAGAAAGATAAAGACCAATACAGTATACTAACGCATATATAGGGAATTTAGAAAGATGGTAACGATAACCCTATATGCAAAACAGAAAAAGAGACACAGTGGTACAGAACAGACTTTTGGACTTTGTGGGAGAAGGCGAGGGTGGGATGTTTCGAGAGAACAGCATCAAAGCATGTATATTATCTAGGGTGAAACAGATCATCAGCCCAGGTTGGATGCATGAGACAAGTGCTCAGGGCTGGTGTACTGGGAAGACCCAGAGGGATCAGGTGGAGAGGGAGGTGGGAGGGGGGATCTGGATGGGGAATACATGTAAATTCATGGCTGATTCATGTCAATGTATGGCAAAAACCACTACAATATTGTAAAGTAATTAGCCTCCAACTAATAAAAATAAATGGAAAAAAAAAAGAATGCGAGCTCCATGAAGGCAGGGATTGTCACCTGACACTGTCGGATCCCCAGTGCTGCAATTAGCACCTGGCCTTCCGTTCAGCAGGCACTCGGCACACGCCGAATGAATGAATGAATACTACATATGAAGCAACAGATAAAGCATTCATTCACTTATTTTAAAAAATAATTAAGAAAGTAACTGAGGGACTCCCTGGTGGTCCAGTGGTTAAGAATCTGCCTTCCAATGCAGGGGACGTGGGTTTGATCCCTGGTCTGGGAACTAAGATTCCACATGCTGAGAGGCAAATAAACAAAAACACAGCACAGCCAAAAATTAAAAAAAAAAAAAAATTGAGCACTCTATATATACTAAAAAAAATAAATAATCACTGAACTGCATTCTTGAGAGCTTGTTTGGAGGTTCTAACAGGGGAGCGCAGCTACCTGTATACCCTTGACTGAAGACCAGTCCTCCTCTATCGGGGATGGTCGTCCTCCTCGACCAAGCGCACAGCTTCGGGAGGGACGCACATGGAGCGGTGAGGGAAGAAGGGGACACCCGCCCAGCCAGCCAGATCAGCCGAATCACCCCTGGCGATCAGTGAGGTGACATGTCACAACCAGATTGCCCTCACATCCTGAACTGCATTCTTTAGACAAGTGACTTGTATGAATTAGTATGAACTATATGTATTAGTATGAATTGTATCTCAATAAAGCTGTTAAAAAATAAAAATAACTGAACATCTGCTATATAATAGGCACTCAGACAGTCACAAGAATGTAAGAGAATGTAACCAACAAGGTCTGCCTCTCAAGAAGATCAACACGGCTTTCATTTAAGACCCTAAACAGGATACCTTTCAGGGTAAGAAAAGCCCAAGGACAGTCGGGCAAGGCCTAGTCACCTTTGGGTTCCTAAAACGGGAGTCGCAGAATCAGGGTTTGTATCACATGTAAGAATGCTCGTGACCCAGCCCAACTCCACGCCGACTCCCGTTTTTGGCTGAATAAACTGAGGCTGTGAGTAGGGCCACAGCCAGCCAATGGCCACAGCCAACACAGCAGCAGAGCTGAGGTGGATACTGAGCAGACTGACTCGCCCGCACACACCACACCGCCTCCATCATCAATCCTGGTGAGAGGCCTGCTTCCAGCAGCAACGAACGTGAGTCACTGGAAACACAGAAGGATCCCACGGGGACACTGGACCTCAGCATGTGGGTTTATCCAGAGACAGCAAGGCTAAGTGGGGTCAGCCCCTTTCACAATTCACACACAAAAAAAACCCCAGCACATATACACATAATGCATAATTTCTAGGACACACTCCCTATTTTATAGAAAAGAAAACCGAAACTCAGATTCATTGGCTTGTCCCAAGTGCTCACAGAGGGCAAGCAGTGGACCCAGGATGAACCTGTACCCATCAGAAGCTGGGAGAAGAGACATCAGTTAGGAGTATGTTGGCTGTCATAATCAAATGCCACAGACCCGGTGGCTTGACAATAGGTATTCATGTCTCGGAGTTCTGAGCACCTGAAACCCCAGGCCCAGGTGTAGGAGGTCTGGTTTATCCTGAGACCTCTCCCACAGGCTTGCAGACAGCCACCTTCTCTCCCTGTCCTCACATGGTCGAACCTGTGTGTGCATGTTCTTGGCATTTCTTACTCTAATAAGAACATCCACCATATTAGAGTTGAGTCTCACTCTCATGACCTCATTTTAACTTTAATTATTGCCGGGAGAAATATCAACAACCTCAGATATGCAGATGATACCACTCCAGTGGCAGAAAGTGAAGAGAAACTAACAAGCCTCTCGAGTGAAAGAGGGGAGTGAAACAGCTGGTTTAAAATTCAACATCAAAAAAATTAAGATCACGGCATCCAATCCCATCATTTCATGGCAAACAGAAGGGGAAAAGTGGAAGCAATAGCAGATTTTTATTTCTTGGGCCCCACAATCATTGCAGATGGTGATCTGTAGCCATAAAGATGCTTGCTCCTTGGAAGGAAAGCTATGATAAAGCTAGACAGTATATTAAAAAGCAGAGACATCAAGACACCACTTTGCCAACAAAGGTCCACATAGTCAAGGCTATGGTTTCTCCAGTAGTCATGTACAGATATGAGAGTTGGACCACAAAGAAGGCTGAGCACCAAAGAATTGATGCTTTTTAACCGTGGTGCTGGAGAAGACTCTTGATAGTCCCTTGGACAGCAAGGAGATCGAACCAGTCCACCTTAATGGAAATCAACCCTGAATATTCATTGGGAGGACTGATGGTGAAGCTCCAATACTTCAGCCACTTGATGTGAAGAGCTGCCTCACTGGAAAAGACATGATGCTAGGAAAGACTGAAGGCAAAAGGAGAAGGGGGTGGCAGAGGATGAGATGGTTAGACAGCATCACCAACTCAAGGGACACAAATCTGGGCAAGCTCTGGGAAACAGTGGAGGACAGGGAAGTCTGACATGCTGCAGTCCATGGGGTTGCAAAGAGACAGACATGAGTTAGCAACTGAACAACAAAAACCTTCTTAAAGACCCTGTCTCCAAATACAGTCACATTGGGCATCAAAACTCTAGCACATGAATTCTGGGAGGACATAGCACAGTCCATAACAAATAGTGACCCACCTTGGGGGCCAAAATCCGCTGCAAACTTATAACAGAGGCAGTGAGTAAAAGGCAGTCTAGAAATAGATTAGTAACAATTTAGGTAATCCTTCAACAGCAACCCTAAAAATAGAATAATCCCCAAATAATTACTCCCAAGTCAATCTCCCTTTAGAAACTACCTAAGGGGTAAATGAAATATAATTAGCATTTTTTGTTAGGCTTCTCAGGAGAGAACACTACACCATGTACTAACCCTCCTATCTCAGGACAAAAGGATTGAGATTTTTGAAATCTTAACAACACTTTCAATTTATAGAATCATTTTCCTGCCCCTAAAAAATCCAAAAAAGCAAAACCACCAAAGACGAACTCTCCTCAAACATGTGGTTTATTACTCAGAGGTGGGGAAGAACACAGCAACTTTCCAACAAGCCACCCAGCACAGGGTCCATTTTCATATTATTCTGTCGCCTTCTAATCTTTTTATTATTCATTATTTATAAAGCACCAACAGAGTTACTGTGTGGAAAATAGGCTTATTCCTCCAGTTTTTAAATGAGCTTTGAGAATTCCTTTGTGCTGGTTCAAATGCCACCTTGAAAGCTGGTCTGACACGTGAGCTGGTCTGTCTGTCCCCGTGAAGCCCTCTCCCAGCCCGGCTCCCAGCGCTAAGGCTGCTGCAGGGTTGGCTGAAACCCAGCGATAAATCCCTCTGCCTCTCATGTGCCCGGCGCTGACACTGGCAGCAACAACCGGGCGTGTCCGCCCTTCCCTTTGAGAAGAGGTCAAGGCTGGAGTGCCCCGTGACTCCTGTCGCCAAGACAGGACTTCTCCTTGCTCTGACTTTCAGCACAGCGGCCACAGGATAACCGAGGGCCGCTGGCTCTCCCGGTGGGTCTTGCTCCTCCGTGCCTCCCACGTGGTTATGCCAGCAGCTCAGATGCCCAGCCACCGCCCCAGAGATGCACAGCAGCAGCAGGGCACCAGGGAGGCAGCTGACCCGCCCTGCAGACTGAGACGGGCCTGCCAGTCCAGGCCACGACCTCCAGCTCACAGGGTTCACTTTTGCTGAACCGTCAACCAGCAGGAGAGCAGCGGCAACACCCACCCGAGCATCGAGGGACTCACAACACGGTAAGTCATGAGACAGGAAGTGTCTGCAGGCAACTCACAGGCTTTCCCTTCTCCCAAAGGCTCTGGGCAGCTCCAGAAACAGGAGCTTGGCTCCTGGCTGGTGTATAAGCCTCTCCTGGGCCACGTGTAGAGGAGGCCATGTGTCACAGGGGACAGGGTTAGAATTCTGAGCCAGGAGACCCAGACCCGAGACCTAACTCAGCACCTGGTCGTTCACCAGCTCCATCAGGGGTCAGGAGACTGCGGCCACAGAGCAAACCCAGCCACCGCCTGTCCTTGTAAATGAAGTTTTATTGGTACAGAGTCACGACCATCAGTCGACGTGCCATCTGCGGCTGCTTTCACACTACAATGGCAGTGCTGAGTCGCTGCCACAGAGGCCAGGCGGCCCACAAAGCTGAAAACATTCACTACCTGCTCCTTTACGGACGAAGTTGTGAACCCATGTGACTCCTCACAGAAGTTATTTTACATTCTTGAATCTGTGTCTGTTATCCTTAAAATGAGAACTGCATCACCATCCATCTTTCCTATCTCAAAGGGTTGTAAAAATCAAATTCGTTCATTAAAACATGATACTAATGATGATGACAATTCTTTGAGCCCTTAGCATCTGTCAGACAGGATTCTGAGCACTTTGCCTGGATTATTTTATTGAATCCTGACAATACTATGAGAAAGGTAACATTTTTTAGATGAGGAAACTAGACTCAGAGAAATGAAGGATGCTGACCAAGAAATGAAGGATATTGACCAACAGTGATGACCTAGCCCATCCACTACCCTCTGCTCTTTCAGACACCAGGGACGAGGATGCTGGAGGTGTCGACCCCTGAGCGATGAAGTGACAGATCTCAGCCCCTTGCAGTACCCTCTGGACCGCCTCCACACTTTCCTTCCAGCCCTGTCCCTCTTCTCCTTTCTACTCCCTCCCTATTTAAATTGCCATGAAGGGTCTTCCCCGGTGGTCCAGCAGTTACAAATCTGCCTTGCAATGCAGGGGACGCAGCTTCAATCCCTGGCTGGCGAACTAGGATCTCACATGCCAGAGGGCCTGTAAGCTCATGAATGGCAACTAGAGAAGCCCCCATATTGAAGACAAAGACCCCATGTGTCACAACTAAGACCCCATGCAGTCAAATAAATAAATAAATATTTTTAAATAAATAAATTGCCAAGAAGAGTTTGCCATCCTGTGTTTATTTTAACAACGGACACGGACTACTTCTCCTCAGCTGGTGAACAAAGCCTCGGAGTCTCGATAAGCATTTCATTTGTATACAACACTTCACATTGTGTAGCAGGTTAAAAAAATTTTTTTTTCTTAATCAGAGTGAGTAACACTTCTGGAATAAAGATTCAAAGTTTTGGATGCAATTTCAACAACAACAAAATACAAGTGTCCCAGCACAACAACACTGGTAAGTAGCAGCAGAGATGTCTACTAGGATCTGCACAGTTGACCAAGTCAGGACTTTAATGGGACCCTCAGAAAAGCACTGTGAGAGGCTGGCAGGCTTGGTATTCATTGGCAACAAGGCCCAGAGAGGTCAAGAGACTTGCCTGAAGGCACACAGCCGGCAAGGAGCAGAGTTGAGAATTAAGAGTAAGTCCTTGACCAAATTAAACAGCTGGACCACCCACCAAGCACTAAGCTATGGACACAGAAGGCATTCGAGGCCATTTCAAAAGTGTACCTATAACGAGAAACAAGAATTTGACCCAAATGCTGTATTATACCTGAAAACAAGGCTCCGTACCCCCTTCTGACCAGGAGAAATTTCTCTATTCTGCTTCAAAAACCCGCAATCTAGGATGCTGGGGCCACTGGCACCTGCCAAGCTTTCGGGTGGAGGAAACTCTTCTTCTTTGGGGTCATCCCATTTCTCTTCCTTCCAGAAACTGCTCTTCATGAGATGCTGGTGGGTGTGTCAATCACAGAGCCTCGCCTTCCCTCCCAGGGGTAGGCACGTGACCCTAGCTGGCTCATCCCTCCAGAACTGAAGATTGAGCCGGGGAGGCCCTAGCACCCACAGAGAGCTAGCCCGGGGCCCTCCTGGGGAAGGGACTGGGGTGCTCGCTTCGCTGAGACCCTGACCTGCAAGGAGAATGGAAGTCTGGCTCTGAGGAAGGCCCTGCGTGCCACCTCCAGAGAAAGCCCACCTGAACATGACGTCAACCCAGAAAGCAAACGGGGGGGGGGGGGGGGGGGGGGTGGTGTGGAGACTCGGAGGCCGGTGATATGAGTGCTGCTCTGGAGCCGGACCTACCGGAAGCCCACACCAGCCCCTGGAGGCTCCCAGTTACATTAACCTGGTATTAGGTTGGTTAAAAAGTTCAGATTTTCCATAAGCTCTTTTTTAAGATTTTTTGTTCATGTGGACCACTTTTTAAAGTACTGAGGTTGTTACTATTGCTTCTGTTTTTATGTTTTGGGGGGGCGGGTTTTGGCCTACCAGGTCAGGCCCTCCCTGACCAGGGATCAAACCCACACCCCGTGCACTGGAAGGCGAAGCCTTAACCACTGGACTGGAAGTCCCCTTTTCAGAGAATACAGAAAAACCCAAATAAACTTCTTGGCCAATCCTATAGATTCTTATGGGCTTCCCTTGTAGCTCAGTTGGTAAGCAATCTGCCTGCAGTGCAGGAGACCTGGGTGGGATCGATTCCTGGGTCAGGAAGATCCCCGAGAGAAGGAAAAGGCAAACCACTCCAGTATTCTTGCCTGGAGAATCCCACGGACGAGGAGCCTGGCAGGCTACAGTCCATAGGGTCGCAAGAGTCAGGCATGACGTAGCAACTAAACCACAAACCACCCATAGACTCCTTGGGTTTGGTTTGTTTTATACAAACTCATCTGAGTTGGGATCCTTTGATTTGCAACCCAGAATGCTCACACATTAACTGTTTCCCCTGCGGTCACCGTGCCTAGAGAGAATATCCACAGGCTATACAGGAGGGCTACTGTCCTGAACCACAGTCTCCTCTGTGAAGAGTGACAACCACACGCACCAGTCAGAGGGGGGTGGGTGGGGGGAGAGGGTGCTCCCCGCTGCCCTCAACAGCCTCTGCGACAGCGCAGGCTCAAGATGACAGAGACCATGGATCGCACTCAACAAACTCGAGCTCAGAGGCAGACACACCCAGACCAGAACTTCCCTGCTACCTGACGTGGGCTGACCACAAGATGGAAGTGACTGGGAATGACTTCCCCTCCTTTTGTATAAATTTCAGCCTTCTGGAGAGGTTTATGCAACAGTCAACCGCAGGGCCGGGTTCAATTCGGTGCCCTCAGTCATCACATGAAGATGGGGCGGGCAGCTGTGTGAAAGCCCCGGTTAACCACAGGAGCGGCACGATTCTGCAGGAACCCTCAGCTGGTCCACCCGGAGCCTCTGCCAAGCAGGGAGGAGAGTCAGCGCCCTCCTCAGGGTCCATCCGGAGCTGGAGAAGGAATTACAGACCACCAGGGGCACCCCTGGCCCTCGGGGAAGGTCTCCCCAGCCCTTCTCCAAGCTGATAGGGTAACCTAAGATATAAAATCACATCGCTTCCCCAAGACCCATAAAGCACCAGCCAAGATTCTTCTCCTGGGCTCCTGAGCCATGAATAAACCCTACCGCCGTCTACCTGGATCAACGCTCCTGGATGCCTCAGGGTACCGCAAAGAGTCGAGTCCTCAGCTGGGGTCACCATCAACACACACATGCACACACACACCCATGTGCACACGTGACTTCAACAGAGACCTGATCAACCTCCATAGCTTCCTCTTTGTAACCAACCTGCCTCCTGGAGCCCACCTCCTAAACCTCCCTGATGGTGCCCTTCTCCACCCCCACAGCAGCCCTCGGGGCAGCCCCCCTGACCGCCTGGGTCTCTGCCACCCTCTCCTCACAGGCCCCTGCCCACAGCCTGAGGCCACCCCAGCCTTTCTCCCCGACAGCAGTGCAGTCCTCTCTGAGGACAGAGGCCTCGTACACACTGGACTGAACTACAAGCAGCTGCTGGAACACGCCACCAGCTCTCTGGCATCCAGGCATGATTCCTACGGCTCGGGTGCCCAAGACCTCCCTTGCTGATAAAAAGCAGGAGGGTGTACACACACACAAGGACACACTCACACACAAGCACATACCTGCACACAAGTACACAAAGGCCCAAACCTCTATCATCTTTTCTGTTTTTTCCAGTGCCTGCATGCAAGGGACACTTGCATATTTTTTAAATGAACACCATTACTTTGTTGACAAAGGTCCATGTAGTCAAAGCTTTCATTTTTCCAGTAGTCGTGCATGGATATGAGAGTTGGACTATAAAGAAGGCTGAACACCAAAGAATTGATGTTTTCAAACTGTGGTGTTGTAGAAGACTCTTGAGAACCTTTTGGACAGCAAAGAGATCAAACCAGTCAATCCTAAAGAAAATCAACCCTGAATATTCATTGGAAGGACTGATGCTGAAGCTGAAGCTCCAATACTTTGGTCACCTGATGCGAAGAACCGACTCACTGGAAAAGACCCTGATGCTGGGAAAGATAGAATGCAGGAGAAGAGGACAACAGAGGACGAGGTGGTTGGATGGCATCACCGACTCAATGGACATGAGTTTGAGCAAACTCTGGGAGATGGTGAAGGACAGGGAGGCCTGACAAGCTGCAGTCCATGCGGTGGCAAAGAGTCGGACAAAGCTGAGCAAATGAACAACAACAATAACAACACAACATCCTGGGAACCTGTTTAACTAATGAACCCCCCTCCCCCACATACACACGCTGTTTTATCAAGCCTGCCCTTAGCATGAGCTGAAGTTTTGAGGTCACCTCCAAAGCCATCCTTCAGTTATGGCCATGATATTCGGGAGGGAAACCCTATCGCAGGACTGTCTTCCCCATAGGTACTGTTCAGAAGTGGGACAGCCCCAACCCCACCCGACCCCCAGGTGCTAACCACTCAGCCCTTTATCGAGATGATTCAGGGCAAGGGGAATGCAAGTCAACTTTCACTCCCTCACACCTTCCTCCTATGACTTTCTTTTATCCCCTAGAGGATCACTTCAGAGGGCACGCTACCAGAGTGAACAGATAGGAATTTATGTAACTGTCTAATAATAACTCAAGATGTTATCATTAAAAACATTGGAGCAGCAAAGGGAACTCAGGAAGGTACTCAAATTGCTTCCCTGTGATGAGGGATGAAAAGAAGTAGCTCTCAAGGAGGAAACCAGGAAGGCAAAGTAGGCCAGGCTCCAAAGGTACCCAGGCTCTCGTGGCCCGGGTTCATCTGGGCTACTGTCCACCTGGGTCCAGGCTGCCTCCTGGGGCCCCAGGGGCCTGCCCATTATGAGAAGATGGTTCCAGCTGGGACACTGCACATAAGGAGATAGATACTGCAAGCAGAGGAACAGAACAGGAGGAACAACGTGGGTGCAGAATCAAAGGTGGGTTCGGTTCTCCGCATGAGTTTTCACCTCACCGTGTGACCTAGAGCAGGATCCCTTCAGCTTCTGAGCCTGGGTTTCCTCGTTTGGAAGGAGACCCAACCTCTCCTACACCCCTGTTGCTCACCCCCGGGCCTCTGCACATCCTGTTGCTTCTCCCTGGGGGTTCCCCCCTCAAACTTTACCAGCCTGAAGATACCAGGAGAGAATCTTCCTTGATCCCCACCCTCTACCACATGTGTTCTAGCACTGAGAGCTTCTTTCCTGCTTTCACATAGCCTACACTCACCTTTCAGATAGCTCTGTTTATAAACACACATTTACTAATAAGCTCAGTACCTAGCTACCACCTGCCCCCCACCAAAACGTGACACCTGTCCACTGATTCATCACTGTCTCCCAGTGCCTGACACATGGCAGGAACCCTGTGCTTTTAGTTTTCTTTGCGAGTTTCAGTGAGGCTTAATGGCTGAGAGCTTGGGCTCAGAGCAGGGGTTGGCAAACATTTTCAGAAAAGGGCCAGAGGTGTCTACTACAACCACTCAACTCTGCTGCTGCAATGCAAAAACCACTAGAGACAATTTGTAAATGAGTGGGTAAACGGGTGGCCATGGCTGAGCCACAGGCAACACATGATTTACAAAACTGGATGGTGGGCCCACAGGCCATAGTTGACAGCTTAAGCTCTAGAGTCACACTATGTGAATTTGAATCCTGGCCAGGTTGCTCCCCTGCAAGGGTACCTTGACAAGTGGCTTAACCTCTTTGTGCCATGGTCTCATGTGTCAAATCAGACAGGGCTTTGGGAAGATTAAACAATGGCCATAAAGACAGCTGAGCGCTGAGAAACTGATGCTTTTGAACTGGAGAAGACTCTTGAGAGTCCCTTAGACAGTAAGGAGATCAAACTAGTCAATTCTAAAGTAAATCAACCCTGACTATTCATTGAAAGGACTGATGCTGAAGCTGAAGCTCCAATACCTTGGCCACCTGATGCAAAGAGCTGACTCACTGGAAAAGACCCTGATGCTGAAAAAATTGAGGGCAGGAGGAGAAGGGGCAGCAGAGAATGAGATGGTTGGATGGCATCACGGACTCAACAGATGTAAGTTTGCGCAAACTCCGGGGGACAGTGAAGGACAGGGAAGCCTGGTGTGCTGCAGTCCGTAGGGTCACAAACAGCCGGACATGACTGAGCCACTGAACAGCAGCAGCAAAACAATGGCTGGAACAAAGTAAGCACTCAATGTATGTGAGCTGTCATGATCGTTAAAGTCATAATTAACGATGGTGCTGATAAGAGAATCAATGACTGGCTCTCCCAACCCTAGGCACTTAGTCAGTGGTGGCTGCCATGACGGTGACGGTATTAATGAGGAGGAGGAGGATGAAGCCAATCCTGACAGGGAAAGAGGCGACCAGGTGAGCTATGAGAGATTTCAAGCACTCTTCTGGGGCACAC
Source organism: Odocoileus virginianus (assembly GCF_023699985.2). Lineage (NCBI taxonomy): Eukaryota > Metazoa > Chordata > Mammalia > Artiodactyla > Cervidae > Odocoileus > Odocoileus virginianus. The sequence goes on along the minus strand of NC_069706.1, from coordinate 10,473,357 downwards.
AGAAGCTCCAGGCAGGTCAGCTGAGAGAGGTGATTGTCTGGCCAGTCTGGATGGCTAGACAGGTGGCCCGCCGGTCACCTCTCTCAGCTGACCCACCTGCTTCCCTGGCAGAGCTCAGACAAAGACCACTGGGTGACTCCAGCTCTGGGTCAGCCAACCACCTGGTACCGCCATGGGCCACTGAACTCAGATTCCTCAAGAGGCAGGGGAAAAAATGACATGGCACTTCCATTTCCAAATGAGGACAAGGACCTAACCTGCTGAGAGCTGGCCAGGAAGTCAGTTTTCCTGGTTCAGCCAGCAAAGCTAAGACTTCATTACAAGGTCCCCCATAAAGTCAAACATTCCTCCAGATGCAAAAGAGACAGGCTTCGAGCTAATGAGTCACGTGGGGGGTTGCAACAGAAAGTCCCTGGCTGACAACCATCACTGACCGCTGGCAGACCCCTCTAAGGGGAGGTCCATGCAGCAGTCCAAAGTTAATATTGTTTTGCAAAATTAACATAAATAGTCCAAGCAGACCAGTAATTACAGTTATTAAATTCACAGCATTAGGTTAGACCAGGGATTCTCTGCAATCATTTTTAAAAAGTGTATCATGTTCCACTGATTTTAAACACACACACACACACTCTCTCTAATGTAGGAAGCGGCTGGTGGAAGTTCTTCAAACAAAGACCCTCAGAGGCAGGAAAGACATACAGCGTTTTCACACTTTCCAGGAGCTGTGGATTTACAATTTGCCCCCGACCTGCGCTGCCAACAAAGAGCAGCACCTGGGAAGTAGGTGGCGAAAGGATGTGACGATGAAATGACTCAAAGGACATAACTGGGTCCCACCAAAATGAGGCCCCCTCCCCGACCCCAGGCACTACAGTCCTGCCTGCACCTGGGTGACTTGGCCAGCGGTGGCCCCGGTCCCTTGCACTCACTGGCTCCTCTGGGTGGGCAGCCCTTCTCTCGCATCCTCACCTCCTGGGTCCCCCAGGGTCCAGGCTCAGCTGGGAAGCCTCCTCTCACCTTCGCCCTTGGGGGAGGCGTCCTCCTCTGTCCTCCCACAGCCCCCTCCGAGACACGCCGCCCTGGGCTCCTGTCGTGTCCTCCACGTCCGTCTCTCCCACAGGACGCTGGAGCCCTGCCTGCTCACCTCCACAGCCGGCACAGGGCAGAGGCTCAGTGAACACATTCCATTAATGAACTAATAGACCTACTTCACCGGCCCTCCAAACCACGTGTTTAACCCGGAGGCACATCTTTAATACTAGTAGTAGTAGCACTGGTACTACGAGTACTGCTGCTACTGATACCCAATACAGACTAAACCTGCATCACGTGTTCAGCACTATCCTAAGCACTTCACATAATCCTCCCAACCACCCGCCAAGGAAGCCCCACTTCACAGGGGGATTGGCCCAGAGAGGGCAGGCGAGAAGTCCAAAGTCACACAGCCCACGTGGGCAGAGCAGGGAGCTCTGGGCACTCTGCCTCAAGACCCACCCCTTACCCGCCCCTGGGCCAGGCCTGCGCACACAGCAGTCACTCTCAAGCTTTTTACCGCAGGGAGGCCTGGCGTGCTGCCGTCCATGGGGTCATGAAGAATCGGACATGACTGGGTGGCTGAACAACAACAGAACCCATGCTAGTGTTTCTGCGATATTTTTTTAATTGACCCACTTTCTTACATCACCTTGTCCTAAACAATGGAATATGAAAACTCACAGATTTGATGGGTTATATTCTATTTTCTAAAACTTAGTGAAAACTTAGCCAAGTAATTAGGGAAGTAAAAATATTCATCTGTATAACAAGAAAGACCATCCTTGCCCGCAGACTTGGGAACACAGCCCTGCCCTGCAGCGCCCCCTCTGGCCAGCTTGCATGCAGCCTCACCTGCAGCTTCTCCGGGACAGGTGTTCAGATTCTGAGGACATTTCTAAATCTAACCAGTATATTTTTGAGATTAATCCTTTGTCTGTTGCTTCGTTTGCTATTATTTTCTCCCAATCTGAGGGCTGTCTCTTCACCTTGCTTATAGTTTCCTTTGTTGTGCAAAAGCTTTTAAGTTTCATTAGGTCCCATTTGTTTATTTTTGCTTTTCTTTCTAAAATTCTGGGATGTGGGTCATTAGAGGATCCTGCTGTGATTTATGTCGGAGAGTGTTTTGCCTATGTTCTCCTCTAGGAGTTTTATAGTTTCTGGTCTTATGTTTAGATCTTTAATCCATTTTGAGTTTATTTTTGTGTATGGTGTTAGAAAGTGTTCTAGTTTCATTCTTTTACAAGTGGTTGACCAGTTTTCCCAGCACCACTTGTTAAAGAGGTTGTCTTTTTTCCATTGTATATCCTTGCCTCCTTTGTCGAAGATAAGGTGACCATAGGTTCGTGGATTTATCTCTGGGCTTTCTATTCTGTTCCATTGATCTATAATTCTGTCTTTGTGCCAGTACCATACTGTCTTGATGACTGTGGTTTTGTAGTATAGTCTGAAGTCAGGCAGGTTGATTCCTCCAGTTCCATTCTTCTTTCTCAAGGTTACTTTGGCTATTCGAGGTTTTTTGTATTTCCATACAAATTGTGAAATTATTTGTTCTAGTTCTGTGAAAAGTACTGTTGGTAGTTTGACAGGGATTGCATTGAATCTATAGATTGCTTTGGGTAGTATAGCCATTTTGACAATATTGATTCTTCCAATCCATGAACACAGTATATTTCTCCATCTGTTTGTGTCCTCTTTGATTTCTTTCATCAGTGTTTTATAGTTTTCTATGTATAGGTCTTTTGTTTCTTTAGGTAGATATACTCCTAAGTATTTTATTCTTTTTGTTGCAATGGTGAATGGTATTGTTTCCTTAATTTCTCTTTCTGTTTTCTCATTGTTAGTGTATAGGAATGCAAGAGATTTCTGTGTCTTAATTTTATATCCTGCAACTTTACTGTATTCGTTCATTAGCTCTAATAATTTTCTGGTAGAGTCTTCAGGGTTTTCTATGTAGAGGATCATGTCATCTGCAAACAGAGAGAGTTTCATTTCTTCTTTTCCTGTCTGGATTCCTTTTACTTCTTTTTCTGCCCTGATTGCTTTGGCCAACACTTCCAAAACTATGTTGAATAGTAGTGGTGAGAGTGGGCACCCTTGTCTTGTTCCTGATTTCAGGGGAAATGCTTTCAATTTTTCACCATTGAGGGTGATGCTTGCTGTGGGTTTGTCATATATAGCTTTTATTATGTTGAGGTATGTTCCTAATATACAAGCAACTCCTCCAGCTCAACTCCAGAAAAATAAATGACCCAATCAAAAAATGGGCCAAAGAACTAAACAGACATTTCTCCAAGGAAGACATACAGATGGCTAACAAACACATGAAAAGATGCTCAACATCACTCATTATCAGAGAAATGCAAATCAAAACCACAATGAGGTACCATTACACTCCAGTCAGGATGGCTGCTATCCAAAAGTCTACAAGCAATAAATGCTGGAGAGGGTGTGGAGAAAAGGGAACCCTCTTACACTGTTGGTGGGAATGCAAACTAGTACAGCCACTATGGAAAACAGTGTGGAGATTTCTTAAAAAGCTGGAAATAGAACTGCCATATGACCCAGCAATCCCACTTCTGGGCATACACACCGAGGAAACCAGATCTGAAAGAGACACGTGCACCCCAATGTTCATCGCAGCACTGTTTATAATAGCCAGGACATGGAAGCAACCCAGATGCCCATCAGCAGACGAATGGATGAGGAAGCTGTGGTACATATACACCATGGAATATTACTCAGCCATTAAAAAGAATTCATTTGAATCAGTTCTAATGAGATGGATGAAACTGGAGCCCATTATACAGAGTGAAGTAAGCCAGAAAGATAAAGACCATTACAGTATACTAACACATATATTTGGAATTTGGAAAGATGGTAACGATAACTCTATATGCAAAACAGAAAAAGAGACTCAGATGTATAGAACAGACTTGTGGACTCTGTGGGAGAAGGCGAGGGTGGGATGTTTCAAGAGAACAGCATCGAAACATGTATATTATCTAGGGTGAAACAGATCACCAGCCCAGGTTGGGTGCATGAGATAAGTGCTCGGGCCTGGTGCACTGGGAAAACCCAGAGGGATGGCGTGGAGAGGGAGGTGGGAGGGGGGACCGGGATGGGGAATACATGTAAATCCATGGCTAATTCATTTCAATGTATGACAAAAACCACTGCAATGATGTAAAGTAATTAGCCTCCAACTAATAAAAATAAATGGAAAAAAAAATAAATAAATTTTAAAAAAAAATCTAACCAGTACAGGTGAGGCACTGCATTGGGCCCCCGTGGGGCACCGAGAGATACACACAAACAGGATCCATCTCAGGGCAGCACCTGCTTTGCTCTCAGCAGGAACATCAACTGCATACCTGGTTTTCTCCCAGGACGTTCACCTGGCAGTAGATCCCTCCATCTCCCTCACCTCCAAGGGTGGGGGCAGAATTCAGAGCAGGCTAATCTGGCCTTCCCTCTTCCCAGCAACAGGGACCAACCCAGGGATGGACATACATTTGGCCCCAAAGCCTGAGTCTCCCGTTTGACTGCTTCGAGGCCAGAAACTCTGTCTTGCCCATTGGACGTAACACTGAAAAGACAGGAGGTCTGGAGCTGCTATGGCTGTCTCATGTTTGGAAAACACGGAGAGTGGAAACTCTCTAGAAAGGAGGCCCAGACAGACAGAACAGAAATGGACACTGGATCCAGCTGTGCCTGAAGCCAACCCTAACTGGCTCATGGGAGCTCCTGAATCACCTTTCTGCTTCTGCAAATTTGCGTTGGATTTTCTGACACTTATCATCAAGAGCCCGAAAGGATACACATGCCCTCCAAAAGTGCTCAGGGAATCAAAGTTTATTTTTAATATTTGAATGATAAAAATAGGACTATAAACTAGGCTTATAAAAAAATGTTCAGCTGAATAAGCATTGAGAAACGAAAGGATCGACAATTTTGACTGCACACATGCTTCTTGCTGTTTCTTAAGCGTAAGTGAGTTGACCTGAGACAAAAAAATGACACTGCCACTTTCCATGCCACTGAAAGCTGAATGGCTTGACAAGCCATATAGCACCATCTTATAACTAGAAAGCACAGTATGATTGGAAAAAGATGTTTGCAGGAGGAGTGTCATTCAACCTACTCTATGCTTTAGGACAATTACCCAGAAAAAGCACATTTTGCAAGGCAGACTGAGTGATGAGGACTCCAGAGCAAAAACACGGGCCTATTCTATTTACACTTGTTTCTGTGTAAAACCAGGCATTTTCCACTTAATAAGAAGCTAATGCCTCTTGGAAAGTTCTGATCAGCTCTCCTTATCTGTTCCTCAAAAGACCAAACCTGACAGATTCTTGATTCATTCATACAGTGGCAATGCAAATGCAAGAACAGTCGTGGGAGAAGTAGTCAAGGAAGCATGAATAAACACACTCCATGTGAATTTCACTGCCCAAAATAAGAAAATTCCAGGATTAAAAACAAGCCAAATGCTCAGACTGCTCACACAGCTTTCGAATGCCAGCCCATTTCAAAGTGAGAAGTTTTTTAAAAAAATATTAACAACTGAAAAGGAACACACTCGTAAACAGTTCTAAATCTCAAAGTTGTAACGCTGGGCCAGAAGGAACAATGCAATGGCTCAACTTCTGAAAGCCTCGAACCTGCACGATCAAGGACTCCCAAGTGTGTCTTATAAACTCCCATTACATAACAAATCACTATGTTTGTTGTTCAGTTGCTAAGTCATGTATGACTATGTGATCCCATGGACTATAGCCTGCCAGGCTCCTCTGTCCATGGGATTCTCCAGGCAAGAATACTGGAGTGGGTTGCATTTCCTTCTCCAGGAGATCTTCCCAACCCAGGGATTGAGCCCAGGTCTCCAGCATTGGCAGACAGATTCTATACACTATCGCCACCTGGGAAGCAGCCCAATTCACTAAGGTACCAGTTCTCTTAAAATGGCATAGCTAGCTAGTATCCTATTCACTAGAAATCTCAATTAACTGAAAATTCTTCCCAGACTTTTATTAACTAGAAGTTTCCCAGACTTCTTATGGTTGCCTGCATGATGGGGCTCCTGGAGTGTCACCAGGCTGTATTCTGTATCTCATTCCCCTTTAAGGGTTCTATACTGGTCACACTGGCCTTCTCTGCAACCCTTACACACCCAACACTCATCTTCACCTCAGGGCATTCCCTCTATCTAGATCAATCTGGCCCCAATCACGGGAGATTCGATGCCTTCTCAACTTTCCAATCCCAACTCCTCCATCCGTGACCCCCACCAAGTGGTGCTGGAGAAGACTCTTGAAAGTTCCTTGGACTGCAAGGAGATCAAAACCAGTCAATCCTCAAGGAAATCAGGCTTGAATATTCTTTGGAAGGACTGATGCTGAAGATGAAGCTCTAATACTTTGACCACCTGATGCGAAGAACTGACTCATTGGAAAAGACCCTGATGCTGGGAAAGATTGAGGCCAGGATGAGAAGAGGGTGACAGAGTATAAGATGGTTGGATGGCATCATCAACTCAAAGGACATGAGACTAAGCAAACTCCAGGAGACAGTGAAGGACAGGGAAGCCTGGCCTCCTGCAGTCCATGGGGTCACAAAGAGTCAGACAAGACTGAGCAACTGAACAACAACTAGGGAAACAGCTGCCTCCATATGTCTCCCCACCTGCTTCACGTTCACCATTTTTTACCGTCTTCTCAGTATTCATACTCTCGGAAATTTTTCAGTTACAGCTGACCCTTGACCAACGAAGAGGTTAATGTGCATACAACTTAAAGTCGGCCCTCGGTACAGTCCCCTTGTTTACAGAGTCCATCAACCAGGGACCACACGGGACTGTAGTATTTACTATGGAAAAATACCCGTGTGTAGGTGGACCCATGTGGTTCAAACACGAGTTGTTCAAGGGTCAACAGTACTTGTGACTGTCCCTCCTCCCCAACCCACCCCGCTAGAAAGTGGAGATGTAAACCCTCCTCGCCATCACCCACTCATCCTCCTGCACCAACAGCAGTGCCATCCATCAGTCCTGCAGAAACAGTACTGCATCAGCCTGCCTTCCGTTCGCGCCCCTACCAAGTTCAAGGCAGGGAACAGTCCCTGGTCCTGGCTAAAGGTAAAATACAGCCTGAAGAACTATATATCCTCTCAAGACCCCACCCCAGACCAAGACCCACTCGTGGGCAAGAGGATTCTAGACAGTCTGTCTCCTGCTGCTACCTGCGCCCCCAGCCCACCCTCTGTACCATCCGTGATGACAATGTGTCAACTGACAATTCCGCTCAGCCTGCTGCAGGCCCTCCACTGCCTACAGGACATTGACCACCAAGTCCCAAAGCACAGCATGCAGGACTCTCAGGATCTGGGCCCCGTCCAGTATGTTCCTCTGGGTCTGCAGAGTCCCGTCCCTCAAACATACCATACTTCTCCCGCCCTTCTCGAAAAGCCTGCCTTCCTAGTATCTCCCCCGTCCACCTGCCAAAACCCGATGCAGCTCAAGGGTGCTCCCCTTAAAGGCCAGCCCCCAATTTTCCCAGCAGGCGAGCCGATCCAGCTGTGAGCTCCCACACGACACTTTCCCGTCCATCGGGAACACTAGTTGTGCTGTACAATGAACACACGCTTGCATGCCCTCCAGGGCAGCAAGGCCAAAGGGGTTTTGTCTTGTTTTTCCACTGTTGCCCCTGCTCGGCACAACGACCTACGCAGAGGCGTCCACTATGTGTGCGTTCATGAGCCATGTACTACGCGCCTGCTATGGGACAGGCCCCATCCAAAGTCTGGGGCCCAAAATGAGTAAGACAGGAAGGTCTTAATGCTCACCGAGTTCTCAGTCTAGGTCAAGGTTCTCAAACTATGACCCACAGGCCAAATACATTGCACTGCCTATTTTGTTGCTTTAATAGCTTCTACTGAGATAAAATTTACCTACCACAAATCTTCTTGAGAGTCCCTGGGAGAGCAAGGAGATCAAATCAGTCAATCCTAAAGGAAATCAACCCTGAATATTCATTGGAAGGATTGATGCTGAAACTCCAATACTTTGACCACCTGATATGAAGGGCCGACCCATTGGAAAAAACCCTGACGCTGGGAAAGATTGAGGGCAAAATGAGAAGGGGTGGCAAAGGATGAGATGATTAGATGGCATCACTGGCTCAATGGACATGAGTTTGAGCAAACTCCAGGAGATAAGGAAGGACAGGGAAGCCTGGCATGCTGCAGTCCACGGGGTCACAAAGGGTCAGACTCGACTTGGAGAATGAATAACAACAACCACAAATTTCTGCTCCACTGTTTTTGTAAATAAACTTTTATCAGAACACAGACACACACACTCATTCAGGTCTTATCTGTGACCACCTTCTTACTACAAAAGCAGATTTCAGTGGCTGCAACAGAGACCCTATGCCCCGCAAAGATGAAACTACTAACTCTCTGGCCATTTACAGAAAATGTCTGCTGACCGCTGGTCAACTTAGGAGGACACCCTGGAAGAGGCAAGCTAGTTAACTATGTCAAAGATGATTTAAAGGTCAAAGTACTATGAAGAAAGGAAGCCTTGGGACTAGGATAGAGTGACTTAGAGGGCAGACAGGCGAGGCCCCTCAAGCAGTGACAGCGGTGCTAAGTCTGGGAAGGACCCACCCAGGCCAAGACCTGGGGAAACAGTGTTTCTTGGAGGGGGAATAACGAAGTGCAAAGTCATGAAGCTAGACCAGGCCTGGCGCTTCAGTCACAGCCCAGCAGGAAACACACAGCAGAAAGCGAGAGGTCATAGGGCTTCACGAAGTGACTTTCTACCAAGGGAAGGAGGAGGTGAAGGGAAACCAAGAAGGGACACGGGCTGGTGATGGTGGAAACCCCCCACCCCACAATCCTCCAGGCCTGGAGCAGGAGGGAGGAAAAAGTGGTTCCCAGACCCACTGGGACACAGGTGGACACAGGAGGAGCCATGGCCCCCAGGACGAGAACACAACCCACAGCCTAGCAGGTAGGGGCTGCGGGAACAATGCTCTGACCTTGCCTTCCTCCTGCCTGCGCTTCCCACTGGACCAAAAGGGGCCAAGCCCCACCAGAAGCTGGGGGCGGCGGAGCCCAGTGACCCAGCCCATCAAGGTGCACTTCCTGGGACACAGAGCAAGGCAGAGCAGACTGGACAGACACCTGGGAGGAGAAAACAGTCTATGTATCGTATATCTGTACATCTGAAGGTCAGAAAAGAGGTAGTGTCACTTTAAGGGCCATCAGTGAGATTAATCATATCAACCCCAAGACTGTTGTGAAGTACCAGACAGACACTCTGTGGTGGGAAAACTGTGATGTAAACGAAAGGTGAAAATGTTATTACTGGACTGGATCTCTGTCAAAAACGTAACTGGTGTGTGCTTTGATCAGTTATAGCATGTCAGCATCTTGAGTGGAATTAGGGAAGCCAGAGAAAGATGACTGCATATCTCAAAAGCATGCACATATGAGGTGCTCACAGCGCAGGGCCAGAGATGAAAGCAATCAAGTCTCTACTGCCCTGGACCCAAAAGGCACAGTCACCATTGTCCTCATGCTGATGTTCCAAAGCCACCAACAAACAGGGAATGGTACTGACCCTTGTGCCAAGTCAGTTTTCCAGTGTTTGGCTAAAGACAGCTGTTATGAACATATGATTTTGTTTAGCTTAAAATCCCCATGTACAGCTTTCTACTTTTATTGAGATATAAATAATTCACGATTCACTCATTTAAAATGCACAACTCAATTGACCTCAGTATATTCCCAAGGTTCTACAACAATTAGCACTAATTCCAGAGCACTTTCACCACCCCTAAAGAAACCCATATCAATCAGAAAGTCCTTCTTAGCTGCCTCCAGCCCACTCCTAGGCTGACAGCCAGTCACCTTTGCGTCCCAGTAAATCTGTCTATTCTGGCCATCACTCATGCATGCAGTCAGATAACAGCACCATAGAATTCTTCACCGCTGTGTTCAGACCAGCTTTCTGGCTGTGACCTTTCAAAGCTGGTGGGCTGCCAGAACAGCACACTTACCCCTGTTATGTCACCCAGGCGGTCAGCTTAGAGGACTAAGACTGGGGGTGCAAATTACATGGAGGCCCAGCATTCTCCATGCAGACGAGAGCTTCTTCACGTTACAGCCTGACATTCACTCCTACAACGCCCACCTGCAGTGCAGATATGGAGAGAAAGTGGCATGGGGAGAGTTCTGGGGGCCCAGCAGGACCAGGGACAGGACGGACTGCGGACGCTCAGCTTCACTGGCATCATCACCACGTCTGCCCGTGAGCATGGGCTCGCTGCTCCTCCTGGCTATGGTGAAGCCTGCCATCCTCCGAGGTCTTAGAACCATGTTATTTGAGATGTTTGTCTAGCCTGCCCTTTCCATAGGGTCCTTATTAGGGTTCACAGAAATAGGAAAGGCAAAGAATAGGTTTTCACTGAAGAAACAACTCTGACCAGAAGTGACTTCCCAGATACTCAGGCACTGAGATGCTAGAGACCCGAGGTGCTAAGGACCTCAGATAATGCAGGGCACTTAGAGAGCAGAAACCCTGGGTATTGGGGCCCTGACAGGCTGAAGACCTAGATACTGATGCACTCAGACGTGAAGGGCCCTAGATACAGGGACACTTAGATGTAAGGACCCTACACACTGGGGCACTTAGATGGATACTGGGACCCTGAGATGCTAAGGACCCCAGATACAGGGGCACTAGACGTAAGGAGCATAGATACTAGAGCACTTAGATGCTAAGGAGCCTAGATGCTGGGGCGCTGAGATGCTATGACCCTATATAATTCAGAACTTTGATGCTAGAGACCCTAGATACTGGGGCGCTTAGTTGCTGAGGACCCTGGACACTGGGACACTAAGATGCCAGGGACCAGACCCTAGATCCTGGGACACTTATATACTACAGTCTTTATATCCTGGTGCAAAGAGATGATTGAGACCCAGATATTAAGGCACTTAGATGCTAGGAAACTTAGAGTAGTATTTTCAGACCCTAGGGGCATAGGATACTGGGGAACTTAGATGCTAAGGACCCTCAATACGGACGCACTTAGATGCTAGGGACCCTGGATACGGAGGCACTGGATGCTAGGAACCTTAGATACTGGAACACTTAGATGCCAGGGACTCTAGATACTTGGACTTTTTAGATGCCATACTGATGCACTTAGATGCTAGGGACCCAAAATATCCCTAGATATCAGGGACCTTAGAGGGGGTCACAGCAGAGAGCAGTGATTAATTACAGGCTCTGCCATGGGCACAGGATGCAACACTTCAGCAAACACCCCTGGATTTCCCTCCCTCCTAGACAGGTTCATCAGGGGCACGAACTCCATACCCACAAGGTGTGAGTTCTCTCAGTCAGGAGAGATTTCTATTCTCCTCCTACTGGTGAGATAAACTCCTAATTAATACAGTGCTCCGTCTCCAAGCAGATGTAGCCTAGGGGGCCTCAAATGTCATCAGCATAGCTGGTGAAATTTCACCATCTTTGCCGGAAAAAGCTTAGTCCAGCACATCTGAAGCCAAAGTCTATCATGTGAAATGGTGAGAGTTCTCAGATCCTCCTATCTTGCTCACTCTTGGGCTCTCTGATTACTAGGATTCAGAGCCCGCCTCTGTTCAGAGAGGCGGCCAAACACACAGGACTCTGAGCCATCAGCGCTGAGAGAATGGTGGGGTGGGGAACGCGGCCAACTCCCTGGAGTGCTCTGCAGGCTCTGTTGGCAGTGGAGATCAGGCGAAGCTGGGGATTAATTTGGCGAGAATCATCACGCCCTGTAGAGGAACCAGCCGCTGCTGGAGCCAAAAGCCCGTGCTGGGCTGGTGTCCTCGGCGGGGGTCACTTGGAAGCTCCATTTGGGCTAACTGCTAAGATAATGAACAAGACGTGCTTTCTACCAACACCCACGCCGTATTAATTCCGGAACGTTCCTGACAAGAGGACTGAACTAAAACCCACAGCAGGTGTGCTGCGAATCCCATCCTGAATCCACCATTAGAGAAACAATTGACCCCCACAGACCAAGAAGATTTCGCTTCCAGTTGGGCCTGAACTGGGGGATGTGGGGCAGGGTCTACACTTAGTGGCCAACAACCAGGTCTGAGCAGGAGGTTTGGGTGCATTTCGTCCTCAGGCCCCCACTTCACACACAGGCTCAGACGTGCCCAGAGTCACACGGCAGGATGGGGGGTCAGGACTCCACCCAGGTCAGCCTGACTGTCAGAAGCATATCACTGGGCCTGGTGTGGCTGCTCTAGTAGGATAAACTGAGACAGTTTCAGGCCCACGGTGCTCAGAGCCACCCAGCTCAGTCTGTCCTCTCATTTTCCATCGAAGCGCGTGGTGCCAACCTCTACTCAAACTTGCTCGGGACTGCCTCTCACTGAGGACTGGGCCTGTACCAGGCCACTGAGGGGTCTGGGGTCCTTCCACCAGAGCCGGTCCCTTTCCTCCACTTGGCTAGTGACGGTAGCCCTGGCTCACCCCACCCCTGGCTTCTCAAGAAGATAAACATTCAGCATCTCATTTCTCAATGTTCGCTGTTCTTCCCAAAGCCTTGCTGAATTGTACATGTTCTGAGTTTCCTGAATTAATACAATGCTTTTCTACCAACATCATACTCAGAATATTTCCAAGTGCACATAGCTACCTAATTACACCGTCACAAACCTCCCAACCAAATCCATTTCTTGCGGGTTGGAGCTTTCTCCTCAGATCACCACTCCGGCAACAAGCATCTGAGCAGCCTGGGCCGGGGGAAAGGAGAGTCAGCCAGCCCAACAGGAAGTGGACAAGCGAAAAGCCAGCAGGAGGGCATCTAGCAGAAAGCAGCAGGGGTGGAAGGGCCGGGGGTGGTGAGTATGAAGGAAAGCCTGACTTAAGCTTCATTCATCCTCAAATCCCAAAGATACCAAGCATCCTCTGTGTGTTAGATTCAGGCCTGGGAATGAAGAGCCAGAGATGAAAGCAAAAGCCAAGATCCCCTCCACGCCCCACCCCGAGTCTCAAGTCTCTCGCAGAGGAGACAGACTCTAATCACAGATACACACACATACATAATTATAAACCAGAGTGAGAACAGGAAGAAAAGAATAGCCTACTCCGTTGCAGGGGCCGCCAAGGGGAGGGGACAGCCTGCCCTACCAAGACCACTCAGGCCTGGGGATTTATCTTCAATCTCCAAAAGTAAGAATGTGTTTTCTCTCTCTGGGCAACTACGGTTAAGCCTGCAGCCTAACACTCCCTAAAATACATTTCATTCCAGAGCTTTTAGAATTCTTTGAAGAAAGAGTAAAAGACAGCCGCACTTTGAATGATTTCCATGTCAAAATCTGCAGAAATAAGAAAGGACTTTACATCCAATTGTTCTTAATGCTTTAACAGAACTTCCCCTGAGAAACCACCTCCCAGCAGTTTAACCTTCAACGCGAAAGGAAATTGTCTCCATGATTCAAACTCGAGGAAGACAGAACAGAATTGGAACACATCAGACAAATAGCCTTCTGTTTTTCTTCGATTTAAAGCTCCACAATTTGTCTTCCTGTCACAACGTCTTGCCACATAAAACATCCTGAAGAAGCTGCTTTCACCATAAAGATTCGGAGGAAAGGCGAAATGTGGGGCATTTTCGGCACGTGTTGTAACCTGACATGAGCCTGGCCGAGAAGTTAGATGGGGAGCAAGATGGAGCGCTCAGAATCAGACAGTTTTGGAAGATGAAATGTCCCTCCTAGCAGCCAAAAATGAAGGACTTGGCCTCTTTTTAAGCTGTCAACCTTGTTGACTAAAAGCAGCCATGGCTGGGACCAAAAACCCTCCAGTAAGAGACAGAACGAGAGAGAGTTCTTACACGAGTCACAATTGCACAGGACAAAAACCATCTGATGACCATCACGAGTGGCTGTCGGGGCTTCCCTGGTGGCTCAGTGGTAAAGAACCTGCCTGCCAACGCAGGAGACAGGTTCGATCCCTGGCCCAGGAAGGTCCCACAAGCTGCAGAGTAACTAAGCCAGTGTGCACAACTACTGAGCCTGTACTCTGGGGCCCGGGAACTGCAGCTCCTGAAGCCCACACACTCTAGAGACCGTGCTCCGCAATGGGAAGCCTGTACACCCCAACTAGACAGTAGCCCCTGCATGCCACAACTAGGGAAAAGCCCACACAGCATGAAGACCCAGCACAGCCAATACATAAACTCATTTTTTTTTTAAAATAAGAGTGGCCGTCAAGGGGGGCTGAAAACAGGGTCTGGAGGCAGAAAGAAGGTCAAGTCCCAGTCCCGTGACCTCAAGCTGCTTCATCCGTCATGAGAAAACCCCAGCGCTCAGCGGGGAGTGCTATGCAAACTAACTGAGCGGATACACATGAGACAGAACAAGACATGGTACAAGGAAAACACTGACAACCTAGTCAGTGCAATATGTTTTGCCATAAAAGCAGCAGACGCACAGAGAACTGGTGCTTAACCAGTGGGGAGGCGGGGAGGGGGCAGAGCGGGGGTGGAGGAGTGGAAGGTACGGACTCGTGGGTGTAAGACAGGCTCAAGGATGTGCTTACAACATGGGGAATACGGCCAATATTTCATAATAACTGCAAACAGAAGGTAATCTTTTAAAAACTGAATTAAAATAAGACAAAAAAAGGTAAAGACAGTTTGCCCATCATTAACAGGTAGCCTCTGACAGACCTGTGGGTCATGTGCTGCAACTAAGACCCAGAGCCACCAAATAAACAAATAAATATTTTCTTAAAAAAAAAAAAAGTAGAGTGGAATGGGATGAAAACAAGAGCAATACAATATGGACAACTGCGAGGCTGGGTGATGAGTGCATAGGGGTTTGTTACACTCTTCCATCTACTTTAGTATGTATTTGAAAGCTGGATTTTTAAAAAGTTAGATAAGCAACATAAGCAAATACTTGAGAGTCCCTTGGACACGAAGGAGATCAAACCAGTCAATCCTAAAGGAAATTAACCCTGAATATTCACTGGAAGGACTGATGCTGAAGCTCCAATACTTTGGCCACCTGATGCGAAGAGCTAACTCATTAGAAAAGACCCTGATGCTGGGAAAGACTGAAGGCAGGAGGAGAAGGGGACAACAGAAGATGAGATGGTTGGATAGCATCACTTATTCAAGGGACATGAATTTGAGCAAGCTCTGGGAGATGGTGAAGGACAGGGAAGCCTGGCGTGCTGCAGTCTCTGGGGTGGCAAAGAGTTGGACACGACTTGGTGACCGAAGAACAATTTTAAGTTTCTCTCTATGGTCACATGGCAGAGGGAGAAAAGGCATCTTGATCTGGTTAAGGTCCTCTGAAAGCCAAGGTCACCCCTATTAGCAATGAACCTGGAGGAAAACCCAGGTCACATCCCACCTCACACTCCCCATCCCAGCACATGTTTGTTAAATGACCACATCTCTTGTCTCTGCTGAGCAATTTCTATTTCAGACAAAGGAGCCAAAACAAATTAGCCCCAATCTGCATAAATGAACCGAAATCACAGGCCGTGACCCCACAGGTGACCCAGGGACAACCTCCTTCCTGTAAGCTCGGGGCCAGCTGTCCCTTGTGACCTTGGTAATTACAAAGGGATGCAGGTTCGCGCACAGGATCTCAAGACGTGACTGATGGGCAATAATTAGCTCATTAGCTGTCGTTCCTGGGCAGCGGGTGCAGGTTTTTAAAGCTTCAATGCTGACTCGCTCTTCAAAAGACCTGCCACTTCTTGGCTCAGGTTAACTAAGAGGCACAGGCTCAGAACTAAATGTCTAGAGTGAAAATATAGGTGCTAGCAAGGACATGGGGCTTCCCTGGCGGCTCAGCTGGTAAAGAATCCGCCTCCAATGAGGGAGACCTGGGTCTGATCCCTGGGTCGGGAAGACCCCCTGGAGAAGGGCATGGCAACCCACCCCAGTGTTCTTGCCTGGAGAATCCCATGGACAGAGGAGCCTGGCGGGCCACAGTCCACAGGGTCGCAGAGAGTCGGACATCATAAAGCAGCTAAGCACTGCACAGTAGTGACCTGGGTTGGATGTGACCTTCTTCCTAGAAAATCTATGCTGAGCGTATGAAAAATACTTCGTTGACATTCTGTTTACTGTCCTTCCACCCCACACGTAACCAAGTCTACTGGGAAAACAAACTCTAACCCCAGAAGGACAAGTAGCCTCACGCTAGCCAGTGTAGACATTCCCTCGCTCTCGCCCACATCTTCCCTCTAGAATCACAGGCCCTGCTTAGTTGTGGCCAGCATCGTCTCTTGCCTGAATGGCTCAGGGCATCTCCAGCCCAGACTCTCCCCTCCCCTCTCCCATCCACTTCTCTGTGGGGCCCAGGAGAGGGCAATGTCCATAGAATAGATCTGATCCATTATTCTCCTTCCTAAAGACCTTGCTTAGTTCCCCACTGTCCAAATGCCTCACTGGGGCCTCTGGACTCTGCCCCCAGGTTGCCCTTCAAGAACCTTCCTCAGTCAGTCCCCAAACAGACCCTGGACCCCAGGATGCTGAGCCACAGCCATCGAGGGCAACCTGCAGCTTTCTCAGCACGTCCCCCTGCTTCCTTCCTCTCTCCCTTTGCACAGACGATTCTCTCTTTCCAGAATGCCCTCTGTGAGCTTCTGGAACACAGAAATCATCTCTTTGTCATCTGTGGATGACATCTAGAGAATATACCTGAGAACAGTGATAAAGTATAACAACCTCCATTTACTAACTTTCCGGGCTTCAGACACCAGGCCACGCTTCTCTACCTGCATTATCTCACTTAATCCTCACCCTCACCCTTGAAGAGGGTCTATATTAGCTCCATCTCATAGATTTTTTTAAATTGAGGCTCAGAGACGTAAAGTAACTTGTCAAAGGTTGCACAGCTTCACACAGGAATTTAAGCCAAGGTCTTTCTGACTCAAAAGCTGTTTTGTTAATCACCATGAGGTCAACCTGATATACAGATGTCCACAGAACAGAACTTAAGCTGCCCTGTCACTCCATGGAACAACAGAAGTGGGTTTTTCTATGTTCAGTTTAGTTCTATGAGAGTTTACTATGTCCAAGGCACGCAACACAGACCACTGTTTACCTTCCAAAATACCTGTTCTTCCCTTCTCCTGTTTTAATTAGGGAGATAATGTGTTCTACTAAAAACACATAAACACACACACACACATTTCTCAAAATCCCTAATAGAGTACAGCCAATGAAATTCAGAAGGAAATATTTTCAGTGAGTTGCAGGTAATCTCCTTAAAAAAGTTGGCACATATTCTTTTTATCCTTCCTCTGCTTCCACCTTCCTGCTACCTAGAATGTAGACGTAATGGCTGGGGCTCTAGCAGCCATCTCAGACCATGAGGACCTTAGAAATTTAGGAAACACAGCAGAGCAACAACATGGAAGTGCTCATTTGTTCATCTGAAAAATTTCTAGTTCCACTGGTGCCAGGCAATGCACAAGCCCACAAGACAGGCCCACGTGCGAACACAAAGGTCCCTGCCCCCACGAGGTTTACAGCATAAGAGGAAAAGGCAGTAACACCTGAGTATAATCAGTAACATATCAGAAGATGATCGATGCTACAGAAAAAAGGAAAAGAGCCAAATAAGGGGGACTGAGAAAGGGAGAGACTGAACTGTGGGACTTGACAGGCCAACGATGGGAGGTAAACAGGAATGTCTCATAAGACAGTTAACTCCACTTCCAGCAAAACCACCTGGGGAAGGCAAACAGCCTCACAAAATGGAGACGAGCTGCAGGGACCATCTGTGGGTTTCGTTCAGTCCTAACAACTCCTTATTCCATGTTACCAGAAACTCGAAGGAAATGTGTTCCACACAAGCTGATCGTTTCTAAACTGCCTTTTTAGGTGCAGTTCACGTGGGGGTTTAGCGGCTCAGGAGGTGGTGCTCCAGGACCTGGCCACCCTCTGCTCCAACCCGTGCAGCTCAGCTCTCAGGTAGGCTACATTTGGAGCTTCCAAGAAAGACTGCATTTGAAGAAACAGCTCTTCTGCCTAAAATAAAAACGTGTTTGTGATGGCTGTGTGGCGTGAGCCGCGTGATGGTAGGTGAGCGTCTCACGTGTCTGTACCTTGTCTGTGTTTGGCACCCAGATGAACTCGGTGAACTTTTGTTTGCTCGCGGAACAAATAAACTCTGCAAACTTCCAGAGCCACTAGACTTGACAGCTGCCTCTCCTGAAAGTGCATTACTGCCGCTGCCGAGAATATCTCCTCTCCACTGAGCTTCCTGCTGCTCCCCTCCCCAGCTCCAAAATAACAAGAAGCTGCTTAGCAGTGATGTCACCGCCACTGTCACCGCCTGCAGGGCATTCGCATGCTGGCTATATTTAAGACCCAGCCTTCATGTTCAGTGACATGGAAATTGCCACCTTGCGAACCGCACCGGAAAGGCAAGGTTTGAAACATTATTTTCTGCGAAGAACCAGGTTGCCAACTCTGCCTCTCCCAAGGCAAAGAGGAAGAAGCCAGGGCGTTCAAGGGAGCAAAGGGCTCCAGCTCCTGGGATCACCCAGGTCTGGCTGTCTCATTTCAACCGTTTTCTCTCAAGTAACACAAACCCAACATTCACTTGGCAGGTCATCTCTCTCTCTCTCAATTGGGCTCCTTTCCTGGGCTCTTCTGTTTTCCCTCAAAGCCATTCTCTTATTTTTATTTACTCCTCTAGACGTTTCTACCTACTTCTCATTAGAAAAGACAGCAAACGGAGCGTTAATGAATGGTAAACACATTTGCCTCCCCCGTAGATAATTATCATAACCTTTTAATGAGAGTTCTATCACACTGATTGGCTGGGGTAATTTTTTATCTCCTCCTGTTTCTGAGCTTTGATGGGGAAAAGCGATGGGCTCGAGCGACGATGCAGACACAAGCAGCGCCCTCTTCCCTGAACAGCTGTTTCTTTCTCGCATCTTGATGAACCACCCAGGTCCGCGTTTGGTGCACATTTTGTGGGGAACATCTGGTACCGACGGCTAATGGCTCTGATGCTGAGCCATTCCACGGGGGCACACGCTCCAAGATGCAGATGGGCCTGCAAATATACCTTGCTGCTTACTCCCTAAAAATTCGAGTTCGGCAACAAAACCTGGGTCTTTGATTGCATTCGCGAGGCATTAGAGAAAATAAACAAGCACGTGGGTTTCTCCCTTGCGCGTGATTGCTTTAAGAGATGCTGCCACGCTCCTGTTCCTCCAGCTGTTCCTACCCATTATTTTCATTTGGGGGAAAAAAAAAATCAAGGAAAGTGACACAGGTCACAGACTTCTGAAAGGGCCCTGAAGGGATTTATGTGGCTCTCCAGTGTCCACGGTTCCAAGTTCAGATAATGGATGCGTTTGGGATTCCCACATCTCTGCTCCCAAAAGGAAAGTCAGCTGGGAAATCAATCATGTCAAGGATACCTTCACCTTCCACAGTCAGGAAAGCAGGAGTCAAGCAGTGACAAAATCATGACAGGACCAGCCCAAGCTCTAGTGGGTGAGTCCTCCTGCCTCATCTGGAGCCAGAACCACACAACCTGTGTGCTATTAAAACCCTCAAATCCCTTGTCCTGTGACCTCACCCCTGAAATACAGACCGAGGGAAGAAAGTGACAAAGGCAGAACAAGCTACAGACAAAGGCGTATCTCCCAAACTTCTACCTACAATCTCAGGAAACGAGAAGCAGCCTGGATGCTAAGCCACATGAAAAACACAAGGTAACCTGTGGTGTGTACTGACCATGCCAAAGCAGCAGGCCCCCCACATACCGATGGGGACGGGCGCAGGCAGAGGCGGCTAAGCGAGACCCCCTTCCTGGGAAGGATTTCGGCTGTATGAATCACCAGTCTTTGCAGGCACTCATACTTTCTAAAATGAGAATTCCGATTCCGGAAATCCAGCTTAAGACTTTTTTTTTTTTTTTTTTAATAAAAGGAAGAGTTGACCCACCCCTCAAAAAATGTTCACAGAAGGACTACAGCTATAAAGATGGGAAGGGGGGAAATGGTGTGAGAAACAAGGACATATCTAAACACAAAATTCTATACGACCATCATAAGTAATATCCATGTAAGTGAACAGGAGGAGGACATTTTACTTACTCTGTTAAGTGGTTTGCAAAACAGATCATCAACTTATGAACTCAAAATAATCTGATTTATGTAAAATGAATGTACACATATACTGGAATAAAATACATAAATTGTGTCCAAGTGACTTTCTTCTTTAAAGTTTTCTGTGTAATTTGTGCACTTCCTTTCTATTCCAAGGGTAAAAATCTCTACTTAAACATCATTTGAAATCTACATAGAAATACAAGAAAATATTATAAACAGAATAATAAATTGTATGTATATATAAATCCTCCTATCCTGTTGGTGGGGCTTCCCAGGTGGCACTAGAGGTTAAGAACTTTTTTGCCAAAGCAGGAGACATAAGAGACACAGATTCAATCCCTGGGTGGGGAAGATCCCCTGAAGAAGGGCATGGCAACCCACTCCAGTATTCTTGTCTGGAGAATCCCATGGACAGAGGAGCCTGGTGGGCTACAGTCCACAGGGTCACAAAGAGTCGGACACTACTGAAGCAACTTAGCACGCCCGCATGCATACTGTTGGTGGCAAATGGAGGTTCCTTTAAAAATCAAAAATAGCTACCATGTGATTCAGCAATCCAACTCCTGGACATATATCTGGAGAAAACTCTAATTTAAAAAAAAAAAGATACATGCACCCTAGTGTTCGGTGAAGCACTGTTTGTAACAGCCAATAGACACAACCAAATGTTTACAGAGACGGATAAATAGATAAAGAAGATGTGACATATATACACAACAGAGTATTACTCAACCGTTTAAAAAGAATGAAATTTAAATAAATAAATAATAAAAAAATAAAAAGAATGAAATAATGCCATCTGCAGCAACATGGATGGGCCTAGAGATGATCATACCAAATGAAGTCAGTCAGAAAGACAAATACCATGTTACATCACCTTTACATAGAAGCTAAAATATGACACAAATGAACTTGTTTACAAACAAAAATAGACTCAGACATAAACAACAAATTTATAGTTACCAAAGGGGAAATGGGAGGGGAGGGATAAATTAGGAGCTTGAGATTAACAGCTAAACACTACTATATCTAAAATAAACAACAAAATCCTATGGTATAGCACAGGGAACTCTACTCAATATACTGTAAAACTTATAATGGAAAAGAATCTGAAAAAGAATACATATATATATACACACACAAGCATATAACTGATCACTTTGCTGCACAATAGAAAGTAATACAACATTGTAAATCAACTATACTTCTTTTTACAATTACATGTACATGCTAATGGTTGTATAACTATGTAAAAATTGTACTTAAGTGGACAAAGAATAGGAGTAACTGTCATGCTAGGGTCATGCGATTGAGGACTCTCTTCTCCATTTCAAGTTGTTATGTTGCTTTCACAACTCAGAAGCAATTTTTGTAAGCAGAGAAACAAGAGCTTTCTTAAGAAATCTCATGCTGGCCAGTCATGACTGAATTCCAGCCCAGGATCCCCCTTGTGGGCATCTTAACCTAAAAGCCTTCCACTTAATGCTGGGTCAAGCAAGGCAAGTTGCAGAAGGATAGGCTCGAGTTAAAAGCCCACACGCAGATCTTTCAGAACCTACAGACAACAAGATGGCATGTTGTTTATAGTTCACTTAAAATTGAAAGCAGAGATGACAAATGCGAATAGTGCTAATTTTGTAGTGATAGTATAGCATTCTCTGTATGCTTCAAAGAGACCAACAGCCCAACTTGGTTCTGAGATTTGAAAAACAATCACTAGTGCCTTCACGTCATTCTAACAGCCCAGGTGTTTTGAACCACTGAACTTCCTCTTTCAGCTCATCAGCAGCATCAGTCTGAGCCCTGGCCACTCACAGTGCAGTGTGGACGCTGGCAGTGTCAGCACTACCCAGGAGCTTGCTACAAATGCTCGCTCTCAGGCCCCCCAGGCCTATGGGATCAGAGTCCGAGGGCCACCGTGACCCCCACGGGCATGGCTGGCATGTTATGATCTGAAATGCGCTGCTCTGAGCCACGTGCTGTCAACTTTGGCTGCACCTGAGCGGTCTGGGTCTTGCCTCCTCCAGAGATCCTGATGGAATTGGTCTGGAAGGCGGTCTGGTCGTCCCAGTTTTAAAAGCTCCCCTGGTGACTGCCATGTATCTACGGCCAGGATTAGACAAAGCATGTAGCTCCTCAGCCCGGAGAATTCTCAATTAGTTAGTTAGTTACATCTGAGCAACAGTGGGCCGGATTAACTCCAGAAAATGACTCTGTGCAGCCTTGTATGGAAGAAAAATTGACTTACACAGAACTGGGAAGTGCAGACATGCTGGCCTTTCCTAAGGACTTACGCAGAGCACGCACTGTGCTCCACACTGGCCCTGCAGTATCTTTTGAGTGGTGTCTAGAAGGAGAGTCTCCCGCTGTCTCGGGTTTCTAGGTGAGAAGCATCAGGGGTGGAATGACCAGTTGAGATCACACCTGGAAGCACAAGAAGCACTCTCAGGGCCCTCAGAGTGAGCCTCCGTTTTTCTGTACCCAAGGGGCCTCACTCACCTCACTCTAGTCGAGTACTAGAGAAGCTGGACTCAAGGGACTTGCCTGGTGGTCCAGTGGTTAAGAATCTGCTTGCCAGTGCAGGGGACACGGGTTCGACCCCTGGTCGGGGAACTAAGACCCCACACGTTGGAGGGCAACTAAGTGTTAGTCATTCAGTAGCATCTGACTCTCTGCGACCCCATGGACTGCAGCCCGCCAGGCTCCTCTGTCCACGGGATTCTCCAGGAAAGAATACAGGAGTGAGTGGCCCTGCCCTCCTCCAGGGGATCTTCCCAACCCAGGGATTGAACCTGGGTCTCCTGCCTTAAAGGCAGATTCCTCACCATCTGAGCCAGCAGGGAAGCCCATAAGCCTGCACACAACTACTGAGCCCGCGTGCTCCAGAGCCCAGGCTTCACAAGAGAAGCCCCAGAGCAACTAGAGCAAGCCGGCACAGCACAACAAAGACCCAGGGCAGCCGAAATGAAAGAAGGAGGCTGGGCTCAAGTCCAGGCTTGCCCTGCACTTCCTTCTAAGACCAGCCACCTTAACCAGAGCACAGGGAATTATCAGCCAAAAGGTTAAAGCCTGGGTTTATATGTTCCTCCCCTGACTTTCAGCCCCTAGAGGTTAGTCAGCTGTATCCTATTTCTCTCTGATGGACCCAGCTCACTCAGAATAGGTGTCTGATGAGTGAATCAACAAATGAACAAATGGGTATTAACTGACCACCCATCCTTCGCTGGATCCCGGCAGCACTAAACTTCAGGAAGCCGGCTCCTCCTCCTGGGCCATCGCTTTATCCTGCCCGGACACGCGTGTCTCATCCTCACCCTGTCCCACCCCGGGCACTCAGCTCTCCTCGGCTGCTCTGGGGGTCGTCGCTAAGGACCTGTCGGCTGCCGACAGGGACATGCTGAGGAAAGACGAAGAGCACAGCTCCCTCGGCTAATGAGACCCAGCGGGGTGAGAGAGCAGCGACCTGGGGACGCCAGCTTCCTGCTCAAGGAGAAGAGAAGGACAGGAGGGGCGGTGGGAGGGGGACATCAGGGGCTCAGTGGAGCACCCGTGTGATCAGGGTTCGGTCCCCGGCCAAGGACACCAAAAGAGAGGCCACGTGACCGTGGACCGCAGGCTGTGGGAACAAAATTCTAAAGGTACGTTTACAAACAAAGAGAAGAACACAGAAAGGGTGAAAGCAGTGGTTCTCAACTGGGTGTGGACATTGTTTTAAAGCTCCCCGATGACTTGTAATGCATGGCAAAGGCTAAGCAAGGCCAAAGTGAGGAGATGCTTTTGGTTACCAAGACGACGGTTTACCAGCATTAAGAGAGTGGGGCCAAGGCTACAAACTGTCCTGAAAGACCAAGAGCAAACTATACCCTGCCCTGCTTTCCATCGTCCTGATGGCCCTTTACGTGAGTGAAAAGCTTATTTGTAAGGACTTCCCTGGTGGTCCAGTTGCTGAGACTCCATGCTCCCAATGCAGGGGGCCTGGGTTCAATCCCTGGTCAGGGAACTAGATCCCACAGGCCACAACTGAAAAGGCTTCCATAGGCCACAGTGAAAATCAAAGATCCCAAGTGCTGTCAAATAAAATAAGACCAGTGCAGTCAAATAAAAAAAATATATTTAAAAGAAAAAAAAACTTGTTTGTAATCTGAGCCTATCCTCAAATTAACTCTACACTGAACATACCAGTTTTTACCCTAGGGCCCACCCATGCTCTGTTCTTCCATTTTCTGTATTTCTTCTAAAGAGTGATTTCTGACCTGACCGCCTTTAAATCCAAACGTGTGCATTTATAAGTAGGTGAGAGCACTTTAAAGCTTCATGTTTTTCAGGCAAAGTCATGTACAGCCCATATATATTGCAATCTACTTTGTATTATAAATCACTTTCCTATTACTTCTCCTTCAGATTAGAGTTAGGGTGTTATATTGATTTTTTAAATTATTTGTGCAGGCAGGGTGTGTTAGCTATGAATTTCATTTCAGGATAGTATAATAAAAGGGTTGATTTTTATTTTAAAGGCATACTGAGGCTGGTACTGAGAACTATAACTATACATCTAAGGAGGCCAAAGTGGCTGGACCAGGCGCTTGCTAACAAGGTCAACTTGTATCTGATGTAAACATCCCACGCCAAGGAAAGATACACAGGGACACTGGGATGACCTGAAGCCCAGACTTCACTATCACTCACAGGAGGGCTAGCTCTAGGGCGCCAGAATCTCTACATTGGGAAACCAACAATCTCCAAATGTGATGAGGAACTGAGCCCATGGCAGGGGACACCCACAGCCTCTGCCTGACCACCACTCACCCCCATCTGATAGACCGAGCCCCCCAACTGTCCTGAAGAAATGTCCCTGTCATTTGTTCTTGCTCTGTGTGGCCACGTGAGGAAAAGCAAGCCAACCTCCTGGCCCCAGGGGGCACGTGTCGCAGGCCGGGAGAGCAAGGATAACACGTCCCGCCAGGAAAATGAGTGAATCCCAGAACTTTCGCACGAGCTTTCAGGAAGACACGCTCTCTTTCCTCGGGGTACTGAAGCAACAGGATTTATGCCTAGTGATGCCTGGGGCCCCTCTTGTCACCATGAGAGAAGCGCAGGACTGAAAATGAAGCTACAACAAGGGAAAGAAGGGGCGGTACAGAAGGACAAGGGTCCCGCACGACACCTCCCCCAGGGTCCCTGGGTCCAGCTGGGCAGAGCGCTGGCTCTTCTCCAAATCTGTCAGCTACACTAGCCAATCAAGGGCGCCTCTTCACAAGCCAATTTCTGGTGGGTTTCCATCGCCTCACACTGCAAGTTCTCACCCGGCCTCTCCCTGCCAAGCTGTGTGTAAGCTTTACCCTCAGGCTGTCTCCCTCGTGGTGATAAAATGGCCTCAGCAGTTCCAGCCTCTATACCTCACAGCAGGTGTTCCAAAGGGAGCCACTCCAGCCATCCAATAAGCAAAGGACCATCTTCTTCCAAAGCCCTAGCAAACCTCAACCACATCTCCATGGCCAGAATTAGACCTCATGCTCATCTCCTGAACTAAATCCAATCTGGGTCAAGCCATGGTTACCTGAACCAATCATTTCAGAAAGGAGATGGAATTATCTTGACCAGATTAGACAGATCAGAGCTGATGCCTTGGTGCTTGGGAGAGTTCAACCCCTACAACCAACCAAGAGGGAAAAAATTCTTTTAAACCAAGCCATGTATGAATGTGACAGTAGGAATATAAAGAAAGCTGAGCGCCGAAGGTTTGACGCTTTTGAACTGTGGTGTTGGAGAAGGCTCTTAAGAGTCCCTCAGGCTGCAAGGAGATCCAACCAGTCCATCCTAAAGGAGATCAGTCCTGATGTTCATTGGAAGGACTGATGTTGAAGCTGAAACTCCAATACTTTGGCCACCTGATATGAAGAACTGACTCATTGGAAAAGACCCTGATGCTGGGAGGGATTGGGGGCAGGAGGAAAAGGGGAAGACAGAGGATGAGATGTTTGGATGGTATCACTGACACAATGGACATGGGTTTGGGTGGACTCCGGGAGATGGTGATAGACAGGGAGGCCTGGCGTGCTGCGGTCCATGGGGTCGCAAAGAGTCAGACACGACCGAGCAACTGAACTGAACTGATGGCTGATTCTCTAGCACGGGAAAAATAAAAAGGATAGCTTTTCAGGAAAAGATACTATAGCAACTCTTCTAATGGGGAACCCCACTCTGAGTTCCCTTCCCAACTCTCAGGTCACAACCACAGAGTTTTAGAATCAGGCAGCAAAGCAAATGCCAATCTTCTGAAAGACGTACAGACAAAAACTGGATTCTGGTATTCTGACTACAGCTTTGTTTTACATAATGGGTTTGAAACAGTCCTCCAGAGCATGTTTCTTTAATGACATAGAACTGAACATCAAAATGGACAATCACCAAGGACCTGCCGTGTAGCACAGGGAACTCTACTCAATGCCATGTGGCAGCGTGGATGGGAGGGGGGTGGTCTGGGGGAGAATGGATACCTATATATATACGGCTGTGGCCCTTTGCTGTTTACCTGAAACTACCACGGCATTGTTAATTGGCTATATCCCCACTACAAAATAAAAAGTTTAAAGTTTGAAGAAAAAGATTATAATGACCTAAAAAATATATTAATAAAATGCTGATGCTGTAAGGAAGAAAACAAGAGAACTGAAGGATGGGACATCATGAAAGAATGACAGAAGTCTCCCTTTTTCCGTCTCATGCATGACTCCGCCCTTTTGGCTTTGGGACTTGAGTTCTCGTTTCCACGGCTCTGCCAGCATGTGGGTTTGCCCTTGAGGGACTGCTCACAGCCCAATCATGGTGGCCACGGGATGCGACCAGCTGACTCTCCAGGCCAGCGACATCTGCCCTGCTCTGGAGCCCCGGCGGGGCAGTGGTGGGGTTATTCCTGCCACAGCACAGGGACAGATGGAGAGGAGGAAGACACAGCCAAGGAAGACTGGGGCAGTGCTGTCCCAGGGGAGGTGTCACAGGCAGCCTCCAGGGTGGCCCCCGAGACCCGTGCTTCTTGGCATTGACATCCATGTGTAGACCCCTCCCGTGCTGAACCAGGCTTGAGCTGCGTGACAGCAGAACACGGCAGATGTGATCGTGCATCATTTCCGGGATTAGGTCACAGGAGTCACAGTGGCTTCTGGGTCGGGTGTGCTCCCTTGCTCTTGCGTCACTCGCCCTGGGAAGCCGGCTGCCAGGTTGTGAGCAACCCTGCAGCACAGTCCACAGGGCAGGGAACCAAAGCCTTCTGCCAGCAGCCACGCGAGTGAGCTCCAAAGTGGACCCTCCACCCCAGTCAAGCCTTCAGATGACCGCAGCTCTGGTTAACACTTGACCACAACCTCATGAGAAACCCTGAGCCATTCCCACATTCCCAACTCATGGAAATTGTGGAGGATCCTCAACATTCCCTGTTTTAAGCTGTCAAGTTTGGAGATCATTTGTTACATAGCTGGGTGTATCTACTACAAAAACAGCAGAGACCGGGACGTCCCTGGTGGTCCAGAGGTTAAGAAACCACCCTACAATGCAGGGGACGACAGTTCGATCCCTGGTTGGGGAACTAAGATCCCACACTCTGTGCAGCAACTAAGCCCATGTGTCGCAACTACTGAGCCAGTGCTCCAGGAGAGAGTCCATGAGCCACAGCGAAAGGGCCCATGTGACACAGCAGAGCTCCGCGTGCCTCAACTAAGCCCTGATGCGCCAGACAAACAAATACAGCAGAAACAGAAATGCCCCCACAACACCCCAAAACCCTGGCTGTTTGCATCCCTCAAAGGTACTTCTGCTCAGCTAATGTGTGTTTTCTTTCTGCTCAGCCTATGTCATAGGCTGAGCTTTTTGGTTTTTTTAATTGAAGTACATACAGTGGATTTATAATGTTGTGTTAGTTTCTGCTATAGAGCAAAGTGATTCAGTTACACACACACACACACACACACACATTCCTCTTCATATTCTTTTCCATTTCCTACCCTGTTCATCACAGGATATGGGATATAGTTCCCTGTGCTTAAACAGTGGGACCTTGCTGAGCTTGAGACTTCTCACTTCCACAGGAAGAAGACAATCCATTATCCAGGGAGGGAGACTGACTGATGCTGATCCGCTACTGACGACAAGGACTCCGCCTGGGAAGGCGCAGATGCTTGGCGCCACAAAGGCACTCGGCTGCTTCTACGACCTTGCTCTTTGTTGAGCCGTGATGGCATGAAAGGAAAGCCATTAATTTTGAGCAAAATGAATGTGTAATAAGATGCTTCATTTGCTCAGGGATGTTCCTATTTCACAACTCTACACTCAGGGCCAGGAAGACACACATACACCCGAACACACTTCTCAGCAATACAGCAAAAATAATTTCATTGTCCTGTGTCTGAAATAGCCTAATTCTTAATTCTTTCTGCATCACTGCCGTTAAAATACAACTTTTGATTAGGCAAGGTTTCTTAGTAATAATACAATTACTATCCTAGAGAAAAATGATAATGATAGGTAATGTGTTTGAGCATTTATGAAGCCCATTCTCTCATTTTATCATCTAACCACTCTATATGAGGTAGAGTTCTCTTATCTTCATTTTATAGCCAAGGAAACAGAGACAGTTAAGTAACTTGCTCAAGGTCACACAGCTAATAAGCAGCAGAGCCATGAATGGACCTTCAGGATCCAATGCCAGAATCAGTACCACCAACCACTAGGCTAAACTACCTGCATTATGAAACCCGCCACCTGGACACACAGGGACCTAGAAGAGGGCTGCCCTGGTGCAGCCGTGTGGGGCTCGCCCCCAGCCTGTGACCCTCCACACCCTGCCTGTGACCCATGGATGACAACAGCCCCAGGCCATCAACCACAGCTGACCACAGGGACCCACCATCTGACAACACGGACAGCCGCTCTCCTGCGGCCAGAAGTAAGGAGAAACCTCTGACAGCTGGCAGAAGTCTGTCTGCAACGTCAGCGGTCGAGTCTTTTAAAACACGTCCACTGATCCGTCTGCTTTCGTGCCATTTTCTCCTAAAGGGTCTGCCCGATTTATGCAAGCTCCTTCTACCTGCAAACTGCAGACTTTCAGGCACCTTTCAGCTGTGTGTGTGTTCAGTCACTAAAGTTGTGTCCAACTCTTCTGTGACCCCGGGGACTGTAGCCCGCCAGGCTCCTCTGTCCATGGGATTTCCCAGGTAAGAATACTGGGGTGGGTTTGCCATTTTCTTCTCCAGGGGATCTTCCTGACCCAGGGATCAAACCCACGTCTCCTGCACTGGCAGGCAGATTCCTTACCCCTGAGCCACCAGGGAAGCCCAAACTCTCAGCTACCCCACTGTTTAACTGGGGAAACCAGATTACAGAAGAGCATGGTCAAGAAGCTACCTTTTTCTATTTCATTCATGGGCTAAAGAAAATTTATCCCAAAATTATCATATACTCAAAACACATTGACTGTAAAACACACTCCAGTCCCTCGCCGCTGCCTTATGGACTTTCACACACACTCCTCAGTGGGCCCTCTCGGGGGATAACACCATCCTGTCCATGTCATAAACGAAGAAACGCACGCCTGTGGAAGTGAAGCGGTTCAGACCCAACACCCAATTTGCAAGCAATGGAGCAGCAACCCGAGGCTGAGCTGGCTCCTGACACAATAAAAAATGACAGAGGACAGAAGTCTGTCTGTCTTCAATGATTCAGAACCCAGGTCTCCACAAACCACAGTCTTTATTGAGAACATAAAACACAATTGCACCACGGAACCCTGGCATGGCCAGGTAAGATGGGGGCCAGGTGAGAAAATGCCAAATTAGGCACCTGGGGCTTGTTTCTGATGCTCTGGATATGTCATTTTCAAATGTGAACGCAGGAGAGAAGTCCAAATTAAGATTAAACACAGGCGGACTTCCCGGTGGTCCAGTGGTTAAACTGCCTTCCAAGGCAGGGGACGCAGTTGTGGAGCAACTAAGCCCCTTGGCCACAACTATTCAGCCTACACACCACCACGAAGACCCAGCACAGCCAAAAAATAAACATGGGATCACGCTGCCAACTTCCCGTTATATATACATAACAATTACATCAGTGTCACTCACAACAGCTGACAGCGCGGAGATGGTAATGCTGCCGCTGTCGAGTTTCCTTAGCCCTGGGCTCCCCCACCCCATCCCCCCACAAGAAAGATGCAACTCCCGGTCTATTTTAAGTATTTTAAAGAATCCGTATAGTCAAAGCTATGGCTTTTCCAATAGTGATGTAAAGATGTGAAAGTTGGACCATAAAGAAGGCTGAGCACCACAGAATTGATGCTTTTGAACTATGGCGCTGGAGAAGACTCTTGAGAGTCCCCTGGTCTGCAAAGGGATCAGGCCAAGTCAATACTAAAGGAAATCAACCCTGAATATTCATTGGAAGGGCTGAAGCTCCAATACTTGGGCCACCTGATGCAGAGAGCCGACTCACTGGAAAAGACCCTGATGGTGGGGAAGATTGAAGCCAGAAGGAGAAGGTGACAATAGAGGATGAGAGAGCTGGATGGCATCACCGATTCAGTGGAGTTGAGCAAACTTTGGGAGATGGTGAAGGACAGGGAAGCCTGACATGCTGTAGTCCGTGGGGTCGCAAAAAGTCACACATGACTGAGTGAACAACAACAATAAAAGAACCACCAGTTAAAGTGCTTTATCTTACATAAAATGGGGGAAAACTCAAATGTCCAGCAATCTGAAATGGTACATTCATATGGTACATTAGCTCAATTAAATGCCACACCCAGGTACATAAAAATGGTGACTATGAAGCTTTTACTATGGTAGAAGGACACAGCCTAGGAAGTGACGGGCTGGAGATTTCAAGTAGAGCCCATAAAAATATGTTTGCATGTGACAAATTCAGTAAAATTTCATTATGGCAGTTGGAGCTTGGGGGTGGGGGGGGCTGCTTTACAGTTTTCTTTAATTAGATATAAACAAAGTCACAGAAAAGAAAATAAGATGACTCAACTATAAAGAGGTTCAACCATAGTCTGAACCAGAGAAATGAAAAATATTTCGCCAGCATTGCTTTCACCTGTGATTTTATCAAAGACCCCCAAAGCTGGATCCACCAGAGGCAGGGCTGTGCTGGGGGAGACCCAGCCCCCATTAAAAGCAGGTTGATGACCTTTATCCAACTCAGAAAGCACTCTGGGGACTTTCCTGGTGCTCCGGTGGCTAAGACTCCACACTCCCAATGCACGGGCCCAGGTTCAGTCCCTGGGCAGGGAACTAGACCCCACAGGCCGCAACTAAGAGTTCACACGCCACAACTAAGATCAAAGACCCTATGTGCCACAACTAAGACCCGGCATAGCCAAACAAATTAAACAAATAATAAGGAAAGAAAAGAAAAACACAGTGCTTTAACCCAGCAATTCCACTTCCAGGAACTTTTCTGGCAAATACACTCATACAAGGACACAATGACAACTGCGAGGATTATCAGAAGTAGGAAAAGGCTAGAAATGACTCAGATGCCTGGCTGCTGGCACATCGGCCAAATGAATCCTGGTAGAGATGGACGGTGGGGTATCAGGGCCGTTAGAAAGACGGCAGGTCTGTGTACCCAGCGCAGGATGGTCTCTAAGCTGTGGAGGGAGTGTGGTGTAGGATACGGGACCATCTGTATCAAGGAAGAAAGAGAGGAGAGGAGGGAGATGAGAAGAGAAAGTTCATGTATCTGAATGTTCGCATCTGCTCGCATACACAAGGGCCATCTCTGGGAGGTGACGCTGCCCATCCTCTAGGGGTGAGCCAGTGATCACAGAGTTTAACCATTCGTGACTTTTGTATTTTGAACCATGTGCATGCATACTATTTAATACTTACTCAATAGTTAATAAGTTAAAATTTCAGCTATGTCAGTATTATTTCCATTTGACACTTTAAATGAGTAAGTACTGATGAAAGGTGTGCTTGGGGGCTGGCTAGCGCCTCCCCCAGCCCCTCCGCCCCCTACCTCGCCAGCGCCTGGACCTTCGTGACGTGCCGCTCCTCCTGCTCAGCCACCTTCCGCTTCAAGGTGTCGACCTCCTGGCGGAGCGCGGCTGAGTGCTCCATCTCACTGTCAAGCAGGTTCCGCAGCGACCTGGGAGGAGGAGGAGATCCCACCTGTTCAGAGGCTGCCAACCCGGAATCTACAGAGTCAAGTCCTAGTTCATTCATCTTCCACAAGGCTCTGCAGAAACCGCAGTTCACGTCCATCTCATACAAACTGCTTTGAGAAGCTACTCAATTCTGCTCGAGCCTCTGCGTCGTGACTAGGATGAGCCCCGGGGAACCACCGGAGGCCTGGCTCTGAGAGCCTGTGGGTTTGGTGGTTTAAACCAAGGGAAAACAATGAATTGAGCCAATCCCAAGCACACCCCCTCCCAGACATTCCACACTGAGGTATGCATGCTCAACTGAGACGTTTCAGCCCAGCCACACTACGTATGAGATTTAATAAAGGAGGGGCTGGCCAGGACAGGCCAAAAAAAAAACACCGGAGCCACAAACACAGAAGACGGACTCCAGTTATCTGATGGATGACGGGAGTCTCATTTCTCCTTTGCCCACAATCTCCCACAAAGCACTCTTCACCCTTGCTGCGTCGCCACCTCCAGGTTAAACAAGCATACAGCCTGTCTTACGGAGATGAATAACTTGACATTGCAATGAATGTGTTTTATACTCTATCTGGAGCATGTTCACCCTGCAAACACATTCGCTTGAATATCTGTCATCTTTGGTCTTAAATAGCAGAGAAGACAGTGGCTCTTCCAGAAATAACCACGTTACCACCTAGAATTGAGTCCGAGCAGGGTTCTGGTGACCATCTACGGACCTCAAATGGTTATTTCTTGAAAACATTTACTAACTTGGGTGCGGCTGCCTCCTAAATCTAGAAGACACTTGCCACGAGACACCAGACCACAAGCAGTAGTGTCTGAACCATCCCACCCCCATTGCTCACTGAACCTCCGCTCCAAAAACAAACACGGCATGTTTCAACGCTCCTTGAAAGTTTTGGAAAAATTCCCCTCTTGGGGCCTGGAAACCCCCCCAACACAAACTGGGTGTGATTTTTTTTTCTCTCTCTCTTGCTGGGAAGGAGAAGAAATGACCCAATAGTGACTATTGTTCTTCACAAGGTAAGACAAAACCTATGGTTTTTTCCTAAGATGATGGCCCCAGCTGGAAAAAGGAAAAAGTATCCTGCAAAGTCCACAGCCCGGCACTGAGATTTACTTTCACTGGAAAATCACACTGTCTGAAGATTCCTTTTTAAAAACACTTGTTTTTCCAAATCACATTTGTTTGCTCTTGTACGTTTCCATATAGGATGAGGGAGAAGCTTGTCAAGCAGGGCCCAAAGCAAGTTTTAAAAAGGAGAATCAGAATGCACATCCCCAGGGACACAATTCCTGCTCAGGGGGCAAGCATAGGAGAGTGGCATGAGCGTGCACACACGTGTGCACATGCACACACACACACCTACTCCCTGACCCGCAGGCCGGCAGACTTGTACTCACAGAGGCTCTACAGATAACTGCAGGCAAATCTACTGGCCAGCCAGTAGCCCAGACCAGGTCCTGGCGTTGGAGCGGCTCACGTTTGGGCGGCCAGACGGTAGCAACATGGCTAATAGCAGTCTGGTATCCAGCCCTGGTTTCAACAGGGAATCAAAATGAATAAAACCCTTTGGCCTCTCAGTGTCTGCAACAGGGCTTTGGGGAAAATCAAAAGACTCCATACGCCATCTTGCTATAGGTATCCCCAATTTGAGAAAATGTTAAGTACGCTAGTGCTTGGAACGTGGTGGACAGAACCTCAATGAAGGGTTAGCTGCCGCTTAAGGGGGACTCAGGGTGACAGCTATGAAGATGGAGCTTCAGATGGTCGCACACATCTGTGAATACGCTAAAAACCACTGAATAAATAGGTTTTGTTTTATATGATATTTAAATTATATAATCTATGAATTATATGTGAATTATATCTCAAAAGCTATTTAAAAAAAAGAATTAAAAATTAAAAGACTGCTTTTAAAATTCTCAGTTGGTTCTGAGATAGTGTGTGATCATTTCATTCCTTATTAACACTCAAGCCGCATTATATATACTAAATTGGTACATCCCAGAATGGACACATGTATATATACGGCTGAGTCCTTTTGCTGTCACCAGAAGCTATCACAACACTGTCAGTTGGTTCTACTCCAACATAAAATAAAAAGTTGAAAAAATAAAGTAGTACATCTCAGAACAAAAAATCAGAAATCACTGGTCACAGTTCTGCCCCTGAAGCAAAACTTCCTTAAAGGTGATCTTCTCTCTGCCCCAGAGGCAGGATTTCCACGAAGAAGCAACCCCTCCAGCCCCGGCACTGGATACCTGTTCTCTTCTTCCAGCTCGTCCTTCCTGTTCATCATGGCCACGATGGCTTGTCGCAGTTCACCTAAGGGAAGAAAGCCAAGTCCAAATTAACCGGCAGATCCCGCCTGCTACACCGCCCCTCACCGGTCTGGATTATGTGCTATTTAGGGCCACTTGTCTAGACAAGTTCCCTTTTCCCTTTCAAAAATAATTCCTATACAGTCTAGGAGATCCAGTGGTTCAGTCAATCACTCTTATTAGCCACCCAGAATCCAAAGGGAGGGCAGGATGAGAATGAATGTGGAGGCGAACCTTGGTGAACGTAACCAGCCGCTAAGGAAGTTACAGACTGGTGACTGCTGAGTGCTTCTCCAAGTCCCTGCTACCGGACAGCATCTGTTTTGAACACTGATATATTCCCAGTTAGAGCCAGTTACCAACCACAGGTCAGACAGCAGATCTCATGAAACTGACTTCATGCTCCTGCGTGTTCAGTCATGTCTGACTCTCTGCGACCCCGTGGGACTGCAGCTCACCAGGCTCCTCTGTCCATGGGATTCTCCAGGCAAGTACACTGGAGTGGGTTGCCATTTCTTCCTCCAGGGGATCTTTCTGATCCAGGGGATCTTCCTGACCCAGGGGTCAAACTCGCATCTCCTGCATCGGCAGGCGGATTCTTTACCACTGAGCCACATGGGAAGCCCAACTGACTCCATGCTGACATAGACATGCTCAAGGTTACTGAGAGATCTGGTCTTCTTGCGCTGACTCCCATATACTGTGAAGGGGGACAGGGGCCCCTCCAACACACAATTCATAATTACTTGCAGGAGCAGCTCTCCTGACATCTTCAATGTGGGAAAGCAATTCACTGATAGAGAAACACGCCTTTAAATTCAATAAGCATCCAAGTTTTCCATCTACAGCAAGCTTACCTGTTATCACTGTCCACCCACGGTGGACTATTTACCATAACACTCAGATCGCAAGCCCAGGAACTTGTGAATTTCCCCAGGAAAGCCAGTTTTATTTTTTTCCCCTAACCAATCCTCTTAGAACTGGCTGCAAAGAAGCTCACAGCCAAAGTCTCACAACCAAACTCACACATCCAGTGCAACCCCTTGGCCATGTGGCCACCACAATGCGCCCTAACCCTCCCTCTGATCACCAAATTGTCTTTCCACCAGGGGCCAATTTACATATAACCCGTTTCGCTCTATTTTTTAAACTGTTTTAATATGCTGCTTCAAGTCCTCCTTTGGAGAGAAGTATGGTTTGCTGGTGTCCTTTTTTTAGCTAAAATTCAAACTCTTCTACTTGTCAAGCTCTGTTCAAAGCCCACACTGGCATTATCTCGCTTACTCCTTTACACACACCTAAGCAACACTACCCCACATTGTTGGTGTACAAATGAACTGGGGAGGAGGAGGAAATGGGGGAGGTTGAGGACAAGATAAATAGGTGGTCCCTCTGTCCCATTATGCTCCGGATGCCTAGGCGGAAAGAGGCCCAAAGACGCTGAGGCAAGAAATGGATCCCAGGAGCCATGCTGTCCACAGGCGGCCACGGAGGGGGCAGAAGCCCACCATCCAGGTCTCAGAGGAAGGGAGGGAAGGATGAGGAATCACGAGGGCTCCTGCTTAGCCTCTGGGTCAAAAAACAGGCCCTCCCCTGTCTTTTCTGACCCAGAACAGCCACGTCGGCATCACAAGGACACAGCTAGGAGGTCGAGGCCTGGCTTCCCCATCACACCTGTGGCGGTGTGAAATCTGCGAGTCACATGGTGAGGAACCAGGCCGTCTAAGGTGCTGGTGACGAGGAGGGTCTGAGGCGTCCCTCTCCTGGGGTCAACCAAGCTGCAGCCAAGGAAGATCCGAAATTCACTGGGTCGACGCAAACTTACTGAGCACCTACAAGGCCGAGGAGCTGCTCTTGGTGCTGTAGGTAAAGAAGGAACAGAGAAGACCAAAGTCTCTGCCAGCAGAAGGCAGAGGGGAGGGGAAACACAACAACCAACATGGAACAGATGGGACACCGAGAAACACTGGGAGGAAAGCCAGGTGGGGTGCAGAGACAGGTGGTGGGGAGGGCTGCGCTGGAAAGGCCTCTCTGGGGGCCCCAGGGGAGAGAGGAAGCCTGTGTGCTGCTGGATGGAGGGAAACATTCCATGTGGCACACGGCACATGCAAAGGCCCTGAGGCAGGCGTGAGCTGGGTCACACAAGGCAGGCAGGGTGAGCACGGAAGGGCCATGGGGCCCAGCCCTCAGGGGGCTTGGAGGCTTGAGGATTTGATGACAACTCCAGAGCCCGCCAGGCAAGCGCCCCGGGGACACAGTCTTGCTGGTGTCACAGAATGACTCTCCAGGAAGTGGTCTCCCAGCCCCTTCTACCAGGCTCAGAGAGAAGATGTAAAGTCACAGCTGGCGTCCAAATCTGTCCAATTCCAACCTCTGCATTCAACCCCAGGAACCAGTGGTAATCACCACCACTCACTTGCAGCGATTAAGAACCACTATTTCATCAAAATATCACAGTGACATTAAGGCAGAACCACCAACCTGAGACGTCTTGAAATAAGCTGTGGAACCATGCACCTTTCCACGTCAGAGCCAGGATGGAAGCCAAGGCACCCTACCAACAGGGGAGGACATGGTATTCTGTGTCCAGAACCAGGGCTGCTGATGCTGGGAAAGACGGAAGGCAAAAGGAGAAGAGGGCAGCAGCGGATGAGATGGCTGGATAGCATCGCCAAGTCAACAGACATGAACTTGGGCGAACTTTGGAAGATAGTGAGGGACTGGGAGGCCTGGCGTGCTGCAGTCCACGGGGTCACAGAGAGTCGGACACGACTGAGCAACTGAACATCAACAACACAAGCATCTACTGAGCACCTGCCTGCTGGCTACAAGGCCCCTTCCCCAGGAGAGAGCCAGGCTCCCGACTTACCTAAGGGCGGAGTGTCCTTCACAGCATTTCTTAATGCAGGACAAACACACACAGTCACATGAGACCACGAGGAGACAGTCTGTCTGACTTTGCATGTTGAACAGGACCAGGTAATGAGGGCCCTGGTTCTCGGCCTTGAACCTGGGTCTCAGCCTCTCTGAGCCTTTCTCTTGGGGGTGAACAGCACCCACCTTCCGCCCTTCCTGGAGTGCGGTAACCTTCAGAGGGGAAACCAGGCTAGGCAGCACTGAGTAAAGACACCGCCTCTCACAGGCAGTGGCAGAGAGCACTAACAACTTAGAAGAACTTGACATGACACTAGATTT
Source organism: Odocoileus virginianus (assembly GCF_023699985.2). NCBI lineage: Eukaryota > Metazoa > Chordata > Mammalia > Artiodactyla > Cervidae > Odocoileus > Odocoileus virginianus. The sequence goes on along the minus strand of NC_069706.1, from coordinate 10,435,468 downwards.
CACACTTTTATGGTAACTGAAAACACTGGCAAATCTGTAAAAATAAAAACAACCGGTAATCTAATTCCATGATACCATAGCCATTGGGGGTGGGAATCAAGAATTAATACATCATTGACGACCAGCTGGGAGAAGTCTCTTTGGCTCTTTATCTTCAAGAAACCTAGAGCAGAGGGCAAGACTGCAGCCGGGTGCTGGAGACCCAGGCTCAGGAAGCTGCTCCTTCACTCCAAGGCTTGTGTGACATCTGAGTCTTCTTACAAGGACTTCTGGAGGTCTCGACTGCCCCACGCTTCTTACAGAAGCAAATGACTGGATATGTTGTTGTTCATCATTGCAACATGAGGTTAGAAGTGATAACTCTCTTTTTTTTACACAAATTATTTTATAAAGCAGGTTTAGGTTCACAGCAAAATCAGGAGGAAGGTACAGAGGCTCCCCCATCTACCAGCAGCCCCTGCTAACGCACACCCTCCCTCATTACCGACACCCACCACCAGAGCCAGACGTTTGTTACAAATGATGAACCCACACGGACACATCACAATCACCACTGTTACATCAGGCTTTACCCGTGGGGTTGCATGTTCCCTGCATCCAGAAATCTGTTCGACGCCATGAATCCCCCATGACAGTATCATCACAGTTTCACTGCTCTAAACATCCTCTGTGCTCCGCCCGCTCATCTCCCTCCCCACCAAGCCCTGCTGAAATCTCTAATCAAAGGGATCACGCCAGCCTTATGATCTGCAGTGTGTGCCACGTGCCTGCCTGATTTACACTAAAGAGCCATGTGCCCTGGATATCAGTGGGATGAGAGCTCAGCAGGACACATGTGCCTGGTGCAGACACGCCCCCGGCCAGGGCGCCTGGCACCCTGGACCCAGCAGGGCAGAAGGCTCAGGTTCCGGGGCCCTTGGTCCCTCGGCTGTGCCGAGCTTCGCCTAGAGGGAGCGGCTCACCACCCACAGGCATGATCCTTGTGCTGAGACGTGGGTGTCGCGCCCCCGCCTGGCGTCACCAACCCCTGTAACCGGCCTCACCTGCGGACAGCAATTCGCTTGGGCCAGCAGCCTCTGAGCCGGCCTCCCTTAGCACACCCCCCAGTGATGGGGCTGCACTATTTTGTTCCTCCCCCGGAATGTGAGTGCCTCTCCCTGAATAAGACACAAGCCCAACGGAGTTTTCCACTGTGCTGAGAACACGTCACCCGAGATCTCCCTCCTCATGAATGTTAAAGGCCATGTCTGAGCACAATGTCATCGCACACCAGGTCTCTGGAGCTGACCCGTGTGGCCTGAAGCTTGACACCCAGTGAAGAGCATCTCCCCACTCCCTCCTGCCCCAGCCCCTGGCAACCACCCTTCCACTCTCTACATTTGAGTTTGACCATTGGATTCCTCATATAAGTGGAATTACAGTGTTTGTCCTTCTGGATCCAGCTGATCTTACTTAACGTACTGTCCTCCAGGATCATCCACATTGTCACCTGTGGCAGGAATGCCTTCCTTTTTAAGGCTGAATAACACTCCAACGCATTGTTGTTTCACGGATTTCCTCGTGTTCACCACCACCCTCTCATCCTGATCTGATGAAACTCATCTATTCAGGCCAGGATGAAAAAGACACCTCAACCAAGAAGCCCACGATGATTCCCCTACCCCTCAGCAAGCTGCAGAGTGTGCAACAGCTGCCTCTGTCTCCTGCAGTCACCTCACAACTTCTTTAAGGCACACAGCAGGCCATGCCTCTGGGGTCCCTAGAGCTCTGACACGCCAGGCACTCGTGCACGTGCATGCATGCTCAGCCAGTCAGTCGTGTCCGACTCTCTGCGACCCCCTGGACTGTAGCCCACCAGGCTCCTCTGTCCATGGGATTGTCCAGGCCAGAATACTGGAGTGGGTTGCATTTCCTTCTCCAGGAGATCTTCCCGACCCGGGGATTAAACCCATATCTCCTGCATTGGCAGGTGCATTCTCTACCACAGAGCCACCTGCGAGGCCCACCAGGCACTTGGTCAATGTTTATGGAAAGTAAGAGACTCAGAAAGATGATTTCTACCTGAGCACAACACTACTGAAACGGAGAACAAAGGTACCGGCTGTCATGCAGCAGGCACGCCTTCGTCTAGTGACACATGGGCTGAAGCCTCGTTTCATTTCTCACCTGGTGAGGACGCCCAGAAACACAGAGCAGGGACCCACGTGGGAAAGCCAAGCTACCTGCAGGGCCCCAGGTCACCTTCCAAACCCTAAGGACAGAGATTGTGGATACTGTCCTGAGCAGGTCCAAGAGCCGGGGAGAGAGAAAGGGCTTCAGCGGGGACCTGCCGTGGACAAGAAGGTCGGGTGGAGGGGCGGTGGTTCCAACAGCTTCCACTCCAACGACAGAAGCAGGACCCACGGAAGGTTGCTACCACCAGGCCCTGGGGCTGGGGAGATCTGTGTTCAAGCCCCAGTTCAGCCATCAAACTGCTAGGTAACCTGGAGGGGGTTTCTGCCTCTGCGAAATACAAAAGAGGAATTCCCTGCAGGATGTAAGAGTAAAATTAAAGCTCCCTGGGGGTGTCCACACCGCAGCAAATGCAAGGAGGTGGTTCAGGGTCCTGGCTTTCAGAGCACTATCTCTAGAGTCAGGTCCCGGGTTCAAATTCTGCCTCTGTAGCTGGGTAACCTTGGGCAAGTTACACACACTCTCTGAGCATTGATTCCTTTATCTATAAATGGGACCTTTTCGGTCACTGTCTCACACAAGCATTATAACGACCCAACGCCCAGCACATAAAAAGCATTCAGTAAATGTTACTGATCACCGTAAATGAGTGCCTGTCCCTTCCATGTCATGGACGGGAACAAGGCAGCAGTGACTGCCCAAGCACAGCTGGATTCAGCCAGGCACATTTTCAGGAGTTACAGGGTTTACTGAGCTCCTGCGGACCTCAACCTTGGGAAATGAAAAAGGAATTTTTTAAAGTGGTCTATGCCCTAGGGCAGCAAACTAGACAATAGAATTTTATGAGCCATCAAACCAGCTCAGCACAGGCAACGTGGGAAATCAGACCCGGAGAGTGAGATATCGGTTAAAGGGGACCGCAGAAGTGAGGTCGGGACTTTGGGCTTTTAGGCCTGGCATATCCAGTTGGCTCAGTGGTGAAGAATCCACCTGCCAATGGAGGAAATGCAGGTTTGATCCCTGGATCGGGACGATCCCGTGGCGCAGGAAATGGCAACCCACTCCAGTATCCTTGCCTGGGTAATCCCATGGACAGAGGAGCCTGACGTGCTACAGTCCATGGGGTTGTAAAGAGTCAGACAAGTCTTAGCAACTGACAGCAAAAACAATGTGGGGATCCCGAATACTGCCACTCGGAATTATGCAGCTGAAAAGTGTACAGTCTGTGGGGAAAAGAAAATTGGAGGAGGAAGGGTTTCCCAAGAGGACCTAGAAAACATGAATGCCCTTTGGGCAAAGAACAGCCACGACTAGCTGCAATGAGACATCTTGGCCACAAGTGCACTTTGCAGGGACCACAACTGGTCCACACGGAAGCCACAGAAGCAGGGGGATGAGCTTCGCTGCTGAGTCACAACATCCTCCCATCATAACCCTTCCCTCCCTGGTCCCGCACGCTGTGTACCCCCAGACACAGGTCCTGTGTCAGCACCACCATCTGAGTGACAGAGGACAGAAACACAGGTCCAGCAGGACTCAGACACTGCGAATCTTCAAAAAGGACTGCCCCCTTAGTCTTCCCTAAGTTACCCTAACGGGACACTCCTGATGCTGGAGAAAAAGGCAACAGCCTGAGAGCTGGTATCTTCCCCCAGCCAACACCTCCCCCCAAAAAAATCGCTCTTTTGACAGGCTTCAACTTGACATGGGCATTCCAGGTGGTGCAGTGATAAAGAATCCACCTGCCAATGCAGGAGATACAAGAGACCCGGGTTCGATCCCTGGGTCAGGAAGATCCTCTGGAGAAGGAAATGGCAACCCACTCCAGTATTCTTGCCTGGGAAATTCCATGGACAGAGAAGCCTGGTGGGCTACAGTCTAAGGGGTCACAAAGAGTCAGACACAACTGAGCGCGCACACACACACACTTTATATGCATTCACTTTGCTGACTTTTCTGGAATACGTAACACCAAGGGGTTGATTTTCCTACATCATGTAAACAATCTACTTTCTCCAAGGTCACGGACACACATCAGCAGAAGTGCTGCCTAGCTTGTAATTGTCTCTCCTCTCCAGGCACGCACATCCCGTGATTTGTTTAGTCTCTGCCATGGTGATTCCCTTCGTCTTTATCACCTGCCACCGCACATGTTTCGAGGGACAGCCTCTGCAGCACCCAGCTGAGTCAGGGGCTCTCCCTCCAAAGGCTGAAGGGCAAAGAATGATCTATCGAGAAACCGGTTTCATGCTTGGCTTCAGAGAACTGAACAGCAAATCCAGTCAAAAACACGGGGAGAACGTTAACCACGGGAAATCAGTCTGGGTTAAGGAGCATTTGGAATCACTGCAGAAAGGATGGTTGTTTAGTCGCTCAGTCGTGTCTGACTCTTTGCGACCTCGTGGACTGTAGCCCACCAGGCTCCTCTGTCCATGGGATCCTCCAGGCAAGAATACTGGAGTGGGTTGCCATTTCCTTCTCCAGGGGATCTTCCCAACCCAGAGATCAAACCTGCATCTCCTGTATTGGCAGGCAAACTCTTTAACCGCTGAGCTACCTGGAAAGCAAAAGGGATGAATTGGTTCATAAACGTTGCCAGGGAAGGGAACCATTTGGGGAGCAGGAAACAAGACTTAAATCTCTGTTGTTACTATATATCAATATAAAGTTCAGAAAGAGTAATTTAAATGTGTGAAATGCAGCAATAAAAACAATATAAACATGGAAACAAACATTTACACCATCTTGCAGCAACAGCGGCCCATCTCAATATGCAAGTGAAGAACAAGTCGATTAAGGAAATGATAGTTTTGTTTTTTTAACTTTTGTACCTTGAAGGCCAATCTGACAGAAAACTAGTCCATTGTGGAAACTAAGCTCTTCAAGGCAGCAAACGGGCAGAGTAGGAAGAACACAGGTTTTCTAATCAAGCCCAGATCCCACCAGTCTCCTGGGCCCCTTCTCCCTTCCCACAGCTGGAAAAAAAAAATGGCACTGGTACAGCCAGCCGCATGGGACAGGGTGGGGCGCAGCACCGGTGTTCCTGGGTCACAGCCCTGCCGTCCATTCTCAAACCGCCTGTCCTGCGGGCATGCCGCAGTGGCAGAACTGAGCTATAGGATGCAGTCTGCAGGGCTGCACGGCCTAAACCACTGACCATCAGGCCTTTACAGAAAAGATGAGGAGGTCCCCAGGAGCTCCGGCCCCTACTCCCCACCACAGCCTTCTCCCACGCAGGCCCTCTGCGGTTACTGTGTGGCCTGCCAGACACGGCGTCAATGGTGGGGCCCAATGGCTGGAACCGTTCACAGACTATCACAGATGCAACACAGCAGGGACCCGCTGCTGTCTTAGACACTGTGGATCCCGCCTGCCTCTCCACTGGTCCCCTCGGCTTCACCTCTGTCCCTGCAGTGGGCCCGGCTTGGCCCCCTGCCCTACATCATCTTCTACCTACAACAGTTCCCTGGAGGTGAGCCAGCCAAGGGCCTGGGCCACACAAGGGCTTGGAGCTCTGGGCGTCCGCAGGTTGAAGGCAGTGCTGAGACCCAGGGTGGCTGGCTGACGCTGATAGAGACTTACAGAAGTTTGGGATGGGCCACCATCTCTGATCAGGGATACAGGAGGATGGGAGCAGAGGCGGCTGACCTGAGCACAAATGGTTCTAAATCGCTCCGCCAGGATCCGCCTGCTGAGAGCTTAGCCGAGGACAGGGCGCTGGGCCCAGTTACTCACCAGGTGCAGAGGCCTCGCCAGGGACAGCGAGATGTAAGCCCCAGACAGAAACCCAAAGAGAAAAGCCAATAAAGCCCCTGAGGGTGGGGCAAGACCACTCAGCACAGAGAGCAGGCTGAGTTTTGGCCAAGTGGCTGGCATCGGAGATGGCACGCATGAGCCACAGAGCCCTGTGGCCTGGCAATGGGACAGGGGAACCCAGACTCTGAACAGAATCCCCGTTGAGCTGGTGAACTCACCACTGGCCGGCCTGGTCTCTGGCCATACTAGTACTGCCAAGACAGCTCTCTGGGATCAGCCAGCAGAGACTGAGCAGCCCCAGGAATGAGGCAGGCAGGCAGGAACCCAGCAGCCAGGCCGCCAGGAGCCCCCATAACCTCCCCTCTGTGGTTCTCACCTGAGAGGTTCTAAGTTACAGCCCAACAAGTCAAGGAGAGCTCATGATCCCTACTCTCCCTAAGCCCCACCACACCTTGTCCATTCTCACCACAAACGCTCCACCCATCAGGATGAACTCGTCCTTCTGCAGGCGTGGCTGGCAGAGCCCCGCCCCAAAGCCTGGGGGGCCCCTGAGAGCAGGGACCCCAGGGCCCGGCACCCACGAGACCGGGAGAATGAACCCAAGGCTGGATGAATAAGCGGATCATTAATCAACAAGCGAGTGACTGACGCACACTGCTAGAATCTGCCCCTCACCTCCTGGAACCCAGCACAGGATGGGCTGGGCAGAAATGTCAGGCGTGTTTAATAATAAGTTCAAGGCCTCACTTAGAGGAACTAACTACCAGTTCACGGCTGCAATTTCCTGCCCCAGTGACGGGGATTCAGACTCCCTTTTCCAATAGGTGGCTCATGAATGGATACACATAGGAAGGAAGAGATGGATTCTTATATATCGTGACTATGACCTAGAACTGGGCGAGCCTGCAAAACCATTCCCCTGCCCCTGTCGACACACGAACCCCCGACTTGAAACAGATGAGCAGAGCAGGGGCCAGCCACCAGTGGCCAAGCACCAGAACAGAAACAAAGACATTACAGGGAACACTCCACTCACACGATGAGGGTGGGCGTCAGAGGCTGCTTGAAACAGTGACTTTAAGGGAGGGGAAGAGAGCCTTCGCACCTGCAGTCCACAAAGGCCTTCCAGGAGGGAAACTGTCTTGAGATCAACTGATCTTTAATTCAAGATTAAAGGGAGAAAACTGGATGGCTGCAGCTAGACATCTGGGCGTGTGCACACATGTGCAAGCATACGCACACGCTGGCTCCCATATACATAGATCTGGGTAATAATTCTTTGGCTTTATATAGCCTCTTTTTGCAAAGACCTCAAAGAGCCTTTACAAACACTCCCCTGGGGCCCGTACGTGGTGATATTTAAAGAGAGGGCTCGTGAGGGCACATGCACAGAAATAAACACTGAGTGCTCTTCTGTGGATATATACTTAACCTACGCCGCCATTCTCCAAACTTATAACCGCTTTTTATATCTTTTTCTGACTACCCACTCCCGTTCCTTTTATCTCGAAGAGAAAGGATGAACTATATTGAGCTCCAAAACATAACTTTTTAAATCGATCTCGGGCCCATTCGAGCTCTTTGCTCTGTTTCTCCTTCCTGCCTCCCCTTTTCCCCTGCCCACCCAGAGTTTCTGTTTTGCAGTTGGTTACGAAAAAATTAAAATGCCTCAGGATATGTTCCCAGTGTTCAGATGGCCGGTGGCTGCTACGCGTCGTTTCCTGTATACCCAGCAAGGCGAAAAGCACTTAAAATACACAATCTCACTGAATTCTCACAACCTCCCTGAGAAGCAAAGTGTACTATGCCTTTTATGTGCATGAGGAAACAGAGGCCCAGGGAAGCGAAGGGCCTTGCTCCGGGTCACACCACCAGACCCAGGTGTGGTCAGGTCCCCCGGGAACCTGTCCCCGGCTGTGCTGCCAGCACCAAGCCTAGCCATCCCCTAGGATGGGGCGCACACCCTCAAGACTCAACCAGCTCCCAGCGTACAGCCTCCAGCAATTCTCCCAACCTTCCTTTGCCCTCCCCAGGAAAATCAGGAATCTGATGAAATCATGTCCCCCAAGCCCTTACCCCATCCCCACTTTAAAACAATTGTTTCTACATAATCTGGAAATGAGAAGAAAAGGTTTGAGGAGCCCATGCAAACAGAATGAGAACTACAAGGAAATCAAGAGATAAGAAACATATCTTTCAACGTCTTGATAAAGTTTCAATATCTTGATAAATTTTTGTGAACTTCTCCATATGTGTAATGATGGGCTTTCTCACTGCACTGTCGCACACACAAGTGTATGTGCACACACACACACACACACACAGTGTTCCTTTATAGTGACTTGGAAAGCAAGTTGTTTAGGCAGGGGTCCCCAAAGTAGACACAGACCAGACCAAAAAGTGATAGCAGTGAATGCTATTCGTGGGCAGACGTGCTCAGCCCAGTGGCAGCCCTGCCTCCAGCCCACTGTCCCCCACGGGGATGCAGCCTGGCTCAGAGAAACCAACATCCATGTTTTTACACAAATCTGATTTTATGTATCTTTGTGTATCTTTATGTTCTTACATAAATTTGATTTTAAATGCTGTTAACAAAGTTTTTTTCCAGGCTGGCCCAACAGATGACAGCTCTGGGACCCCACTTTGAGACCCCCAATCTGGAAGTTTGCATTCCTGACCCATCATTTTGAAAATGTCAAGATGAGTAGTACACAGCAGCACACAGCCATTTCTGAAAAGTCAGCCTTCCGCTCCACGTCAGAGAACGCCAAAAGTATAAGGTCTGAGGGGTGCCAATGGAGGCAGGAGGTCAGCAGGAGACAGAGAGAATGGGCAGGGACTGCACATAACCCCCCAAAGGCAGCTCCCCAAGAACCTCAGAGTGATTCACTTGGGGCCAAAAAGGGTCCAGGCACGCCTGCCCCCATCAGAAAGGCCCAGAAAAGAGAGCACCTGAGAACACACGAAATTGTCAGAAGGTTAGAAGGAGTAAAGGGGGAGAGGCGGACCTCCCTTTATTGAATAATCTCTTGCTTTTCAACATCTTTTTCTGTACCAAGGAGTCAAAAGTCTACATTCATTCTCTGAAAATTAAAAAAAAAAAAAAAAAAAAACAGCTCTGGTACATCACTTAGCTTTAAAGAGGTATTCGCCAAAAGAACTAAAGTCAGAAACTAAAGAGAAGCTGCTACTGGAGACCCCAGGCTGAAGGTGACTCATCACGGCAGGAAGGGCAACAGCTCTCATTCCAAAGCTCCTACTGTGGGCCAGGCGTCATCCAGAGAGTTCTGCAGACATTACCACAAACACTCCTCCCAACACGCACAGGCCATCACTGTTCCTATTTTTCAGGTGCACGAACCGAGGCCCAGAGAGGTCAAACAACCTGCTCAGAGATGCACAGCGAGCAAGCTGGGGCGCCTGCCAGGCCTCGAGCCTATTCTTCACCATTCAGCGGGGTGGGGCACCTCTGTCCTTGGTCCTGAACAAGTACAGTTGGTTTCTCTGGGGAAGTTTGCAGACATTCCCCCTTGGGGGAAAGGGAGCTGATACCTGGACCCCAACATTCAGACAATCTCTGTTAACTATCTCAGCCTTGCCCCGTCCATGGCAACGTGAGTGTTAAAGCCCCCCAGAGGAGACACGGGGTTTCAGTGTGATGGGAACACCCAAAAGGGAAAAGTCGATGGAGAAGAGAAGACAGGGCCTCGGGGTCTAGTGTCCCTCTGGCATGTGGCAATTTTTCATCCACTACCAACCTTAAAGCATGGGTCTGACCTTGGCTGTGCTAAAGGAACCAAGTTTCTTATTTCACAGAACTGGTGGTGTTAGCCCCCTGCTTTATAGGTGGAAAAATCAAGACGTGAAATGACTTTCCTAACAGCTGCAAGGGGGCCTAGGCCACGTGCCAGACACCAGGTGAAACTGTTCGCAGATCATCTCCTTAAGCCCTCCAAACAGCCCCATGAAGCAGGTGTTCGAATCTAATCTATTTTTATAAATAAACAGACACAGAGATCAGAATAAAAGATATTTGACATCATGACCTCCCCCCAAACATACCTACCACTCTATACTCTTCCCCCCAGTCCCACGGTGGGACAGAAAGAGGAGGCCAGGGCCCCAAGCCAGCCTGTGTTTCACCCCCCTCCCAAAAAAAAAAAAAAAAAATCAACATTCTCAAGATTTTCATTAAAGAACCAAGCCTCAGAGGGTTTGAGCAGAGTCAGCTTGACCAGAGGTCGCGGACATGCACCTCCTCATCACCCCACTAGCAGCCCCCAGCAGGAGCCCTGGAGACCACCTAAGTCTGGGGGTCCAGGCAGCCTCAATGCCACAGGCACTCTGGGTGCTTCCGGCCTGGGGGCAACCACATTCCCATATTTGACTGAAGAGGTTTGAGCTGGTTTGAAGGTTTGAGCCACCTTCGACCAAAGGAATCACCCCTCACCCGCTGCAGCCGGGAACCCACAGGAGGTGTCCCTGGTCACCACACTACACATGTGGCCAGCAAGCTGGGAGACACAGAGGACAAGAAAGCAGCATAAGCAGAGATGCTGTGTGATGACAAGGAACAGATAAGGATGCCAGGTCCATGGTCGGTCCAGCCGCAAACTGGCAGGGTGCATTCAGCACGTCACACACACTTTAGGTCTGAGATGTTTGGTCTGTAAGATGAGGTGAGACACGCTGACCCTGCGGAACCCTCCTGGCTCCGAGATGCTGGGATCATCAGCGAAAGTCGATGAGCCTTCCTGCATGTTTCTGGCTCCTGCAAGCAGACGGGGAGCACCAGGCTTCCCCCACCGTCTGTTCTGCCTGCTGGTTGCCTGCACGTGGCTGGGCTGCTAACTGCAACCAGCAGAAACGGGACCCTGACCTGTTTAAGGCCCCCGAGTCTGCCCAGGGCGCAGTTACACCAGCCCCCGCTGAGACCGGGCGCACGCACAGCGTGGTGGTGGGGTTAACTGGCAGCGGAGACTAACTGCATGTGAAATGTGCATAAATAATCGGGACACCCTCGGCAGAGCCTCCGTCTACCCTCAGGCAGTGGCATCGTGTGTGTGGGCAATTGTCAAACAGACCCACGCACGTAAAGCGCAATTAATTAGAAGCACACAGCTACCAAGAGGACTCAGGTAGACCTCACGCCAGACGCAGTCGCACCGACTCCACACTGCCCTGCTCCGCACTTGGACACTTTGAGGCCTGCCGCGCAGAACACGAGCTCCCCATGGCCGAGGTGGAGCGGGTCCCAGTCCCAGCTCTGCCGCCGACCTCCTGTGCAGCCGTGGGCGTGTCGCTCACCGTCTCTGAACCTGCCTCCCCACCCTCCGAAATGGACATGAAGGCAGCTCGTCCACCTCCAAAGTTATAGAGCAGGAGGGGGCACGCGGAGCTCGATCAGTGAAAGGTGAGCTGGTGTCTGGCTGAGCCCCTCAAGCCGCCTCCTCAATCATGAGCGGGAGGGAAGGCAGGCGGAACGACGCTCCCAAGTCTCAGTGAGGACAGGAAAGGCAGAGTGACCACCGCGAGACACACAGCAGGCCATGCGTGGCTGAGAAACGATGCACGTGGCTGGGCTCTCCCGAGGTCAAGGCCGCCGCTCTCCCTGGGCGTCCCGCGTCCCACTGCTGCCCAGTGCCACGCACGCTCTCTCCGAGCACCCTGGTGGCTCAGGAGCAGAGGTGACCTCTAACCTTGGGCAAGGCATGCGTCCCACCCATGGCGAGCTCCCTCAGTGCAGGCACGTGTGCGTGCTCACTCAGTCATGTCCGATTCTTTGTGATCCTGGACTGGAGCCCGCCAGGCTCCTCTGTTCATGGGATTGTCCAGGCAAGAAAACTGGCGTGGGTTGCCATTTCCTTCTCCAGGGGATCTTCCCGACCCAGGGATCAAACTTGCATCTCCTGCGTTGGCAGGTGGCTTCTTTACTGCTGAACTATCTGGGGAAGGCCTCAGTGCAGGTAAGGAGACTCCTAAGCTCAGAGCCACCCCACTGGAGGAGGAATATCACTGGAGACTGGCCCAGTAGGGCCTTTCACAGTCAGGATTGAACACTTCACTCCAACGACACCTTGAAAACCCAGTTCAGCTGTCCTTTCCCAAAGGCGGCCTTTTGGACTCCATCAAATGAAGCCAAATTCCTCTCCTTGGGGTGCCCAAGGGCCTCAGCCTTACCTTTCACAACCTCCCCCGCAACATGGAGAGTTCTGTGTGAGCAGGAATGAGCCTGTCACCTTGGACTCTCCTCCACCCACAGCCTGGCGCTTTGCCGGCAGGTGGAGGGACCACGTGGCTCAAGTCTGCTTGCAGGGTCAGGCGGGCTTGTGGAGAGGCTTCTGTTTTCCTAGCAAAGGGAAGCCACGGCAGGGGCTACCCCTGTCCCCGTGCTTCCTGCTTGACGTTGGGTGTTGTCACCAGAACAGAGCAACCATCTTGCAAACATGAGGCAACCAAAACCAGGATGAAAACTAACAACCGAAGAGGTTGGGGGCAAGAAAGAACCTGAATCCTGGGCAGCACTGAGCTGCTGAATCAGGCCAGCAACCCCTCCCCTCCCATTTCACATTCGAGAGGGAAATGAATGCCTGCTTAAGCCGCTGTCCTCTATCCGTGGGTTTTCAATTACTTGCAGCTGAGAGCATTTCTCACTGACTTCTGCCTCCACACAGCACCCCTCTCAGGCCCACGTGGACCCGAGCAGTGACATGGACACTCTTTGTCCCCGAAGGCCTCCCTGGGACCACCCCACACGGAGTCCAGACCCCACTCTGAGCCGGGTTACCTGTCGTCCCCAAGCCTCAGCATCCCCAGCTGCCACAGTAGGGTCATGCTACCCACGCCATGAGTTGGCCCTGGAGAGTCGAGATAAAATACTTGACAGGGTGTGACAACCTCTCACACACAGCTGTCCTCACAGACTTCCCTGGAGGCAGCGCAGCCAAAAAAACAGCCCAGCCTGGTGGTCAGGTGAGCTTACGCACCTGGCTCTGTCAGATACCTGCTGTTTCACGTCAGGCAAACGAATTAACCTCTCTGAACCCATTTCCTCACCTGTAAAATGGGGAAATCAAACTTACCTCCACTGGCTGTTGTGGGGATTAGACAAGGATGAAGAGAAAGCACCAGGAGGAGCAGGAAAGCTGGTCTCCTCCCTGCCTTCTATCCCGCCCCCCTACCTCAGAGCAGAATCACCTCACAGCGTAACCCAGCCGGGACCCTATGGGGCCTTCCCAGACGCCCCTGCCCCGCCCCACCTGTCCTCTGCCTGCCTCTTGCTTGCAGAAAAACTTAAGCCTCCAAGACTTTCCCTGATAGTCAGAGAAGTGGGGAGAAAAAATGCAGGGAAAAAAGGAAAACAGTCAAGCAAGACAACATAAGTTCAGCGATTAAGCAAAAGTCAAGGACCTTTAGTTCCTCCTCAAGGGCCAGAGATAATATTCTGAGCCAAATCCTGTGAGCTGTTTCGCACAGACTGAAATCCCCACCAGGTGGAAGAAGTTAACTGCATGATGACCACAAGCCCGTAGACCCCAGACCAGTTGGAACCAGAAGGGTCACGCTGACTCCTGATGACCCCACCACCAACCAATCAGAAGCACGGCCACGAGCTGGTCACGTGCCCCACAACCCCGCCCCCGCCCCCCGCTCTGCCCCCCCCACCAAGGCTGAAAGTCACCATCAGGCCTCTGAGCCCTGCCTGCCTGGTCTCCTTGCCTGTGCCTGCAATAAACGCGGCATTTTCCTTCACCACAACCCGGCGTCAGCAGAAAGGCATGACTGCTCACAGGCGAGCAGACCCAAGTTTGGTTCGGTACCAACAGCAAACCCTTCAAAGGAAGCCAACACGGCCACCTTGGCTTTATTAGCGAAGCCAGGTGTGTGCAGCCAAGTTCCTCTCAGGCCCCTTCCCCAGCCCGGGCCAAGGTCCCCAGATAAACAGGCTGAAAACCTCCTTCCGGCAGAAACAGTCACCTGGACTCAGCTGGGGATTCGCACCTCACGGAATGCCGTCCGGGAGGATGAGGGGAGGATGAGCCCATCTTTTGTGCTGAAGCCTGGCCCTTGGAGACTTAAGAAGCCACAGAGGGCAGGCCTTCCAGCTTTCAGATGGGGCAGCCGGGCTCGGAACTCATACCTGGAGGCGGAGTGAGGAACCACCATGTTCTCTGGGTGCTCCTGGGGGTGAGAGTTACAACTCTTGGGCTGCATCGACTCCCCCCGGGGAGATGCTAAACCCCCCTCGAAACCCAAAGGAGGGAGGAAGGGTGGGAGGCGGAGGCCAGAGAGAGCCAGCAGCGGGCTTCCTGATGGGAACGCAGAGCAAGAGTCCAGACGGGCAGGCACCCTAATCCCACCTGCAGGGCGCCCCTCGAGAGGAAAGAGGGGCCCCCAAGGTCACACGGCGGGGGCCACACGGAGGACCAGGCTCCCCCTGAGCCCACAGCAGGCGCCCTTCTCACTCAGGCCCCAGCTCACCTGCCGAGGCCACTCCTGACACCACAGGCGGGAGAGGAGGGCAGGGGCAGAAACCCCAGCCGCTGGGGCGCGGGAATCCCTCTTGGAGCTCCCGACCAGCGGGGTGAAATCCCCACCAACTGATGCCGGGAAGGGTAAGGGAAGCTCGTGAGGGGGCGTGGCCAGGTGAGGCTGAGGCAGAAAAACGTGAAATTGGAGGCGATGAAGTAAGGGGCATCAGCTGGGCGGGCGGGGCGCTTCCAAGCAGAAGGAAGGGTCTGCCTGGCATCCGAAGGGCTCTGTGGCAGGACAGAGAGCAACGCAGCAAGGAGGTGGAGGAGGGGGGTGCGGGAGAAAGGCTAAGTGGATATTAAAGGTGTTAAAGACAGGAATTTGCTTTTGTGCAGAAAAGTGCCAAGAAGTTGCCAAGTGCAGAAAAAGGTCACTGCAGGGATGAGGGGAGTGGGGGAAGGATGGGAGTGGGGGTGAACATCCCCCTTCCCATCCATGCAGGTAAACCACCGTCCCCCCAAGAGGACGAGCTTGCTGTGGGCGATGCGTCAGTATCTCTTTCCAGGCATCCCTGCACATGTTCCAATTATTAAAACCCTGGGGAAAATGCTCTTTTCTATTCATTATCAGGTTTCTTCTCCCAGGCTGCCAGCCTGTCTTCAGGGGCTCGGGCCCTGGTCTAACAGGCCTGGGGGAAGTGACAGTGGGCCGGCGCTGGGCCCTGCAGACACCAGGGAGTTAAGCCGGCCAGCCCGCACAGCCGCCCCCTCACCAGGACGCCCTCCTGTCGTGTCTTCATCCTCGCGGTGGGGCTCAGCGGGCCGGGATGTGGGCCGCCCTGCAAGCTTGCCTCTGGGCTCCTCACAGCTTACAGTCTGAGGCATCCGTGTAAAACCCACTCATCTGGAGACAAGAAGAAAACCTATGCCAAGCTCCACCTTGGGAGCTAGAAAATTAGTCTTTAATCAGGCAAATACACAGGCACCACGGTGGGTGGCAAGAGATATTAAATTGGGAAGGGCGGGCTGCTGAACCCCGTGAGGGCCGGGCCTCACTGGGCACAAGTAGACAAATGACGTCTCCACCTCTCTCCCACCTCGGGAACCCTGTTGGAGGGACGAACGTCCCTGAGCAGAGACACAGCAAGGCAGTCACCTGAGAGACAGCCGAGGCTGGGAAACGGCCCGCCAGCTCGGAACCCGAGCCTCGCCTCCAACGCTGACACCGGACAAGTCCACACTCACTGCGCCCTGCGAGGAAAGCGGGCAGGCGGGTTCACCCCACTTTAAAGACGAGGCAATTGGAGGCCAGAGAGGTTAATGCTGGTCTCTGCACGGATTTTCATGTCTTTCTCACAAGAGCTTTCTAGAGTGGGTGCTGACCTCTGAGCTGGACAGCTTCCTGCCGCCGCATCCACCCTGTGGCCGGCCGGCGCGGCCCCGCGGCGTGATGACAGGGCCCCACTCGAGGTCGGTTAGGACCAGTGCAGTAGCCAGGCCACCACGTGCCGTGGGGAACGGGGCACAGGCCTCAGGGTTGAGCCTGGGTTCAAGTCCCTGCTCCAGCAAGCACCGGATGGGTAACTCTGAGGAGCCGAACTGACCTCCCTGGTCCCCAGCGGTGGCCTCTGGGCACAGGGGTATGACCACCCAACTCACAGGGCTGCCAGGGGAACCGAGTGAGTTCAGGCCAGAAGAGCTCCTGCCCACACAGTGCCACATACAACAGTAGGGGCCCCACCGGCCTGGACGCCTCTAACCCTCTCCTAAAAGGAGACAGGACTTCCCTGGGGGTCCAATGGTTAAGAACCCGCCTTCCAACACAGGGGACGTGGGTCTGAACCCTGGTTGGGGAACTAAGATCCCACGCCACAACTAGAGAGCCTGCGAGATGCAACTAGAGAGAGCCCGTGTGCTGCAATGAAGACCCAGGGCAGCCAAAAGTTTAAAAATAAAATAAAATTTAAAAAGAAAAGATACTGCACCTCCAAGATTCCCAGGGTTAAAAGGGCGGAGCCAGAGCCAGCATCCAGGGGCTCCCAGCTCTCCGGGGTCAGGTCTTCCTGCTTTGTGGAAGTCGCTAAGCGCATCTCCCCAGGGCCTGGCTCCCCAACGGGA
Source organism: Odocoileus virginianus (assembly GCF_023699985.2). Taxonomy (NCBI): domain Eukaryota; kingdom Metazoa; phylum Chordata; class Mammalia; order Artiodactyla; family Cervidae; genus Odocoileus; species Odocoileus virginianus. The sequence goes on along the minus strand of NC_069706.1, from coordinate 10,418,951 downwards.
AACCTGGCCCGACAGCCAAGTGGCATTCTCCTCCAACCTCGTTCCGACCCCTTCCTCATCTCCCTCAGTGCTTCTCAAAGAACGTCAGGGAAGGTTAGGAAAAGTCAGCTTCCTCTGCCACCAGGAGGGCTTCTCGTGCCCCGAGAATTGTCCAGGAAGAACCTCTCCTCTGATGCCAGGCCCGTCTGCCATCTCAGCTGGACTGGCATAATTATCCTCTTTGGGACTTCCAACAGCGATTGATACATCAACAGGAAATCTCTTTGCCTCAGCACTGACCTTTCCCTTTTTCCTGTGCTTTTCTAGCAATTCTTAATACATATTTATGTCTCAATCTGGGGCTGTCAATCAATCTGTGGCCATTAAAAAAAAAAAAGCCATGGCCAAAGTCATGTCATAGCTTCACCAGTAAGTACCTCATTCTATCACTGAAAACCAGCTCTGTAATCTCTCCAGGCACATAAGAAGGACAAGAGAATAAATTCCCCCAGAATCTTGGGGAAGACGCACGAGCATGCGGCTCGGGGCAGAGTCCTGCTGCAGGTGGGCAGTCCATGTGCTGACACCTACTGATCACCTACTAATCACCTTGATTCTGTTCTGTTCACTTGACCAGCACTGATGAATCACTCATGAAGGGCCAGGCACCAGGCCCAACGCTGCCAACACACAATGGAGGAAAGAAGAGACGACCCCTGAGCCAGCCCCCTGCCCTCCAGGAGCTTGCAGACTTTCGGGAGCAGCTGCCAGGCTAACAGTGGGCAGGGAGCTGAGTGATGGAGGCCAGCAAAGACTGCAGAGACCCCCAAAAACCTGTGGGTAAAGAGGGCGAAGGAGCCCTTTCTTGGAGGAAAGAGGCTTGCACAGAGGCTTGCAGTGAGTAGGGGTCGCCCCCATATTGAGCGAGACCCCCACAACAGAGGAAACTGCTTCTGTCAGGAAAGGCACACTCAGCTCCCTGGGGGCCCCCAGATGGGGCTAGAAGGAACGTGGTAATGGCCTTCTACAAAGACGCCACACCCAAGGACTGCAAAGGTTCAAGTTTTTCCACTGAGGTCAAATGTACTGGTTTATTGATGCTGTTTCTAACAGCGAAATCTCCTGATGATTCAATGTCAGCAACTAATTTCTGAAAAGGTTTTCAGCATTGCACAGCCCAAACAGAACCCCTCTGTGGCCCGCCAGTTTGGCACCTATGGGTATAAGCAAAGGCAGGAAGTGAGGCGACCACACAGTAAGCGCCGGACAAACACCAGCTGTTTGTGTGCAGGTCAAGGACACAGGATAGTGGGAGATGAGGTGGGGGCTGCTCACGGAAGGTCCCAGACTTGACCCCCGAGGATGGGCAACCACTGAAGGGATTTTCAAAGGGGCCACCTATGGCACTGGCCACCTGGATCTAACATAAGTGATAGCATCTCTCACTGCTCCACACACGTGCAAGAGCTCACGTGAGAACTGGCAGAACCCAGATAAGGTCTGCAGCGATGTCCTTTCCCTGGTTCTAACAATGTGCTATTGTTCTGTAGGATGTTATCGAGGGAAGCTCGGGGAATGGCACGTGGAAATTCTCTACGACAATTTATAAATTCTTGTGAGGCTTAAAATCTTTCGAAACAGAAAGCTTTCTACATGATCTGTGCATGTGCTCGCTCGGTCGTGTCCAACTCTTCCCGACCCCATGGACTGGAGCCCTCCAGGCTCCTCTGTTCATGGGATTTTCCAGGCAAGAATACTGGAGTGGGTAGCCATTTCCTCCTCCAGGGGATCTTCTGACCCAGGGATCAAACCCAAGTCTCTAGTGTCTCTGGCACTGGCAGGCAGATTCTTTACCACTGCGCCACCTGGGAAGCCCATATGTGTGTGGTTGTGTGTGTGTGTGTGTGTGTTTATAAATACATATATTCCAAGAAAGTGCACTGGTCAGATTGACGGTGTTGCCCTCTGTCTGTGTGCACAGCTGGCCACAGGACCACGTGGAGTAAATGCACCTTCCACCTTCTGCAGCAGCTGGAGGTGACTCTCTAACTCCCTCCAGGCGAAGCGAGGTGGGTGGAAGTGATGCTGGAAACTTGGGGTCCGCACCCTCAGGAGCAGGGGCCATGCCTCCTCTCGGGCATAAATGTGCAGGCAGACAACGGTAACGTCGACAGACGACAGAGCGGCCAGATGAGAGGACGCTGGGTCCCCAGCAGCTGTGTGGGAAGAAATCAAATCCTAGCCTGTCTAAACCACTGTTACTCTGGGTCCTTGTTACAGAGCAACTTCCTGTCTGAGGCGCCAACAGACACACCTCCCGACGCAGTGACTAACACATTGGTGGGGTGACTGGTCCTGTCCCTCCGCCCACACCAGCCAGGAAGAGCAGAAGAGATTCACAGAAGCTAGGCCTGCCAGGTCCCTGATGGAAGCACCTTGTAAGCTGAGATGATCTCGCAGAAGTGTCTCCGCTGCCTCCCTCCCGATTTACGTGGAGACATCTGCTCGGTACTGGCGAGGAGCTGCCTCAGTGAAGAGGGATGATGGAGGCTGCCCTCCGGAAAGCAGCTGCTCTGACCTCCCACACAGACCAAATGGCATTCAACACGTCCCATCGGGGTCCCTCGGCCCCAGCTTCTCCGCTCAGTCACCTGAACTTAACACCCACACAAAGAGAACTCAGCCAAACTCGCCTCTCCAGAGTGATCGCTCCACTCTGGGGAAACGTGACAGGACCAGGCGATGAATCTGGGGGGTGGGGACAGGAACCTCTGGAAACACAGGTGGCAAACATCACCATTTTTAGTCTATTGCTAACTTTGTTATTGTTCAGTCATTCAGTCCTGTCCAACTCTTTGTGACCCCATGGACTGTAGCCCGCCAGGCTCCTCTGTCCATGGGTTTTTCCAGGCAAGAATACTGGAGTGGGTTGCCACTTCCTGCTCCAGAGGATCTTCCCAACCCAGGGATTGAACCAGCATCTCTTGCGTTGGCAAGCAGACTCTTAACCACTGAGACACCAGGGATTGCTAATTTATTACCTGAAAAAAGACATCTGCTGTGCTAAGTGATCAGTGCTACTCAGAAGAGGGGGGAGAAAAGAAAAATCTAATTTAGACTCAAAGGTCAAACCTCATCATATATTCATTAATGGACTTATTCCCAAAATACTCTTTTAACATTTTATTGACTAGAGACATATTAATACATCTTTTGTTACCCAAACATTATTGATCAGAGATGTTTCAGTATTCACTGGTCAATAATGTGTTAAAACTGGATTCTTCGTACAGTCCGGCTTCATACTGGGGTTAATTGTGGGTCTAACTGTGAAGACAAGTGTTCAGTGTGTTTCTCACATTTTAGGGATGCAGGCTGACTTCCTGGAAACGCAGGGTAAGCCCCCATTCCTCCCTGGGTTGACTGACCAGGAACAGGGCACAAAGAAGCGGAGATAAAAATGCAAGCAGGTTCAAGTTGGAGCCAGCCAGACACACCTGCGGGAGTGGAACCAACCACATTCCCGACAGACACTGGATGTGGTACAGCCTTCAGCATCCATTCTCGGTCCTTTGACTTGGCATAATCATTCCTTGGGACCTATCTCTGCAAGGCAAAGAAGGCTCTGGCAATAAAGCCAAGGGTCACCAACTACTTTCATCAAAGACCTTCACAGAGAAAGTTAAGAGATTTCCACAGCGATTGAAACGTCACCTATTCTGTGCACTACAAAAATCATTCCTGGGACTTCCCTGGTGGTCCAGTGGTTAAGAATCCATCTTCAAATGCGTGGGACACAGGTTCGATTCCTGGCTGGGGAACTAAGATCCCACATGCCACAGGGCCACTGGGCCCACACCGCAACTCCTGAATATCTGTGCTCTGGAGCCTGAGCACAGCCACTAGACAAAGCCCACGCACCACAACAAAGACCCACTGGAGCCAAAACCAAAACCAACAAAGAACAGTCATGAATACAGTGTGTGAAAATGATGCCAAACCCAGAGCTAACCCCGCAGTGACCATGGGTGAAGCTACTCGGCCAGGCAACTCGGGTGGCAAGAACATTCCCAAAAGCACTGGCCTCGAGATCTCAGGGGAGGGTGGCGTTCGTGTCTAGGGTCCAATAAGAAGACTCTCCTGTCACCTAAATGCCCACAAGCATGAAATGACAGCTTGATTTTCAAACAACGCATCTAACGGTCAGATGGTCCAGGACCAAGGGGCAGCCACAGTTTCAAGGAGACCAGTTCTGATTCGGGGCTGCCTCCTCTGCGGGGAGAGCCTGGCTCTCAAGACGAGGGTTTTCAATTCTAGGAGACGGAAGTGAGGGGAAGTTATTTTTCTCAAGTATATTTCATCTTTTTACCAGTAAATGGTAGAAGGGCCCTAATCGCACAGTTAGGCCTCTAGGAATGAATGAATAAATTAATGATAACAAGAACACCGTGGAGCGATGATAAATGGAAAAACAAGGATGCATTAAAAAGACACCAAGGGACAGCTGTGACTAACTCAAGTTGCCAGTATAAAATGATTAAAATTAATTAGGGGTCAACTGTTCATTAGAGGGAGGAACACTTTGAGAGAGAAACCAAAGATCCTGAAAGACATAACCGGGGGGAAAGCTACCTTAGGATGTCTCAATTAGACGAGAAAAAAAACACAACACAGCACAGCCCTGAGCAAGGAGAACAGAAGAGGTTGCCGCCTTCAGCCCAGAAAAGGGCTCAAATCAGGACACACCACGCCTCCCCATCCTAGCAGGAAGTGACAGAAAGCTACAAAGTGCTCACTCAAGAAACAGTGGTTCAAGAAGAGTGTGGAGCGGCAGAAATAGTAGCTAAAAGATGGAGAGTTTCTCTTAATCCCGGGAGGAGCGGGGCTGGGGTGGAGAGGTGGGCCAGGCTCTTCAATCATGAACGTGTACTGCACTCACCATCTGAGGTCATCTTCTTACAAGGAGAGTCCTAAACCTGCCTCCACGTGGCCAGCATCTCCTGCCTGGACCAGCCGCTGCCCCTGCCATCTACCTGACCCTCCAGCCCCTCCCCCCAATCAACTCTCCACCCAGTGGACACAGATCAGATGAGTCCCTCCCCTGCACTAAAGTCTCTGATGGTCCCCCATGTCATTCAGAGTAAAAGCGAAAGCCTCCCCACCTGTCCTACCCTCACCACCTACCGTCTAAGACTTATTCTGCTTAAGCCACGTCCAGCACCCTTCTACCCCAGGGCCTTTGCATGGGCTGTCCCTCTGCTGGGAACACCGTTCCTCACTCCATCCGGGCCTCGACTCACAAGTCCCCTTATCAGATGGACCCGGGCAGACGGCAGGACCCAGCAGCCCCTCTGGCCACTCTCTGTGCTCTTGTTCAGTTCCATCTTGCTCCAGACAGACCCTCACCTGATACGTTTGTGGTCTCCACGCTCCCCCTCTGCCGTAAGCTCCATGTTTCCTGCTGGCACAGTAATGGCCCCCCCAGGGAACACGGGTGTCACAGCTGGAGCAGGGGTACCGGCATCGAGTGGCAAGAGGCCAGGGATGCTGGTAACACCCTCCAGCACACAGGACAAGGAGTAACCTAACTCAAAGGAAACCGCGCGGAGCCTGGGGCTCCCGCCCTAGAGTCCACACGGCACCCGGCACCCGGGAGGTCCTCAGAAACTATCTGCTACAGGGATGCCTCACGGGCCAATGTGCCGGAGTCGCTCACCCCACAGACTCAGGCTCCTGTCCTTACCTGCTTTATCTCACCAAACACTCCCAGCAGATATGGGGGGATGGGCTAGTGACCCCGTTTTGCAGAAGAGAAAACAGCCTTAGGAAAGTCACTGACCTTCGATCATACACCTAAAAACAGCCTGAAATCTCAAAGTCTCTTCCCAAGCAAGGAGCTTGGAGGGGAACCGCCAAGTCCCTGACTGTCCATTTCCACCTGGAACAAGGGCCCCCCTGCCCCCCACACCCCATGTCTCCACCCCTCCATCTCTGCTCCCAGGACAGAGGTGACTGGTCCCACTCCAGAGCCCAGGAAGGGGAACTGGGCCAGCCCAGCTCAGCGCCTGCGGGGTCTACCTCTCTCGGGGGCGCAGCCACGGCCCACCCGCCACGGCGAACACTCAGGAGTGGCCGCCGTGGGGTCCCCACCTGCCAAGCAAGCTCAGACGCTGCTTAAACAGGTCCAGCTGCCCACAGGCCGAAAGCTCTGTTTCACAGTCAGCTTGATTGATAACGAGCTACCATTCTGATCTGCATCTCTCTGTCTAGAAGAGGTGACATCTAGTTCAGTTCAGTTCAGTCGCTCAGCCGTGTCCGACTCTTTGCGACCCCATGGACTGCAGCACGCCAGGCCTCCCTGTCCATCACCAACTCCCGGAGTTTACCCAAACTCATGTCCATTGAGTTGGTGATGCCATCCAACCATCGCATCCTCTGTCATCCCCTTCTCCTCCGGCCCTCAGTCTTTCCCAGCACCAGGGTCTTAAAGGATGAAGAAGTGCTACGCAAGCCAAAAAGGGGGGTGGGGGGAGCACGCCCCAGGCAGCCGGGCCAGCAAGGCTGGTGTCAGCACAAGAACCTGACCGCACGTGCAAAGACCCGGAGTGGCTCAGAGCCGCGGAGACACGGTGGCATCGCTGCAAAGCACTCAAGGGTGGTCACAGGCGAGCGCCAGCTTTGTCCTTCTGACCCCCGATTGGGCCTGACAGCTGTGGGCTCCCAGATGTTGAAATGCCAAGCTCAGAACCCTGCAGGGGGAGCTGGGGCTGAGATGAGACAGGAAGGGAAACTTCACTGTGCCCAGGAGTTACCTATTGAGGTTTTTTACCCCATGGAAGTGTATTAATATACAAAACAAAAAATGTTAACAGTAATTTTTTTAAGTTGATATTTAAGATCCAGGAGAGGGGGGAAGGGGGGTGGAGGAAGGGAAGAGTTGGAAGAATTTGGGCACAAGCAACACACAGGCGTTCACTGATCAGGCCCCAAGCTGAGCGAGTGGCTCCTCACAGGTGGGTGTTATCAGCTCCTTTTAGAAATAAGGAAAAGGGGTCCAGGGAGGGGAATGAGTGGGCCTGGCAGATAGCAGGGCCAGGGCTGTAGGAGCTGGGGTGTTCTCACCACCCCTCCCCTTTCAGGACACACACAGCCCAGGGTGACAGGTTCCATCCACGCCCGGACAGGCGACCCCCGCCCTCGTAATGGCCCCCTGCAACTCAACCAAGCGAGCTGCCCCGGTTCTCCTGGCAGCAAAGCTGACACTTCAAACGGGTGCAACTGGTGCCTCATCGGCTGAGCAAGAAGCCCGTTTCGGATCCGCTGTGAACCGCACCGAGCCGTTATATAAGCTGCAACCAGGCCGGGCTGAGAGAGAGAGAGATGACGAGGAAGCTCAAGTTCAAAGTCATCCTGGCTTAGGGGCCGGGAGCTCCCTCCTTCCAACATGTGTGGACAAATGAGGAGTCTGAGTTATTAAGGGTGACCCTTGCGGGGATCAACTGACCTCTACTGAAAGGAGAAAACTCAAAAGGAAAAAAAATAGAACATCATGTGTGGCTCAAAAAAGAACCGAGACGACGCAGAGACCAGGAGACCAGGGGAGCTCACAGCCGCCCTCTGCATAACTGCAGTTGGCGGGGGGAGCTTTGCAAGGGCAGTGAAAGTGAAAGTCACTCAGTCGTGTCCTACTCTTTGCGACCCCATGATCTATACAGTCCATGGAATTCTCCAGGCCAGAACACTGGAGTGGGTAGCCTCTCCCTTCTCCAGGGGATCTTCCCAACCCAGGGATCGAATCTGGGTCTCCCACATTGCAGGCAGATTCTCTACCAGCTGAGCCTCAAGGGAAGTCCCACAAAGGCGTGCCACCTCCTGAAGCAAGGCAAGAGAGGTTCCTGGAAAGGCTGGGGAGCGGGTGGGGCCGGGGCTGGGGTGAGCTGCCCCACACACACAGCCTCCCTGGATGAGCCCCTCCCCCCAGACCATCCCTCCCCTGGGGGTCGCGGTGGAGGGGAAGTGAACGGGGCAAGGGCCTGAGCATCAGAGCCCCATCTCCCCCGAGGGTGGGAAGGGCCCATGCATCCCACCGTGGCTGCTCCCCTCTGGGCCCTGCCCTCCCCTCCTTGTCCAGGCTCCCTTCACCCCCACCCCTGCACCCTCTCCTCCTCCATCGCCCTCTCCCCCGTGAGCCCCCACCCTTACCACCCTCATCTCCTCCTGTCACTGTCTGAGGAGCCAGGAAACAAAGCCTGTGTGACTTCAGATCACCAGGACCCGCTCCCGGCGTGGTTCCAGGCCTCCGTGGCTCCAGGTAAGAGGCTGAAGCAGTGCTACTGATCTGAAACTCTGACTAGGATTCCCAGCTTCAGGGAAGGGGGGACCTCTTGCAGGGTAAGGGTGGGGGAAGGTCACCGTGGAGGTCACACACAGGTAACAAAGAATCCATCACCCCCGGGGGGGACCCAACTGCCTTCCTTTCCCCCTATGCAGTCACTCTTTGTCTCAGTATTTTATTTTTTTTGTTTCTGTATTTTATGACCACTGTGATTTCCCCTGGATTTTCAGCTCCCTGTGGGCAGTGTCTGTGCAGCAGGAGCTCCCATCGACTAGGTCCTGACCACACCGGCATTAAGCACTTCATCTGTACTAATTCATCTGGTCCACACGACTCTGATGCTGGTTCTCTCACAATCTGCACCTGAACAACGGTGACCCTCAGGCATGGGGCCTCTGAGGGCAGAGCGGGGTCACTGTCACCTGGACTCCCCAGGTCCCGGCATGTGACAGGTGCCCAGTGAGTCTTTGTGGGCTGAACAACAGATGAATAAAAGATGGAGACACATGTCTAATTCCATCCTCTCAAGAGGGAGGGGAATATATGTAGGCATACAGCTGATTCACATCATCGTTCAGCAAAAACCAACACGACATTGTAAAGCAACTATATGCCTGATTTTTAAAAATAAATAACTTTTAAATGAATGAAATAAATTCTATCTGGAATGTTCCAATTACCAGGTCAGGCACTGAAAGTCCACTACACAAAATTCAGAGGAAAATTTCCCCTTGCAAGAAATTTGCCCAACTTCAGGCTTTCTGTCAACTACACCAACGAGATTTGGGCTTCCCAGGTGGCACTAGTGATAAGGAATTAGCCTGCCGATGCAGGAGACGTAAGAGACGCGGGTTCAATAGCTGGGTCGGGAAGATCCCCTCGCGGAGGACGTGGCAACCCACTCCAGTATCCTGGCCTGGAAAATCCCCATGGGCAGGCTACAGTCCATGGGGTCGGGAAGAGTCGGACACGACTGAAGCGACTTGGCAGGCACACACCAACTAGATTCACTCCGTGTGGTTGCACAACCAGCATGTGGGCTGCTGGCCCACCACCTCCTCCTGAAACAGCACTGTCAAGCCCTCACCCAGGCAGTAGGGGGCCTGGCCATCTCCCTCTGAATCATTTACTATGGGCTCTCCAAGCTGCCCAGTGTTTGGAACCGCGTTGCCAAGCAACCAGCCAGACCTCCTCGCTAGTGCTGAGAAGCCCTTCCCACAATAGCCAGGAGGAAAAAGGACCCTCTCAGCCAAGCCTATTGACAACCGAGGATGTCTCTCTTGCCCCCTCTGCCATGGCTCAAGACCAGAAGTGGGGAGAAATCAAAAGGAAGTGATCAGGTTGATTATCTGGGCTTAACTCTCCCCACTACCTATCTATCACTCCCCACCCGCCGCCCAAAAAAGGAAAAAAGAAGGCAATGATTGGGATTCAAGTGCTGAATAATATCCCTGGATAATCAATTATACCTCATGAAAAATAATGACAGAGAAATATTTTCTAATTATCTGTATACTGCATTTCAAAAACACAACTGGCTTCCTACAGCCACAACTGTGCTGACGGCAAATAGGATGTTCTCTGAGCGCGTGATGTTTTCCTCTAGAAAAGACCATTGCCCCCACCACCCCCACACCATTAAAATAGGGCACCAGAGCTGGACATGGGAAATTGAGCCAGCAGCAAGCCCCAGAAGGAAAGCCGGGGTGGCAGAAGAGAAAGGGCCAGGGCGCCCCCTGGTGGCCTCACGGCTGCTCTTCCTACAACCAACAGATTCAGGCTGAGCCTGGTTTCTTGTAACTTCCCAAACCATCATATATTCAAAAAAAGAAAGAAATTCGAGGGCAGAAACTCATTTTCTAAAGAGGAAGTGAAGGAACGTAAGGCTGACATGAATGCCAATAAGTATCAACTGAAGGAATTTTCAATTATGTTCTGGGAAAACAGTGGTAAAGAACCCTCCTGCAGTGTAGGAGGTTCAGATTTCAGGATTTCATCCCTGGGTTGAGAAGATCCCCTGGAGGAGGAAATGGCAACCCACTCCAGTGTTCTTGCCTGGGAAATCTCATGGACAGAGGAGACTGGCAGGCTACAGTCCATGGGGTCACAAAAAAGTCGAATGAGCTACTCATGCTGAGTGTGACTGTCACTGCGGCTATCAGGCTAGGATCATTTATTCTGGTAACTTTTACAGGTGTTAGTCCTTATGCACCGTACAGCCCCCCTAAATCACCTTCAGCGCAGAGGTGAGAGAACTAAGCAGCCCCCCAGTGCACAGACAAGAACAAACACCTTCCGGAATCTGTCATTTCGTTCAGGTTCATTTTTAGCCTGTTTCACTCCCTGAATCATGCAGGAGGCAGGTGGTTTAAAAACAACAACAACAAAAAGTCTAAAATAAAATATGGCTCCTGGAAAACAGCCCCACTGCCTGTTCAGGGTTTCTCAGCCCGGGCTCTGATATCTGGGGCAGGATACGTCACTGCGGGGCCTGGCCCGTGTGTGCAGGGCATTTGGCAGCAATCCCTGGGGATCACCCACCAGATTCCAGCAGCATCCGTATCCCAGCCGTGATGACCAAAATCGCCCCCGGTCATTGCCAAGTGCACCCCAGGGGTTGAGCTCACCCCTGGCTGAGAACCACTGTCCGATCTCATCACACACCCATTCCTTCTCTCTTTTTTAAGACTTATTTCTTTGTGGCTGTGCTGGGTCTTTGCCACTGCACACCAGCTTTCTCCAGCTGCAGTGAGTAGGGGCTACTCCTCGTTGCGGCGCACGGCTTCTCCTTGAGGTGCCTTCCCTTGTTGCAGAGCACGGGCTCAAGGTGCACAGGCTTCAGGAGCGTGGGGCTTCGCTGCCCTGACACGTGGGATCTTCCCGGACCAGGGATCAAACCCGCGTCCCCCGCGTTGCCAGGCAGATTCTTAACCCCTGGACCACCAGGGAAGCCCCACATTTCCATTCTTGAGGCCACTGGCCTCACAGAAAGAGTACACGGGTTCATCTCTAGAGGAGAGGGGAGACTGAGGAGTAGACACCGCGAGAAGACAGCCCCAGGGGCTTCTGCAGGAAGGGCGGCACCGGGAAAACCGAAAGTCAGGTCTGCTCACCTGCAGGTCAACAAGAAGGCCCAGACACTGTCCTCAGGGTGACGAGCCTGCAAGGGGCCCCTGCAGGGTGTTAGCAACAAAACAGCGCCTGCCAGACACAGTGCACATTTAACATGCCAGGCACTCTTCCTAGTCACGCTATGTTTCGTTTTCCCTATCAAGGTATAATTTACATAAACCATCTTGAGCATTTTTCACAGATTCATTCATGGAACCCTCACGACCCTGTCAGGCGCGTACAATTAACAGAGACTCATTTTATACAGAGGAGAACACAGAGGCCCGGACAGGTTAAATAACTCCCCGCTGCTAATCTGAGGAAGAAGGTGGGTAAGAACACAGTCGGTCTGGCTGGAAGGATCTTCAGGAAGCAGAAAAATGATACCGAGATTATAAGGGCTTTGGCAGACGCTAGGTGCAATTATCACAAAGTGCTCTTACTTCTTTCTGAGGTCTGCAATCCTTTGAAGGAGAGTGATAAAAGCAAAGGACCTTCCCTCCAGGAAAATTCACAAAGGAGCACAAATACACAAACATCATTTTGCAAACAACCGCAAGAGGCTTCTGAGGTCTCATAAACTATCTATGGGCCTCCAAGAAGCTCCTAGACAATATAGCCTAGGCTCTGGGCTAGACCTCAGAAGAATCCTGCAAGCAGGTAACACGACTTCCACTTCATGGACTGGGAAGCCAAGTGCAGAGAAGGCAAGGCATGTGCCCAAGGTCACACAGCTCTCAAATAGCAGAACTGTGGTCTGCCTGACTCCAGCATTCCTTCCACCCCGAAAGGCCGCCTTCACAGCAATCCATCCACCACCACCCACACCAGGGTACTAGAAAAATAAGGGATGCACAGCGACAACGGATGTACACGTATGAACTAGCAGGACTGGTGATGGAAACTTGGCAGTGACCATGGAAAGGCTGCTGGCCTCTCAGAATGAAAACCTGAAGGTGACCTCTGCCTCTCATCAAGAATGCTGATGCTGCTTTACACATTCTGGAAGACAGCGTCATTTCAAAGCAGTCTCCAGGAGCCTGGGCCCAGTCATACTTCCCACATCGACCAACACCTGGTCCAGAGTCGAGAAAGTTGCGGGCCAAATATCAGAGCCAGGGTGATCATGGATACCAGCTCCCGCAGCCAGAAGGTCACTCAAAGTCAATGCAACAGTAGACACATTTGCAGAGGAAACAGTCAGTGAGGGGAAAACACACACCCGTGTCTTGCCATCAGGACAGCCCAGGAGACCAGGTCTGACGCTGGAATCATCCAAACTTTGACAACCCAATGCTGGAACAGCTGCAACGGGGGATGTGAAGATCATGGCCCTTTTCCCGGAACAGATGGCTAGAAGCGCAAGGAGTCCCTGCGGGTGGGCTCCTCTGCTTTAGAGCTGGGGAAACTGAGGCCGAGAGAGGCGCAAGGGCCTGCCGCTATCGGAGCCGGAATCAGAACCAGGTGCTCCCTCTGCCCCAGCTGCCTCCTCCCTGATGGAGCGGGGAAAAGGGGCAAACAGTCACACACTCCTTCACTCCGCAGGCAGCTTCATAGTTCCGGGTTTTTCCCAATGACCAGGTGAGGGCTGCAAAGGTGATGAGAAGAGATGTATGCCTGTGCTTGGGGAACTCACTTTCATTTCATTCCTACCAGAGCCTTTGCAATTTTTCATGTGTTAGAATGACAATGCATGTTCGTGATTTCCTTCCTTCATGCCTTCAACTAGTGTCTTTTATTATTTATTTGCTTGTTTTCGGCTGTGCTGGGTCTTCACTGCTGTGCGGGCCTTCTCCAGTTGGGGCGAGCAGGGGCTGCTCTCTGGCTGTGGGGTCTCGCTGCGGTGGCCTCTCCTGCCGTGGGGCACAGACTCTAGGCATACAGGCTTCAGCAGCTGCAGCTGCAGGCGCACGGGCTTAGCTGCTCCGTGGCATGTAGGATCTTCCCGCCCAGGGATCGAACCCCTGTCCCTGCATCGGCAGGCAGATTCCCATCACCAGGGAAGTCCCAACTAAAGTGTCTTTGAGCAGCAAGTACACAGGAGGCAGGGTTTCAGGCACCGGGACTGGAGGAGCCGGCAGACAAAAAGGTGGGTGGTAAGACGCAGGTGAGGGTAGCAGGCCCTCAGACGGGCGGCCAGGGAAGCGAAGCCTCTCCCACGGGGTCATTTCCACAGACCTGAATGCTTTGCTTGAAGGCAGAGCATTCCAGAAGCTGCAAGTGTCCAGGAACAGCGGTGGGAGAGGAACCCAGGCTCCCCCAAATCCTCGAAACTTGGGACCTTCACCACTGCCTCCGCTTCTCCAACTACAAAATGAAGCCAACACCCCCACTGTGCAGGAATGTGGCAAAAACTGAGTGATATTATAGATACAGCCTGGTTCACAGTTGGAAAATAAATGGGGAAATATCCACATTATTAATCTTTTCCAGGCCCTCCATGAAAGAAGATCTGTAATTGCCCGCAGAAATACGTACGAACATACAGATGGATCTGGTATCTGAAGCCTGGCAGCATCATCTGGAAAGAACCAGCATGGAAACACGAGACCAGAGTCGAGAATCCCACGGGCTTAGCTCAGACTAAGGTTGAGAGTGTGGGCTGCCCAGGTGGCTCAGTGGTAAAGAACCCGCCTGCCAACGCAGGAGATGCCAGCTCCATCCCTGGGTGGGGAAGATCCCTTGGAGGAGGCAATGACAACCCACTCCAGTATTCTTGCCTGGGAAATCCCAAGGACAGAGGAGCCTGGTTGGTGGGCTACAGTCCATGGGATGGCATGACTTAGGAACCACAACAAGATTTAGAGGGTGGACCCTTGGGGCTGCTGAATGGGCTCAGAGCGGATCCCCAGCAAAGGTTTTGGGAAGAGCTGGCCTCCCCGGGGCCTGGGGTGACACCACCTCCTGACACCCACGCACGGTGAGATGAGAGTGGACGTCTCGCTGAGTCTCTCACTGTCCTCCGTCCTCGGCCGGGTCCTCGGCCTCCGTGGACAATGACCTGACTCTGAAGAACCAGAAAAGCAACGCTCACCACCTGTGGCAGTGTCTCCACGCAGGAGAAAGCTCTGACCCCACACAACGCCTAGTTCAGGGCTCACAGTGCCTGGTTCACAACTCCTGGGTTTTCTGCCTTCGGATGTTAGTGCATTTAACCCTCCAATCGAACCTGAGAAACCAGTGTCTTCATTTTGCCAGTGAGGAACCAGGGCCCAGAGAGTCTGGGGGAAAAGGAAAAACTTAAGGGACTTCCCTGGTGGTCCAGAGGCTGAGAGTCCATGCTCCCTGGTGGGTGGCCCAGGTCTGATCCCTGGTTAGGGAACGTGCCACCAACTGGGACTTCGTATGTCACAACTAAGACCCGGAGAAGCCAAATAAATAAATATTTATGAAAGAGAAACGTAGCTGGGAAGTTCCTGGAACTGGGGCTTGACCCCAGGACAGAGGCTCCAGACAAGCCTCCTACCCCAAGCCTCTCCCACCGTCTCCCTTCGCACGTCTGTCTGAACTATGGGTGTCAGCGCCCCGCACTCAGGGCGCCCACTAGTGACGGTCAGCGCTTGAGAAAGTGAGGATGGCAGAGCCAACTGCAAGATATGACGGAGACCCTTCAGGATCCACTCGGGAGAGGAAGGGCCGTCAGAAAGAGGAAAGGCAGGCACGCAACTCAACAGTCTGCGCTCTGCAAGAACAAGCGGGGAGAGTGACATGGCTCCCACTTCAGAGCCCCCCCCCACGATGTCCTGCTGCTCTGGGGGTAAAACCCGGGGTCCTCCGGCTCAGCTCTCCCCCCCACCTCTGCCCAGGCACCTCCAAGCCCGGCCCCGGCCCCAAGTCCTGCAGCCTGTCTCCCGAGAGAGAGACCTTCTGGAGTAACACATCTGAAAACAGCACTTCCCCAAGTGTCTGTCCTCCACCGGGCTGGTGAGTCCCCAGGGCAAGACTCTGGCCTCTTGCTCTGCCAAGTGAAGGCCAGGAGCATCGCAGTGTCTGTCAACTGGTCAGAACTGGCATAAAAAGGTTCTGAATGTACAGGGGGAGAAAAAAACCTATCAAATAGTAGAAGAAGGGGAGGAAGGAAGGGAAGGAAGAAGAAAGAGACAAAAGGAAAGTGCACTTTTTTCTTCATCCAGAAAAGCACTCTTCAAAAATTTGCCAGGAGGGCAGATCATATAAGCGCTCTTCATCATTCAACCAACCCATCGGGAGGGTGGAAGGAAATTGGTAAGTGATGGATTGTGTTTCTGGCATTTAATGAGCATTAATCATCGTCATAATTATTACTGACCACCAAGAGCCCCTCCTCTGCCATCCCCATGAACCACGTTTGCCTGTGACTCCTCAGTATTAGCTAACCCTGCTTGTCACCACACAGACTAATGCACGCCCGGCCAAAGCAGAGATGCCTGCTATTGCAAAAACACTCCTGGGGTCTGGGTCAATCTCCATCATGACGGCGCTGTTGCACAGCTTCTCTCTTGCCCACCACCCCCATCTGGGCCCTCATGGACCCTAGACTAGGATCTGAGGACTATTTAATCTAAAATTCTGTTGAAACACTGTTGCCACAAATTCAGTTTAAAAGAATGCCAAAAGTTAAATGGAACTGCAAAATAGAAAATGGAATTTTATTCATCATAAAATTTGGTGTGTGGAGTAAGTCAGCTTCAAAAGCAAATGATGACAAGGTGGAAAGCTATATTGTGCCAATTCCTGCTGGGTATTTTTAAAGGCCTTGGAGGTGAACCACACGGATTTCTTGCGTCCAGGTTCACTTCAAACATATATGATTTTCTTTTGCGTCCATTCCAGGATATCAGGCAAACTCTTTTTCTATTTATCCCTTCAAAATAAGGTCATATTTTGATCCAAAAAAAGAGAGACAAAGATTTCTGGGATAAAGGTGGAGAAAAGAGAACAGGAGTTAAAAGGATTTGAATAATAATTAAATAAACTAAATATCTGTTATCTCAGGAAGATGTGAAAATGATCGCCTCTGGCTTTCCTGGTAGCTCAGTTGGTAAGAAAGCTACCTGCAATGCAAGAGGCCCCGGTTCGATTCCTGGGTTAGAAAGATCCCCTGGAGAAGGGAAAGGCTAACGATTCCAGCGTTCTGGCCTAGAGAATTCCATGGACTGTACAGTCCATGGGGTCACAAAGAAACGAGTCGGACACGACTGAGCGACTTTCACTTAAACTTTTCAGGTGAAATTCCGAGAACCATCTACAGCGAGAAGAGCGGCAGAGGTCCTGAGATCTGCGCGGGGAAAGGCGGAGGGGAGGGGAGGAAACTGCAGGGTGAGCTCCTGGACAGTCCAGGAGGTGGCACATGCACCCAGGACAGGCAGGGCTGTCAGCGGGGCGGAAGGGGGTGGGAGGCCGCGAGGCAGCGCCGTGCAAAGGGGGGCTGGTATGCACAAGGGGTCAGCGCGGCCAGCGTCACGGCCCCACTGACCCTCAGGGTCTCAGCACGTTTGAGCGAAAATAACAGGACACAGCAGAATGGGCGGCTGATAAACAACAGAAATGTACTGCTCACTGCTCTGGGGGCCGGAAGTCCAAGACTGGGGCACCAGGGTGGGCAGGGGAGGACCCTCTGACAGGGCGACGCAGCAACAACGCGGGCCGGGGGTCACCTGGTGGGACGTCAGGGCGACGTCCAGGGAACAGAGTTGGGGTTCCTCTGCGGTTCGTGAGAGTCGAGCGTCTCCTCTGGAGAGGAATCCGAGGTGCTTCACATACGTGCGTGTGTGCAGGCATGCTCAGACGCTTCAGTCATGTCCGACTCTGCGACCCCATGGACTGTGGCCCGTCAGGCTCCTCTGTCCAGGAGGAATTCTCCAGGCACGAATACCGGAGTGAGTCGCCATGTCCTCCTCCAGGGGGTCTTCCCCACCCAGGGATCGAACCCACGTCTCCTGCATTGGCAGGCGGGTTCTTTACTGCTGCGCCGCCTGGGAATTACGTCTCTCTCAAATTCACGTATTTTGATTACATTTGGAGGTAGGAACTTAAAAGAGGCAGTTAAAGCTTTTCTATGAGAAGACACACCAGGGATGCACGCTCACAGACAGAAGGCCGTCAAGCCAAGAGAGAGGCCTCGCCAGAAACCAGACTGCCGGCGCCTGGGCCCTAGGGGACTTCCAGCCTCCAGAACTATGAGAAACACACTTCTGCTGTTTACGCTGCCGGTGTGGGGTACTTTGTTAACAACAACCCTAGCAAAGTACAATAATACTCCCTGGATCCCCAGACAGACTCGCTCTCATTTTTTTTTTTTTTTTTTTTTTTGCAGTAACACCGGAGGCAGGGGTGAGATGGGGAGGGTACAAATCAAAACACCCACGCTGGCAAAACTTCTAAGGGTTCCGACCTCTCGTCTGAACACCCACAGGACAGACAAGAGGGAAGGTTCCATGAAATTTACAGCCACTACCACAGAAAACAGAATCCCCGCCCACCACACACACTCTTATCCCAACCAACCGCACGGCTACCGAGCGTCGAGGGTCAAAATGCGGATATAGTGAAGTGTTTCTCCACAGATGCAGGCTGTAAACTCTGGCTTTGCCAAAGATACCAAATAAGAAAACCAGATTTACACTGTCAGACAAGTGTAGGACTAAGCTTCCCGGGGCGCTCAGTGGTAAAGAATCCACCTGCCAATTCAGGAGACACAGGTTCTATCCCTGATCCAGGAAGATCCCATAGGCCGTGGAGCAACTAAGCCTGCGCGCCACAACTACTGATCCGTGAAGCCCTAGAGCCCGTGCTCCACAACGAGAAGCCATCACAAGTCCACACACTGCAAAGCAACAGTGACCGAGCACAGCCAAAAATAAAAATAAATTTAAAATTGTTTTTCTAAAAGTGTTAGTTGCTCAGCTGTTCGACTCTTTGCAACCCCATGGACTGTAGCCTGCCAGGCTCCTCTGTCCAAGGGAAGGTGCCTTTCCCTTCTCCAGGGGATCAAACTCAGGTCTCCTGCACTGCAGGCAGATTCTTTATCATCTGAGCTACCAGGGAAGCCCTTTTTTTATTTAAAGCGTACAACTAAAAATTAAAAAACAGTCTAGATGCCTGCCATCAGCACAGTCAAGTGCATTCAGAGGCATGTCCTTAGTGAAACACATGGGCCAGCATCTTCCTCAAAGTCAGAAGATGCCCGAGGCAGACCTACAGACCATGATCTCTCTTGACCCTGAAGAGTAGCTGACACAGCACATGGTGTCTGAGATGGCAGGACCGCATCCCACGGTGCAGGAGACCCATGTGAAAGCACGGTGTTGGGTACCACAGGGCCGGGCGGGGTGCGGAGCATCGAGATGTTTGTATCCTTGCTAACGGTGCCCAGGACGAGGCGCCAACGAAGTCTGGTCTTCATGCCCTCAATCTCGGGGTCACCATTCTTCTCAAAACAAATGTAAATGAGACAAAAACTGGTGTAATTCAGAGCAGCTGCACCTGGGGCACAGTAAGGTCTCAGCCTTCCATGTCACGGTGTGACCCACAGCAGCACTGCAGGTGTTAAGAAGACGAAGCTTCAAACAGGCAAATGCCTCTGCCCTCTTCCACTCATCCTGGTGACTTCTGGAAACACGTTAATACCTGCCTTTAGCACTAAGATAGTGTTGGCACTGTTCTCAAGCTTAGACAGGCAACCACGTCCAGGCGGACTCACTAGCGCTGGCTCCATTCCACTGTGTTTATTTTCAGAGTTACCTGCTATTCAAGTCAACTAAGAATGGCTCTCCCCAGTACAGTAATCACATAAAACTCCATTTTTAGGACTTCCCTGGTGATTCAATGGTTAAGACTCCACACTCCTAACGCAGCAGGGCCTAGGCTCAATCCCTGGTCAGGGAACTAGATCCCACATGCCGCACCTAAGACCAAGCGCAGTCAAAATAAACAAATTCTTTTTTTAAAAAAAGAACATTGGATGCCCCCCAGACTCCACTCTTCCTTCCTTAGTGAAAGTGAAAGTCGTTCAGTTGTGTCTGATTCTTTGCCACCCCATGGACTATACAGTCCATGGAATTCTCCAGGCAAGAACACTGGAGTGTAGCCTTTCAGTTCTCCAGGGGATCTTCCCAACCCAGGAAATCAAACCGGCGTCTCCTGCATTGCAGGCAGATTCTTTACCCACTAAGGCACCAGGGTAGAGAAGCAATCGGCAACCCACTTCAGTATTCTTGCCTAGAGAATCCTGTGGACAGAGGAGCCTGGTGGGCTGCCATCTATGGGGTCACACAGAGTCGGACGCAACTGAAGAGACTCAGCATGCATGCATACATTGGAAAAGGAAATGGCAACCCACTCCAGTACTCTTGCCTAGAGAATCCTGTGGACAGAGGAGCCTGGTGGGCTGCCGTCTATGGGGTCGCACAGAGTCGGACATGACTGAAGCGACTTAGCAGCCGCAAAGCTACCAGGGAAGCCCTCTTCATTCCTTGGCCATGGGGTTATTCTGGGGGGGCGGGGGGATGGACACATTGCCTCCTGAGCAGCCAGGGGAGGCCTTGGGACAAATGTCAGCCATACAAGTAGGAACCTGTGTGCACCTTCCAGGAAGGGTCCTTACAGCTTGGGGGAGGGGAAAGGTGCATCTTTGGGCCAGAGACCCATCGCACAGTGATGAAGCCCATGGGTCTCTTCTCAGAAAAATGTTTTAAAATACATAACCTAAAAATAAATAAATAAATAAATAAATAATAAAATAAAATAAAATACATAACCTGAAACACTCAAGATTACAAAGGAAACTGATTATACTGAAATAGAATTACCAAAACGTAAACAAAGACAAGTGACAGAATAGTACACAGGATTTTACATTTTCTCATTAAAAAACTCTTATTTTCATGTAGAAATGACACTGTGAGATCTTTTTCATATCACTGTCACAGGAGCCAGCGACTTCTATCACTGACAGTCACTCGCGTGGCTGAGACTACTAAGGTTTCTATGATTCGCTGCTACTTTCATCATTAAAGAAAACACAACCTAAGCGTCCACTGACAGATGAGTGGACAAAGACAACACACACACACACACACACACACACACACACCACACACACACAGAGGAATATTATTCAGCCATGAAAAAGAATGAAATTTTGCCATTTGCAGCAACACAGATGGACCTGGAGGGTACCACACTCAGTACAGAGAAGGACAAATACTGTATGATATCACTTATAAGTGGAATCTTGAAAGTAAAACAAACAAATGAACATAACAAATGAAAAACAGACTCACGGATACCAAGGACAAACTAGTGGTTACCAGTGGGGAGAGAAAAAGGGAAGGGACAATATGGAGGAAAGGGTAGGAGGTACAAACGACGATGGATGAAATAAACTAAAGGGCATACCATACAGCACAGAGACTATAGCCAACATGTCATAATAACTTTATATGCAACATGTCCCATAAAAACTTTGAATCACTGTGTTGTACACCTGGAACTAACAATATTGTAAACAATACTTCAATTAAAACAAATTAATTAACAATCTCCCCAGGGGTCCAGTGGTTAAGAACCCTCCTGCCAATGCAGGGTGCATGGGTTCGCTCCCTGGTCCAGGAAGATTCCGCCTGCCACAGGGCAACCGAGCCCATGGACCACAGCTCCTAAGCCCACGCTCTCGGGTCTGTGCTCCACAGCAAGAGAAGCCACCGCAACGAGAAGCCTGAGCATAACAATGACAGAAAGCCCCCATGCAGCAAGAAGACCCCACACAGCCAAAAGCAAAGTTAATTAATTTTTTAAATAAAATAATAACAAAATGAAGGCAATACTGAATACTAAATTTCAGTCATATGATAGAGGAAAAAGCTGTAATTTCTTTTGCAAGTTCAGATCCCTGAATCCTACCTAAAGAAATGGAGGAAGTTTCTCCTTTGCCCCCTCCTCATTCCTGATACCCGGGATAAGAATGAGATGGCTGGACCTAAAACAGCCATTTTGGACAATGAGGCAAGACAGAAGGAGCCCCACTCTCTGGTGACCATGGAGCCAAACACTGGCCCAGCCTGCCTGCCTCTGGACAGAACGATGATTTATATATTAAGCCACAGATGGTTGGTTTATTCTTTATCATATAAAGCCACTCAAACCTAACCTTTCATCAAGAGCCTCTTGATCAAAGTGAAAGAGGAGGGTGAAATTCTGGCTTAAAACTCAACATTCAAAAAACAAAGATCTTGGCATCCAGTCCCATCATTTCATGGCAATTAGATGGGGAAACAATGGAAACGGCGACAGACTTTATTGTCTTGGGCTCTAAAATCACCGGAGATGGTGATAGAAGCCATGAAATTAAGATACTTGCTCCCTAGAAGAAAAGCTATGACCAACCTAGACAGCATATTAAAAAGCAGAGACGTTACTTTTCCAACAAAGGTCCGGCTAGTCAAAGCGATGGTTTTTCCCAGTAGTCATGTATGGATATGAGAGTTGGACCGTAAAGAAGGTTGAGTGCCAAAGAATTGATGCTTTTGAACTGTGGTGTTGGAGAAGACTCTTGACAGTCCCTTGGACTGTAAGGAGATCAAACCAGTCAATCCTAAAGGAAATCACTCCTGAACATTCATTGGAAGGACTAATGCTGAAGCTCCAATACTCTGGCCACCTGATGCAAAGAACTGACTGACTGGAAAAGACCCTGATGCTGGGAAAGATTGAAGGCAGGCAGAGAAGGGGATGACAGAGCATGAGATGGTTGGATGGCGTCACTGCCTCAATGGACATGAGTTTGAGCAAGCTCTGGGAGTTGCTGATGGACGGGGAAGCCTGGTGTGCTGCAGTCCATGGGGTCACAAAGAGTCAGACACGACTGAGTGACTGAATGGAACTGAAACCTAACCATAATTGCTATACCTCTTCTGAGTGGTGAGGGTGCCAACAGGTTGCACCTGATCATTAACAACCTTCACTCATCTTTGAGAGATGCACCCTACCTTATGTACAAAAGTGATTCCTCCAGGGATACAAAGGAAACCCAACTAGAAACCTCCTCTGTAGCTGACAGCCTTGCAGGAGGCAAACCCCAAGATCCTTGCATGACAGAAGTCTCCCTCGGCCTCCCTGATGCTCCACCTCTTGAGGCATGTCCTTTAGAACAGGAGTCCTCATCCCCCGAGCACGAACCAGTTCAAGACCTGCTAGGAACCGGCCACACAGAAGAAGAGAGCAGCAGTGAGCGATGGAACCTGTATTTATATTCACAGCCACTCTCCATCGCGCGCATTGCTGCCTGAGCTCCACCTCTCATCACATCGTCACATCGTCACATCGTGGTGGCATGATAAAGGTAAAACACTTGAATCATCCAGAAACCATCCCTGCCCCCTGGGTAAATGGGAAAATTGTCTTCCACAAAACTGGTTCCTAGGGGCATAAAGGTTTGAGGGTTCCTACTTTAGCAAAACGATGCATGAACCCAAGTATCAGGTTTCACAGCTCAGGGAGCTTACGGCCACACACCACACTTCAAGGCCACAACCAGGCACCCACAAACCTGACTTCATCCCAGACTCCGTAAAGTCCGCAGCCACCCAGGAGCTAGCACAGAGGCACTGCCTCCAGGATGTGCAGGCCCCAGGGTCACCCAGAGATGGCAGACGCTGCCCAGAAAGTACTTACTGACTGTCATGGACTCTGGCACCGAGGCAGAAGGTAACAGGCTGCTCAGAGGACTTTCCTGGCCTGGAGGACTGGCTTCCACACTGGAAAGGCAAGCAGAAGGAAGTGAAGAGTCAGCCACTTAAAACACAGCACCTCAACATTCAAAACAAACGCAGCAGGCACTGAGTTCGTCCAGGTTTCCCGACTCCAAGGAAGGGAAGGCGGCCCTTTGAGATCACAGTCCATCCTCTGTGTGTGTAGATTCCCTATCTGCAAATTCGCCTACTCCCTGAAGTTTACCTGTAACCCCCAAACTCCGCCCTCTCGGGGCTGACGTGGTCATCCGTGAACACATACAGGCGTGCCTGTGTGCACAGTCCCTTCAGTCGTGTCCGACTCTGCGACCCCGTGGACTGTAGCCAGGCTGGCCCCTCTGTCCATGGGATTCTCCAGGCAAGAATACTGGAGTGGGCTGCCACCTCCTCCTCCAGGGGATCTTCCCCACCCAGGGATCGATCCAAAAAGCCTCTCACATCCACTGCACTGCAGGCGGGCTTTTTACGCTGGCGTCTCCCAGGAAGCCGGAAGCGCTGTCTGTCATTCCTAAACACAGGACTGCGCGGTGCCTCGTGGGGGAAACCTGTGTGAGACGGCCTCTATTCAGCCTGATGGTGCGGTGGCAAAGAACCCGCCTGCCAATGCGGGAGATGCAAGAGATGCGGGTTGGATCCCTGGTGTGGGAAGATCCCCTGGAGGAGGGCACGGCAACCCACTCCAGTATTCTTGCCCAGAGAATCCCATGGACAGAGGGGCCTGGTGGGCTACAGTCCATGGGTTCACAAAGGAGTCAGACACAACTGAAGCAACTTAGCGCACATACACATGATGAAAGTGCCGCTGGTCATAAGTCCCCCGTCACTGAAGCAACAACGGGTGTTAGATGGGATGTCTTTAAACAGGAGCAGACAGAAACCAAAGATACTTACTGATCCACTGACCAAAATGCTGTGGCCAGACACACTCCTAGGGATCTGGGGGCAATGGCTCTGTCTTGAGAGAACACGGCCACCAGAAATAATGAGAGCTGCTTGTGTAGTTACAAAGAATTTGCAACATGGAAAAATAATACTTCACATCTTTCATGAAAACAGCCCCCAGGAGAATACCCAGTGGCCCATATAGTCAAAGCTATGGTTTTTCCAGAAGTCATGTACAGATGTAAGAGCTGGACCATAAAGAAGGCTGAGCGCCAAAGAACTGATGCTTTTGAACTGTGGTGTTGGAGAAGACTCTTGAGAGACCCTTGGACTGCAAGGGGATCAAACCAGTCAATCCTAAGGGAAAGCAATCGAAAATATTCACTGGAAGGACTGAGGCTTCCTTTGGGTGACACCAACCCTTCCTGGCACCGCACTAACGTGTACAAGCCTCCTAGAGGCAGCGCCTCTCCAAAAGCAGGGCGAGACTGGAACACGAGGCATGGGCGGAGGTAAACTACGCCCACACCCTGGAGCCAGGGTTGAAAATGCAGACATTGTATCTGAGAGACACCAAATTAAAGCCAGAGAGAGGAGGAAGGAGAGAGCTGTAAGGGCAGTTGAGGATCACAGTGCCTTCAGGGGGTCCTCACTGTCCATCTCAGTTCTGCCACCTAATGTCCAGTGACTCTGAACAGCTCAGCTTTCCTTTGAGATACTTAGATTTGAAAAACAAAAAACCGACATGGCAAATGTGTGCTAAGTCACTTCAGTCACATCTGTGTGATTTTATGAGCCATAGCCCGCCAGGCTTCCCTGTCCAAGCGATTCTCCAGGCAAGAATACTAGAGCGGGTCACCATTCCTTCTCCAGGGGATCTTCCTGACCCAGGGATCGAACCCTCGTCTCCTGCACTGCAGGCAGATTCTTTATCACTGAGCCACCTGGGAAGCCCTAGGCACTTCACAAATACCTGAGACCAAAGTGGTTCCAATATTATGTGTGTGTGTGCCCAGTCGTGTCTGACTCTCTGCAGTCCCGTGGACTGTAGCCCGCCAGGCTCCTCTGTCTATGGGATTTTCCAGGCAGGAATACTGGAGAAGGATGCCATTTCCTTCCCCAGATTTAAATATTACATAATACTAAAACTGTAAAGTGTAATACTAAAATTGTCCAATGGTTTATCATCAAATATTAAATCAAGCAAATTATGACAGTGAAAGTACCTAGCCATGGCCCCCAAAGAAGGAAAAGTAAAGGTGGTATGCAAATGAAATGTGACCGACTCCAGGTCTTGGGTCTGAGACCCATGGCCACTTGATGCCCTAGGATGTCAGACCAAAGTTGAACTGAATTCCTGTGAAGTGAGGCGCTGCCCTTCAAGCCCAGCAGAGGGACTTTCGAAAAGAAGGAAAGGCAGAGCTGTGAGGAGGACAGTCCAGCCCCAGAGGCAGCTGGGGGTGGGGGCTGCACGCTCACCTGTACCGGGGTCCCGGCTCTGGGAGGATGTGGTCCTCGGGTCCCGTCCCGTTCTCCAGGCTCCCAAGGGGGGCATCTGCACAGAGACAGCAGCCGCAGAGAAGGTCAGGGTTCTGCTCTCGCCCTCAGCTCTCCCATGAGACAGGGGCACGGGGCAGACACTGGCTCGCCTGCTAACTCCGCTGATGCAAGGCCTTCCCCATCTGCACGCTGGACTTTTGTCTGCGGCCTGCTTCATTTTTTTCAGCCGTCATCTCAGACTTGGCATCAGTCACTGGCTGGAGGCCCTGTTCTCCCACTTCAGCTTTTTTTCCCTTCACTGAAGTGTGGCTCCCACACAATACTCTTATCAGTTCCAGGAATACAGCACAGCGATCCAGCATTTATACTAGAAACTGATTACATTACATATTGATCACCGCAACAGATCCAGCAACTGTCTGTCACCCACGGTTATTACAATAGCACTGACTACATCCCCTATGACTTTATTTATTAACCTTTCTGATCTTGAGCCACCTGAAATTATGCATGAAGTCCACATCCAGAGACAACCTCAGAACCAGGGAATAATAATAAACCAGCTGTTAGACAAAAGGGCTCCCACCTGCAGCGTCTGGAGACGGCCACGCGGGGGCAGCAGCGTCCACCTGTCACAATCGCATGACTGCCCCTCTCTCAAGAGCCCTGCGCCACGCAGGAAAGGCATTTGGAAGAAGTGAGGCCATAAGTCATCTCTACAAACAGCAGGCAAGAGGCAGCACAGACCTTCATAGATGCACTGGCCGCTGCTCATGTCTCTTTCCAGGAAAAAGAGCAAAATCCGTGCCCCTGGGGGGCATCAAGGCCAATGTCAGGAGAACACATGCACACTAGACAAACTCCTGGTGTCAAGGCCCCAACCAGGCCTGGAGCGGGACAGGGGGACGGAAGGGAGCTCATCTCGCTCCCTAAGCCATCTGTCCCGTGACCTCCTCCGTTTTCACCTAGCTCTGCTCGAGATTCCCCGCTCTTAAGGGGTTGAAAAAGGGAATCCTAAGAGGAAAAGGATTCTCTCCCTTTTCCTTCCACCTGCTGTCCTCACGAAGCTACTCTACTCACTCCCACCTCTTATTTTTCTTAATTTATATTAGAGTATAGTTGCTTTACAATGTTGTGTTAGCTTCTACTAACACAAGTGAATCTGATATATATATATATATATATATATTCCCTCTTTTTTGGATTTCTTTCCCCTTCGGGTCACCACAGAACGCTGAGTCTCCTGAGCTACACAGAGCCGGGATCTGATGTGAGTGGCATGCCCGCCAGGTCACGACTCCTTCAGCTCTGACTCTAGCATCTTTAAGCAGCCTGAGAACAACACGCTTTCCGTGAGAAGTCCCCACCAACAGCGGGTTTGCCCCTCAGGCTGTCCTGGCAGCTTCGTTACTGTAGTAAATTAAAAAGCTGGCAGACAGGCTCACACCCAGCATCCCTGGTGAGGAGGTCGGGGTCCACTCACCAGGGACAAGATGGAGCCTCTGGGTCTGGGAGGCTGACAGCGTGAGGAGGGACCGAGAGAAACCCGCCAGGCCAGGGGACAGCTGCCAGCAAGGACCCCAAAGGCTGGCCAGAACCCCAATGTGAAGAGCACGCAGCCAAGGCCTGGGGGCAGCCGGACGCGCCAGCCCAGCGGCAGTTCACGGCCCGGCCAAAAAGCCCACCGGCGGGGGTAGAATAAGGGGCGTGGGCCCCACGGATGCTGTGAAGGAGCCCTGGGAACCCTCCAGGGGTCCTAGACGAACATGAGGACCACCTACTCCCTGCCGGCAGCCCCACTTCGCAGACACTCCGCCCGAGTCTGCACTGTCCCTGCACGTCCCCGCCTGGGGGGCTCGGACCCCAGCTGGTCACCCGTGCGGAAGGAGGGCAGGGGCTCCCAGACCGGCCCACCCCAGGCTTCACCCGAGACCCAGGCAGAAGCTCTGGCTGGTGCAAGAGACGCGGCCGGGGCAGTGTGTCGGCACCTCAACCAGGTACAGACCAGATGGGAGGGGGAGAGGAGGGGGGCAGACCTCCACCAGGAAGGGGGGCGCAGGGCCAGGAGGGCTGCGGGCCGGGCCAGGCCCCTCCACCCCCGGGTTTCTGCCTCCGGCACCCGCAGGACGCCCCCGTCACCCCACTGGGACGAAGCCAGCGGGGAGCCTGTCCGGGCCCTCCTGTGCGCCCGGCCTCTCCCCTCAGACCCCCTCGGGGGGCCTCCGCCCCACGTCTGAACGGTGACTCCCCTTCCTTGTGGGCTGCAGTCAGGAGGGACTGAGCTAGCCCAGACCGAGCACTGTGCATTCCCCGCCGCCGTGTGCGCTTCCCCAGAGAGACCAGCCTGGCGGACGGCGGCCACTCAGACCAGCAACACGGCCTGCACCTTCGAGGTGACCGCCGCACCCCCCAGCCCCGACCGCACCCGGGAACGGGCCAGCCCTGCCCGAGCTAGTCTGAGGGGCTTTCTGCTCCTCACGCAGCACCAAGACAACCGTCTGGCATCCGGCTCTGAATGTCAACAGCTTCCGGAGCAGCCGGTGGGCTCCCGTCCACAAACATCCAGGGCTTACTAAACCTGGGCCCACGAGGTGAGAGGGGCGCCCACACGGCGGGTGCGGGGAGGCCTCGCCGACACGGTGGTCCTGCGGGGGCACCGAGAGCGGCCCAGCGCTCCCCTCTGCCGGGAGCCACGCACAGCCGCCCAGCCGGGAGTGCCGGGCTCAGCCACGACTCCCACCCTCACCCCGACACCTCCCACCACGACCCGCTCTAGCTGAAGAAAGCAGTAACAAACCACACGTGCGTTCCCGCTGCCACAAGGGACGGGACAGGAAGGCTTGCCCACTTTTCGCCAAGCTTACTCCCTGACCTCCAAGCCCTCAGCTGTCAACGGTGGGAGGGCCTTTAGAGCTACGGGTTCTGACCTTCTCCTTCCTCCTGAGAGGCAAAAATAATGGTCACCGTTTGTAAGCCACCAAGGTCAACAGATCACTGCCAAGAAAGGAAGCGGGCCTGGGGGCTCCCGGGTGACGTGCCAACACCCGCTCAGCCGAGAGCACCGCAAAATACCCTGGTTCATTCAGCGAGGAGTCAAGCTGAAGCCACTGGGGCTCCCCTGCTGGTGGGGCCACCTGCTCTGAGACCCCACCTCCTGCCCCCCCCACAGACGTGACCCCTGATCCGGCCCCTCCTGCCGCTGGTCCGGCCACGACCCCTGGGGCGGTAGGGAGGAACCGGGGACACCCACCTGCAGGCCCGTAGGAGCCCACGCCGCTGACCGGGAAGAGCACCTCAGCGTGGCCGTGCAGCACCTGCAGCGGGGCCCAGCCGTGCATCTGGGAGAGGCAGGCGCCCCCGTCCCGCGGCCTGGGGGAGAGAACACAGCTGCGGGTCAGGGCCCCACCCAGCCTCCCGGGGAACCAGCCAGGCTGGAAGGGGGCTGAGAACAGGAGAAGGCCCGGGCGGGAGCCGGGAGCTGGCCCTCCTGCGCTCGCTCCTTTAGCCCATGTATACTGAGCCTCTCCTACCTGCCAGGCAGTGAACACACATGTGTGCATGCACACATGCACGCGCACACACACACACACACACTCTGTGCTGGCAAAGAGCCAGCCAACAAGGTCCATCCTGCCCTCATGGAGCTTACAGTCTGCTGGGGGGTGCAGACATGAAGTATGTGTGTATGTGCTAAGTCACTTCAGTCATGTACAACTCTGTGATCCCATGGACTGTAGTCCACCAGGCTCCCCTGTCCATAGGATTCTCCAGGCAAGAATACTGGAGTGCGTTGCCATACCCTTCTCCAGGGGGATCTTCCTGACCCAGGGATCGAACCCTCATCTCTTACATCTCCTGCGTTGGCAAGCAGATTCTTTGCCACTAGCACCACCTGGGAAGCCCGACATGAAACATATGATCCCAAAAGAGAGTGAGAAACGGCAGCTCAGGTTCATGGGGCTGGTCAGAAAGGTGGTAGAAGGATTCTGTGAAGAAGGCAGGTTTGAAGTGAGTGGGGAGGGATGCGCTAGGGCCACGCCGGGAGGTGGAAGGGGGAACAAGGATGGAAGGGGAGAGGTGACATGTGCCAAGGCTGAAGCAAGAGGCGGCCCCACGGGCTCTGGGTTCTGCAATAAGCTTGAGCCAGTGTCCCTCTGCCTCACTGGTCCTCAAAACCTCAACAGTAAAAAAGGCAGAACCAGACCAAACCATGTCTGGGCCACTTCCAAGAAAGGAGATCAGCTCGAATATTAACCAGGCTCATGTGATCTGTTACAGTGTCACCTTACCCACCACGTGCCAAACTAGCCTGTTAGACCTTTGTGACGCCAGGCTGGTTCAGTTACACGGGTTTGAGAAAGTATCTGCCCACTGCAGCATCTGCTTCTGGGCAAGAAGCCGACACTGATAAATACCAGGATGCATCTGTGCAAGACTTGAAGGCTTATAAACCCACGTTGTAAATCAGATGTAAAAAGACCACAGCAGATCATAGTCATGGCTACTTAATGGAGGGAGGGAGGCAGAGAAGAGGAGCAGGAGGAGAAAGGAAAAGGAAAGGAAGGGGACGGAAAAGGAGGGGACAAAAACAACTCAAAGAGATCAGGCGACTTGTCCAAATCCATCACCTGGCCAGGACCAAGGCTGGTAGAATTCAACCCAGGTCTTCCAGATCCGGTTACTATGAGTCTCCTGGCCACTGCTCATCATTTACACGATGCATGTATTTCTTTCATATGGAGCAGGGATTAACAAAGTTTTTTTGGAAAGGACCAGATAGCCAATACTTTAGACAATGTGGCCATTGTGGCTGTTCAGTAGCTAAGTCGTGTCCAATTCTTTGCAACCCCATGGACTGCAACACGCCAGGCTCCCCTGTACTTCACCATCCCCTGGAGTTGGCTCAAATCCATGTTCACTGAAGTGGTGATGCTATCTAACCATCTCATCCAGTATACTTCTTTGTTGAGGGTTTTTTTTTCTTTGTTTTTTGATTGGTTTATAAAACTTTAAAAAATATAACAGCCATTCTTGGTCTGGGGACAGATTTGGCCAGCAGGCTAGTTTGCCAGCTCTTTTCTTTAACTTTTCAAAAATGTTATTTGTTTATTTGTGGCTACACTGGGTCTTCACTGCTATGTGCGGGCTTTCTCTAGCTGTGGCGAGTAGGGGCTACGCTTCACTGAGGGGCATGGGCTTCTCATTGTGGTGGCTTCTCGATGCAGAGCATGGGCTCCAGGGCGCTTGGGCTTCAGTAGTTGCAGCGCACAGGGTTTAGTTGCTCCACAGCATGTGGGATCTTCCTGGACCAGGGATTGAACTTGTGTCCCCGGCATTGACAGGTGGATTCTTTTTTTTTTTTTCATTTATTTTTATTAGTTGCATGCTAATTACTTTACAACATTGTAGTGGTTTTTGCCATACATTGACATGAATCAGCCATGGATTTACATGTGTTCCCCATCCTGAACCCCACTCCCACCTCACTCCCCATCCCATCCCTCTGGGTCATCCCAGTGCACCAGCCCCGAGCACTTGTCTCATGCAACCAACCTGGACTGGCGATCTGTTTCACACTTGATAATATACATGTTTCGATGCTGTTCTCTCAGATCATCCCACCCTCACCTTCTCCCATACAGTCCAAAAGTCTGTTCTATACATCTGTGTCTCTTTTTCTGTCTTGCATATAGGGTTATCGTCACCATCTTTCTAAATTCCATATATATGCATTAGTATACTGTATTGGTCTTTATCTTTCTGGCTTACTTCACTCTGTATAATGGGCTCCAGTTTCATCCATCTCATTAGAACTGATTCAAATGTATTCTTTTTAACGGCTGAGTAATATTCCATGGTGTATATGTACCACAGCTTTCTTATCCATTCATCTGCTGCCGATGGGCATCTAGGTTGCTTCCATGTCCTGGCTATTATAAACAGTGCTACGATGAACATTGGGGTGGGTGCACGTGTCTCTTTCAGATCTAGTTTCCTCAGTGTGTATGCCCAGGAGTGGGATTGCTGGGTCATATGGAAGCTCTTATTTCCAGTTTTTTAAGAAATCTCCACACTGTTCTCCATAGCGGCTATACTAGTTTGCATTCCCACCAACAGTGTAAGAGGGTTCCCTTTTCTCCACACCCTCTCCAGCATTTATTGCTTGTAGACTTTTGGATAGCAGCCATCCTGACTGGTATGTAATGGTACCTCATTGTGGTTTTGATTTGCATTTCTCCGATAATGAGTGATGTTGAGCATCTTTTCATGTGTTTGTTAGCCATCTGTATGTCTTCTTTAGAGAAATGTCTGTTTAGATCTTTGGCCCATTTTCTGCTTGGGTCATTTATTTTGGCAGGCGGATTCTTAACCACGGTGCCATCAGGGTCATTCTCCTTTGAGTCCTCTGGAGCTCCTGGTCACACATGTGATGCTCAGCCAGACACACAGGGAGAAGTGACCTTAACAGACTTTTGCCAGTTCCGTGACTGAGGCCTGCAGGTAACACACACCATGAGGCATGGGAGAGGAAGTGCCCCCACCTGTGTGCCCCACAGCAGAGCTGGGTGCTGGGGTGAACGTGGCTCTGTCTCTACAATCTGTAAAGAACTGCCTGCCTGCCCGGGGCTCCACTCCAGCAGCTGGCAACCAGGGGGACTCCCAGACAGACGCCCAGAGGCGGGCAGGGTGCCCCTCGGGACACAGCTGCAAAACCACAGTCCTTTCCTGGCCACTGTACTGGCTCCAGGTGGGTGGAATTTCCTGCTGTTTCTTTTCGTTGTTGTTGAATCTTTACTTCTGTAATTTTTTTAACTTATCTATTTTTAATTGGAGGATGACCGCTTTACAATGTTGTGCTCATTTCTGCCACACATCAACATGAAGCAGCCACAGGTGATACAAGTGTGTCCCCTCCGTCCCACCTCCCACCGCATCTCTCCCCCTAGGCTGTCACCAAGCAGCAGGTTCCCACTGGCTGCTTCACTTACATACGGCAATGTGTATGTTTCTATGCTACTCTGCTCCTTCTAAGGGGACATACACCTTGCCACTTTCCAACAACACGCGCAGAGCGCAAGCTGAAGTCAGGCCCCTCCCGCTGAGGTTCGGATCCACATAAAAGTGGGCAAGGGACCCCCAGCCCAGAAAGGGGTTACACTGAGGTCATTCCTGAGGCAGAGTCCAGTTCAGAGTACGGTGCCAACACCAGAATGGGTGATGCTTTTCATTAGAGAAGATACTTAAAAAAAAAAAAAACTAGAAAATGCCACAAAGAGGAGGGTAGTGTTAGTTGCTTAGTCGTGTCTGACCCTTTATGACCGGAGAGACAACAGCCTGCCAGCCTCCTCTGTCCAAGTGATCCTTCAGACAAGAGTACTGGAGTGGGCTGCCATTCCCTTCTCCAGGGGATCTTCCTGACCCAGGGATGGAACCCAGGTCTCCCGCATTGCAGGCGGATTCTTTACCATCTGAGCCAGCAGGGGAGCCCAAAGAGGAGGGGGAAAATAACACGCCCGAAGCCACGTTATCCAGAACATGACTGACATGGACACCATCGCTTCAGTGCCTTTTTCTTGACTTGCATACTTCTCTTTAAGAGGCTGTGACCCAACTAAATGTAGGTTTTTATAATTTCCTTTTTTCATTCACTATATAAGTTCTTCCTCACACTATGTGGATACTCTCAGATGTCATTTAAGATGTTTAAGATCCTGAACATTAAGATTTAAGATTTGAACTATGAAATACTCCACTGTTCACTGTGAATGATTCCTCGGTGGGCAGTACCTTTCGGTCAGGTCCACTGTACTGTCTCTCTAAATCAGCACATTGTCATCTGGAGGCAACAACCTTTGTTGTTTAGTCATTCTGCTTCCTGGCAGCGGAATGACTAAATCAAGGGGACTAAACACTGAGGGCAAGAGGAGAAGGGGACGACAGACGATGAGACGGTTGGATGGCATCACCGACTTGATGAACATGAGTTTGCGCAAACTCCAGGAGATGATGAAGGACAGGGAAGCCTGGAGTGCTGTGGTCCATGGGGTTGCAGAGAGTCAGACACAACTGAGCGACTCAACATCAGCAACAGAACATTTTTAAGGCTCCTGACGCTGTGTCACACTATTCTCCCCAGAGGGTGAAGGACAGGGAAGCCTGGAGTGCTGTGGTCCATGGGGTTGCAGAGAGTCAGACACAACTGAGCGACTCAACATCAGCAACAGAACATTTTTAAGGCTCCTGACGCTGTGTCACACTATTCTCCCCAGAGGGTGAAGGACAGGGAAGCCTGGAGTGCTGTGATTCATGGGGTTGCAGAGAGTCAGACACAACTGAGCGACTCAACATCAGCAACCGAACATTTTTAAGGCTCCTGACGCTGTGTCACACTATTCTCCCCAGAGGCCATGCACGTGGCCAACGCTCTATCAGGACGATGCGAGCGCCAGCCTCGCCTGATCTTTATACATGTTAACGCCGACTATGTGTCTGGAAGACTCTGAGCACTGAGAGCCAGCCATGCTGGCAGGGCGCTCACCCAGGTCCGCCCTCCACCTATTTCTCTTCTTCAAACTTGATGAAGATGATGGCAAAGTGCAGTGTCTGGTTTCACTATGTGTTTGCTTAGTTGCTATTTAAACAACTTTTTTCAGGCTTGTAATTCTTTTCGATTTATGTTTTCACCCCACTTCCCTGTTGTTTCATAGTGCACATATAAAGTGACAGGAAAACCCCTTTGTATAATAAAGATGTTATTCTTTTCTAAGAAAAATAATCAGGGGCTTCCCTGGCAGTACACTGTCTAAGACTTTATGCTTCCACTGCAGGGGGCATGGGTTTGGTCCCTGGTCAAGGATCCCGAATGCCACACAGCACAGTCAAAAAAAAGAAAAGCTACCACTTATAAATCAAATCCGCCTAAATAAAATCCCTTACGATTATACAGTAGAAGTGACAAATGGATTCAAGGGATTAGATCTGATAGAGTGCCTGAAGAACTAAGGATGGAGGTTCGTGACATTGTACAGGAGGCAGTGATCAACACCATCCCCAAGAAAAACAAATGCAAAAAGGCAAAATGGTAGTCTGAGGGGGCCTTAAAAACAGCTGAGTAAAGAAGAGAAGTGAAAAGCAAAGGAGAAAAGGAAAGATATACCCATATGAATGCAGAGTTCCAGAGAATAGCAAGGAGAGATAAGAAAGCCTTCCTCAGTGATCAATCCAAAGAAATAGAGGAAAACAATAGAATGGGAAAGACTAGAGATCTCTTCAAGAAAATGAGAGATACCAAGGGAACATTTCATGCAAAGATGGGCACAATAAAGGACAGAAATGGTATGCACCTAAGAAAAGCAGAAGATATTAAGAAGAGGTGGCAAGAATACACAGAAGAACTGTACAAAAAAGATCCTCATGATCCAGATAACCACAATGGTGTGATCACTCACCTAGAGCCGGACATTCTGGAATGTGAAGTCAAGTGGGCCTTAGGAAGCATCACTATGAACAAAGCTAGTGAAGGTGATAGAATGCCAGTTGAGCTATTTCAAATCCTAAAAGATGATGCTGTTAAAGTGCTGCACTCAATATGTTAGCCAATTTGGAAAACTCAGCAGTGATCACAGGACTGGAAAAGGTCAGTTTTCAATCCAATCCCAAAGAAGGACAGTGCCAAAGAATGTTCAAACCACCGCACAATAGCCCGCATCTCACAAACTAACAAAGTAATGCTCAAAATTCTCTAAGCCAGGCTCAGCAGCATGTGAACCATGAACTTTCAGATGTTCAGGCTGGATTTAGAAAAGGCAGAGGAACCAGAGATCAAATCGCCAACATCTGTTGGGTCATAGAAAAAATAAGAGAGTTCCAGAAAAACATATACTTTCTGCTTTATTGACTATGCCAAAGCCTTTGACTGTGTAAATCACAACGAACTGTGGAAAATTCTTCAAGAGATGGGAATACCAGGCCACCTTATCTGCCTCCTGAGAAATCTGTATGCAGGTCAAGAAGCAACAGTTAGAACTGGACATGGAACAACGGACTGGTTTCAAATCAGGAAAGGAGTATGTCAAGTCTGTATATTGTCACCCTGCTTGTTTAACTTATATGCAGAGTACATCATGCGAAATGCCGGGCTGGATGAAGCACAAGCTAGAATCAAGATATTTGGTGGGAGAAATATCAATAACCTCAGATATGCAGTTGACACCACCCTTACGGCAGGAAAGCAAAGAAGAATTAAAGAGCCTCTTGATGAAAGTGAAAGAGGAGAGTGAAAAAGTTGGCTTAAAACTCAACATTTAAAAAACAAAGATCATGGCATCCAGTCCCATCATTTCGTGGCAAATAGATGGGGAAACAATGGAAAAGGTGACAGACTTTATTCCTCGGGCTCCAAAATCACTGAAGATGGTGACTGCAGCCATGAAATTAAAAGACACTTGCTCCCTGGAAGAAAAGCTATGATTAACCTAGACTGCAGAGACATTACTTTGCCGACAAAGGTCCATCTAGTCAAAGCTATGGTTATTCCAGCAGTCATGTATGGATGTAAGAGTTAGACTATAAAGAAAGCTGAGCACTAAAGAACTGATGCTTTTGAACTGTGGTGTTGGAGAAGACTCATAGAGTTCCTTGGACTGCAAGATCAAACCAGTCAATCCTAAAGGAAATCAGTCCTAAATATTCACTGGAAGGACTGATGCTGAAGCTGAAGCTCCAATACTTTGGCCACCTGATGCAAAGAACTGACTCATTGGAAAAGACCCCAATGCTGGGAAAGATTGAAGGCAGGAGGAGAAGGGGTTGACAGAGGGTGAGATGGTTGGATGGCATCACTGACTCAATGGACATGAGTTTGTGCAAGCTTCGTGAGTTGGTGATGGACAAGGAAGCCTGGTATGCTGCAGTCCCTGGGGTCACAGTCTCGGACACGACTAAGCGACTGAACTGAACTGAATCACTTATAAATATTGAGGTGGGAGGCACAAGATCTTTCCTCAGTCATCCAAGAAGTGGCTTAATTGCCAGCACGTGGAGTGTAAACCCAATATTTGGCCAACAGCGCATCTATTAATAAAAAACAATCAGAGCATTTGACTTTGCCAGAGGCCGCTGCCACCCAGCATGTGCATCTCCCGGCCTGGCCCCTTTCCTCCCACAAACCTGGCCACGCTATTAAACTCTAAAGTCCCGGCCCCTCCAGGTTCCTAGACCTTTCACATGAATCTAGCTTAGAAGCAAAATCAAAGCATTACTCAGTAGGCCATCTCATCACTGCTCTTTCCCCAAGATGCTCTGCAGGATGTTGGCTCAAGATCCCCTCTTTATGCCAGGGAGCAGCTGTCCATAGTCCACAGGAGGCCCAGTGGCCTCAGAGGGCCGAGCCTGTAAAGGTCAGCCTGCTCTGTTTTGTGTCTCACACATCACAATGCCGGTGGCTGCCCCAGCTCGCAAGCTGGCCTCCCCTCACTGGCGCTGGTCCAGCGGGAAGAGAAACGACTGTCTGAGGCCACAAAACCAACTCATGGAGTGATGCAACTCGGAGATGCGCTTACCTAGAGTGACAGAAAATGCAAATGGCATTTCCTAAAAGGCCCACGGGAAGAACCATAGGCAGGTGTGATGGTTAACTTTATGTGTCAACTTGGCTAGGCCACAGTACCGAAATATTTGACCAAATGTTATTCTTGATGTCTCTGTGAAAACATTTGGTTAGATGAGATTAAAATGTAAGTCAGGAGAGCGCGAGTAAAGCAGATCACTCTCCATAAGTCAGGGGGGCCTCACGTAATCAGTTAAAGGCCTCAACAGAAAAACACAGATGTTCTCCCCCCAAAGAAGAAGAAATTCTGTCAGCCAATTGTCTTCAGATTTGAACAGCAGTCCTCCCCTGGGCCTCCAGTTTGCAGGTCTACCTTGCAGATTTTAGACTTGTCAAATTCCACAATCGCATGAGCCAATTTCTTAAAGTAAATCTCTGAAGATACATACATACGTATTCTTAAAGTAAATCTCTGTAGATACATACATAGATACACATGCAGAAACACACACATATACACTATCGGTTCTGTTTCTCTGGAGAACTCTTAACAGCATGGGTCACAAGACTGGATCCAGGTAAAAAATCACCCATACCCAGTGAGCAAGAACAATGACACAGGGGGACTTCCCCAGGAGGAAAAAACCTTGGGCAGAAAGAAAAATGGAGCCAGTGCAACCTAACCTTAATCCTGGTTTTGCCCATTGCTTTGACAAATCTCAACTCTCTACATTAAAGAACCTGGTTCTTTCATCCATCAAGTGGGGTGACACCCACGAACACCCAGAGATCACTCTAAGTATTAGGATACAGTGTGTGTGCAGCTTTCAGTGTCTGGCCTGTCCTAGATGATACGGAGGCAATGCTACTATCGTGAGCATCCACGTGAATGAGGATAAGAGTAAAAATCAAAGACAAAAACAGGCAGAGACTCACAAGAAAGAAAAAAAAACTCTGACTCAACACATGGAGACGCCAAGCTTAGGACTGGAGGCACACTTGGCCTCTTTGGTGTCCCGTGGGGTCTCGGCTTCTTCACTGGACACTTTTGTGGGCCAGTTCTGATGACAGCCGTGACTAGGGTGGCACTGCACACTCCAGAGCTCAGGTGAAGCAGTCACTAGTTGATTCAGCATCAAGAGTAAGAGCAGGACTTCCCTGGTGGTTCAGTGGTTAAAAGTCCACCTGTCAATGCAGATGACACGGGTTCGATCCCTGGTCCGGGAAGATTCCACAAGCCACGGGGCAGCTAAGCCCATGCATCACAACTACAGAGCCCACTCTCTAGAGCCCACGCTTTGCAAAAGAGAAGGCACCACAATGAGAAGCCTGTGCACCGCAAGTGAGAGCAGTCCCCGTTCTCTGCAACCGGAGAAAAGCCCTCACAGTAATGAAGACCCAGCAGAGTCAAGAATGAATGAATGAATTTTTTTAAAAAGGGTAAGAACAAGGACAGGAATGATTACAAGGGTTACAGCGCCACAGCAGTCACAGCTGCGAGGCTTTCTCGACGTGCCAGCACCAATGCCCAAGGCCTCACATGAAGGGTCCCAGTGACTGGACAACAACTCTGCAAAGCACGTGCTGCTGTTCTCTCAGATCTCAGGGGAGGCCTGAGGCTCTGGGAGGCGAAGAAACTCGTCTGTCCTAGTCTAAGCTAAGCCGCGGAGCTAGTAAATGAGAGCCCCGGTTGTCAAGATTCTAAGGTTCAATCTCCTAACCTTGCTTTTCTGCTTCACAGGTTCACCTGCATCAAGCCCCTCTTGAAGATATAAACATACGACAGCTCCAGTGTTAAGGTGATAAGTGCAGGCAAGTTACCCTGCGGATAAACACAGAAATTACCAGCCGGAGACTGTTCTCTAGAACACCTTGCCTCTCTCCTGAACTTCCTGGGCTGGTGGCAAGTAAGACATGTGAGCAAAATTCAAGGAATAAAATGAAAGACCTAAACACAAAGCAAGAATTTCAGGTCATACATCTTGACACCAATGCTGCAGTAAGTACTGTTCCAACAATATATATGTTCCCTTCACTTAGTTCTCAGGAATAGAGTAAACTCATGCTCCTTCCCCCAAAATCAAGATCTGAATAATGAAAGATGCCACAAACAAATAAAAAACTTGCAGTCTAATGTCACCCAAAACTGCAGAAAGAGCCAGCAGCCTGTGTACCACCCTTTTTTTTTCTTAACATTTTTTAAGATTTTTTTTTTTTAATGTGGACCTTTCTTTAACTTATTTATCTGGCTATGCTGGGTCTTCATTGCTGCGTGGGCTTTTTCTCTAGTTGTAGCAAGCAGGGGCCACTCTCTACTGTCTCTAGTTGTGGTGGGCTTCTCATTGCAGTGGCTTCTCTTGTGGCAGAGCACGGGCTCTAGGGTGTGCGGGCTTTAGTAGCCGCAGCCCACGGGCTCAGCAGCTAGCAGCTCAGCTGCAACTAGCAGCTCTCGGGCTCCAGAGCGCAGGTTCAGCAGTTGTGGTACACAGGCTGAGTTGCTCCGAGCCATGTGAAATCCTCCCAGACCAGAGATCGAACCCGTGTAACCTGTGCTGGCAGGCAGATTTCTGAGATGTGGACCATTTTTAAAGTCTTTATTGAATTTCTCACAATATTGCTTCTATTTTGCATGTTTTGGTTTTTTGACCTTGGGGCACGTGGGATCTCAGCTCCCTGACCAAGGATCGAACCCACATCTCCTGCACTGGAAGGTGAACTCTTAACCGCTGGATCACCCGGGACGTCCCTTACTACCCTTTCGTAAAAGCTCTAGGATGGAACTTACTTCTCTGGCGACTCCGAGTGGCCTGGGCGCTTCCTTCCTGGCGTGCTCCCGTATACGTCATCCTCGTTTTCGTCCACGTCTTCATCATCAATGCTTTTCACATCTAGCTTCTGGTACCCAAACTCCCCGTTCAGAGACAGAGAATCAATTTTCCAAGAGTTGCTGCCCTGACTTCCGTTGGAATTTGGCCCAAAGGGGCTTTCAAAGGCCGACATGATATTGATTGAGGACCGGTCGGAGTTCTCCTCTGAGCTCTCCCCTGCCCCGGGGATCTTCTTAAAAACATCCCCGGAGCTCTGCTCGTCTTCCTCATCATCAAACGAGATGATGTTGGTCACCTTCTTTTTCTTCTTCCGCTCCCTTTTACATCTGGCATCTGGCAAAAGATATGAGATAAGAAAAAGCAGGCGAGAAAAAGCAATGATCGACCCATCCTGCCTCTAGACTGTGGAAAATCTCTTACTATTCTACTCAAAAATAAACTGAAGATAAACTCAGACCTTTTGTTCAATCCTTTGGGGGGAAAAAAAAAAATCTGTCTATGCGAGACCGAGCAAAATGGATGTGGGCCTCTACTTCTGGTTTGAAATATGTCACAGAGCACACATTACAATCACTCCTTCTAAGCAATCTTTCCAAGCACTTTGATTCAAAAGATGAATCATTACTGAAATGATTTTTACCCTTTCACTTTGGAAAACACTCTCATGGCTGGGAGATGAGACCAAGAAAATCAGTTTAGGGATTGTAACTGATTGTTCAACAGCCACAATTCCTCCCAACCCTGCAAGGTGCCCCTTTTCAGTAGGACTGCTCCCATCATGGGTGGTGCCTATTTCTCCACCCTCCTGAATCTAGGCCAGCTTAGTGTTCTGCTTTTAAGAACAGAATGTGGCAGAAATAACAAATGTGTGAATTCTAGAGCCCAGGCGTTACCCTCATAGAATACTGCCCTGAAACTACCACAGAAGAAGCCAGTCTAACTTACTGGAGGATGAGAGGCCAACGTAGGGGAAACTGAGATGCCCCAGCCAAGAGTCAGCACCAACTCCAGATGCGTGAGTGGGGCCACCTTGGGCCTTCCAGCTCAGCCACCAGCTGAATGCAGCCCCATGAGGGAGCCCAGGGTGAAAACCAGCAGAAGAACCATCCTGCCAACCCACAGACTCACAAAAAAAGGAATAAATTGAGGTTGTCTGTTTTAAGCTACTACATTTTGAAGCTGTTTGTTAAGCAGCAAAGACAAACGGAAACAGAAGTCAAGACTGCCTTGGCGCCTAGCACCTAGGTGAGCCAGCTTGTTCACTCATCTTAATCATCAACCTTGGGTGTGAAGCATTTTGGAGCCAATTCCAAAAAGACAGATCCACCCACTAAGGTGTGACGTGGGGATGCATCACCACCAGCGTGCCACAACTTGGAGACAATGTCAAAAGCAGGGTTCCCAAAATGGATGGAAAAAGATAGTCCTCTGGGTGTACAAATCCCAGCATATCTGGTACAGTCATCAACAGTCCATGTTGTTTGCATGAGGTCTCTGCTCAAGGAGAGGGGTGGGCCCTCCTGGTGGTCCAGTGGTTAAGACTCTGCACTTCCAATGCAGGGGGCACAGGTTCAATCCCTGGTCAAGGAACTAAGACCCCACATGCCCTGAGGCACAGCCAAAAAAATGTTTTTAATAATTAAAAAAAAAAGGAGAAGGCAAGACAGGTAAAGCCAGTGTATACTAAAGACTTCACAGAATTCTGAGCTTCCCCATCATTAATAACTCCAAAGGAAGGACCATGATTACTGCCT
This sequence comes from Odocoileus virginianus, assembly GCF_023699985.2. NCBI lineage: Eukaryota > Metazoa > Chordata > Mammalia > Artiodactyla > Cervidae > Odocoileus > Odocoileus virginianus. The sequence goes on along the minus strand of NC_069706.1, from coordinate 10,377,285 downwards.
TATTTAAGGGATTTGAGAATACCAGGGATTAAGCCCTTATACCCAAAATTTCCTATTTTGCTGTTTCAAAGTTCTGGATGTGCCAGAAGGTTCAAGGGGGGCACTGTAAAACTTCTTACAAAATTAATCAGGACTGAATCCACTTTCCTTTGCCTACCCAGAGCCTAGAGTCAAAACCGACCATCTCCTCTCTTTCCCTGGCCTCCACTTAAACGTTACCCCCTCAACAGTCTACATTCTCCAGAGCACCCTAGGCTGGGCTTTCATCCCACTGATCAGAAGGATGATTAAACGAATGAATGGATGACAGGACGAAGGGCAACCTCCTCTGGCTTCACGTGACCATCACGCCCTCCCTCTCGGTATGCCCTGACTGAGCTGCTGGCTTGGCTACCTTGTCATCTTCACACCCCAGGAAGCCTCTCAGCACGCTTTCGGAGTGAATAAGAGTAAGACAGACAGACAGAAACGCGAGCTGAAGATACCAGTGCATCGGATTTCGCTTCCCTGGGTGCCCCCATCCGCCTCCCCGCCCGACCCTGGTCCCCGCATCCTCGCTCACCGGCACTGATGTGCTTGGACACCACGGGCAGGGGGTCGGTCTCCTGCTCAGCTCTGCTGAGGATGGAGACAGCCGAGGACGCTGTGATCTCCCTGAAAAGGCTGCTCACTCCTTGCGTGGACTCCTTCAGCAAGGAGGTCACATTCTGCGTGGATTCCTTCAAGAGGTCCGAGACGGTGGGAGCAAACTTACTCTGCCCGTTTAAGTCCTTGTTGTCGATGTTAATTGCGAAGAGTATGGAGTTCAGACCTACCCCCCGAAAAGGGAGAAGTCTGGAGTGTCTGCTGTTCAACAGTCACACTTCCAACACAATAAACAAGCTGCGACGTTAGAGGACATAAGAGGGTACACACTCATCTCAAACGGTGACTTAAAAAACAATCAAACAACTCCCACAAAACTGGGGTCAGGAGACACCACTATCATGGGAGTTGAGTCCTCCAAAGTCTTCCCCTATTTGTCAGGAAGACAAACTCAAATAAGAAGTCAGTCATGGGGAGGGGAAGGCTTAAATTCTGGGGTCAGACTGCCTGGGCTGAGCCCCAGCACGGCCGCTCAGCAGCTCTGAGACCTTGGTCAAGCCATTCATGACCTCTCTGAGCTTCAGTTTCTTTATCTATAAAAGAGGGACAACAGCCTCTCTTACAGAGTATTAAAGACCATCACCCACCAAAATCAGCTTGGTAAGCAATCAAAAAATGACATATACACACTATTGTGCAAAATAGGTAATTAGCAGGAAGTTGCTATATAACACAGGGAGCCCAGCCTAATATTCTGTGATGACCTAGGGGAGTGGGGTAGGAGGGGGGATGGAGGATCAAGAGGGAGTGAGTGAGTGACAGTCATTCAGCCGTGTCCTGCTCTCTGCGACCCCATGGACTGGAGCCCACCAGGCTCCTCTGTCCATGGAATTCTCCAGGCAAGAATATTGGAGTGGGTTGCCATTTCCTTCTCCAATCAAGAGAGACAGGATATATAAAATTATGGCTGATTCGCGCAGTCATATGGCAGAAACCAATACAACACTATAAAGCAATTATCCTTCAATTTAAAAAAAAAAAAAAACCATGCGCCAATATCATGTCCACTATACCTTCAGGCAAAAACGTGCACTGGTCTCCTATGGCCTACATACAACATCATGGTCATCTGACTCTTCCTCATCAAAGGACAAGCCTAATGTAACTCAGTAGGTGGGACTCAGTGAAAACTTTCAGGAAAGAAAGAAAGAGGAGGCCACAAAGGATTTGGAAGAAAGAAGCAAGGTACCCACTTGGGTTGCATTCACCCTTTGAGTGAGAGTCAAACGTTAGACAATTTAACAATTCATCAACTAGCACCAAGGCAGGACTTTCACCGGGACAAATCACATACTGACTCTCTTATCTGATTCGTTCACAACCCTATCAAGCTGACTACAGTGCCATCAGGATTCCCACCTCGCAGAAGAGGAAGGTTAATGGTAAAAAAACTCACCAGATCTGCCTCAGGCCACCTGCCAGAGGGAGGGAGAGCCAGGCTTCCAAGACTTGTCTCCTCCCTTCACCCCCACCCCCGCTCCTGTTCCCTGGATCTTTATCTCACACTTGCAAAGCCTCAACCAAAACCCCCGCAATCCCATGCTTTCCCAGCCAGGGTATCATAATTCTAGATAAATGCCACTAAAGGAAGGATAGTGGCGAGTGATGAGTGGCCCTTTCATTCAATGAGGGACGGGAGAACCCACAGCACCCCGTGGAGTTACACATCCACTCCCAGGCAGCTCCTCTGCTCACCAAGCTTCAGAGGACCCCCTGCCCCCCGCCCCTGGCCCTGGCCCTGGCCAGCTTACCAGCTGCCATGGTGGGAAGCATGCTAGACCTTTCTTCATCCATGACAAAAGCCCAGTCTTCATAAAACGTGCTGCAAATGGAAAAGAGAGGGGGAATGCTCTAAACCGTTGCTCTCAGCATCCATTAGCCAGACAATTCCTTCATATGGCTCCCTGGAAAGTTCATGCCTGTCCATGCCAAAGTGGCCATGCAAGGTCTCTGTTGCGCTGGGTCTTCTGGTTATAAAGGATTTAACGCATATATCCTACAACTTCCTCATCGGTCCCCTGAGATCATTAGAGCCTGAGAGTACCAAGATAGGCATGAGATAGAAACACACTACTTATGAAGCAGAAAAGGAAAAGGGGACAAACAGTGGTGACTTTCACTCAAGCAACGTTTCTAAGAAATAGATAGGAAATCCAAGCCAGCCCACAGGGACCCCCTGAGTGGACTCATACAAGAAGAGACAATTTCAGAACGAAATTTTAGTTCCCTGGGCCCTTCAACCAAGGCATCTGTATGTAAGACCAGTTTGGGCAGCAGCCTCAAAAGCCCCAATTACCTCCTGGAATGGGCTGGGAAGCTAAAAAAGCCCACAGATCTAAACGGCAGTTGTAGAGGAGGGGACCAGAAAGCCAATCAGTCACTCCACTGTCCAGGGTCATTCGGCAATAAATCATACAGCCTGGGCTCAAAGGCAGCTCTCCCAGCCCCACGGCCCAGCTCTTTAGCAGACCCCCAGCTAGGCAATAACAAGTAAATATCCTCATCTCCGACTTCCCCACCAGGTCAGAGAACTCTAAACTAACAGAGTCAAAACTCAATTTCACTGAAGCACGGTCAGTGATGGGTGACCTGGAGTTCAGCTAAAGACCAGATACACAGCTGCTGAAGTGACTGAATGTAACCAACAGGAAGAGAAAAGACAGACATCATTGTCAGCATACTTAACCCAGCAAAGAAGTCAGTGGAAGCACAGACTGTATCTTCAAGCTGGCAGTGCAGTCAGACCTCTAATCCCCCAAACTGTGATTCTTTACAGACTGGAGCCAGTTTTCTTAAACGTAAATGAATTTGGTTTACCCACACTGAGTTAGAGGTGCTAGTGATTCAGTGAAGTATAACAGTGAGTCTTAACAGCTGATTGCCTTCTATTGCTCACTGTTACATTCAACTGTGACACTGAGAGTACGGCTCTGAAGGACAGACCTGTCCCTTGGTATCCATGGGGGATTGGCTCTAGGACCCACAACAGATACCAAAGTTGAGGATGCTTACATACAAGAGCACAGTACAGGTAGCCCTCCTAATCTACAAATTCTGCCACCATGGGTTCAACCAACCACAGATCTTAAACACAGCACTCAATCAATCCACGGCTGGTTGAGTCCACAGATGCAGAAGCTGGGGATACAGACAACAGATGGCACTTGTAAATAATCTGCTGGAAAGAGCTTAGCATTTAAAAAAAAAAAAAAAAAAAAAACCTACTGTTAAGAAACATGAGTTGTTGTTTAGTTGCTTAGTCATGTCTGACTCTTTTGCAACCCTGTGGATTATATGCAGCCCACCAGGCTCCTCTGTCCGTGGGATTTCCCAGGCAAGAATACTGGAGTGGGTTGCCATTTCCTTCTTCGGGGATCTTCCTGATCCAGTGATTGAACCTGCTTCTCCTGCATTGGCAGGTGGGTTCTTTACCACTGCGCCACCAGGGAAGCAAGAAACATGAGTGTGTTTTCTTTAGTGAAAGCTGGTTAATGCTCAAAGGTACCTGCAGACATGCACAGCCTCCCAACTCAGACAAGAGTAGTCCTAAGCAGCAAGTGGGTACTGCTGTCGCCAGTGTTCCTGGCCCCCATCCCTCCCATTTCATACCTACAGGGTCTGAACACACAGCTGGACAAGCTATACCACAGGCCACATCAAATAAGAGAACTTGGGGTATCTTTGACAGCCTCAGTGCACAAGCCTGGAATGCCTAACACCAGAACACCTAAACTATTGGAAGAAAGGCCACCTCAAGCAGCAGAAGAAACAGCAGAGGAGACCTGAGCCAGGGAACGCACAGCAAGATATGAAATCACAGGAATATATCACAGCACTGATGAAATAAATGCCAGCTTATTGAACTAAGTGACATTTCACTGTTGAGGATCTGGGCACTGCTAATGTGGAAGTTATTCAAGGGACAGGGGCAGAATTGATCACTGTCTCTTTGTACCATCAGGTGACACAAAACAACATGTCTAGTCCATCCTTCTCAGAGGGGAAATAACAGCGAGAGGGAGGGAGGGAGAAACAGAGACAGGGAAGAGAGGGAGAGAGAGGGAGGCAGAGACAGAAGTCATAAACATCAGCACACAAGCACAGTGACAGGAAAACACACCAACACACTCGCAGAGCTATGTCTATGCAGGTTACGAGTGATTTCAGTCTTGTCCCAGCAGGTTCTACAGCATCCATCAGATGTTTCTGAAGGGAAGGTGGCTGACTGTACAATCACTGATACATATTCAGTGCCTTCTCCCTATCGCTGTGGAATAAGCATATCTCGCCCACCCTGCTAAGCTTGCCCATGGTGGTGTGACTTGCTAGTCAATAAAATATGCGTGGAAGTGAAGCTTCATGGTGGGCAGAAGCTTGGAGGGCCAGTGTTTTCCTTAGCCAGAGCCCCCTGTCTGCAGTGGCAATCCAGGAAGTATATGCAGAGATGCGCCTCTGTCAGCCTGGGTCTCTGACATGAGACCCTCAACCCATGACAGACACGCAGCAGGTGAAAGACACGGACTTGGTGGTCTCAAGCCACTGAGGCTTCCAAAACGCTTGTTACAGCAGCGTAACCTCGCCTGTACTAACTGACAGAATAAACTTTATGATCAAGAAAAAAAGAAAACAAAAGGATGGGAGGGGTTGTTTTTAATAACAAATGACTTCTCGCCTCAACTTAAAATGCCCCTATTACTTTCCATCAGTTTGAGATCGACAAACCTCTAAAAAAAACAAAGAAAGCCAGAAGAACCATCCAGTACCCAGTGTACAAGGAGATACACAGCAAGAAACAGGGCACTAAACACCCAACATCTAAAGAGCAAGAAATTTTGGATCTGAAAGAAACCAAGATTAAAATTCTGCCAAGAGGGGCACATGTTGTGTCCTAAGACAATAGCTCACTCCACACCCCAGGTCTTAATAATAACAGGCATCTATTGAGTGCCTGCTGCATGAAGGTGCCATGTGAAGGGAGCCCGACAGGCATCTTCACTTGGTCTCCAGTGGACTGTGCCCACGGCCCAGCCGGACAAGCTGGGGCTGGAAGAGGGGAACCTGGCCATCCCGGATGCAGGCGGGCAGATCCTGCGATGGCCACCCCCAGCCCAGACGCACCCACTCCCCCGCCCCGCCAGGTACCTGAGCCGGCCACGGTCGGCCAGGAGCATGTGCAGGTAGCGCTCGAGGGAGTTCTCGTTGAGGGCGCAGCGCAGCCAGGCGCGGCCGCGACCCACGTCCGAGGCGATGTGGCGCAGGGCGTAGAAGCGCTGTAGCTCGTGCTTGCTGAGCACCTCCTTCACGTAGAACCAGAACACGGGCTCTGTGGAGACAGGGGACCACGCCGTGGGGCGCACATCGCGTGCAGAGAGCATCCAGGGGCGGTGTTGATGGAGGTACAAGAGGTACTTCTCAGCACGGAAAAGGAAGATACCGGAGAGTATACCCAAAATAAGCATGACCCCAGCCCCCCTCCAGGGAATCCCCGGCAGTCCAGTGGTTAGGACTCAGGGCTCTCACTGCCATGGGCCTGGGTTCAATCCCTGGTCAGGAAACTAAGATCCCACAAGCCGCTTGGTGCAGGAAAAAAAAAAAAATGACCCTCCCATCCACCATCCAGAGGTGATCACTGTTAACATTTTCAAATCAATCTCTTTGCCTGCACTTTGCTTTTTTCCACAAAATTGACATCTGTGATAGCTGAATTGTGACCCCCAAAGATAACCACATCATAAGCCCTGGAATCTGGACATGTTACCTTACACGGCACAAGGGCCTCTGTAGCTGTGACTAAATTCAGGATCTTGAGACGGGGTGATTACCCTGGATAGTCTCTCTGGCCTGACATAACCACAGGTAACCTTTAAGGTAGGGGGAGGGCTTTGCTGGTGGCTCAGTGGTAAAGAAGCCACCTGCCAATCAATGCAGGAGACATGGGTTGGATCCCTGGTCCGGGAAGATCCCACAGGCCTTGGAGCAACTAAGCCCATGTGCCTCAATCATTGAGCCTGTGATCTAGAGCCTGGGAACCAAAACCAGTGAACCCACATGCTTCAGCTACTGAAGCCCACTCACCCTAGAGCCCGTGCTCCCCAGCAAAAGAACCCACGGCAATGAGAAGCCCATGCACCACAACTACTGAGCCTGTGTTCTAGAGCCCAGGAGCCAGAGCCAGAGAACCCACCGCAATGAGAATCCCACGCACCACAACAAAGAGCAGCCCCTGCTCTCCACAACTAGAGAAAGCCTGTGCGCAGCAACGAAGACCCAGCACAGCCAAAAATAAAAATAAATAATAAAATTTTTACAAAAAAGAGGGGCGGGGAGGGAGATCTGAGGCAGAAGGGAAGGCAGAGGCATGACTAGGGAAGCAGAGCCTGGAGCGATGCGGCCACAGCCAAGGAATGCTGCAAACTGCTAGAAGCCACCAGAAGCCAGAAGAGGCAAGGAACAGATCCTGCCCGGGAGCCTCCAGAAGGCACCAGCCCTGCCATCGCCTTGCCTCTGGCCCAGGGAGACTGACTCTGGGCTTCTGGCCTCCATAAATGTAGGAAAATTAATTTGTGTTGTTATAAGCCACAAAGTTGGCAATAATTTGTTAGAGCAGCAGTAAAAAATAAACATATCATCATACTGTGTGTTGTATATGTATGTGTGTCTGCGCTCAGTCACTTCAGTCGTGTCTGACTCTGTGTGACCCTATGGACTGTAGCCCGCCAGGCTCCTCTGTCCATGGGATTCTCCAGCAAGAACACTGGAGTGGGCTGCCATGCCCTCCTCCAGGGGACGCGTGTACCTTTACACACACACACACACACACACACACACATATATATACACACACCACACACACGTAGCTTTGTATCTGGACTTGTTTCTTTCCTTGTCTAGACCATGGACATTTTCTCCGTAACATTTAAAGATCTTTGGAAACATGATTTTCGGTGGCTCCGCAGTAAACGCAGTTTATTTCCTGACTGCAGGAACAGAACACAATGCCGATTTTCCCCATGTAGTGCTTTAAACATCCCTCTGCATAACTAACCACCCTCATTTCTAGTTCCTTTGGGGAGATTTCTGTATGTCTAACAATAGGAACAGATTTAAGGCTTTAAGGGAAAGCTAATAAGTGTGTTTTTATCCATAAAATAGTCATCCCGTCGCTTCACATCCTGCCTTTTTTGTCCATACACACACAGATTTTCTTCATAGGTGTGATTCTAGTATATACCTAATTTTGTGACCAACCTTCTTTACTTAACAGCAGTTCATCAATACTTTTCAATACAGTCAATAATAATAACAGCAACAACAGGGACAGCCACTGCTACTCATAGAGCATTAAGTACGTACCAGCCACTACGCTCCACACTTGCATCTAACCTCAGTCCTCTCGACCACCAAGGCCGTCTCCATGTCAAAGACAAGGCTGAGACCCAGACAAGTGAAGTGACTGGAGCCGGGATACACAGTTATAAGTGAGACAGCAGAAAGGAACTCAGAGCTGTCTCACTGTGAACCGTGTCACCACATCATCTTGCAAAGTGAGGGGAGCTCTGCCTCCTTGAAAAGGATCATGTTCACAATTGCCTGATGGACTCCAACCCAGGAGCTAAACAGACTCACTGACCCCTCTGAGAAAGTGACAAGATCTTTGAACCTTCCTTCCAGAAGGATGTGAATACGCACATCTCCATAAACTGGACACCAGGCTGATAAGCTCAGTCTAAAATCGCAATTCAGCTCAGGGAGTATGGACTGCCTTCCTCCTGGGAGCCATGAGCTGGGCGAAGCTATGGGCCCCGAGGTAGACAAGAAGGACGTGTGGCTAACAAGCTTCTGATCTCGTGGGCAGGACAACAGGTGAGGAGGTCTTCAGTGAAATGACTCTGTGCAGTTCCCTCAAGCACACTAAGCTTCAGACTCCTCTCTCTTAACAGAAGCCCCGAAGTGCAGACTCCCCCAGGGTTTCTGGGGTAACTGGAGAAAAGGGAGATAAAACACTGAGCGTGACGTCCAGCCCATGGTGACCAACCACTGTTTGCTAAATAATTACCTTCTTATCCGAGAGCATACAGGTTGTTTCCTCTTTTCCTTTTTCTTTTCACAGCATCTAAATGTGTACATATGTACAAGTGTGTGTGTGCATTCGTGGATCAAGTCAATCTCTGACATCATTTCAAAGAAACATCTCAAGAAGGACTGGTAAAACCACCAGCAGAGTGGATCGCTCAGAATGCCTTCTCTCAATCCCTAAATGCCAAACCAACCCCCTTCTGAAACCCACTAGTTACTTCTTTAAAATTTTATCTCAGTTGCAGCATGTGGGATCTAGTTCCCTGACCAGGGATCAAACCTGTGCCCCCTGCATTGGGAGCATGGAGTCTCGGCCACTGGACCACCAGGAAAGTCCCCCCAAACCCATTAGAAATCAGTCCAAACCACACAAATGCATAACTTTTCTTTTAACATGTTTCCTATTTAAAAGTTAAAATTTTTTCTTTAAAAAAAAAATGGCCTAGGGAGCAAAGTGTTGCATGAAACCACTCTGAGTCAATGTCTGTACATAAAGATAGAATAAAGCAAAGGAAGGCTTCTACTTGAAGCCTCTCTCAGAAACCAAGACAGGGCATTTGCTGAGAGTATCACTCGGGGCCAGCCGGCCAGCCAGCCAATAACTTGCATTGTAACCCACCAGACAACCATCAGTATATCCAGCACGACTTCAGTCCAGAGACTCTCACCTGCATCCTGTCTTTTCTGAAAACTGCAGTCACTTCCCTCTGACCTTGAAAACACAAGAAACACTTCAAAGTGTGTTTTCGCCTTTCCATTTCGTAAATTGCTTACCGCTCTGGAATCCTTCTAAAGCTCGCCTGTGTGATGCGGATGCTGATCATCAATGTCCCAGCAGGGCTCCTCTCCCACCGGCAGAATTAACGTGGTCTATTTAAAGCGCAGCTCACCTGCCACTTAACACCTGCAGTGTCCATAATTTAATTGGGGCGCATACACTGATTGCTTACTGCCTCAAACCAGACGCTGATTCCAAAAGCGGGTGAGGGCTTCTGGTTCTCCCAGCTCCTGAAAGCCATCTGCTGACCAAGAGCAAGAGCCAGGAAGGGAGTGCTAAGGTGAGCTACCCGGGGGTCCCTGCTGACAGAGGATGACAGAGGATTTTTGCCAAGTTTCAATGCTAACCGATGCCAATTCAAAGAATGCACTTTGGCGGACAAAAACCCTGGCTCAAATTCTAGTTCAGGTCGTGCATGACCCTGGGCAGCTTATTCTGTCCTTCATTTTCCTCATCTGTAAAATGGGGATAACTACCTGTCTTTGAGGTTTGAGATGAGGGGGAAACAATTGAGAAAATAAAGCATGTGTGTGAAGTACTTCATGGCCAAGACAGGCAAACAGCAAGTCTTGCCCTTTCTTCTGGCCACTGTACCCCTCTTTCCCAGGGGATCTGTGTTCCATCTGGTTCTCTGTAAAGGGCCTTTAGCACTGCCAACCACTGTCTCCCACAGGGCTCGGCAGGTGACCCGGGCTGAGCAACGACCTGGCCATAGCAGGGCAGGCGTCTCAAATCGCCTGTACTCAGCACCCCCTCGTTCTGGCCCTGTTTGACATTTTGTATGACTTTTATGTGACCTTCGTGTGATGGCGTCTTTTCTGTATTTTTCGTTTTTTAATATTATATAAAAATATGATAGATCTTGATTGCTGAGGGTTTTTGGAGCTCCCTGCAATTCTGTGCCTAAAGTGAGTATATTCCCCTGGCCTCACCCTGGTCCCAGCCCTGGACCACTGGACCCTCCCCACGACTCTACCTGAACCACTAGAAGAGAGGCCTTGTCTCCTTTCAGAGTGAAGTCAGCAGACAACAACTGAAGGGCCAGATTCAGCAGACCCATCGCTGTGTGTGCAAATAAAGCTTTATTGGGACGCAGTCACATGCATTTGTTTACAAGTCGTCTGTGGCTGTTTCCTGCTACAAAGGCAGAGCTGCTAGAAAAACTTAGAGCCCACAAACCCTAAAGTACTGTACTCGCTATTCGATCCCTTAAGGAAGAAGTTTGCTAACCTCTGTGCTAGAGGTAGGAACTCTTAACAGCTATGTCAACCTGGCGCTTCCTGGGGCCACTGCACCCTCTCATGTAGAGTGGCCCACCTGGAAGAGGCCAACCCAGAGAAGTGGTGATGAGAGAGGCCCAGGGACAGATGTGGGGGATCCATCTGAGCCCCTGGATCAGGCTCCACCCCTAGTTTTCTTATTTACTGAAGTCAGAAAGTGCCCTCTTCTGCTTCGGGCTGTCTGCGAGTCTGGCTGTCACTTGCAACCAGAAGCAGCCTCATGCGGGGAGCACGGGCATGTTCTTCTATCACCTGACAATCATTTCGGGGGGACCCACAACATGTCAGGCTCTGGGGGGAAGACATCCCTCAAAATTAAACAAGAAACAGGGCCTCCTGCAGCAGTCCAGTGGTTAAGACTCTGCCTTCCAACGTAAGGCACGCGAGTTCAACCCCTGGTCAAGAAACTTAAGGTCCCACATGCTATGGGGTATGACCGAAAACCTTAAAAATAAAATTAAAATAAAAAATAAAACACAAAAGCACCACTCAACAAGAAACAGAAAGTACAAAGAAAAGGAGCTAGGCTCCCCGTAAACAAGAGACACGCTGAGTCTGCAGGTGCAGACAGGGGTTGGAAGGCTCTGTCGTGGGCAGGACATCCACCCTCCCGACCTTCACCTCACTGTCTCAGAGTGCTGTCGCCACTCCATGTGGTTCAGTCCCTCAGTCGTGTCTGACTCTCTGTGACCCCATGGACTGCAGCGCACCAGGCTTCCCTGTCCTTCACTGTCTCCCGGAGTTTGCTCAAACTCGTGCCCATTAAGTCAGCGATGCCACCCAACCATCTCATCCTCTGTTGCCCCCTTCTCCTCTTGCCCTCAATCCTTCCCAGCATCAGGATCTTTTCCAATGAGTCGGCTCTTCTCATCAGGTGACCACTCTGGGCCTCACATTCACAACTGAAGCAGAAGAAAGATGTTAAGATAGAGCCAGCTCTATTACCTTGTTTTTTTCAGACAAGGATAAATGCACGCAAGAGAGTGAAGAACATGTCAAGGCCAGCTAAACTGCTCATGAGCTTTGACCTAGAGAAGGACACCCCACAGCCCCAGACACAATCAGGGCTATGATAAGCCAAAGAAGAAAAGAGGGATGGATCTTTAAGTAGGAAAGCAACAGAATCAGCCATACACAGTTTCACCCATTCCAGGAACAAAAGGCAAGCCGAGTGCTTCCATGTTCCCGCCTGAGACCTGGGTGACTACAGGCATCCTCAAAGCCCAGTCACATCTCGGTGAGCCTAACGATAAGACACAAGTGTGCTGGTAGAGCCGGGTTCCCAGTGAGGGGTCGTGGCTTTCTCACTTGGCCATGACTCAATCAGCCACAAGGCTGCCTCCTGGAACTGGAACACAGGGACTGGGCTTTGACCACGAAGAACACATGATAAAGACTCATACAAAATATGTAAGCTTGAAACTTTTTTTGCTCTCTTAAATTGTGGCAAAACATACATTAAAAAATTTACCACTTTAACCATTTTAAGTGTACAATTCAGCGACATGAAGTATATTCACAAGGTCATGCAAATACCACCACTATCCATTTCCAGAACTTTTTCATCATCAAAACAGAAACCTCACAGCCATTAAACACTAACACTCTCCCCATGCTCCCCTCCCACACCCCACCCCGTAAACCTCTATTCCACATACTTTCTCTATGAATTTGACTATTCTGGATTCTACGTATAAGTAGAATCACACAACATGTGATCTTTTGTGTCTGACAGCTTTCACTTAGTGTGTTTCTAAGGTTCATTCATGTTATAGTAAGTAGCAGCATTTCTTTTTATGACTGAATAATATTCCATTATAAATAGTATGGGCTTCCCAGATGGCGCCATCATAAAGAGTCTGCCCGCCAATGCAGGTGATGCCGGTTTGATTCCTGGGTTGAGAAGATCCCCTGGGGAAGCGAATGGCAACCCACTCCAGTATTCTTGCCTGGAAAATCTCATGGACAGAGGAGCCTGGTGGGGCATGGTCCATGGGGTTGCAAGAGTCAGACACGACTTGAGTGGCTGAACGCAAACATACACACAGAATAAACACCACACTTTGTTATCCATTCACCTGTCGATGCACGTTTGGGTTGCTGTTTCTTCCTTTTGGCTCTTGTGAATAATACTGTGAAAATTTTGAGTCCCTGCTTTCAGTTTTTTTAGGTCTGCATCTAGGAATAGAATTGCCAGGTTGTTTGGTAAATCTAAGCTTAATTTTTTGAGAAACCATCAAACCATTTTCCATAGTGGCTATACCATTTTACATTCTGAAACTGAAATTAACTCTGTTATTAAATTCCCTTTCAGTTAGGAAAACAAACTTGCCAGTAAAGGCAACTTAGCCACTTTCCCAGTTTTTTTAATTGCAATAAAATTCACTGAATATAAAATTCAGCATTTTAAAGTGTATAATTCAGAACTTGATGCATTTTTAAAGGATAAATAAACACACGATGATCTGAGATTGCTTTTGAAGACTTCAGTAGATTTAAATGTAAACATCCCCACTGATTCTAAAGAACAAGTGCCAATTATCTTGGTGGGGGTGAACGGAAATTACAGAAATAAAGCAAGGAAAAGAGGGTCAATTGGCACTTACTGCCCAGACGGGACCTGGCTGCCTGCCCCCTCTCCCTCTCTGCCTCACCTCATTCCACTCTCGCTGTCACTCACCCTGCGACAATCCCCCGGGTCTCCTGGCCGGTCCTCCAGACAAGCCAAGCTTGCTCTGTCCCAGGGCCCACCCAGCCATGAATACAGAAATCACACGAGCTAGCCCACTGAAGGAATTTCACATAAGACATCTGTTACAGAGACCGTGGAAGCCAAAAAGCAAATAGGAGATACCGAGGGAACCGAGAGACAACTGATGCCAGACAACCTAACCATTTCAGACTTCCTGGGTGGTCCAGTGGTTAAGTACTCCATGCTTCCAATGTGTGTGTGTGTGGGGGGTGGGGGGGCACAGTCAGTGCAGGGGGACACGGGTTCAATCCCTGGTCAGGGAAGATCCTGCATGCCATGTGTCATGGCAAAAAAAAAAAAAAAGGACCCAACCCTAGAGCCAGAGGAACAGAAGGCAGTACCAGGGGACGCAACCGTGGCTGTGGGTACCAGCTGGACTGTGGCAGAGGGACCGAGGGGTAAAGTGGGGGAACAAGGCAGGGGGGACCTCCATGGACCACAGGAAGCACTGTCACTGCTAGAGATGCCCCCCCACCCCAATCAAGCTGTTTACCTGTCTTCTCACCTGCCCACCGCATCAGCACCTCCCACTGAAAGGATGGGTGAGGGGGCCTGGGAAACAGAGACAGCCAGGGAAGGGCAGGGAGTCAATAGAAGGGCAAAGACAAGACTGACTGCTGCAGGAGTGTGTGTGTGTGTGTGTGTCTGTGTGTGTGTGTGTCTGTGTGTGTCTGTGTGTGTCTGTGTCTGTGTGTCTGTGTGTGTGTGTCTGTGTGTCTGTCTGTGTCTGTGTGTGTGTGTGTGTCTGTGTGTGTGTCTGTCTGTCTGTCTGTGTCTGTGTGTGTGTGTGTGTGTGTGTCTGTGTGTCTGTCTGTGTCTGTGTGTGTATGTGTCTATGTGTGTGTGTCTGTGTGTGTGTGTCTGTGTCTGTGTGACTCTGTGTGTCTGTGTCTGTGTGTGTCTATGTGTGTGTGTCAGTGTGTCTGTGTGTGTGTGTGTGTGTGTCTGTGTGTGTGTGTGTGTCTGTGTGTGTGTGTCTCTGTGTGTGTGTCTGTGTGTGTGTCTGTGTGTCTGTGTCTGTGTGTCTGTGTGTGTGTGTGTGTGTGTTTAGGCAAGAAAATTTATTTATTTTTAAATTTTAATTGGAGGCTCATTACTTTACAATGTTGTGGTGGCTTTTGCCGTACACTGAACTTGTTGAACCAGCTGGGATTCCTCCTCCCAGTAACAGGACGGCTAACCCCCTCCCTTCCTTTGGGCTCCGTTCTAATGTCCCCATCTGACTACTCCGTAGAGAAGGAAAGCCTCCACCACGGCAGACTGTGGCGGCTCATCTAACTCTGCCCTGGCTCCCACCTGAGCCCACAGACCACACGCCCCAGGCTGCTCGACGGGGCCACGTGCCTCACGGGCGCCGGGCCTCCCTGGCGCCCTCTGCCGGCCCAGCTCGCTCATCTCAGGGCGCGGTCTAGCCCTGGGAGCAGCTGGCATCTGGGTTCCCAGCTCGAACACCTCAGCCCCGCGCAGCTGGCCCTCGTCCCCGTGACACAGGGGTCCACGCGGCACCTTCTTCATGCTCCCCTTGGGAACCTCCTCCGGCGCTTCCCAAACCTGTGCTGTGTTTGCTCCCACGGGTGCACTCCATCCTCCGTGCGAGAGCCATCTTCACCCTGACAGGGTGAAGGACCCACGGAACCAACAGGCTGGATAATAACTCCAAACTGACAACCCTGAGCCCCGGTTTGAGCCTTTTGGGGAAGAAAAAATTTATTTATTTGGCAGCATCAGGTCTTAGTTGTGGTATGCTGCCGCTGCTGCTAAGTCGCTTCAGTTGTGTCTGAGTCTGTGGGACCCCATAGACGGCAGCCCACCAGGCTCCTCTGTCCACAGGACTCTCTACGCAGGAACACTGGAGTGGGCTGCCATGTCCTTCTCCGTGGTTGTGGCATGTGGGATCTTAATTCCCCAACCAGGGATCGAACCCACATCCCCTACATTGGGAAGGCAGATTCCCGGCCGCTGGACCACCAGGGAAGTCTGCGGGTCTGAGATGTAACATACAGGACGTCAAGATTAAACACCTCTGAATAGCCAGAGGTCCCCTCCAGCCGAGAGGCACCAGTCTGGCTACAGCAGATCCTAATATGTGCATGCTAAGTTGCTCAGTCGTGTCCATCTCTTTGTGATCCCATCGTCTGTAGCCTGCCAGGCCCCTCTGTCCATGGGATTCTCCAGACAAGAATATTGGAGTGGGTAGCCATTTCCTTCTCCAGGGGATCTTTCCGACCCAGAAATGAAACCCTTGCATTGGCAGGCGGGTTCTTTACCACTAGCACCACTTAGGAAGCCCCAGATCCTAATACCCTGGGACGATATTTTGTTCCCATTTCTAAGTGGCCACTGGCCCAAGCCCTTATCCACCCCAGCGGTCAAGGAGCCTCCCCAGGAACCTGTGGACATTGCCCGAATCTAGCCTCTTCGCTGGCTAACAGCTCACCCATGGGGACAGCATGCTGGCTCCCTCCCTAAGGCCAGCATGTGCCCACCAGCTGCTGAACATTTTTATTGCCAGTGGACATCTTCTCTGCCCCTTCAGCAAACATCCTCCCAATGCCTCTTTCACCAGACCTAGCTAATTTGCAAGTTTGCGAATTCAACAGAGAAATACAAACAGGGAACTGAAAACATGACAGAGATGGAAGGGTGGGGAGGGTGGACTTCCCCTTACCATCAAAAGGATGGGCCCGGGGTTCTCCTGGCACAGGCAGCTTCCTCCACAAATAATTTTCTACAGAAATGAAATCGCTACCCAAGGTGACATGGTGAAGCAAAATATAAACTTAGATTTGATTTAAATGCAATCAACCATTTTCAAAAATCCCCACCAAGGATCACGGGAGTTGGTTTCTCTAATTTTAGAGTTGGGGGTATATTAATACCATCTGCTTTCAACTGTGAAGATGTACAGACAGAAGGGGGCGGAGCTTGGCACCCCAGGAGAATGAGCAGCAAGACCTGAAGTCTGGGTCCTCGAGTCATTATTCCGAATGCAGTCTTTCAATGGCCAGGTCCTTCTAGTACACTGGAGCTGCAACGCGAGCAAGAATGGGACCCAGCCCCTGACCACCGAGAGAGAGAGACAAGAAAACAGGTGGCATCATACTGAGGTTTGTCAAGAGGAGGACTCAGGACTACTGGGGAGGCGGGGCGGGTGGCAGGAACCAATAGGAGGCACATTGTCAGGCTGAACTGGTGGGGAGCTCGTGAATGACTTTGAGAGATATCTGAAACTTCAAGAGAGAAGAGATCAAAACCACCATGAGATATCACCTGGCACCTGGCAGAATGGCTATCATCAGAAAGAACACAAATAGCTCTTGGGCTCAGACCTAAGTGGTGGCAACCTGGCGAAATGCACCAAGGAGGTCAGAATCATGGGCAAATATGAGACCCGTTATGGTGCCTCCCTCAGGAAAATGGTGAAGAAAACGGAAACCAGCCAGCGTGCCAAGCACACCTGCTCCTTCTGTGGCAAAACCAAGATGAAGGGACGAGCCGTGGGCATTTGGCGCTGCGGTTCCTGCGTCAGAACAGCAGCTGGTGGTGCCTGGACCTTCACCACCACCTCTGCCATCATAGTCAAGGCTGCCATCAGAAAGAAGACTGAAGAAGTGAAGGACCAGGAGAAGCACCACCATTTAATAGTGTTGCTAGCTTCCCAGGTGGCGCTAGTGGTAAAGAAGCTGGCTGCCAGTACAGCAGACGCAAAAGACAGTGGGTTCAGTCCTTGGATTGGGAAGATCCCCTGAAGAAGGAAATGGCAACCCACTCCAATATTCTTCCCAGGAGAATTCCATGGCCAGAGGAGCCTAGTGGGCTACAGTCCATGGGGTCTCAAAGAATCAGACACAACTGAGCAACTAATACTTTCACTTTTAGCCTATAATAAATGGGTTAATTTATGTAACAAGATTTTAAAACACACACACAAGTAACAATGTTAATGAAGATGAGAAACTACAACTCTTATGTATTGCAGAGAAATCAGGACTCTTGTACATTGCTGGCGGGAATTTTAAAAGAAGCATCCAGTATGGAAAACAGTATGGTGGCTCTTCAAAAAAGTACACACAAAATTACCGTATGATCCAGCCATTCTGCTTCTGAGTGTGTATCCAAAAGAACTGAAAGCAGGAACTTGAACAATTGTTTGTACACCTATGTTCGTGGCTGTGCTTTTCACAATAGCCAATAAGCAGAAGTAACCCATCGATAGATGAGTGGGTAAACAAAGTGTGGTCTATCCATGCAATGGATTATTACCTAACCTTAAAAAAGAAGGAAATTCTGACACACGCTACAAATGCATGAACCTTGACATTATGCTAAGTGAAATAAGCCAAATATAAAAGGACAAATAATACATGACTTTACTTATATGAAGGACCTAAAGTAATCAAATTCATAGAGACATGGATTGGTGGTTTCCAGGGGCTAGTGGGAGGGTAAATGGAGAGTTGTTATTTAATGGGGGTGGCATTTCAATTTGGGAAGATGAAAAGGTTCTGAAGATGGATGGTGGTGATGACTGTATAATGTGAATGCACTCAATGCCTTTTAACTGTACACTTAAAAACAGTTAAGTTTTAATGGTATGGATACTTCTTTGATCTTTTCAAGGAGATCAAATCAGTCAATCCTAAAGGAAATCAGTCCTGATAATTCATTGGAAGAACTCATGCTGAAGCTAAAGCTCCAATACTTTGGCCACCTGATGCAAAGAACTGACAGATTGGAAAAGACCCTGATGTTGGTAAAGATTGAAGGCAGGAGGAGAAGGGGACGACAGAGGATGAGATGGTTGGAGGGCATCACCAACTCAATGGACATGAGTTTGAGCAAACTCCGGAAGATGGTGAAGGACAGGGAAGCCTGGCATGCTGCAGTCCATGGGGTCGCAAAGAGTTGGACACAACTGAGCGACTGAACTCGATGACAATTTTTAAAAGAGAGAGAGAAAAAAGAGAAGTTTGAGTGGTTTCGGGGAAAGGAGAAGGAGGAGGCAGCGGGCTGGCCAGGGGACCTGGGTGAAGGGCAGAGCCATGCGCTCATCAGGGAACACAGGAGCGAACACGGGGTGAGGGTAAGGATGATGACTCGGGCATGGAGACTCTGACAAGCCCTTGGTACATTCAAGTGAAGACACTCAAGAGAACGACCAGGAGCTGGCCTGCGGGAGATATAACCTAATCAACACACAGACAGCAATTTTCACCAAGAAATTCAGAGAGTATGTGTAGAAACAAGAGTCAACAACAGAACCCAAAGATAGATACATACATGCTAAGCCGCTTCAGTCATGTTGGACTCTCTGCGATCTTATGGACTGTAGCCCACCAGGCTCCTCTGTCCAGGGGATTCTCCAGGCAAGAATACTGGAGTAGTTTGCCATGTCCTCCTCCAGGGGATCTTCCCAACCCAGGGATCAAACCCGAGTCTCTCATGTCTCCTGCACTGGCAGGCAGATTCTGGGAAGCCCAATCCAAGGATAAGTAATATTTAATGTCTGAGGGTGTAGAAGTGATATGCCAGGAAGGACTGCAGAGAAGTAGAAAGTATGCCAAGAGGCTGGGCCATGGCATTACAGAAGACAGAAGAGCAAGCGTCAAGGTCGGAGGCGACAAAGGCTGCTGAGCAGATGAGGGAAAGTATATTCAAGTTTTACAAGACGGGCATCTCGATCATAAATGTGCCTCTGGTATGGTCACAATCAGGCCTATCACCTTGTAACAGACTGCCAACACATAACCTTATGGTGATCTACAAGAACATCAAATTCCAAGGTAATGCCATTGAAATGCCACTTTTATAATTGAATGGGTCCCCTCAAAATGCATCTATTGAAATTCTAACCCCCAAAGATGACGAAATTACGATATGGGGCTTTGAGTGGACTCTTAGGTGATGAGGGTGGAGCCCTCATGAGTGGGATTAGTGCTCTGATAAAAGAGGCTCCTTTCACCACCTGAGAACACAGTAAGAAGGCACAGGCTATGAACTAGTAAAAGGAAGTAACTCTAGAGTGATCTTGGCTCAAGGTACCTCAGGAATCAAGAAACACAGCACTACACACACTGAACGATGCCCTTCCTTCCAACCAAAGGATATTTATTGAACATAATTTTATTGAAGAACCCATATACTACTAGACACCATGCTAGGAGCTGGAAAGTCAGGAGGAAGTGAAACAGACATGGTGCCTGGCGCTCCCGGCACTCACCATCTAGTGGGGTAAATGGACAACAGACCTCTGAACACAATGGGTGTGACAACAGGTTTCGGTGGCATCCTCTGACCTTTGTTCTCTAAGACAGGACTTGGCACACTTTTCTGTAAAGACCCACTAGTATCTACCTAAGACTTTATGGGCCACATGGCCTCAGTCACAACTTCTGCCTAAAAGCAGCCACAGACAGTAAACAGATAAATGTTTGTGGCTGTGTTCCAATAAAACTTCATTTAGAAAAACAGGTGGTGGGATGTGGTTTGCTGACCTCTACTCTGAGTGATCCTAACTCACTCAATACTTACTGCTTAATTTATTCACAAGTTCAAACTGGGGTGGTCGTGGTATTTCAGAGAGTCCTCTTTCTGGAAATAATACGCCATTAAGAATAAAATTAGGAGCTTCAGGGACTTCTCTCGTGGTCCAGTGGCTAGGACTCCAGGTTCGCAATGCAACGGGCCCAGATTCCATCCCTGGTGGGGGAACTAGATCCCACATTCCACAACTAAGACCAAGAGCAGCCAAATAAATAAATAATTTTTTTTTTTTTAAAGTCAGGAGCTTCAGAACCACAATCATGTAGGCCTGAAGAGAAATTCCAGCTCTGCCACTTTTTGGCTCTGGTACATTAATGAAATTATTTCATTTCTTTGAGCTTCATTTTTTTCCATCTGTAAAATGGGGATGCCATTATTCACTCTGCATAATCATTTCAACAATAAAATGGAAAAATGAGCACAAACAGTCTGAGAAACCCCCTAGGTCACAGAGATGCTCAACATGAGTCACGAGCAAACACTAAGAAAGCCAGGCCTGTGGTTCAAAGAAAGGAGCAGAAAACATCCAGGTGTCATTTCTGGGATGAATGTGCTTGAATGTGCTAATCACATCATTCCTTCCATTTCTGGCACGCAAGCTCTAACTTTTCTTAAGTTGTCTTGCTTTTCTCTCTCATTTAAGTTAGGATGATTTTGGATATGAGTAAAAAGAAATACAACTTAAAGTGCCTTAAAATATTAGGGAATTAATTAACTCACATAACACTAAGTCCAGGGTTGGTTGATTCAGTAGCTCAGTGACATTATCAGGGGCCAGGTATTTTCCATTGTTCTGAGCACCCATCCTGAGTGTACTGACTTTCATCTTCAGACTTGTTCCATCCTCATGGTCATAAGATCACTGCCACAGCTCCAAACATCACACAAGTCTTACACAACAACCCACGGCCATAAGATAAGCCTTTCTGTGTCTGCATTTAAATTGCAAGAGGCCTTCTCTGAAGCCTATGGGCAAACCTCTCCTTCCTTCCCTTTGGTCAGCATTGCATCTCATACCTACTCCTAAGTCAACTACTACTACATGGAATTCATTATGGCTGGCCTGATCTAATCCAGATTCAGTCCCCCTGCAGCCAGCCTCAGGGCTGAAGCTGGTGGCCACCCAACATCAGAACAAAATCAGAGTTCTGTTACCAAGAAAGAAGGGACTGCAGGGTGGGGAATTACCACTGTCTGCTGTAATTATTCATGCTCACTTGCGTAACTGGAATGGAAAAGTTAAACAAACTGCAGAACCAGACTCGGAAAGCACACGTTCCCATCTCATCACCAGCAAATCAACTATCTGAGCAAACAAACCCAGTCACTTGTCAAAGTCAGAGGAAATGATTCTACCAGGCACGGCAGGCTCTTATTTCTGGGGTCTGAATGCTAAAGGAGACACACCAAGTGACCTTATTCCAAGCTTCTCTGGGTCCTGTGTAACCCAACTAACTGGAGAGTCTATTCAAAGGGATCACAGTTTGGGATGTCCTCCACCACACAGCTGAGCTGGCAGTGTACTTTTACTAGAATAATGTTTACCTTACTAACATTTCATAGGGGGTGAAATGGGGAAAAACTCCACAAGTCATAAAGAGAAACCTGAATTCTAAGCTAAAACCAAAAACAAACAAAATACACACCAGTCAGAATGGCTACTATCAAAAAAATCTACAAACAATAAACGCTGGAGGGGGTGTGGAGGAAAGCAATCCCTCCTACACTGTTGGTGCGAATGTAAATTGGTTACAGCCACTATGGAGAACAGTAGAGAGGTTCCTTAAAAAACTAAAAACAGAACTACCATCTGACCCAGTAATCCCACTACTGGGCACACACTGGGAGAAAACCATAATTCAAAAAGATACACGTGGCCCAACGTTCACTGCAATATGGTTTACAACAGCCAAGACATGGAAGCAACCTAAATGTCCATCAACAGAGAAGCGGATAAAGACGACGTGGTACCTACAGACAAGGGACTATCACTCAACCATAAAAGGAACGGAGCAGCACCACCTGCAGAGACATGGACAGACCTAGAGCCTGTCACGCAGAGCGAAGGGTGTCAGCAAGAGAAAAAGAAGTATCGTAAATCAACGCTTCTATGTGGCATCTAGGAAAATGGTATAGAAGAACTTATTTGCAAAGCAGATATAGAGACAGATGTAGAGAACAAAGGTATGGATACCAAGGCAGGGAGATGGGTGGGGTGAACTGGGAGACTGGGATTGACAAATATACACTACTATATATAATAAAATAGATAACTTTTGAGAACCTACTGTGTAACACAGGGCACTCTACTCAATTCTCTGTGGTGACCTAAAAGGGAAGGAAGTCTAAAACAGACGGGTTATATGAATATGTGTAGCTGATTCACTCTGCTGTACAGAAGAACTAATACAACATTGTAAAGCAACTGCACTCCAATAAAAGTTAATTTAAAAAGCAAACAAGACAAAAACACCTAACAGACAGCAAACTAGGGAATGGGAGACATACAATATATAGGTAGGGATTAAAATCATCACAAAACTGAAGGAAAACTGCCTGCAAACTCCCTTTCCCAGACTACAGTTGATCCCAGGAGGAAATCCAGGTACCCGATTGGTATAAAAGTAATTAAAGACGGTCATGCACAGAGAAGGCCCATTGGGCCACGGGAAAAGGCACACAACGGAAGCACCATTCAAGGACATACTGTCAACTACGGAAGATTCGCTTGAACCAGACCAACTTCCCCAGAAAAACAACAGCAACTGGAAAAGTCAGAGTTGTTTAAAAAAAAAAAAAAACTGAAGTCCTGGGAGCTCTGCAAAGACAGGAAAGACATGAGGAACTCAGATCCCAAAGAGAAGGGAAGTCTACAGACATGAGTTCTAACTACATGGAGAGCCAGGTTTTGCTCTGAGGTTTTTTCCAACTACAGAGCTTCTCTGGTGAGAAGTTAAGAGGAGCTTTCAGAATTCCCAGAGTCTTAAAAAACAAAAGAAAAAAGAAGAAGAAGGAAAGAAAACATAGTTGAGGACCTGCAGATGCAGAAGGGCACTGGTAAACACATCAACTCTGTCCCCCCAGAATTCAAGTCCACATGGAGCCCCAGAATGTGACTATTTGGGGGAAGGCTCTAGGCAGATGTCACTAGTGGAAAGGCAGTCATACGGGACCGGGGAGGGGGAGGGCGCCTAGTCTGATACAACTGGTGTCCTCCTAAGGAGAGGAGGGGACACAGGGACAAGGACACAGAGAAAGAAGGCCACATGAAGACAGAGGCCGAGACGGCAGTGGCAAAGCTACAGGACGAGGGACGGCAGGGACTGCTGACCAGCACCGCGTGCCAGGAACACACCATCCCTCAGAGCCTTGCAGAAGGAACCAACCCTGCTGACACCTAGGTTTTGGACTCCCGGCCTCCAGACTGTGAGAAGGGAAATTCTCTCTCTCTTGTTTTGAACCACGCATGGTGTGCAAATTTACCATGGCAGCTCCAGGAAGCTGATATAAGCTGGAAACCCCAAAAAACTACACCCTGGAAATACACGGGCCGTCACAAATACTCAAGCCCAGGTGTGAACCGGCTTGATCCCTGACTGGACTAAATGGATCTCCCTCTGCCCTAACTGTCTGAGAAGCAACAGTAAATCCTCTCTGGAGAAAGAGAACACCATCCCAAACTTCAAAGTATCTCTACTCTTGTTCATACACAACATCTGGCATTCAGTCAAAAATAACCAGATACTGTGCAAAGACAAGAGCGTATTCAAAAACAGAACAAAAACAGAAAATAATGGACTTTTGGCTACAGCCCGGTGAGAAGGTTAACAAATCCTCGCCCTGAAAGCAACGATAAAGCTGGACAAATCTGACACAAATAATGGTTCCACCACTCCAGAAACTGGCTTCAGTGGCTTACAACCTGGGAGCGGTTTACTCTTGAAAACTGTTGAACTTCTGATAAGAAGAGGGGAACAGTACTAGCAGCTCAACGATAAATGGTGGCCAACATGCCATCTCGAGGGTCAGGGGGCACAGGGAGGGGTGCAGACTGCAGTGGATGAAGCACTTCTGGCCCACAGACAGAGGGCAGGAGTGCTGGGCCTCCAGTAGAGTCAACTGTCAACGTGGGCCCAGAGGCACAGGTCCCCAAATTCAAGAAAACCTACACACCCATATCTCCACATAAGATCTCATAATTTTTCAATGTTGAAATCTTAAAAACAAATTTTTAAACACACTCCACAAAGGACTTCCCTGGCAGTCCAGGGTAAGACTTCACCTTCCAAGGCAGGTGGTGCAGGGTTCAAGCCCGGTCAAGGAGCCTAGATCCCATGTGCCTCGGGGGCCAAGAAACCAGAACATACACAAAATAAGTAGTATTGTAACAAATCAATTAAAAAACACTCCCTTCGAGGGCACCGACTTCCAAATTCAGCCCTATAAGCAGCCTAACCCCCAACAACCAAACGCAGCAGGCATGCCCCTGGTAGACTCTCAGTATTATCCCACTATTGTGATTTCCAACAATGTCATTTTGTTCAATCATTACGCTGAAGTTCAGCTTTTCTCTCTTCATTTAGAAACAGAGCTAATGCAACAGACTTGTGGATTAATTTACCATTACTCATTCTCTCCTGTCATTTTCAATTCAGTTAACGGAGCTGGAGAGGTCCACAGAGGGGCAATAACAGGCATCAGGCCGGCTGCCCGAGGAGGCGGGGAGCAGGGAAGAGCCAGGAATTTTACATGGGTCTGACCTGGGCTTGAATCCTCAGCTCTGCCATTTACCAGCTGTAGACGGGAACTTGGGCAACTTATTAACTAAGGAGACTCTGTATCATCGTTTGAAACGCAAGGACACCATCACCTACGCTGGAAAGTAACTGGCATGTTATCACCGTGTACCAGCCCGGGCAGATCAATACCAAGGCCTCCAGCCCCCACCACAACCCTACAAGGCAGGTCCTGCTACGATCTTTATTTTACACAGAGGAAACAGAAGCTCAGAGAGGAGATGTCCCAGAGATCTTGTGTGTGACAAGTCGCGGAGTGGGGCTTTCAACCCTGCTTCCCGATCACTAAGCTACGCAGCAGGCCCAGCCCCGCAGCCAGGAGGGACAAGAGAGCTGGACAAGGCTCATTTCTGTCTGATCCATCTCTTAGGATTTCATTTTCTCCATTCTGCCTGGCAAGGCCATTCCAATGGCTTTAAGAACAACCATAAAAAGCCATTGATCCGATCTTTCCCAACTCTTAGCAGCTGAAAAAACACCTGCCCCCCTCCATGAGGTTTTTAATCAAACATTCAATGGCAGGAAAGAGGTTTTAATCAGCCAAGGACCATCCTGCACTTGTGAATGGTTAATTAATGCTGCCGACAATGATGACACAAGCCCTTGGCAGCCACTCGAGGGCAAAGCTAGTCTGGTCTTTGCTTCACGTCTAATCAGCCAGGAGACTGTGCGGCACACACTCAGCAGAAACAAAGCCAGAGCCCACTCGCTCATCAGCATCTTTAAGACACGAGGGTAGAAATCATGCAAGATGCAGGGAAACAGTGAGAATGTGAAGGCTGGTGATGCCTCGCAAATGTGTAGGTGCTTCTGTGATCACCAGGGCCAAGTAACAAAAAGACAAGAATTCTAGTCTGGATGGGAATAGAAAGAGCCATTCTTCACGGTCAAAAGGTCAGAGCTTCAAGAGGGGGTGAGATGGAAAAAGACATGAGATGTGTAAAGGGTATTTAGGAAAAGGTAACTGGTTAAACATTTGGCGGGGGGGTGTGCGTGTCTCTGAAATGAAGCAGGTGCTTCACATGAGGTTATCATGTGAAGCCTCCTGACAACCCCCCATGGAGACAAGACGCTCTGTCTTTACAAGTGAAAATGGAAGGCACAAAGGGGCATTTTCCCAGGATCATGCCAGGCTTACCCTCGGAGTTTGACTCCAAAGCCATGGTTGCCTCTGCCATGCCCAGAACGGTCCAGAGCCTTGTGGTCCGTTCCACACCAGTTTCTCCAAGGAAGCTCCCCACAGACAGGTAAGAAGGAAATAAAAAGAAAGAGGGGCCAGCAAGCCGGGGGGGACTCTCGGAAAAGCCATGTCCTCAAATAGCCATCAATCAGCCCTAGATCACCTCTACACAGAGCTCAGGGAAGCGTCCTGGACATAAGATGCCACCTAGGGATTTCCCCGGTGGTCCAGTGGCTAAGACTCTGCACTCCCAAGGCAGGGGGCCCAGATTCAACCCCTGGTCAGGGAACTAGATCCCATATGTCCCAACTAAGAGTCTGCATGCCGCAACGAAGATCAAGGACGTCACGTGCCACAACTAAGATCTGGCTCAGATAAAATTTTTTTTAAGTGCTACTGAGGCTGATGTTCAAGGTGGCCAATGTAGCCAGCTGCAGGTTCTACGAGGACTGAGGCCCTCGATGCTGGCTCTTCTCTGAGCTGGCCCACTGTGACCCAGGGAGGCAGAAGAAAAATCCACAGTGATAGGAATCCTTCTTGCAGGCCCAAGAGGAGCCACATTCATTTCTGAAAAAGAGCAACTGGCAAGATGAACAGGATCAAAGACGTGCTGGAGGGCTGAGAGAAAGGGGAAGGGAGATATGCCCACATGGGTGAGAGGGAAAGGCAGTCGGCAGAGAACTTCCAGACGGCTCTGCCAAACACGGCCGGGGCTGATTTCTCAATGTGAAAGGAGGCAGAGGAGCAAAGGTGATACGTTTTACTCAGCAGGGACAATGACATCACAGCAGCAAGATTCAGGAATTCACGGTGGCACCCACAAACAGGGTCTTAAAGGACCTGCTCTTCAAAATCGGGGCTGTGGGGGGTTTTTATACAACATGATACACTTCAAAGTTCAGATCCAGGGACATCCCTGGTGGCCCAGTGGCGAGGACTCAGTGTTCCCAATGCAGGGGGGTCCCAGGTTCGATCCCTAGTCAGGGAGCTGGATCCCACATGCCACAACTGAGACCCAGCACAGACAAATAAATATTAAAAACAAAGAAGTTCAGATCCCAGCAGAAACCAATATTGCAATTGTCCTTCAATTAAAAATAAATTAATTAAGAAAAAAGAAAAAAAAGAAGTTCAGATCCAAAGCAAACCATTGAACAAATGATGGCTGCACCTCAGAGAGCACAGATGAAGATCCTGACCACTCGCAGCGCTGTCCCGTGAGCTGAGTGAGTTAATTCATATGAAAGACTAACAACACGCCAGGCTGACACTAAGTACCCATGGGTGCTAACAGTTATCATTAGGAGCATCATTCCTGTCACTCAGAGACACAGGAGCACAGGACAAGGGAAATGCTGTGACAGCTTTAAAATGGATGGTGGTAGAATTCTAAGCTCAGAGATCTGCCTGATTTCTGTCACTGTTACTGAAGACAGATTTAATTATGAAATGCTGTGCTATCCTTGTGCATCAAATCAGAACAGATTATTCACTTCTCAGCAATTGATACACCACGCTGGCAAAATAAGCACCTCAGTGGCAGGCCCCCCCGAGTCCCTTGAGACCACAACACGTGGCTCTGAGAATTCTGCACAAAGGGTGACTTCCTTTCAATTAACATGCCAGACAACACAGGTACTGACTGCCAGTGAGACATCCTTACCGTGGATTTCCGCATCACCACGGGCCTCCCGCCCCCAGCAGTCCCGCACAATGACTGCCTTGCTTGTTACTAAAACATAAATAAAAATTAAAAGGGCAGAGAGGAAGGGATATGCTCTGGGGTTCACCCGGCCGAGCAGTACCTGTTTCGGTTTTGCTGGCAAAGCCTGCTGCCTGTTTGATCGCGGCCGCCGTGAGTGCTAACCCTCGACTCCTCTTCAAGCCGTGCTGCAGGACGGCTTCAAACTGGGCACACAGACAGGTTACCCTGCAAGAGAACCAGTGATTCATCAGTCCACCCCGGGAAGGGAGAGAAACAACCAGGGTGGTGTCCGCATCTCCCGGGGGAGCGAGTGAAGGAACACACTAAACACCAGGATTTACAGGCAGGGAGCTGACATGTAGCTGACTCCCCACCAGCTCTCCCCATCTATGCTCCTTTCAGGTTAACTCCGGGCAGCCCCACGCAGTCCAGCCCCTGTTCATCAGACTGGTGAAAGCACAGTAACAATTCACAAGAGAGGAGGGGAAATGGAATTGGTGCCAGCCGTGGGGGGGGGGGGGGGGACCAATTTAAAAACAAATCAGTTGTGTGTAGGGAGGGGTTGGGTGTTAATTTGTATCCAATTCACAGGTTTCAACTCTAATTCATATCATGTCCTTTATGAAACAAGATTATCTTCTAAGAGATTGAATTCACAGGTCTGCCAAATTGGAAACATTGTGTAATTTCATGGCCTGTTACATACCCTGAAGAAATAATGTGAATTCTGATTCTTGTTCTTTATTTTGTTGTTAAGAGATTACATTGTTGAAGGCAGATCTGGAGTTGATGGAATTTTCAATTAAGTTACAATTACTGTGGATTTAATTGAATTTATTTCTCAATAACCAAAGAAAGGGGAGATTCAGGACCATGTTCACAGAGATGAGGTCACCATAACCACACTCGATTCCTAACAGTCCTCCCAGGGCTCCCAGGCCCTCAGCCCAACTGGATCTGTAGACCTCGGAAACGCTTCCATTTGTTCACTCAGGCAACAAACGTTAAGAAATCCTGAACTTGTCCCAGGCGCTGTTCTAGGCTCTGAGGATATAAAGGTAGGAGTGAGACAGGTAAGGTCTCTCTCTCTCCCTTAGCAGGGAGAGATTCACAAACAAGCCAAACAGATCCTATCAGTTGATGAGAACTTAGAAGGAAATAAAACAAGATGAGGTGGCAGATACAGCCAAGGCAAGAACAGGCTTAGATGGCATGGCCTGAAGGGAGGTAACCCTAGAGTCATGACCTAGACTTGACAAGAGGCAGCAGGCTGGGCAGAGGGGTGCAGTGCAAAGACCCTGAGGCCACCACCAGCTGGCTCATCCCTGCCCAACTGCAGGCATTTCCTGCCCCACCCACTCCCACACCTGTAGTAATTATACTCCAAGTGTTTATCACTGTGGGTGGTAAACATTTTCACATCCATGATTTCACTAGCTCCTCCCATGATGATATGATTGGGGCAGGTATCATTACCTGCATTTTACATGTCAGGAAACTGAGGCTTAGAGATACTTAAGAGCACATATTAAGTATGTAATTAACAGCAATATCCGTACTCCATACCTACCCACTCCCACGCTATCCAAGGTAGTTCCCACTACACTCCATACCATGACAAACAAGCTTTATTCTAAGACAAAAGTCCCCTTTCTCCCATATGCCACCTTTACTCAAGTGTTCTGTCTATACCAGGAACCCCTAACACAGTATCAGCAAACACACAGCACATGTATACTGACTCTCTAGTCTGTGCCTGTGGCAGACATCACTAATCTATCCCAGCATTCCAGGCTACTACTGCCAAGGATCAAAGTGAGCCCTCCAAAGGAAGGAGTCCCTTCTTGCATCCCAAACCTAACGCGTGTCCTCACCTACACTATTTGGCTGCCAACTCCTACCGGTCCTCCTGGGTCCCCAGGACCCAGTTCACTCAGAGCCTAGTACACAGCGTGTGCTCTGTATGTGCTTTTTCAGTGGGTATGTAAAAGGGTGATGAACCTTGGTCCCAGAAGACTTCCCCACATTGAAACAACCCTTTTCGCTGGGCAGATGTCACTCAAACATTAGATGTGCACATGCTAGTCTCTCTGTACATCCACAGGGGCACACTTCTGAGGACTCCCTGTAAAGCCAGGACGCCCGCCAAAACTAAATCCCACAGAAACCAAAACAGAGGCATGATCAAATGGAGCCTGACCAAGGGCCCTGTCTCAGGGCGGTGGGGTGAGGAGGTGGAGGGAAAACCTTGCTCTGTGTTTAGAGGTCTCCATATTAAACCACAGCCTGTATCTTTAATCGAATCATCTGCAAATACAATGATTAACTCAACAATCCGAGTCAGGTTGTTTGGCTCCAATGCACAAGTCGAAAACTGCCCCATCAACTCTATAATAACATCTGGCCTCTAAGGGGAATGGAATGCAGGGGAACAGCACTAACTCAGCTCCTGAGGTTTGGGTTACATCAGCAGTATTACCTTCCAGATGCACCTAGGTCACAATCAACCCAACACAGCAGAAAACCAAGGTGGGCGTTAGTCCTATAATTAGTTTATTACACAATGTCTGCCTTACTGAAGGCCATTCTATTTCTCACCCTCCCCATCTGACCTGAGCTTATATCTACAGGTCATTCAAGACTTAGTGCAAGGATCCCCTCCTCCAGGAAGCCTTCCTGAGTGCCTCCTCACGCTGCAGCACTTGGCCAATCTCTCTGTGAACAATCTGCTCTCCACCGCTGTCTCCTCTGGCTAACTCAAGTTCCCTGACAGCCAGGAACTAAGATGCAACTGGCATCTTAGTTGCTCCAGCACCCGGCAAGATGCCTGGCTTCTGTGATACATGTGACCAGAATTGTCCCTCCCCTCGAAGAACTCAGAACATGGACTTGATGTCTACTTAGGTAAGGGGGGCATCTCTGGAGATCTGGTATAAGTTGGAATCCAGGTCAGTTAAGACTAGGGAACCAAAGAGAAGACCTTTGTCCAACCACAGTAACCTACACCCTTCATCTTGTGGTGGGCGTACTATGGGTACTGACTTATAATCATGTCACCTGAAGGTGTTCCATTTCTTCTCATCTGACTCAGGGCAAGATGACACTTCCTGCAGAATGAAAGGGGCGCCTGCTTTCATGGAGCTCACTGGTTTCTCAGCCCAGTCTCTCCTATTTTCCAGAATGCTTTCCACTGAGTGCTCTCTGAGACCCATGTTGGGGGTAAGGGGAAGGACCGGCTGCCTCCAAGGCATTTTCTCACATCTATGTAAGTTAATGAAGTGGCCATGTTTTTAATTAAGCAGGGCACTTAACAGTGGATGTTTTAATTTTTTTTAAAAAGCACCAGCCAAGAAAATCACTTCAAGTTTTTATGTATACAGCTATTTACCAGATGAGTGGATAAATAAAATGTGGTATATTCATACATGCACGTGTGTGTGCTAAATTGCTTCAGTCATGTCCGACTCTGTGTGACCCTATAGACTGCAGCCCACCAGGCTCCTCTGTCCATGGGATTCTCCAGGCAAGAATACTAGAGTGGGTTGCCATGTTCTCCTCCAGGGGATCTTTCAAACCCAGGGATAGAATCTGTGTCTCTTAAGTCTCCTGCACTGGCAGGCAGGTTCTTTACCACTAGTGCCACCTGGGAAGCCCCTATATTGACACAATGGACTACTATTCAGCAATAAAAAGGAATAAAGTACTGACACATGCTACAATGACAAGCCTTGAAAACGTTATGCTAAAGGAAAGAAATCAGACCCAAAAGCCATGCACTGTATGATTCCATGAAATGTCAAGAAAAGGTAAATATATAGAAACTACAAGTATTGGGTTGGCCAAAACTTCTTATGTGAAAGTGAAAGTGACTCAGTGGTGTCTGACTCTTTGCGACCCCATGGACTGCAGTCCATGGAATTCTCCAGGCCAGAATACTGGAGTGGGTAGCCCTTCCCTAACATCTTATGGAAAAACCCAAAAGAACTTTTTGGCCAACCCATTACACTAGTGCTCGCCTAAGGCTGGAATCGGGGATTCACTGTAAACTGCCATAAAGAAACTCTCTGGGGTAATGAAAATGTTCTGAAACTGAACTGGGGTGATGACTGCACAACTCTATAGATTTACTTTGAAAATTTCACCGCACTGTACATGTACAAGGAGTAGATTTTTATGGTAAGTAAATTAGACTTCAATTAAGCTGCTTAAAAAAATAATAATAAAACTTGCCCTCAGGGTGCTCAGTAAAAGCTTGATGAAGGAGTGAAGGAGTTAACGAGTGGAAAATGAAATAACCTTCTCCTGCTAAAACTGAAATAACCTTCTCCTGCTAAAACTGTCTCACAACACCACCACCCGCACAGCTGGACTTTGCACGAGCTTAACTGCTTTACTGCTAAAATTCTGCAGGCACTGGTTCTCCTGAGCTGCGTCCTATATTTCAAGACTGCTTAACCTGTCACATTAATCTTTAATAAGAATCCTGTATTGTTTTAACCTCTGAGCCACCAGGGAAGCCCTAGAATCCTGTACTTTTTTATGGCAACTATGAGACATTTATGGTGAATGTGAGACAGACAGGATCAGTAATAAAAGCTGCATTTTAAGAACCACATCAAATTAACCTGGTGACAGAGGGCATAACTTCAAACTAATCCTTTCACTGTGTTACAGCTTTATTGGAATGTTTTGGTGAAGAGCAAGTACAATAGTGAAAATGGACTGGACTGTCCTCATGTGGAAAGCTCCAAAGTCACCTAGAACAGAGTCGATTGTACCCAAAAAAAAAAAAAAAACAGTCATTAACAGCATTAGCCACATCTCAGATTTAAGGCAGTGCAATCAACTAGCCTTGCTACAGCAAGGCCATCACATGACAGTCATTTGAAATGGGCCATGCCCTATATTTGTGTGTTAAAAATTTTCAGAAAAGTGCACATCCCTTTTGGCTGAATTTTACTAGCACCAATCAATCCTCAACAGTAATCTCTAAGTCAGATAAAGATTTAAGACTGAAAATATTCAAAACATCCTTTACAACTGTGGAAAGTTAAAAATACATAAAGATTTGACACTTGGGGAATTGGTTAAATGATAATACAACATATAATCGAATGCCATTTAGCCTTTAAAATATTTATCAAGAGTTTATAATGATAAGCCAACAGGTTTATAATATGAAATGAAACTTAAGCAAGGTATGAAACTATATATTAAGTATGTTTTCAACTATGCTAAAAAAAAATTGAAGAGAATTACGTAAAAATTTAATAGCAACTTGGTAAAATAATTATTGGTGATGTCTTTCTTACCTCTATGTTTTTCTCACTTAGCTTCTTTTTTTGTATTTAAAAAGTATTCATGTCTCAAGAACCAGAAACATTGCTACTCTGAGCTACAAAGAATGAAGAAATATGGCATCAAAGTTACACTGAGAAAAAAAATATCAAGCAACCATTATTTGCAGAGAATTTGAAATGGCATTTTTTAAAAGCATAGATTATAAAGTTAAGCCAAAAAAAGACCTACAAAAACATATAAAAATGTTTTTAACCAGCAAATTTTAAATGTTGCAATAAAAGAAACAGTAACATTAAAAGCTGATTTTTTTTAAGTCAATAAAATGGTGGAGGGGAACAACAATCACAACAGTAACAAAAGTGAAATAAATCATAGCTTTAATAAGAAAGATACATGTTCTATATGAATAAAACCATAATATTCTTAAAAGGTATAAAGAACAAAATAAGTAGAAACATTGCTTTCCTAAATGGGAAGACTTATTTAAATAAAAATGCTAACTCTTCCCAAATTAACATATACATTTAATAGAATTCCAATACTAATCACAGGAAGAACTTGGTCCAGTGTGGTTTTGGGTACAGTGATAAATTAATAGAGCAGTATAGAGAACCTCCTTGCCCCCAAAAACCCAAATAAATATGGAAACATTTTATATATAATATTAGAAGTACTTCAATTCAGATGGGCAAGAATGAGCTATTTAACAGCTGCACTGACACAAGTAGTTATAGGGCTGAAAGAAAATTAAGAATAAACTTTTGTCTCAAACAACCACAGAACTAAATTCCACATGCATAAAGATCAAGAAAATATATAAGTGTGTGTCAAGATCAAGAAAATATATAAGTGTAGAAAAATAACACTTCGGCCACCTGATGCAAACAGCCGACTCATTGGAAAAGACTCTGATGCTGGGGAAGACTGAAGACAAAAGAAGAGGGTGGCAGAGGTTAGGCAGCATCACCAACTCAATCACCAACTCAACGGACATGAATTTGAGCAAAATCCTAGAGACAGTGAAGGACAGGGAAGCCTGGCGTGGTGCAGTCCATGGAGTCACAAAAAGCTGGACACAATTAGCAACTGAACAACACCAACAAGAAAAATAAAACTGTAAAAACTTATAGAGAAAAATACAGGAGAACTGCAGGACAGGATACTCTCAAAGCAGAATTTCAAAGGTTTATAGAATTAACCACAAAAAAATGTTAAATTTCAACATAGCAAAAGATATGATAAATATGGTAAAGCAATAAATGATAGATTAGAGAAAATATTTACAGTGCACATAACTGGAAAAAAAATTAAAGGTCATAGTACATAAAGAGCTTCTACAGACAGACAAGACAAGCAACTCCAAAAATAAAAAAACTATTAAAGAAGATGAACAAATAAACCATGAAAGGAGGAAATACAGTTGCCCAACAAACACAGAAAAGATATTCAATCTCACTAATGAGAAAAAAGTGTTGCAATACTAAGATACCAACTTGGGACTACCAATTTAAAACCAGTCACAGATCTAGCAAAAGTACAAATAAGTGGGTCCTGTTAATAGGAATATGAATGTGAATTGCTACATCTCTCTACAAAGAGATCAGGCAACATGATTTTCTTAAAAGCCTATACCCTTTGGCCCAGACGGCTCAGCGGGTAAAGAATCCGCCTGCGATGCAGTCACAGAAGGTGCAGCTTCAATTCCTGGGTCGGGACGATACTCTGGAGAAGGAAATAGCAACCCACTCCAGTATCCTTGCCTGGGAATTCCCATGGACAGAGGAATCTGGCAGGCTACAGTCTATGTGGTCGCCAAGAGTCAGACAGCAACTAAGCACAGACCCTTTGACTCAGCAATCCTACTTCTAGGAATTTATCCTATAAAAATAAAAGCACTACTAATTACAAATGAGCAAAAAACATGAACAGATATTTCACCAAAGAGGGATACACATATCCAAGAACATGGAAATATGTTCAACGTCATTCACCATTAGAGAAATGCACGTTAACACTACAGTGAGATACGCCTACACACCTATAGGATGGCTAAAATAGAAAATCATGAGAATATTAAAAGATGACAAGAATGCAGAGGAACTGGATCACTCACACGTTGCTGGAGGGAATGGAAATGGTATAGTCAATATGGAAAACAGTTGGCAATTTCTTATAAAACTAAACATGCAACTATCATACAACCCAGAAACTGCGTTCTTGAGTACTTATCTCTGAGAAATGAAAGCTTAGGTTCACAGCAATAACCTGTTCATAAATGTTTCCAGCAGCATTATTTGCAGTAGCCTAAAACTGAAAACAAACCAGACATCCTCCAGTGAATAAACAGACTATGGTACATCCAGACCACAGAATACTACTTGGCAACAAAAAGGACCACACACTATTGATAAGTCCAACAGTCTGGATGAATCTCAAGGAAATTACCCTGATTGGGGGGGGGGGGGGGAGGGAGCCAGTCCCAAAAGGTTACACACTGCATGATTCTATTTACATAACATTCTTAGAATGACAAAATTATAGAACTGGAGAAGAGAGTGGTAGTGGCCAGGAGTTACAGATGGGGAGGGAGGTGGGTATGGTTAAATAAAAAAGAAAAGAAAAAAAAACAGGAGGAACCCTGTGGTGATTAAATTATTCTGTATCTTGACTGTGGTGGGGACACATCACTCTGCAGAGTGATAAAACTGCACAGAGCTCAATACACACACACACACACAAGTGAAATTAGCAAAATTTGAAATACCTACCATCCAAGAATTTTACAAGGTAAGACCATTGGAGAAAACTGAGTAGATAAATGGGATCTTTCTATTTCTTACAACTGCCTGTGCCTCCACAATTATCTCACAACTAAAAGCCGAAATAAACAAATATAAAAGCACGAGAAGGCAAAGACAGACATATACACAAACATCTCTATTGTGGCACTGTTATAACAGCAAAAGCAGAAACAAAACTAGACACAACCTGAACGCCCATTAACAGGAAAACACTAATAAGTTACAGGACTGCCACACTACCAAATACTAGGTAGAAAATTTTAAAGAATGAGATGCCAAATCTAAACAACCTAAGCAGCACCTTTCTCCCCACATTTTAAGGTCTTGGAAATCCAGGTGTGCTTCACAGTCGATGGAACTACCCAGTGAAAACTGTCACTGGCTGTTATCTTTATTATGAAGAAGCCATTGATGGCAGGCTGCACCATTATGTCACCCAGTGACCTGGAACAAGGTCCATAATACATGCCCAGGTTTGGGGAGTTTTTTTTAATCACGTTACAGAGTAATAGAAATGGTAGGATTCTTATCTGAAGGAGGAAGAAGAGAAAGAGGAAGAGGAGTGGGCTTCAGTTATTTGCATCATCTACACTCATGTGAGAGGATGGAAGCATCCTTGGAAACTCAGGCCAGCGCACCTAGAGAAGGGTAATGAGGGCTGGGAGGTGAGGCTGGGCTCCTCACCCACAGCAAGGCAGCGCCAACATGCGAGGTTCTCTCCCACTCCTTGCTGAGCAAGGGGTCCGTGGGCCAGTGAATCAAATCAGCGTGGAGATCTCAATCAGTCCTCACTGCTTTGGTCGAGAGCGTCCTCTCTCTGTGCTAGGTAAATGGAACGCAAGGAAACAGCAGACCAGAGATAAAGAGGCAAAAAGATCTCTGAGAAAGGTGGCATCCGTCTAGAAGAAACTAAAACTGGTTTTAATTTTATCCCAGGAACTATACAAACATAAATCCCAGACAGATCAAAGGCTTAACTGTAAACAATAAAAACCTTAGAGGAAAATGTAAAAGACCACACGCACACTCTAATGTTGAGGAAGATCATAAAACACTGAAAACCCAGAAACTGGCAGGATAGTATATGGACCAGGAAAGAGACATTTAATTGCGTAAAAAATTGTAAGGACTTCCCTGATGGTCCAGTGGTTGAGAATCTGCCTGCCAATGCAAGGGACATAGGTTCGATCCCTGATGCGGGGAAGATTCCACATGCCTTGGGGCAACTAAGCCTGTGTGCCACAACTACTGAAGCCGGTGGACCCAGAGCCTGTGCTCCGCAACAAGAGAGGCCACTGCAATGAGAATCCTGCTGGCCGCAACTACAGAAAGCCCACGTGTAGTAATGAAGGCCCAGCACAGCCAAAATAATTTTTTTTTTTATTTCAATGTAGTATAATAATAGATACTATTACCTGTGCTTACAAAGATAATGGACAGATCTGAAAAATATTTGCAATGCAACAAACAGGTGAAAGGTTAATTAATTACTGTCATACACAAAGAGCTCTCACAAACTGATAAGGGGACAAATAATCCAACAAGAAACAGGGCAAACAATATGAAGCACCTCTGCACAAAAGAGCAAAGTCAAATAGCCAACAAACTTTAAAAAAATAAAAAACTGAAACTCACTGGCAATCAACAGATGCAAATTACAGTGACAAGTGAGCCACCTCTTTTCACCCATCAGACTGACAAAACTTCAAAACAACACTCAAAACTATTATTAGAAAGGAAGAAAAGGGTAGTTTCATGCACTACCAAGTAGAAGTTTTTTAGAAAGATACCTGACCACAACTGTTAAAAATAAACGTATTCTCTTTGGCCCAGCAACTCAGCTCCCGGAAATCTCTGCCAAACAAATAAAACCCTCAATACACGAGAAAAGATGCTCAAGGACGTCTACTGTTTCACTGCCCACAGTAGTAAAAATTGGACATAAAGTCAGTATTACTTCGTAGGCAACTGTTGGTGCATTTCACATAATACAATATAGTGCAGCTTTTTAAGAAGAAGTTTTAGAACTCTAACTTGGAAAGGATTTGACAGCATAGTGCCAAGAGAGAAAATACAGATGCAGAACATCATATGTAATTGAATTTCTGGAAGACACTGCAATAAAACCTGTGTACGTGTGTGTGTGTATATATACATATGTGTATTTTATTTCTAAGAATATGGAGAAATACAAAGAACAAATGATTCTTGATCATTAACATAAGTTACCCAGAGGGAGGGAGAAGAGATGGGGTAGAGAAAAAGAGGGGAAGAAAAAAAAAAAAAGCAGGTGAACAAAGAATTGGAAAAAAAAATGCAAGCTTGGTAACAGTGAAAACTCACAAGCCAACAGTTTTCAAGATTCTATTAGGCCTGAGGATGGCAGATGGGCATGTAAAAAGAAATCAGATAAATATTCTACCAGAGGAACCAGAAATTGGAAAAATAACCAATTTTTAAATGAGTTAAATCATTTCTGACCATTTTTTGAAGTTACTAAAATAAATACAGTAACTGGATTTCCCAGGTGGTCCAGTGGTTAAGACTCTGCACTTCCAATACAGGAAGTGTGGGTTCAGTCCTTGGTTGGGGAACTAGGATTCCAAAAGCTGTACAGCTAGGCCAAAATAAAAAAAAAAGAAACACAAAACAACTATAGGAACCTCCCTGGTGGGACTCAGTGTAGGCAAACCAATAAATCAATATTAATTTATTAATTAAAATACACACATATAAAAACATAGCAACTGTCTTCTCTGGGGTAGACAGACCCTCAAGCTTTGGTCCAGATGCAAACACCTACTAGCATTTGCGATTCTTTTGGCAGATGAGGAGCTTCAAAGTCAGGGATGGGAGGTGAAAGCTGAGAAGGAATCAGTCTAGGAAGCTGATAAATCAAAAGGGAGAGAGAGGATGGAGAAAGCCAAGAGCCCCTCAGTGTGGAAGGACCGAATAAACGGGAAATGAGGAAGCAGAGACGTGACGTCAGGTCCAGTGGCCAATGGGTCTCCCAGTTTGTTCAGAGTCCATAACCTGGAAGAAAGAAAACTCCACACCAAAAGCTTCCTTTCAGCAAACAATACAGTCACAGATGCAGAAAACAAACTTGCAATTACTGGGCAGGAGGAGGTGGGGGGCTGTGGGGAGAGATAGATTGGAGCTGGTGTATAGATACTGCTCTGCATAAAATAATAATAAGGACCTACTGTGGAGCACAGGGAACTCTACTCAACATCCTGTGATGACCTATGTGGCAAAAGCACCTAAAAAAGAGTAGACAGGTAGGTAGATAGATGGACTTCCCTGCTGACTCAGTGGTAAAGAATCGCCTGCGGGTTCAATCCTGGGGTCGGGAAGATCCCCTGGAGAAGGAAATGGCAACCCACTTCAGTATCCTTGCCTGGAAAATCGTCTGGCGGCAGGTTACAGTCCATGCAGTTGCAAAGAATCAGACATGTTTTGGAGACAAAACAACAAACAACATAATATTCACAAAACTGAATCAGTCTGCCCTACACCTGAAACTAACACAACATTGTAAATCAGCTATACTCCAATAAGAAACAGGTAAGATGCAGGCCATCCCGCAGTACAGATATATCTCTGGGAAAGCAAAGGTGGCTCAGAATAAAATTTGCGGCCTATTATTAGAGCCAAAAAAAAAACTGTTTTTAAAAAAATAAACAAAATCTAAAACAATATACATTTGTTCTGGTTTCTGGCCATGCTTTAGAGCCAGAGCATTTAGGTCTCATCCCCCGGTCAATCAGTCTCATCCAGGCTCACCCTAAGCTTTCTGTCCCTTCTCCCAGCACCACCACCTCCATTCAGCTTCCTTGTCCACTGCGCAGAGCAGCCCCCTCTCACTGCAACCCCGACCCCATCTCCCTGGCCCACCCCCCCCAGCCTGCTGATCAGAAGCCACCCTCCTGAAATGAAAACCTGACAACATCATTTTCCTTCTTGCCACATTCTGCTCGGGTTACATGACATGATTTTAGGGGGACCATAAAATGAACATTTTTCAGGTTAATCATTTTACTATGTCAAGAAAAATATTTCAGCAGTCATCAATCTTCGATTTCACTGACAAGACCTGAGTAGACAAGGGGGGCCTTAAAATTCCACCTCAAGCCAATCTCTGGCACAAACGGTACAGGGGAGTGGCAAAAATTGTGAAAATCTTATACAAATAGCCATAGTTTAAAAAATAATACTCTATCGGATAAAGCTCAAATGCTTCCCTATGACAGGAAGTCAAGAATCTATTGACTTTCCAGCCCAACTTCCGGCACAAACAACACACCACCCACAATCCCAAGACTTTCTCTCACACCTGCATTTGCTTCTCCTGCCGCCTGGAAGTCCCATCCTGCCCACCTGACAGGTGAAGACCCTGTACTCGCCTCTCAAGTCTATACTACGTAATTATTACTACAGGCCACCATAACCGTCTGCAATTTACACGTCCACTGCCCAGGCTCAACCCTGAGTTCCTTCAGAACGTCAACCATCTCATCCAGCTAGCAGCGCCAATGCCAACTCAGTGACTATAAATAAGTATCTGCTGAATGAAGGAATTAACGAGAATCATTCTAGCCTTTAGTTTCCAAATTAGCCAAAATACTGGTATGTCTAGTCACAGGAAGAAAATGTATTACACTTACTAAGTTCTCACTGGGCGTGTCAAGTAAACACTATCATATCTAATCCTCACTTCAATCCCAGGAAGTTGGTACCACGATCACCATCTAATTTTTTTTAATTATCTGTTTATCTATTTATCTATTTATTTATTTTTGGCTGTGCTGGGTCTTCACTGCTGCGAGGACTTTTCTCTAGGCCATGAAGAGGAGCCGCTCTCTAGTTGTGGCCTGTGAACCCACTGTGGTGGCCTCTCTTATTGTGGAGCGTGGTCTCTAGGGCACAAGCTCAGTAGTATGGAGCACTGGCTTAGCTGTTCCACAGCATGTGGGATATTCTTGGACTAGGGATTCAAGCTGAGTCTCCTGCATTGGCAGGCAGATTCTTTACCACTAAGCCACCAGGAAAACCCTCATCATCTAATTTTACAGATGGTGCGAGAAAGGTCTAGAGATGCCACTTGTGTGCATGCTAAGAGGCTTCAATCGTGTCTCTTTGCAATCCTATGGACTGTAGCCTGCCAGGCTCCTCTATCCATGGGATTCTCCAGGCAAGAATACTGGAGTGGGTTGCTCTGCCCTCTTCCAGGGAATCTTCCCAACCCAGGGATCGAACCCAGGTCTCCTATATCTCCTGAACTGTCAGGCAGGTTCTTAGCCACTAGAGCCACCTGACACGCACACATGCACAGCTGACGATCTGTGGACCGGCTGAGCGTGCAGGTAAGTACGCCTGACTCCAAAGCTCACCCTTCACGCTCAAGGCCTCGCTCCACACCGGGATGGTGGTGATGACAATGACGACCGTGCTGACACGTGATTCCCTATGGGCCTAGCACTGCGCTCAACAACTCTCAATATAAAAACACAAATATTTATTAAAATTCAGATGGAAATGTGCTCAGATTTGCTAAATGCCCTAGGGCTCCCCCCATTTGCTAAAAATAATCTTTCCTCAAAAAGAAATCAATTCATTTGATCCATAGAGTAAAATGAAAGCAAATGTAATATGGAACTATCCACTACTAGAGCCTCAAGGTGGAAAGCAAGTGCTCGGGCAGCGGAGATAAGAAATCCAATTAATGAACCCCAGGGGGTTTTGCCAGGATGAGAAGAATTAGAATATCCGGTCGACACCTCAAACCACTAAGAGGCTGGTAAATCTGTGACGAACTGAATATTAAAAAAAAAAAAAATAGATGGAGAAGGGAATGGCAACCCACTCCAGTATTCTTGCCTGGAAAAGTCCATGGACAGAGGAGCCTGGTGGGCTGCAGTCCATGGGCTTACATGACTGAGCATGTGTGCACCAGGGTGGAGGGAGATGGGTTGGTAGCAATGCAGTGGTAGAACTAAAAAAAAAAAAAGAAAAACACATGACGAACATCCAGAGACACTTAAAAGAGGAAAGGAATGTCTGAAAAAGCCATTCTGTTTCATAACTGTCCACAGAAACACACAGGACAGTTTTCAACGCTGTCTCAGAAATAACACTAAGGACAGCAAAGGGCAGCTGGTTTCGTTCTTTAGCTTCATAAAAAGTTCAACACAGTTTTGAATTCCTTAACAGGTAAAGAAAAATCTCAGGTGGCTCAGTGAAGAATCCGCCTGCCAACGCAGGAGATGCAGATTCAATGCCTGGGTTGGGAAGATCCCCTGGAGAAGGAAATGGCAACCCACTCCAGTACTTGCCTGGGAAATTCCATGGACAGTGGAGCCTGGTGGGCTATAGTCCACAAGGTGGCAGAAAAGTTGGACACGACTGAGTGACTAAACAATAACAAAGAAAAATCACCAAAACAAGAACTCTTCCCTGGCATGTTTTTGAAGGAGAATGCTTCCCTCTGATTTCTTCTGCCATAGTCACCGGAATGAGTCACAAAAATCTACACTGTCTAAACGAGGCGAATACCCAAAGCCAACTCATTGCCACCCACAATGGCAGAAACCCATGTGCAGAGAATATTTACCAAGTGTCAAGACACTTCACAGAAAATTATAATGGTGGTGAAAACTGAAAGTAAAAGTGTTAGTCGCTCAGTTGTGTCCAACTCTTTCTGACCCCGTGGACTGTAGCCCACCAGGTTCCTCTGTCCATGGAATTTCCCAGGCAAGAATACTGGAGTGGGTAGTCATTCCCTTCTCCAGGGGATTTTCCTGACTCAGGGATCAACCCTGGGTCTCCTGCATTGCAGGCAGATTCTTTACTGCCTGAGGCACCAGGGAAGCCCAACAGCTAACAATTGCTAGAAACTTACTAGCCGCCAGGCACTAACCTAACAGCTGCACAGGAACTAACTCACAGCTCTACGGAGTGAATATTATCACTACTCTCCCCATTTACAGATGAGAACACTGAGGCACAAGGAAGTCAGAAACTCACCCACAGTCCAACACAACCGGGGACTGGCAACACCAGGACTCAAGCTCTGCTCTCCATACCCCACGCTCACTCTGCTGTCCCCGTTTAGATTTGCTCTTTCTAAATCCACAGGAAACGTTAGCATCTTCTGTAATCCCACGTGGGAAGAAGCTGCACCAGTGGAGCACAGTGAATGTAGTCTTCAAAGGCACTTCAGCACCGGCTAGTTCTTAGGCCATTCTTTCTAGAAGGCAAACTATTCAAAAGATACGTTACTGCCTCCCCACAGGCCAGTGTGACTGATGGAATAAGCAATCAGTTTAATGAAGCACAAGAATGTGTCCTTGTCCTCAGGAGAAAACGGAGCAGGAGAACAAGGCCACCAGAGGAGAAGTGAGTGCAGGATGGAGCCTTATGACCACCACCCTCCCAAGAGGTTTACAGAGGACAAAATCTGATGGGGAAAAAACAAGGCCTGCCTGTCATTTGCCTTCCTATCAACATTGTTTTATACTTCACGTGAGGGCTGCTGCATCTTGCAAAGCCAAACAAATCTCTCACACAGAGACAGACATGCTTTGCAATCGGGGTTTTAGCCAAAGAATACTCAACATCACGTAGTTCTGACCAGCTCTCTCTTTCCTCAACTTCAGTCATCCACGGAGACCTCGGCCACTTCTGTCATTTGTGAGGGTATTTCTTTTCCTTTCCCTTTTTTTTTTATTTTTGGATGTGGGCCATTTTTAAAGCCTTTACTGAATTTGTTCCAACACTGTTTTTTTCATGTTTTGGTTTTTTGACCGTGAGACATGTGGGATCTTAGCTCGCTGACCAGGAAGCAAACCCTCGCCCTCTGCAGTGGAAAGTGCAGTCTGAGCCAATGGACTGCCAGGGAAGGCCCTGAGGATGTTTCTATTATTTACTTGTCTTGAGTCCAACTCACTTTTTCCATGTGTATAAACCTGTTTGAAAGGGAAAAATTCCATCGCTGTTCTAAGTGGAAAGCCAGCACTGCGGGCCCTCAACAGGGTTGCACCTTCTGCCCCAACCACCACTTCCGACACCAGTCACAAGTCCAGACTGTCACTGCGCTTCTGATTGACCAGTTATGTATCTCAGGGGTTCCCATGACCTCCTCCTCGGGTTCAATTAATTTGCTAGAGCAGCTCCCAGAACTGAGAGAAACCTTTTATTTACCAGATTACTGGTTTATTATAAAAGCAGGTAACTCAGGAACAGCCGGATAGAAGAAAGACACGGGAAGCGAGCACAGGGCTTCCCGGGGGCCACCCCCCGCAGGGGACCACTCTCCCTGCACTTCTAAGCATTCACTGACCCAGAAGCACTCTAAACCCCGAGATGTTTATGGAGGCTTCATTATATAGATTTAATCGGTTAAATCATTGGCCACTGGCATCTGAACTCCATCTCCAGCCCGCCCCCTCCCCTCCCCGGTGGTCCTGAGATGGAACTGAAAAGTTCCAAC
The DNA here is from genome assembly GCF_023699985.2 of Odocoileus virginianus. Taxonomy (NCBI): domain Eukaryota; kingdom Metazoa; phylum Chordata; class Mammalia; order Artiodactyla; family Cervidae; genus Odocoileus; species Odocoileus virginianus. The sequence goes on along the minus strand of NC_069706.1, from coordinate 10,332,937 downwards.
CGCTTAATCGCGAGGTTGGTCCTCCCGGCAGCCAGCCCCCAACCTCGAGTGCTTTCCAAAGTCACTGCATTAACATTACAAAAGACACCTTTCTGGCTCTCATAGCTTTGGAAATTTCAAGGGTTTTAAGAGCCGAGTACCAGAAACGGGGCAATAATGTATATTTCTTATTATAAGCCACAGTGTCACAGTAGATCTGAAACTCCTGAACTTAGAGAGAGTGAGAGATGCAGCTAGAAAGGGGAAGAGATAACATTCGAAGCCCGGGCTGTGCAGGGCATCCAACAGCCCCTAAAATGTCACCCTCAGGGTCACATTCTGTCATCGCTGCCTCACTGGACTACATTCCCTGGTGGACATGAAGTCATCTGAGGGGCAGAAACATGTCAGAAATATTCTGGAAGCCCCAGTGTCGAGCACAGAACATCACACCAAGGAGGTGCTCAGTAACTCACTGTTGGGCTTCCCTGGTGGCGCCGGGAGAAAGAACCTGCCTGCCAATGCAGGAGACGCAGGTTCGATCCCTGGGTTGGGAAGAGCCTCTGGAAGAGGGCCTGGCAACTCCAGGATTCTTGCCTGGAGAATTCCATGGACAGAGAAGCCTGGCAGACTACAGTCCATAGGGTCACAAAGAGTCAGACACGACTGAAGCAGCTCAGCGCGCACGCACACGCGCATACACACACACACACACACACACACACACACACACTTGTATGTGTCAGGTACTGTGGAAGCGGCGTGAGCAAACCAGACTTCTCTCCAGCTGGTCATCTAGTTGAGCAGACAGATGGAATGCGTTCATCCCACAGAGGTTTACAGCCTCCAACGGTACGGAGCCGGCTCAGCGCAGCACAGCCTGAGGACAAATCCGAGCTGAAGCAGCAAGAATCTGCCAGTCCCTGGTACAGAGCGAGGAGAACAGCCCAGGCGGCCAGGGCCGGGGAAGAGTGTGGAGGACTCACATCAGGGACCTGGAAGGCGGTCCCAAAAAATGACTGACAGGCTTTAAGAATAAAAACCAAAAACCAGAAAAGGCCGGGCCGGGGTGGCGGGGGCAGAGAGCCAGGGAGAGTTGGGGGCCCTCCAGGTCGTTAAGCATGTGGGTCTTTTTCCCAAGAGCAAAGAGAAGGCGGTGGAAGGTTTTCCGTGGGGCCGGGGCAGGGTGGGGGGTGATGGACGGCAATCTGCTTCTGCAGAGCTGGATGGATGCATCTGCAGATGCTTCTGCTGGATGCAGAGGAGGCAGGGCAAGAAAGGAGACAGGGGAAGGTCCCCAGCGGCCGCCCTATGAGTCACACGGTGACCGCGATGGGCAACAGCTGGGGAGCTGGAGAGAAGCCAATGGATTTGAGATCCATCCTGGTGCCAGGCTGTCTGAAGGGGTGCGCAGAGAGGCGAACCACCTTTCCTTTCAGACCTCACAACAGTCGCTTTATTTATTTATTTTTTTTTATTAGTTGGAGGCTAATTACTTTACAATATTGTAGTGGTTTTTGTCATACACTGACAAGAATCAGCCATGGTTTTACATGTATTCCCCATCCCGATCCCCCCTCCCACCTTCCTCTCAGCCACAGTCACTGACTTTCCCTCTTGAGATGAGACTTTCTCACCAAATAAGGACAATGATGTGGCCTTTCCTACACAAAGGTGGTGGGTGCCACCTTTAGCCAGACACGTGCAAGAGGAGACCAAGACTCGGATATTGAGAAGGAACCCTTTAGGGGGAAAAAAAAACAAAAAAAAATTTAACCTAGCTCACAATCAATGCAATCACTAAATGTGATATAACACAGAAAGAATAGATTTTGGAGCCCAAGAAACTAGGGTTTAACCTTTAACCCTAACATTCCCGAGAAGGTACACTGAGGCTGTATTAGCTTCCCTCTCTGGGCCTCTGTTTTCTCATCTGTGAAGAAAGAATTATACCTCTGCTCCTCCTGGGGCTGCCCTGAGACCAAGAATCAACACAAACAAGGAGCGGCAGGAACAGAGACAGTAACTATCATTATCATGACGAAGTAGGGTCTCGCTGGAAGCCGGAAACCACAGTTAATACCATAGAAGGAATTAACTTTGTCAATTCTACTATAAAATACAACAGTTTACAGAATAAAAGTTACAATGGTAAGCTCTGCTATATAAGTACATGTTCATCTAACATTTAAAGATGGCTTCTCTAAGGAAATAAAAAGCATAATTACGAAAAAAAGTGCTAGAGAACTCTTGAGTACATACACCCACGCACCCATAAACACACACACACACACACACACACACACACATCTACCTCCTGTTTCAGGACATCAAGGACTCCCATTCTCATGCAGGCGATCCTGGTCCCAAAAGGAGGACCCCTGTACTGATGGAGGTCAGGCCCCATAGCAGGCCCTCGGGAAGAACTAAAGCAATCAATCAATTTAATGATCTAATGCCACAAACAGGTAGAGAACCTCAAGAGTGACAGGCACAGAATGTCTGTGCAAAATACTCAGAAAAAAATGGAGAAGCTGCCCCTCTGCCCTCTGAGCTCACAGATCTTTACACCCTTGAACATGTGTGGTAGGAAGCCATGCACACAATCAACCAGACAACGGCTCTCCCTGAGCACCTTCTAGATGCTTCCAGGCACTGACGATGCACCTTGAACAAGAGAGCCAAACATCTCTGCCTGCAGAGTGGACACTGTGGTATGGGAAAACTGGAAGAAATGAAATAAAAAATTTAAAAAGCACAATATACAGTCGTTAGTTAGTGCTGTGGAGCAAAACTGAGCAAAGAAGAGGCAGAGACTGGAGGGGTGAAGAGTAGAATTTTAAATCTGCACCGGTTTCAAACAGTCCCCATAACTCCACGAACACGTAGCACTGCACACTCTGCTCACGGCTGGTAAAGTGCCGACAAGGGCAAGGGTTGGAGGGACAGAGGAGGAACCGGCTGGGCCGGGTGGGTCAGGGTCAGAGGGAACACACACGGCTCCAGATTGAGACGAATGCTGAGCAGTGAGATCCCTCCCATCTCTTCCCTTTCGGGAAGGCTCCTCCTGCTCTTCCCTAGCCGCAGAGCACGGATCAGCCTTGAACTTCACTGGGCATTTCCAGCAAATGCCTGTGTCTCTTATACACGCTTATGCAGTCATGTCAGCCTTTCCTTGGTCATGAAGGTCAATGGCCATTTTTTGGACTTTTTTTTTAATTATAAAAGGGACACACAATCACAGTATAAAATGTGACAAAATATCAGAAAGGATACAGATTCCCAACAGTCTTAACCTCAACACGACCTCTATTTACATTTTGGTATGTTTTTTGCCACAGTCGTTTGACACACGGAGGATCACTCTGCATCCATATTAACTCTGCATGCTGCTCTTTTAATTTTCACTAAATTTATTACTTTTAAATTCCTACATTTGCATTTTTCTGCTTATATCAAATTCTGTATGGACATCAGTGTAACAGGCTATAGAACATTTCAAACTACTGATACACTATGCTTCATTATTCACCATTTCCCAAATGTTGAGCATTCAGATTTCTGAGTTTTCATCATTATAAATTACTGTGAAAATAACTTCACGTGGAAAGGCATTTCAAGTAATTCCCTCACAGAAGATTCCTAGAAAGAGGATGACAGGGAGCTGGGGGTACTTCAGACAAGTAGTCCCTGTAGAGATCTACACACTCCCCCCCAAATGTAATTGTAATAGGGAGGAATTTTTGCATTCTACTACAAGTTAATCACTAAAAGGATGTTACCTAGAAGTTTAAATTACACATAATGGCCCATTTCTGGGAACCCTGCTTCCCAGGTAATGAGCATAAAGCTAAAATACTTCTGTTTAGCTCATAGAAAACCTCTTGACCAGGACCACCAGTGAATGACTGCAGGAAGAAGAAATTAACACATCCCTTTGGAGGCCAATGGGAACCAGGAAGTGTTTGACTTTATCCCCTCCCCTTTTATTATAAAAGGAGCCTGAATGCTAACTCAGGCAAGACGGTTCTATGGAGACACAAGCCCAGCATCTTCTGGTTAGCTGGTTTTCTGAATCAAGCCGTTATCCTTTGCCCCAACAACTCGTCTCTCAGCCTGCTGTCCAAACTCAAACTTGGTAACGTAATCACCACCCGACTTGGCTGCAGTGGCAGAATATAAAAGCTGGTGAATCTCTGGCTACCTTTTTGGCCTTGAGGGTAATGGGTTTCATAGGCTACATTATTTACCTGCTGTCAGAATCTGAGGCGATCTCCTTTCTCCCTCCAAAGCGGATCTGGCACTGCAGAAAAAGAAAGTCACTGAGATCAGCCGTTGGGATGGACACACAAAATCACCCCCAGGGGCCTTCGGGGTCTGGGGGCACCCGGGGCCAGGAGCTCTGGGGGCCGAGTCAGGGCGTCCCCGAGTCCTAGGGGTCAGCCCAAGAAGTGGGACGGCGGGCACCCCAGCCCTCCAGCCACCATTTGAAGGAAGAAGCCCTTTTACCTCCTGCTTGTACAGAAGGGAGCCTTGTGCAGAGACAGGGCTAAGAGGAAAACAGAAGCCGTCTGCAGATTCTCTAGGAAGCTGCTTCCGTCTGTCAGCAGCTGACTGTCAATAACACAGAGCTCTTAACAGGCAATAATTAAAACTGCCACAAATCTGTGATGATGATGGGCCCCTTCCGACAGGGCCAAAGCTGTTGCGGCTGCTGTGAAGTTACGACAGCACATTTCAAGCTTCCGACAAGCCCCCTGGTTGTGCTCGAGGACAATTCACCCGGGGGGGTGGAGACAAAAGCAAACTTCTTTTTCCTTTAACAGTGCTTAAATGTAGATAACATAAAATTTACCATGTCAACCATTTTTAGTTATGCAACTCAATTCACAATATTGTGCAACCATCACCACTCTCCACTACTCTCTTTCAAAGGTATAGAACCTCCACTGTGGGTAGCAAGTTTACCCGACTCCTAAATTTATTACCATATATGTGTGCAGGGATATGTGTATGTGTATATATACAGAAATTTAAATGATACTCCGGTCAAAACTCACAGGACTGCGCACTTAAAACTGGTATTTTTATTGTATGCAAATCACACCTCAATAAAGTTGGCTATTATTTTTTTTCTTTCCAACTTGAAAAAAATTTAATTTCTTAATGAAGCTAAGAAATCATAGTGTGTTCCACATGCATATGAAAAGATACACATAATAAACAAAACATGAAGTAAAAACCAGCAGGTTACCCAGTTCAATAAGTCCCAAATTGAATAGGGTTTCAATCTCAACACTCGAGATATTAAAGAAAACTAAACTATTAAATTTTATGTATTGAGAAATTACTATTTGCCAAGCACTATAATAACTAAAGTTGGTTTTTTAAAAGGCATATGTACAACACTTTCAACCTCCCAAATAGTAGTAATAGCTCTGGATGGAAGATCCAAGTTATTTCTGTTTAACTGCTACATTTGAAGTGGTTGGACTTAACTCTTCATCTTATTTTGCGTTCCATTTCTGGAGCAAAGAAAGAAAAAAACTAATAACGTCGGCTCTGCATTTATTGGGGACCAGGTGCTGGCCACGGCCCTTTATCCTTTAACAAAAGCAATTCCCTCCACAGCCCTATAGAGATGGTTGACCCAATTAAAGAGAGGAAGGATGCTCAGAAAGGCTGGGTAAGTTGCCCCAGCACACACAGCTGTCAGGAGACAAAGCTGGCCTTCCAACCCAGCTACACCTGAGTCTGTGTCTTTTCTGCCATACCTGGATGCCTCGAGGCTTCGGCAGATGCTAAATTCTCTGAGCTCACACCAACCCTTAACAGGCACTTCCATTAAAGGACATATCTATCTCTCTATATTGTGATGACACGCCGATAAATGCCAGTCGCCCCTTCTGAAACATGAATTTCTAGGGCTGGATCCCAGCTCTGCTGCTTATTAACTATGACACTGGCAGCAAGTTATTGGACCTGAGCTTCAGTTCTTCGTTCCCTCATCTGTGAAATGGCAATACTTGCAAGAACTATCTCACAGGGTGGCTGGAAGGAGTCGATGGAAAGCACTGGGCGGAGTGCCAGACACACAATGAACGTGCAAGAAACGAGGCCTGTCGGGTAGCTGTAAGCAGACAACCTGAGGCCAGCCGCGTGTCAACACCCGCTTCCGCACCCAGCCAAAGGCCAGGCACCCATTCAGTTTCAACCAAGCCAAGCAGAGCCCATCTGGAGACTCCACACGGCCCTGAGCATGGCCTCGTTTCTGTTCTTGTGCTCACGGGGGCCCTAACTCCCAGCCAGCACTGCAGCAGCCTTAGAAAGTAATATGAAAGTTGCTCAGTCGTGTCCGACTCTTTGCGACCCCATGGACTGCAGTCCATGGAATTCTCCAGGCCATAATACTGGAGCAGGTAGCCTTTCCCTTCTCCAGGGGAGTTTCCCAAGCCAGGGATCAAACCTAGGTCTGCTTTGGAAATTCCCCAGCGGTCCAGTGGTCAGGACCCTGCTCTCACTGCCGAGGGCCTGGGTTCAATCTGGGGATTTTAGTTCATGCATTTTACTACAAGCCATGCAGTGCAGCAAAAACAAACAAACAAAAATACTGCTTGGAAATAAGACGTTGAAACCGACATTAATGCCCTTCTCAAAGGGACACCACTGAAGGATGGGGGTGGGTCCTCCGGGGGCCTTAGGATGTCAGGACACAGGGGCCCCTCTACCCCACCTCTGATCACTATCACTTGCTGGGGGAAATGAGTAGCCTCCCTGTTTCCAGATTCAAGGCAGAAGTAGGTCTGTATAGACAGAAGGGTAGAAATGACTTCTACGTTCATCATCTGACACTATGATTTGAACTCAAAAGTCCAACATGAGCTTTCTTCTTACCTGTTTCACTGCATCCAGCAGTCGCTCCAGCAGAAACTGTCTTTTCATGTCATTGTTCTGTGTTCCTAGAAGGCAACAGGGCTTAATTAGTTCTGTTTGACATTCACCTTCTACTAAGACTCTCTGACATGTAGCATTTGGCTGTTCTCAGCCAGCATCAACCTTCTCTTTAATGAAATCAATAACAAGACCACATATCAATAATCTGCACCAGTACTATGAGGTCTGACCACTTTCCTGTCACTACATCACAGGAAAGCAACTAAACTCGTGTTTCCCAAATTTGGATGATGTTTCTGGAATGATCTAACTTAAGGGTGTCTCAACCTTGGTGTCACTGACATTTGGATCAGATAACTCTCTGCGACTGCCCTGGGAACTGTTAAGACGTCTGGCAGAATCTCTGGCCTCTACCCACGAGATACCATTAGTACACACACACACACACACACACACACACACACCAGTTGTGGCAACAAAAATCTCCGGATTCTGCCAGACATCCTCTGGGGAACAGAACTGCCCCCAGTTGAGAACCAATAATCTAACGTAAAACATAGGTTTCCTAGTACAGCAGGCACTGCTGGTTGGCTGACCTCACCATCATCTCTAACATCATTTTCCCACAAAAAACCTAATTACTCAGCCTCTCTTTTAAGACTGACCTTAAGAAGTTCCAGCTGATGAGATGTAAGCAGAAGAGTGCTGGGAGGGACCTGGGGAAACTGTGTCATCCTTATAAAAGGACAGATGCTAATGGCTTCATTCCTGCTTTCATCCCTCATGCCTGCTTCCTAAACACATCACGAGAAGCCAGAGCAGCGTCTGCAGGGAAGCCCAAGAGAATCACAAAGACACCAGCCCTGATGTCACTCTGCCGCTGAACCAACACTAGAAATCTCAGAGGTCTCACAGAACAAATCATTCCATTTGTTCAAGCCCTGTATGTTGTGTGGTTACTTACAGTCAAAAGCATTCCCAACTGATACACATGGCATACACCATTTAAGAGGGTGTGGGGCAAAGCCACTTCCCAGGTGGCACAGGGGTAAAGAATCTGCCTGCCAATGCAGGAGATGCGGGTTCGATCCCTGGGTCGGGAAGATCCCCTGGAGTAGGAAACGGCAACCCGCTCCAGTATTCTTGTCCATGGAGAATCCCATGGACAGAGGAGCCTGGTGGGCTACAGTCCACGGGGTCGCAAAGAATCAGACGCAACTGAGCAAATGAGCAGAGATGAAGGCTAGGCCACTTCAAAGGCCCAGGCAGAACACTGTCAGAACCACATCTGGTGCTCCACAGGGGGTCCAGGGACTCAAATCCACAGAGACGTGGCTACATGTTATGATACACCAGACACTGGACACGGTTGTTTCACAGGAGACCCAAATTTAGGGTTACAAGGGAAGTCAGTGTGGGGACTTCCCTGGTGGTCCAGCGGCTCCCAGAACAGGGGGCCCAGGTTCAACCAGGGAACTAGATCTCACATGCCACAACGAAAAGATCCTGCACGTCCCAACTGAGACCTGGCACAGCCAGATAAATAGACAGATAAATATTGTTTTAAAGAGACGGCGAGATGCTCAGAGTTCCATCCAAGTCATGCCAGGGCCACCTGGTCGCTAACAACCGTGCCCACGTGCTGAGCGCTTCCTTCACACCAGGCACCAAACTGAGTCCTCTGAAGGCGCTGTGTCCTGTAATTTCCATGACCACCCAACCAGCCAGGATCAGGATCCCTGAATCGCAGATGGAGAAACAGAAGCTCAGAGAGGACAAGCGAGAGCACGCGCTGACCCACTCGATATTTGCTGAACTTCTACTGGGTGCCAGGCCATGTTCTAAGTGCTGGGGACACAGGAGTTAAGCGGTATAAAAGAGGCACCTTCTCACAGAGTGAAAATGCTATTAGGAAGAAACAAGTGATTCCCAAGTAAACTAACAGAGGAGGTGTTAGAGAGTCATCCTAGGAAGAAAAACCAGATGAAGTGAAGAGACCGGGAGGCAGCTGGAGGGCCACGTCTGCCAGGGCAGTCATGGAAGGCCTCCCTGCACAGGCGACATCCCAGCTGAGCCCTTTATTACGTGAAGGGGCAGTCATGGAAGGTTATGGGAGACCAGCGTTCCAGGCGGAGCAAACAGCCAGGGAAGTGAGGCAAAAACAGCCTGGCTTCCATCTTCCAGGACCTGAAGGAAGTCTCCAGTGACTTAAGCAGAAAGCAGAAAAAGGGAAGCAAAGATCAGAGAGGCAGGCAGGGGCCAGTCACGAAGGCCCCGTGGACCATGATAGCGGGTCCAGGTTTTTGTTCTAATTTGAATACTAGTAGTTGGAACCATGACCCTAACTGGAGACCACGCCCTTTAAGGGCTATGTTAGGACTATCGCATGGGCTCCTGCCTTACCCCAGGCCTGGAGATTAAACCAGTCCGTAGACTCTCTATGGACACACAGTAATAAAACTGACTTTTTCCAAACACTGCCACTATCATTTTTTCTGGAAGAGGTCTTGAGAGAGATCAGCCAACGCACCCTTCCCACCAGACCAGAGGCCACCTTGCAGCATCTTTCAGGATGGCTAGAAACCCCATCTGCCTGAGGCCCTCACATACACCTCTATCAACACACCCTGCTCCTCACACAGCCGGTGGGCGAGTTTCCACTCTTCTCCCTCTAACACAAGAATGGGGAAGGCAGCCTTGCTTTCTTCCTTTTTCCAAGTACTGCACCCAACAACTCTACTTGCCCTTGGGCAATGCCAGCTGGAAACTTGACAAGGTTGTCCCCCCTGAAGTGCTTTTGCTATTTTTTATGATCATAAAAGTAATTTGTGTTTTAGAATTATCATACACAACCCAGCTCTTCTGGGTGTACGCGCGAAAGAATTGAGAGCACGGTCTTGAAGAACTATTTATATGCTTATGTTAATAGCAGCGTTATTCACAGTAGCTAAAATGTGGAAGCAACTCCCGTTACATCAACAGATGAATGGCACGCACATACAATGGGTATTATTCAGCCTGCAAAGGCAAGGCAACTCTGCAGTATGCTGCAACACAAACGAGCCTTGGAGAACATCGTGCTAAGTGAAATAAACCAGAGAGAAATAAACAAAGAGAGAAAACACTGTATGATTCCAGTTACATGAGATACTGAGAGTAATCAAAATCATAAAGAAAGCAAGCATCATGGTGGTTGTCAGGGGAGGCAAGGGAAGAGAAGGGGGGTTAGAATTTCATAGCTACACACCTACATTTTTACAAGATGAAGAGAGGCCTGGGGACGGGTGGAGGTGACGGCCACAAACAGTCAGAAGGTATTTAATGCCACCAAACGTACACTTAAAAATGCTTAAGATGGGGACCTCCCTGGTGGTCCAGACTAAGACTCCCTGCCCCCAATGCAGGGGGCCCAGGTTCGATCCCTGGTCAGGGAACTAGTCATGCCACAGCTAAAGATCGCGTGTGCTTCAACCAAGACCCAAAGCAGCCAAATAAAATAAATAAAAATAAATATCAGGGGCTTCCCTGGTGGCTCAGGGGTAAAGTATCCACCTGCCAATGCAGGAGACGGGGGTTTAATCCCTGATCTGAGAAGATCCCACCTGCCACAGAGCAACTAAGCCCACGTGCCACAACTACCGAGCCTGTGACCTAGAACCTGGGAACCACAATTACTGAAGCCCAGGCACCCCAAAGCCTGTGCTCTGCAACAAGAGAAGCTACCGCAATGAGAAGCCTTCACATTGCAACTAGGGAGCAAACCCCACTCATCACAACTAGAGAAAAAGCCCCACACAGCGAGAAAGCCCCAGCAGAGCCAAAAGTAAATAAATAAATATTCCAAAAATGGTGAAGATGGCAAATTTTATGTTACATGCAGTTCACCACAATTTTTTTATAAAGTAATTCACGTGAAGAAATACAGTAACAACAAATCAGGGGTGGGGGAGAGAATGTACAAAGAAAGTAAAAATCTCCATCAACTCATTACTGATCATTGTTAGTACAGTAATTCACAAGCTTCTCACCTGCATACGAATCTCCCGGGATCTTGGCTAAAAGTCAGGTTCTAATTCAAGGGCTGGGTGGGGCCTGGGACTCTATCTCTCACAAGCTCCCACGTGATGCTGCTGGTTACTGATGCACACGGGAAGAGGATAGAGTGACTACCCCTAGCGAGGACCCCAGAGCTGTCCTACGGAATCTGCCACTACTTTCCTGGAGTAGTCGGCAGCCTTCCCTGCCTAACCCTGCAAAGCCTCTCTGCGGTGGATAGAGAGCCTGCTCTCCAAAGAAACAGCCCACCACACACCCTCCCCAGACAAGAAGTGCCCTTGAAGGAGACGATCCTGACCCCTGGAGGGGTGCCCGTGACCATCCTAGCCCTGAATGGGATGAAGAGACCCGCGTCTCCCAGGGCAGGGGCAGCACGGGTGCCCTTAGCAACATTCACCGATGGCAGGAGGCGCCCAGGAGGCCCAGGGCCACAAGGCGCTGTGGAAGGAGCGCTGGAGGGAAGTCACAGGCGTCACGAGCCCTCATCCTGGACGGGCTGCATGCTGGCCCCGTGACGGGGACAGTCACTTCCCTTCTCGGGGCACTGGTTTCTGCATGAGATCCTACCCTCTAAACTCTGCAGTCTGCAAACCTGGGGCTCTGCTCTGAGACAGGCAGGCAGAACAAGCAATGCCACCGGGCTCTTTGCTACCTTCTCCAGGGACCAGCAGGAGAATACAGGCCTCCCGGCCCTGGACCCCAGGGCAAGAGGAGCGGGAGCAGGTGCCCACCTACTGAGCCTCACGAAGGGCTAAGCCCATGAAGTGGCCAGCATCGAATCCTTCAGGGCTTCCCAGGTGGCTCAGAGGTAAAGAATCCGCCTGCCAATGCAGGAAATGCGGGTTTGATCCCTGGGGTGGAAGATGCCCTGGAAGGAAAAGGCAACCCAGTCCATTGTTCTTGCCTGGGAAACCCCACTGACAGAGGAGTCTGGAGTGCTGCAGTCCACAGGGTCACACGGAGTCCGACACGACTGAGTGGCTGGGTACACACGCACGCACACACATCTAATCCTTCACGAAGCAGGAAAGGTGGGCTCCACTCAACAGAGCACTGAGGCTGGGAGGGAAAGACCCTCACTCACGGCCACTGCTCATGGAGGGATTCAAGTTCAAGTCCACTGATCGGGCCATCTGTTAAATCCTGCTCACCCTCAACCTGTAAGAAACCTGCAGTGACAGCCCCAGCGCCAATTCAGGAGCGATTTCTCTATAAAATCCCAGCCGTTCTGCTTCCTTCCTTCTGCAACAATGGCCCTGAGTCAACACTATCAGTCAGATGAGCCAGAACAGGCTTCCTTTTCTAAATTAAAAAAAAAAAAAAATGGAGTAGAGTTGATTCACAATACTGTGTGAGTTTCAGGTGTACCAGCAAAGTGATTCACAGAACAGGCTTCTTTTTAATTTCTTGTTGAAGTGAAAGTGTTAGCTGCTCAGTTGTGACCGACTCTTTGTGACCCTATGGGCTGCAGCCCGCCAGGCTCCTTTGTCCATGGAATTCTCCAGGCAAGAATACTAGAGTGGGCTGCCATTCCCTTCTCCAGGGGATCTTCCCGGCCCAGGGATCAAACCTGGTCTCCTGCACTGCAGGTAGATTCTTTACCATCTGAGCCACCAGGGAAACCCAATTTCTTGTGAGAGCACCATCAAAATGAAAGCAGAAAGTGAGGGGCGCCCCAGGGAATGCCCCCAGGGGTCCCCAAACGTGTCAGGGAAATGCAGTGGTCCCCTGGAGCTCTAACTCAGAAATCACCTGCAATGAAAATCAGTCACCCGGTTCGCCCGCCTCCCTGTTGTCTCTCATGGGTAGAAGCCTTCAGATCCTACACTAATTTTCTCCCACAAACCTGTAGCCTTCTGTGACCTCCTGGGAAGGCAGAGCAGGGGTTAAGAGTAGCGGAGGGCACCAGCTGAGTGACCATGGACAAGTTACTTAACTTCTCTGCACCTCCCACAGTTAGTACATGAGTGAAGAGGCATCATGCACCTAGAACAGTACCTGGTATACACCAAGCACTTCATACATGTTGACTATTGTTGCTGTTGTTGTGGGCAGCCCTACATCCCAGAGGCCTAAGACTGCTGGTTCTAAGAAGTACTTTCACCTGGACCACCGGCAAAGCAATCCAATCCAGGCCTCTGTGGCTGTGGCCCAGGGGAGTGTGGTGGTGAAAACGCATCTCTGGCATCTGGGGAGGGGAAGATGCCCCCGAGGTGTATATTCCTTCTCCCGTCCCTGTCAAAGTGCAGGAGGTCAAGGCAAACATGGCTCCTGTCACAGAGGAGTCCGGTCACTTGGCCAAGGCTGCAGAGACACCGCCACAGCAGTGCTTCCTCGCCTCTCTACGAGAAGCAGAGGGAAAGTCACTTCTCTGGTCTAAGGCCCACTCTTGGGCTTCCCCGGTGGCTCAGAATCCGTGGGTTCGATCCCTGGGTCGGGGAGATCCCCGGAGAAGGACACGGCCACCCTCGCCAGTACTCTTGCCTGGAGAATCCCATGGACAGAGGAGCCTGGTGGGCTATGGTCCATGGGTTCGCAAAGAGTCAGACACGACGTAGGGACTCAACAACAACATCAGCCTTGGCAATGCACTCAGTGGGTACAAGGTATAAGAAAAGAAGATGGCGAGGTTCTCTGGGGGCCAGGGGTCAGGGAGCAAAGCACTGCTGAGACCCTGGTCTGTTGACCTTCCACGCCACACTGCTGGCCTGCTCGGGGCCAGGGGAAGCAGACTGCAGGAGCAGGATTTTGGTGGTGGCTTAAGTCACTAAGTCGTGTCCAACTCTTTGCAACCCCATGGGCTGTAGCTCACCAGGTTCCTCTGTCCATGGGATTTCCCAGGCAAGAATATTACAGTGGGTTGCTATTTCCTTCTCCAGGGAATCTTCCCAATGCAGTGATCAAACTCAGGTCTCCTGCATTGCAAGTGGTCTCCAGGATTGCAGGCAGATTCGTTACCAACTGAGCTACCAGGGAAGGCGGGAACTTGAGCTGTGCTTTAAAAAAAAATAGGAAGACAACTTCTTTGGTGATCCACTTGTTAGGGATTCACGTGCCCATACAGGGGACACGGGTTTGATCCCTGGTCCAGAAAGACTCCACATGTCTCGGGACTACTAAAAACCCAAGTGCGACAATGAGTGAAGCCCGTGCAGCCTGGAGCCCATGCTCCACAACGAGAGAAAAGGCCACATGCAGCGACTAAGACCCAGCGCAGCCAAAAACAAACAAACAAATCATTTTAAAAAACAGGAAAGGCTAGAAGAGGAAAATCCACACTGAGAGAACACAACTGCTTGATGGGTACAGGGTGTCCTCTGGGGGTGAGGAAGGTGTTTAGGAACTAGACGGACGTGGTGAGTGCATGACATTTCCCATGTGCTAAATTGCCCCCGAACTGTTTGTTTTTAAACAGTTAAAAAGTGTTAACGGGTTAACTATTTTTATAATGCTTAAATTTCTAATTTCACAGCTGCTCATTGTTTTAATTGTATTAAAAGCATAAAGGGTTTCACACTGTGGTGGCGGTTTAGTCACTAAGTTGTGCCTGACTCTTTGCGACCCCATGGACTGTAGCCCACCAGGCTCTTCTGGCCATGGGATCTCCCAGGCAAGAACACTGGAGGGGGAGCTGTTCCCTCCTCCAGGGGGTCTTCCCCACCCAGGGCTCGAACCCAGGCCTCCTGCATTACAGGCAGATTCTGCACCAACTGAGCCACCAGGAAAGTCCAAAGAAAAGCTTCCCTGACATTAGGGTATCTGAATTTCACCTCAATAAGAAAATATTTTGTGGGAAGGACAATAGATAAAGCCCATTGGAAGCCAAAGGAGACACCAGAGCAGGCGTCCCCTAGGGGTGGGACAGGACTCCAGTGCCCAGCCCCCCAAGGAAACACAGGGTGGAAAAGCCAAGCTCACTCCTCTTTCAAGGCTCTGATTACACTGAGGGGAGGCAGTGTCTGTCCGATGTATCAGTCAGGCTCCTAACAGGAAGTGCCAGGCACTCTCAAGTGAGGAGAAATCAGGGTTTACTTAATACAAGGGATCCCTGCAGAGAAGTAGGCTTCCCAGGCGGCTCAGTGGTAAGAAATCCACCCGCCAATGCAGGAGATGCGGGTTCGATCCCTGGGTCGGGAAGATCCCCTGGAGAAGGACGTGGCAACCCACTCTAGTATTCTTGCCTGGAGAGTCCCATGGACAGAGGAGCCTGGCGGGCCGCTAGTGGTCATGGGGTTGCAGAGAGTCAGGCACAACTTAGCAGCTAAATAACAACAACAGAGGAGGGGTAGGGAGAAGCCACTCTCAACCAGGACTCCTCCCCTTAAGAGGACACTTGGCAACATCTAGGGACATTTCTAACACAAGCAGGGGGCTGCTGCTGCTGTTCACCACACGCACAGGACAGCCTGAAACGATCATCCAGCCCAGTGTCAAGAGGGCCGAAACTGGGAAACTCTGCCCTCACGGAAGTTTGATCATCCCATTGCACAGATGATGAAACTGAGGCTCCGAGCGGCGAAAACACATAAACCTCCACTTGTGCGCTGAACCCCACCTCCTCTCACCTGCTCCAAGACATACTCCAGCAACGGGCCCTCTTTCTCCTGCATCTTCAAGTCCCTCTTCTCACGTATGCAATTCTTGCAGCACACGGGGATGTCATAAGCTCTCTCTCCCCACAGTTTAATAAAAACCATGCCCGGCTCCCACATGCCGTTCCAGCCGCAACCCCACTCCTCCGCTGATAGGGCAGCACAGCTCTACCCTCACGACAGTGGCCAGGCCCTCAGCGAGGGCCTCCGCTTCCACGACAGCTGTTCCCCGCTCTGGCCCAAAGCTCCTTTGTTCCCACCTCCTCCTGCACCAAATTATCTCCACTGGGGCCATGACATCTGAAAGCACAGACGAAAACATCACAGATGACTCACTGATATTATACAACAAACACAAGATACCTGCAATGCTATTATAGGATTTGGTCAACATACCCTGCCAGACTGCCATCCACATGGCAAGGCTATGGAGCCCTGTACGTGGGGGACGTTATCTTGGGTGATTTGTGTTTCTGGTTCCCCTTCTCACAGAAGGAACGCAACAACTGCTGGATCAAGACTCCAGGGTCGAGGCTTCCCTGGTGGCTCAGTGGTAACGAATCTGCCCGCCAATGCAGGAGCCACAGGTTCAGTTCCTGATCCGGGAAGAGCCCACATTCCTCAGAGCACTAAGCCCGAGCACCACAACTGTTGAGTCTGTGCTCTAGAGCCCAGGAGCTGTAACTGCTGAAGTCCAAGCGCCCTGAGCCCATGCTCTGCAAAAAGAGAACCGCCATAAAGAGACGCCTGTGCACACAAGTGAGGAGGAGCCGCCACTCGCCGCTAGAGAAAAGCCCACACAGCAACGAAGACCCAGCAAAGCCAATAAATACATAAATAATTTTTACACGACTGGGATTCAGTTCTCTGGTCCCCCAAGTGGCTGCTTTAAATGCAGAGGTCTCAGGACTTCCCTGGTGGTCCAGTGGTTAAGACCCTGAGCTTCCATTTCAGAGGGCACAGGTCTGATCCCTGGACAGGGAACTAAGACCCCACGTGCAGCATGGCAAAAGACAGAAGGAGAAAAAGGAAGGAAGAAGGAACAAATGGAGGGAGGGAGGGGGAAAGGGAGAAAGACAGAGAGACAGAAACGGGAGGAAAGAAGGGAGGGAAAGAGGAGGGAAGCAAGGAAAGAAGGAAGGGAGAAGACCCGAACGGCCAGGACACAGCAGCAGCCTCGAGTGTGCAAGGCACAGTGCATGAGTGAAGCCCCAGCTCTGGCTGCATTCGCACTGATCAGATAAAACGGACAGTCATTCACCCCCAAAGTCAGGGCGCCAATTCCCAGTATTGTTGGGCAAAGCGGCGCAGGTGGACACGAACAAAAGGACAGGCTGTCCGTCACCACACAATGGAAAGAGGCAGGCTGTGCTGGGAGGCAGATGGGATCAGGCCATCCAAATGGACTTGTGATGCCTGAAAACAAAGACTGGGTCAACAGTGGACTCATAAACAGGCAAAGAATTTGCTCTAGAGCAGAGGTCGGCACATATTTTCTATGGAGAGCAAAATGGTAAATATTTTTGGCTTTCCAAGCCAGACGGTCCCTGTTAAAGCTACTTAATTCTGCCATCAGAGGGCAAAAGCAGCCAGAGGCAACAGCTAGAACAGGTGTGGCTGGGTTCCAATAAAGCTTTATTTACAAAACAGGCTGTCAGCCCAGTTTGCCAATCTTTGCTGTAGGAAAAGTGCAGCTGCAAACACTATGAAGAGAAAGTGTATCTTCCCTCTTGGTTGGAGAAATGCAGACTGTAAGTTTACCACGTCAGCCGCCACATGTTACCACTGTACACCTACTAAATTCACCAAGAAACGTTTACAATGAAATTCCCCATTTACTGGCAAGTGAAGTGAAAGTCACTCAGTCGTGTCCAATTCTCTGCGACCCCATGGACTCTACAGTCCATGGAATTCTCCAGGCCAGAATACTGCAGTGGGTAGCCTTTCCCTTCTTTGGGGGATCTTCCCAACCCAGGGATTGAACCCAGGTCTCCTGCATTGCAGGAGGATTCTTTACCAGCTGAACCACAGGGGAAGCTCCAGGGAAACACAATGATCAGAATGGCCATCATCAGAAAGTCTACAAGTAACAGATGCCAGAGAGGGTGTGGAGAAAAGGAAACCCTCCTACACTGTTGATGGGAATGTAAATTGGTACACTGTGGAGGTTCCTCAGAAAACTCAAAATAGAAATATCATATGATCCAACAATCCTACTCCTGGGCATATACCTGGACAAAACTGTAATTACAAAAATACGTGCATCCCTATGTTCACATAGGGTGAACTATTCACAACCGCCAACACATGGAAACAACCTAAATCTCCATCCACAGATGAATGGGTAAAGATGTGGTGCATATATACAATGGAATACTACTCAGCCACAAAAAAAGAATGGAAGAATGCCATCTGCAGCAACATGGATGCAATTAGAGACTATCACACTAAGTGAAGTAAGTCAGAAAGAAAAATACCATATGATATCAATTATGTGGAATCTAAAATCTGGCAAAGGACTTCCCTGCTGGTGCAGTAGATGAGATTCACCTCCCAATGCAGGGTACACAGGTTTGATCCCTGGTCCAGGAAGATTCCACATGCCATGCAGCAATTAAAGCCCATGAGCCACAACTACTGAGCCTGTGATCCAGAGCCTGCGAGCCTCAACTACTGAGTCCGTGTGCCTAGAGCTTGTGCTCCACAAGAGAAGCCACCACAATGAGAAGCCCACACACTGCAGAGCAGCCCCTGTTTGCCACAACTGGAGAAAGCCCACGCAAAGCAAGGAAGACCCAGACAAAAGTAAAAATATCTATTTAACTATATCTACAAAACAGTAACAGATTCACAGACACATAGAACAGACACATGGTTGCCAAGGGGCTGGGGGTGGGCGAGGGAAGGATTGGGCCTATGGGATTAGCAGATGGAAACTATTATATACAAAGAGTGCATCAATCCTACTCCTAGGCATATATCTGGGAAAAACTCTAATTCAAAAAGATACCTGCACCTCTGTGTTCACAAAGGCACTATTTACAACAGCCAGGATATGCAAGCAACATAAATGTCCATCGATAGATGAATGGATAAAGATTCAGTACTGACTTCCCTGGTGATCCAGTGGCCAAGACTCTGCACTCTCAATGCAGGAGGCAGGGGGTCAATCCCTGGTCAAGGAACTAGATTCCACATGCCACAACTAAAGATCGAACATGCTGCAACAAAGACTGACGATTCCATGAGCTGCAAACATCCGCCGCAGCCAAATTAATTAATTTAAAAAAGAAGATGTGGTACATATATACCATGGAATACTACTCAACCATAAAGAAGAATGAAATACTGGCATTAGAAGCAATATGGATAGACTCAGAGATTATCATACTAAGTGAAGTCAAGACAGAGAAAGACAAATATCCTATGATACCACTTATATTTGGAATCTTAAAAAATGGTGCAAATGAACTTAATTACAAAACAGAAACAGACTCACAGACAGAAAACAAACTTAGGGCTACCAAAGGGGAAAGGCAGGGGGTTCGGTTCAATTCCGTTCAGTCGCTCAGTCATGTCTGACTCCTTGTGACCCCATGGACTGCAGCACGCCAGGCCTCCCTGTCCATCACCAACTCCTGGAGCTTGCTCAAACTCATGTCCATCAAGTCAGTGATGCCATCCAACCATCTCACCCTCTGTCACCCCCTTCTCCTCCTGCCTTCAATCTTTACCAGCATCAAGTTCTTTTCCAGTGAGTTAGTCCTTCGCATCAGGTAGCCAAAGTATTGGCGTTTCAGCTTCGACATCAGTTCTTCCAATGAATATTCACGATTGATTTCCTTTAGGATTGACTGGTTTGATCTTGATGCAGTTCAAGGGACTCTCAAGAGTCTTCTCCAACACCACAGTTCAAAAGTATGAATTCTTCAGTGCTCAGCTTTCTTTATGGTCCAACTCTCACATCTCACATGTACATTTGCTTGTATGCAGGTCAAGAACTGTTGCTTCTTGACCTGCATACAGATTTCTCAGGAGACAGGCAAGGCAGTCTGGTCCAACTCTCACATGTATATTTTCCAGTACATGACTACTGGAAAAACCATAGCTTTGACTAGATGGACCTTTGTCAGCAAACTAATGTCTCTGCTTTTTAATATGCTGTTTAGGTTGGTCATTAACTTTTCTTCCAGGAAGCAAGTGTCTTTTAATTTCATGGCTGCAGTCACCATCTGCAGTGATTTTGGAGCCCAAGAAAATAAAGTCTGTCACCATTTCCATTGTTTCCCCATCTATTTGCCATGAAGTGATGGGACTGGATGCCATGATCTTCGTTTTTTGAATGTTGAGTTTTAAGCCAGCTTTTTCACTCTCCTCTTTCATCAAGAGGCTCTTCAGTTCTTCTTTGCTTTCTGCCATAAGGGTGGTGTCATCTGCATATCTGAGGTTATTGATATTTCTCCCAGCAACTTATTCCAGCTTGTGCTTCATCCAGCCTGGCATTTCACACAATGTACTCTGCAGAGAAGTTAAATAAGCAGGGTGACAATATACAGCCTTGAAATGCTCCTTCCCCGATTTGTAATCAGTCCATTGTTCCATGTCCGGTTCTAACTGTTGCTTCTTGACCTGCATACAGATTTCTCAGGAGGCAGGTAAGGTGGTCTGGTATTCCCATCTCTTAAAGAATTTTCCACAGTTTGTTGTGATCCACACAGTCAAAGGCTTTGGTGCAGTCAATAAAGCAGAAGTACATGTTTTTCTGGAACTCTCTTGCTTTTTCTATGATCAAACAGATGTTGGCAATTTGATCTCTGGTTCCTCTGCCTTTTCTAAATCCAATTTGAACATCTGGAAGTTCTTGGTTCACAGACTGTTGGAGCCTGACTTGAGAATTTTGAGCATTACTTTGCTAGCATGTGAGATGAGTGCAGTTGTGCAGTAGTTTGAGGGGGGGATAAATTAGAAGTTTGGGATTAACAGATACACACTACTATATATAAAGTAGATAAACAATAGGGTCCTACTATATAGCATAGGGAACGATATTCAATATCTTATGACCTATAATGGAAAAAAGAATACACATATAACTGAATCATTTTGGTATACATCTGAAACTAGTACAACATCATAAATCAATTATATTTCAATCTATTTTTTTAAAAAATGGAATTCCCCACTTCAGGAAACAGGAATGAACTACTGGTAATGAGGAGTGGTTCAGAGTCCCAGAAAGCAAGGTATAGGAAACACCAAAAGCTACAGAATATCAAAGCACCTTCCTGACCCCTGGGAACCTAAACTAAGGTGGAAAAGGGTGGAGCGGGTGGAAGGGGGTGGGGTGCAGCGCAGGCGATGAGGAAAGTAACAACATTCACATTCATCGCTCACTCTCTCTTTTTTCTTTTTTAATATTTATTTATTTGGCTACGTGGCATCTTAGTTTCAGCATGCAGGACCCCAGCAGATCCCAACTAACACAGGCTTAGCTGCTCTGCGGAATATGGGATCTCACTTCCCTGACCTGGGAGAGAACCCACATCCCCTGCATTCCAAGTTGGATTCTTAACCACTGCGCCACCAGGAAAGCAAGCCCCCATCACTCACTTTCACTTCCATCTTCTGATGAGGGAACTAAGAGTCAGAGAAGCTCATGGACTTCCCTGGTGGCACAGTCGATAAGAAAGGTCCGGGTAGATCCCACATGCCTCGGAGCAACGGAGCCCGTGCGCCACGGCTACTGAGCAAGTGCGCCAGAGCCCTCATGATGCAACTAGTGAGCCCACAAGCCACAACGGTGAGCCGCTGTGTCTCAACCACTGAAGCCTGCGCGCCTTAGGGCCTGCAGGTCGCAGCGACTGAAGCCCCTGTGCCTGGAGCCTGTGCTCCGCAAGAGAAGCCCCCGCAATGAGAGGTTCGCGCACCGCATCACGAGAACAGCCTCGCTCTCCACGACTAGAAAAAGCCGGAGTGCAGCAATGAAGCCAAAAAACAAAATAACATAAACCAATAAAGACTCAGAGTTCAACAACCTGCCCAGGCTCCCCAAGTAGGGAGTTAAATGCAGGACTGCTTGAGCTCACATCACTTTCCACTGCAACATGACCCCTGCCTACACCCAGGGTCAGGGGCGCAGATTTTTCCAGCAGTCTTCTAGCACAGGGGTCAGCAAACGACAGCCCCCAAGCCAATCTGAACCACTGCAGTTCTTCTAAATAAAGTTTTATCAGAACACGGCCATGTCCTTTCACTTAGGTATCGCCTATGCTGCTTTTGTACTACAGCAACGCGTAGCTGGGACAGAGATCGCAAAGCACAAAATATTTACTATCTGGCCCTTTACAGAAAACGTTTGCCAGCTCTGTCCCAGAACATCAAAAACTGAATTTACTATCTTTTCCTGCACTAGGAGAAAGGTTAAGTAACTGCGGCACATCAATTTGGTGGAATGTTACGCAATTTTATAGAATTGTGAGGAGAAAGAACACGGGAAAATGTTATAATAAGTGGAAACACTAATTCAAGTGCAGATTCAATGCAGTTGGGTAAAATGTGTGTGCTCTGAACAGTCAGGCCTTCCCTGGTGGCTCAGATGGTAAAGAATTTGCCTGCAATGCACAGAGAGAAGTGAATGCCTAAAAATATAAACAGTTAATATGCTAGAAAGGTAAATATATTTATAGGTCTATTATGTTTTCATAATAGTCTTTGGTGTCATTTTGGAGTTTTGCTTAATTTTTTTAAGGAGAAGGAGGAAACGGCAGATTCCAAAATATGCCAACGCAGGTAAGGAGAAATGACATGCTGAGGACAAGTTTCCCCTCATCGTGGGAAGCAGGCGAAGGGTGGCAGGGGCAGGGAGCAGAAGGCTCTGAGAGGGACAGATGGGCAAGCTGAAGTCAGGGAGGGGAAGGGTCCTCCCTTGCCCTGGGGGCCTCAGCTGCTTCTCCCACACCCCTTCCCACCTCTGCAAAAGGAATTCTGACCCTTCCGGCAGCTCAGGAGCCTCTCCCCTCCCTGGGGTCCCTGCTGAGACAGAACCTTCCGGCGAGGCCTTCCTTGAGCACCCCGCTCCCAACTGCAAGAGCCCTCCCCCTTCAGTTCATCCTCCAGCCAGATGACAGGTGGGACGGACGCCACCCGTGGGCTCTGGACTGGGCAGAGGATCCAGGCCTGGGCAGCTAGGGCCACGGTAACTGGTCTGTTCCAGGATGGCTGCATGACAAGCCAGACAGCTCTGAGTGAGCCCCAGGATTTCTGCTGGAGCAATTGGGAAAGGCCTGCCCTGCTCGGGTGTTGCTACATTGTAGGATGTGACCCAAGAGCTGCTGGTGGCCCTCTTGCCTCCACGGTGGGGAGGCTGCCTGACGGTGAAGCCAACAGAGATGAAGGTAGTAGCCAGCTAGACAGAAAGGTAGTCCTGATGACTCTCTAAGCGCCAGCTGAGCCTGAAGATGCCTACGCTAGACCTTCCCAGCACAAGATGCTTTAAACTCCCATTGAGGACGCCCCTGGCGGTTCAGTGGTTAAGAATCCGCCTGCCAGTGCAGAGGACAGGGTTCGATCCCAGGGCCAGGAAGACTCCACATGCCACAGGGCAACTAAGCTCATGTGCCACAACTACTGAAGCCCGCCAACCGCAATTACCGGGCCGGTGCTCCAACTACAGTGGCCCCTGTTTGTCACAGCTAGAGAAAGCCCGAGCACTGCAACAGAGACCCAGTACAGCCACAAATAATTAAATACATAGAATTATGTCCAGGTAAAAACAAACAAATTCCCAGTGTCCGGAATCAGCTTCCGCCACATGCAATTAAAGAGTCCTGGTTAACACATGCATTACTCTAACTTTGGGTACATTCATTCGAGTCCCTTCAACAAACACTGACAGTACAGCCTTTTGCTACGCGACGGAAGATGCGCCGAACTGTCACCCAATAAAAGGCTGCTGAATGCTGAAGCCTGAATTTCCGGCCGGACTCTGCGGCAACTAGCGCCTCACTCTCACTGGTAGCATTTTAAACAAGGCTTTGGCAGAAACGGAAATCAAGAGTCATCAATGCTTTCACGTTAAAGCTATTTCAGGGAACTTATCCTGAAGCCATCTTTGAAAGAAAGGAAGACTACCTTGAACAAAAATGTTCACTGCATCATTACTTAGAGAGAAAAAGAAAAAGGGATTTTCTTGGTGGTCCAGTGGTAAAGATTTGCCTTCCAATGCAGGGGACACGGTTCAATCCCTAGTCAGGGAATCAAGACCTGACTAGGAGCTGCTGAGCCCACACGCCACAGCCAGAGAAGCCCGCACGCCGCAGTTAGTGACGCCTGTGCACCGCAAAGACGACCCAGCGCAGCCAGAAAAAGGGAAAAGAAAAGATGGAGGGGGTGGATAACTTTCCGCAAGTCAGTGGTTTAAAAATTATGTCACATGCATAATGATGGATTACTGATGGATTGTGAAGTCCAAAAAAGCAATCGATATGAAGACCACATAGTAATATGATAAAGTTTTATTCAGAAATGTTAAGGGTAAAAGCAAAATGCGAATTTATGTGATAGTGCTAAAATTACTTCAGCCTATGTCAGTGTTTCTCAAGCTTTTTCTTCTTCCCTCCTGGGATCCTTCCTAGACACTTTTTTCTTCATCACTCCCACCATGAAATCTCAATACCACAGATAATCTGTACATCACACAGATCTGTACCTTAGACACAAGAGCAGATGTTTCACTTCCACAGGGGGTGATATCACCCACTGAAAACTCAAAGCTGATGTGCAGGCAGGACAGGAGCAGCTTTATCTGGGATCTTGTGGTGTTGGAGAAGACTCCTGAGAGTCACTTGGACTGCAAGGAGACCCAACCAGTCAATCCTCAAGGAAATCAACCCTGAATATTCACTAGAAGGACTGATGCTGAAGCTACAATACTTCAGCCACCTGATGTGAAAAGCCAACTCACTGGAAAACTGATGCTGGCAAAGACAGAAGGAGAAAGGGTAGCAGAGGATGAGATAGCTGGATGGCATCACCGACTCAGTGAACATGAATCTGAGCAAACTCCCAGAGACGCAAAGGACAAAGGAGCCTGGCATGCTACCGTCCATAGGCTTGCAAAGAGTCGGACATGACTTAGCGATGGAACAACAACAACAAACGTCACGTTGCCAGAATTCAGAGACTTCAGTTTCAAAATTCAAGCCCTCGGAGCACTTGACTTCCTGTCGGTCACCCAGGCACAGCTATGCGACAGGGAAGTGGGAGTGGAGATCCATGGAACTGAGCCCATTGCCACTTGCTTACAAGGGAGGCAGTCAAATGTCTGCTGACAGCAGGACACTTTCTTCTCACAATCTGCTGTAACAGATCAGCCCAGGGCCTTCATTTGGGGGTTGGGAGGGGGGAGCTATGCATGTGATATCATCACCTTTTCTGCCTTGAATGAAAATCACAGCTGTTCTCTTTTCCATTCACTCATTTCAGCTCATTCTTTTTTTCTAAACCACTTTTTTAAATTGAAGTATAGGCAATTTACAATGTTCTGTTAGTTTCAGGTATATAACAAAGATTCAGATATATAATATATACAACCATCTGAGCCACCAGGGAAACCCATACATTATATATATGTTATATATATATATACATATATATACACACACACACGCTCTTTTTCATATTCTTTTCCATTATAGGCTCCTTACAGTTGATTAAAAGATATTGAATATAGTTCCCTGTGCTATACAGTAGGTCCTTATTATTAACTATTTTATATATAGTAGTATCTAGCTGTTAATCCTAAACTCCTAATTTATCTTCCCCCAACCCTGCCATCAGCCAATCCTTTATTCCAAATAGAAGCCACTGCTGGAGATGAGGTAGTCAATGCCAGACAGAAAATCATGACCTTCAACATTCCAGAAAAATAAGAAAAAGCTGCCAGAATGTACCTAAACATCAGGCAAGACACAGCAGTAAACTACCCACTAACCCCCAAACTCTGCTGTTTCAGCCCCTTAGAGCATGTCTGTTTCACTCATTATTTGACCTCCCTGGGTCTGGCTTTCCCCAGAGCTTGAAGCCAGGATTTCAGGGTCTTTCTAATGTAAGAAGGATTCATGACAGAATAATTACTGATTGAAATGAGTCCCAAGGAGATTCAAACATAAAGTCTTACCAAAAACAGTGCCTGAGAACCAGAATAATGACTTTCTGCCCCTACAACTTCTACTTTTCCCAGTGAGAGCAAAAGCATTATCTGAAAATCAGAATGCCTTAGCTGATAGAGGCTGGTGATCAAGTATTCCTACCTACCAGATTCTTTAACGAGAAACAAGCAAATCATGACACTGTTGTGCTGAGACAACCACCCACATCTGGCAGGTAGCCATCACCCTGGCAACCTGTCTCCTTCTACACACATACACGAATCCATACACACTGCTTTACGAGCACATCTTAGTGCACATCAAGGTACATACCTTAGGTATAATTCTGCACCCTTCTTCTTTTTAGAGAACACTTAGCGTTAAGATATTGGAGAAGGCAATGGCACCCCACTCCAGTACTCTTGCCTGGAAAATCCCATGGACGGAGGAGCCTGGTAGGCTGCAGTCCATGGGGTCGCTAAGAGTCAGACACGACTGAGCGACTTCACTTTCACTTTTCACTTTCATGCATTGGAGAAGGAAATGGCAACCCACTCCAGTATTCTTGCCTGGAGAATCCCAGGGACGGGGGAGCCTAGTGGTCTGCCGTCTGTGGGGCCGCACAGAGTTGGACACGACTGAAGCGACTTAGCAGCAGCGTTAAGATATAGTCATGCTAATGTGCATAAATCTGTTTTATTCCTTTAACATCTTTGAGGTTTCCCACCATGTGACCATACCACATACACGTGTCCACTCCCCCATCAGTGGTCATCTTAGTTGTTTCTGGCCCCGTGACGCCCATTTATCTTGTTCGTGCATTACCTAACCATTCCACTTCCTGGTTATTTGCACTTAATGTATTGGGCCTTGTAGCCATCTGACCTCTGCCTCTACTGGAACATTTTCAACTACAAAAACAGCAAACTCTAATTGCCAATTTACAGGCTACGTGAGAGACTAAGAAACATGTCAATGAACCACACCAAAAGGATGCCATCAGCAAAATCCCACCAAAGTGTTTCCTTCAATAAAAATGTCGGGGCGGGGGGGGCAAAAAGAGAGAGATGAAAGAGGAATCCATAGTTTAAAAACAGACTTTGTGCTCCAAAGGATACCATCAAGAATGTGAAAAAACAACCTACAGACAGGAGAAAAAAAAATTGTAAAGATATAATAAGGGACTTGTAGCCAGAAATTATATAGAGTTCTTACAGCTCAGCAACAAAGAAAAACCCAGTTTTAAAAAAGAAAAATGGAGAAAGAATCTGAACAGACATTTCTCCAGAGAAAATACACAAATGGCCAACAAGGACATGAAAAGATACTCAGTATCTATACTCATCAGTCAGTTCAGTTGCTCAGTTGTGTCCAACCCTTTGCGATCCCATGGACTGCAGCACGCCAGGCTTCCCTGTCCATCACCAACTCCTGGAGCCTACTCAAACTCACGTCCATCGCGTCAGTGATGCCATCCAACCATCTCATCCTCTATCGCCCCTTCTCCTCCTGCCTTCAATCTTTCCCAGCATCAGGGTCTTTTCTAATGAGTTGGTTCTTTGCATCAAGTGGCCAAAGTATTGGTGCTTCAGCATCAGTCCTTCCAATGAATATTCAGGACTGATTTCCTTTAGGATTGACTGGTTGGATCTCAACAGGGAAATGCAAATCAAAACCACAAAGAGATATCACCTCTCACTCACTAGAATGGCTATTTTCAAAAAGAGCACTGGTGAGGACATGAAGAAACCAGAACCTTCTTACAGTGCTGGATGAATGGAAAATGGTGCAGCTACTTTGGAAAATAGTCTGACAGTTCTTCAAATGCACTCAGCAAGACTCCCCCAGTGCCTCAGTGGATAAGAATCTGCCTGCCAATGCAGGGGACATAGGCTTGATTTCTGGTCCAGGAAGATTCCACATGCCTTGGAACAATTAAGCCTGTGAGCCAGAACTACTGAGCCCACGTGCTACAACTAGAGTCTGTGCTCTGCAACAAGCCACCAAAACGAGAAGCCTGCACACCACAACGAAGAGTAACCCCCACTAGCCGCAACTAGAGAAAAAGCCCACACAAAGCAACAAAGACCCAGCTCAATTAATTACTTTAAAAAATGCACTCAGCAATTATATTCTTAGATATCTACCCAAGAGACATGGAAACATACTATCCACACAAAAACTTATATGTAAATGTTCACAGCAGCATTATTCATAATACCCCAAAAGTGGAAACAAGTCAATGTCCATAAAATGATGAATGGACAAACAAAATATGGAATACCCACACAACAGAATATTATTTAGTCACTAAAAGGAATGAAGTACAGATACATGGTACAACATGATGAAGCTTCAAAACATGATACTTAGTGAAAAGAGTCAGACACAAAAGGCCACCTATTGTATGATTTTGATTTACACAAAATATCCAGAATAGGCAAATCCATTGAGAGAAAAAGTAGATCAGAGGTTGCCTGGGGCTGAGGAAATGGAAAATGAAGAACAGCTGTTAATGAGTATGAAGTTTCTTTTTGGAGTAATGAAAATGTCCTAATTTATTATGGTGATGTTTGCACAATTCTGTGAATATGGCAAAAATTTAAAGAAACAAACTTAGAGAGAGATCTAAAAAAAAAGTAAAAGACAAACCAATCTGCATTGTTTAAACTTTATTTAAACATTTAAATAAGAGAGAACTTAAAAATACACTATAGGGAATTCCCTGGTAGTCCAGTAGCTAGGTCTCAGCACTTTCACTGCTGGGGTGGGTTCAATCCCTGGTCGGGGATCTAAGTTCCTGCAAGTAGCGAAGCTTGGTCCCCACCCCCCCCAAAAAAAAATACACTATAAAATAAAATTTTAAGGCAATCATGGAAATTTGAAAACTGAATATCTGATATTAATGAATCACTGCTTATTTCTCAGAGGTATGATAATGGAATTGAGTTATGTTTTTTAAAAAGGATCCCTATAGCTTAGAGATACATTTTTTTTTTTTTAAAAACTTACAGATGAAATGATACAGTATCTGGGACTTGCTTCAAAATAAACTGGGGAAGAAGACAGGAAGTAGAAAGGTATACGGGTGAAATGGTCATGAGTTGGTAACGGTTCATTAGACTATTCTCACTTTTTTTTTTTTTTTGCCTTGAAATTTTCTTAAATTAAAAAAAGACAGGAAACAGTTCCATGCCATATTTTTTTATGTGCCAATTAATCCCATAGGTAAAAAACACCTTGGACTTTCCCTTCCAATCATCAGCAACCACTTTTTCTGTCTCAGTTACAATCTTTCCAAAAGAAGACTTTCAGCCTTAATGCTTTTTCCTGAAAAAATCATGTGTGACTTTCCTTCTATAATTTGTTTAACCTTAAACCTAATGGGATTTTTCAACTGAATTTTAAAATTTCTTTAGTTTTGATACTAAGTTGCTCCTTGAAGGCTACATTGGTCAGTTTCCCTTTGTTTGTCAATTTCACTGGCTCTCACAATGTAGGCAGCAGAGAGAAGGGTACAGGATTGAGATTCTAAAGTAGAGACACCATGCTCACATAAAAAGGAAGAGATTTCCAGGGCTACTTAGCCCCAGCCCTTGTCCCAGAAGGGAAGCCAGAAAACAACCCGAACTGAACCTCACAGGGTCCTTACAGAAACAATAATAGCAGCTCCAAGCTCCTTACCATGTGAGAAGCACAGTACCAATCACTTTACCTGAGTAATGTTACTTAGTCACTGCAACGAGCCTAAGAGTCAGGTGCTATTATTTATCCTCATTTTGCTGAGACTTCAGAATGTTTGAGCACCTTGCTCTAAATCACATGGCTTTCTGTGACAAAGCTGGGATTTGAACTCAAGCTGTCTGCCCCCAGGGTCTGCACTTATCCCAGGCTACATTACCTCCTGGATGAACTCGTCACATCTCTGTTGTGGTGTCACTAATGTTCAAGGACCAGAAACCCTTAAGTAGACCAAAAATCATCTGACAACAGAAGCTGGACTACCTCCCAGGAAAACTTCCCTCCCCAGTTCCCGCAACAGCATCATCAATTTCACAAACTTTACTCATGAATAGCAAAACAAAAGGCACCTAAGTTGTTGGAAATGATCCACAGAGTTAACTTAAAAGTTAAAGATGAAGAGAGACACAGGGCCTTCACTTTGCCCTGCCCCAACCTCCAGAAAAGTCTGGGTCTAAGGTCAGGGCCAGCAGCACTGGTTGCAAGGATTCTGTAGAGGCAATTCCACAGTGAGGGGAAAACAGGCAGAAGGAGGGTAGGCGGGTCCTCCTAAGTAAATCCAGATCCCAGTTAGGGGAGCTGGGAGGCTTCCCTGAGTCACTCCCGTCTCCACATACTACACCCAGGGATGACTTAGCACCAAAACACAACAGATCTCGTGAGTGGAAAGGGCTGAGAACACCCATCCAAGCCTAGGGACTAAACGTCAGAAACGCTGAGGACAGGCTGTACACACACCCCTCCCAGCCTCCCACCAAAACCAGCCAGCACTCCAGTGGAAGGGAGAGGAACGAATGGGAAGGGCGGAGACCCCCAGATGGACTTAACACTGGACAGCAGGCTACAGGGCAGGTCTAGTGAGACCTCAAAGGAGCAGGATAAGAAATGGAAGGAGCTGAAGAATGAAAAAATAACCAAAATGCAAGAAGCAAGGCTCAGAGAGGGAAAATGAGAAACTGGGAACAACTGGGGACTGGAACAGCAAAGAACTGGGGGGAGAGGGGAGGAGGGAACCGCAGGATCGGGGAAGACAAAGAGACTGAAGAACTCAGTCCTCTGGGAGCCGAGAGCTGGGGGAACGCGGGGCACAGGGGTCAGCAAACTAAGAATGACCAGCAAGAGAATGGTCAGCAACGCTCTTTGCCCCTGCGGAGACTGGAGTGGCTGGGCGCAGAGGCCTCGGGAGTGGCTGGGGAGCAGGGGGACCCAGGAGTGCAACTGAGACTCAGAGGGTCGAGGAGTTAGCAGGGACTGAGACACAGGATGTCTGAGAACTGGGGGTCTGGTAACTGCACAAGGGGGTCGGAGGATGGGGAGGGACTGAGGGATCCGGGGCACAGGTGTCCAGCAGCAGGCTGTGTAAGTGACGGACAGGAGTCAAGGGACTAGGAGTGCCTGGACCCGGCACTCCAGAAAAGTGCAGGTGACCAGGGGCCAGGACCTGGGCGTACAGGGGTCCGGAAACTGGGAGCGACGGGACGGGGTCCGCGAGCAAGCGGGACGCAGGGACTCGGGGGCTGGAGTGTGTAGCTGGAGCGGCGGGAGCCGGAGCGGCCGGGGCGGGTGACAGCGGCCAGGCCGCCACTCACCGCTCATGGTGCTGCTCCCCGGGCCGGTGCCTGCCGCGCCGCCACCACTGCCGCCACTGCCGCTGCCGCGCTCTAGACAGGCCGGGAGACGGCGCGCCCCGCCCCGCCTGCCGCCCCGCCCCGGAAGTGGAGCGCAGCCGCCGCGGCCCCGCCCCCCGACCCGGAAGGTAAACACGGGCACCCGCGCGAGGTGGCTAGACTGAGGCGCGGCTTTGCTGGGCGGAGTCCGCCGGGCGCACCGGGCAGTAGTAGACACACCGGC
This sequence comes from Odocoileus virginianus, assembly GCF_023699985.2. Lineage (NCBI taxonomy): Eukaryota > Metazoa > Chordata > Mammalia > Artiodactyla > Cervidae > Odocoileus > Odocoileus virginianus. The sequence goes on along the minus strand of NC_069706.1, from coordinate 10,301,676 downwards.
TGGGGCGCCTCGTGGTTCGCCAGTCCCCGGGTGCGGTGGAGACCGGCTGGGACTCCTCCCCGCCAGCCTGAGTTCACACCTCTGTGGGGGAGCCAGGTGGGAAGGTGGCCAAGAGACATGAAACAACACGGTCCCAGAGAGCCCTAGGAGCGGAACGGGGAAATTTAGAGGAATGGGCCGAAGCGTGGGGACAAGGGAGGCGGGAAGTCCCGGAGGGGCTCTCTATGCAGATGACTTTAGAGTCCTGGAAGCTAAGAGGAAGGCGGCCCGGGAAGATCGGCAGGAAGGGTGTTCCGGAAGGAACCTCCTGCCTGGAGGGGTTGCCTGGAGCCAAAGGGTGAGCAAGAAAAGGGCTTTGAAAGAGGAGATGGAAGATGTGGGTGAAGGGGTTGGGCTTTTATGCCTCACTGTAAGGAGGTGAAAGTGAAAGCCACTCAGTCTTGTCTGACTCTTTGGGAGCCCATGGACTTGAACGCCAGGCTCCTCTGTCCATGGGGATTATCCAGGGAAGAATACTGGAGTGGGTAACTAACTATTCCCTTCTGCAGGGGATCGTCCTAGCCCAGGGATCAAACCCAGCTCTCCCGCAATGCAGGCGAATTCTTTACGGTCTGAGCCACCAGGGAAGGGAAATAGGGAGTGGGAAATAGTTAAAGGAGTTTAAGCAGAGGACTTGGACTGCAAGGAGATCCAACCAGCCCATCTTAAAAGAAATCAGTCCTGAGTATTCTTTGAAAGGACTGATGTTGAAGATGAAACTCCAATACTTTGCCCACCTGATGCAAAGAACTGACTCATTGGGAAAGACCCTGATGCTGGGAAAGATTGAAGGTGGGAGGAGAAGGGGACGACAGAGGATGAGATGGTTGGATGGCATCACCGACGCGATGGACATGAGTTTGAGTAGGCTCCGCCAGTTGGTGATGGACACGGGGGCCTGGGGTGCTGCAGTCCACGGGGTCACAGAGCCGGACAGGCCTGAGTGAGTGAACTGAACTGAAGCGGAGGAGTGACACAATCTTAAGGAGGTTTTAGGATGATTCCTCTTCCTGGTTGAGAATGAATGGTAGAGGGTGGGTCTGGGTGGAAGAAGGGGCTGCTGGTTAGGGGGGCACTGCAGTTGTTCAGCAAGAAGTGTGAGTGCCTGAGGCTAGGGTAGTGGCAGTGGCATGAACGTGGATGGGCTGTGTTTGAAAAGTTGTTACTGCCCCGTTTTACAGATAAGAGAAAGAGGGCTCAGAAAGGGTAAAGAAGCATTTTCCCAACTTGTTTGGCCCAAGAAAAAGAAAGTGAAAGTGTTAATCGCTTAGCCATGTGGGACTCTTTGTGATCCAGTGGACTGTAGCCCTTCACCCAGAGTAAAACAACATTTTACACCACAACCCAGCACACAAATGCATACATTTAAGAAGCTACTTAACAAAATTCTGCAAGTAATGTATTCTCTTTGATTTTTTTTTTCCCAGTGTTGCCTGAGAATGACTGATCCACTCCCAAGACTTGATCCACAGAACACTGAACTGAGGCCCCATCGGGACATGGAGCCAGAATGCCAGCCCAGCTGTGTGTGACCTACAACCCCGTGGTCTTCTGCTATTACCTTGCTTCTCTACACGTCATCTCTGGCCCCTGGGAATTTACCTTGTGGACTCAGCAGAAGTTGAGAGATCTTTAGAAGGATGCACTCTCTGCAGCAGTTTATAATAGAAAGTGGAAAGCACCAAAGCCAAGTTAGAGAATAGCTAAGCAAATCATGGCCCACTTCACAGTATTTAAAAATGCTAATTATAAAGGTAATGGAAACACAAGGAAAGGCCAAAGATAATACAGTAATTTTAAAAAGCCGCATGCAAAATGGTCTGTACACTATGATTACAGTTGTGTCAAAATACAGTCGTGTAGGGACTGTGATAGAATGTAGAAATGAAAATTCTTGTGTTGGGGAATTCTTGAAAATTCTTTTCTTGTTAAGGTGGTTTTTTTTCACCATGTTCAAAATTGTACTTTATAGTTGTTGCTAATTTGTTATTCTAGTTAAAGCATCAGTGTGTCTGAATCCCTTCTCTTCCCCCCCAGAAAGTCTAGGTTAGGTCTGTCTGCCTCTGTAACTTTGCTGAGACATTACATACCTGATTTATGGAGTTATCAGGAAGTGATACACTTTCTTACAGTGCCCTGTACCTTGTCTTCTTGGCACTTGAAATGGGATATGTTATTGAACTTGTAGTGTGTACTTCACATCCTCCACCACCAGCTACTCCCTTTAAGTATGGTAATTCCTTCCTCCTGAGACTTAGCCCAGTACTGGAGAACCAAAAATCAAAAACCTAAGGTCAATAGCACTTCTGGACTTTTGGAAAAATCTAAACTCATTGAGGGGAATGGAGCAGTAAGGAAAGAAGGAAGAAGGGCTGTGAGAAGCTAGGAGGAATATTCCCAGGCCACATAGCAGACAAGGAGTGTCCACCTGCACTCGGAGAAACTAGACCTCAAAGCACTAATAAAAACCATGATGGCAATGGAACTAACACAAAATACTTATCATGAACCAGAAACGTATCATGGGAAAAAATAAATAATAAATGTACATGTGTGTATATTTTCATTTAATCTTCAAAACAATGTTATAAGTAGATACTGTTATTATCCCCGTTTTACAGATGGGGAAACTGAAACAGGAAATGGTTAACTTTCTCAGTCACTCAGTGTCTATAACTTCCTAGTAACAGAGTCAGGATTCAAACTTCAAGAGCCAGTGTCTTCATTGCTATATTATATCATCTATGGCCCTCAAGACCATTCCATGGAATGAAGCCATGATGGGCCCCAAGTAGGTAGAAATGTCTCACCAAGTTTCTCCATATCCCAAACCCAACACAAAAGCCACAAAGCCCCAAGACCTCGAGGTTCTCTGATGTGGTGCTAATAGGGCATTATCTTAACAACGATCAAAGTCAACAGACACCAGAGGGCATTGCCTGTTTCCATAACACCCCAGGACCTTTGCACAACCCAAGGAAGGCAACCCTCTCCCAATAATGGGTAACCCAATGAGACGAGAAACTCAGAAATGGAATTAAATTAATATGAGAAGAAGAAAAAGGGGTAGATCAGAATGTCTGGATTTCACTTTGGCTCTGCATTTACTGTCTATGTGACCCTTGCTCTGACTCCCTTTCTGTCATCGTGTGTAACAGGGAGATCGTTATGGTCCACCTACCTTGTGATTTGTTGTGTACATTAAATGCCTTAGTACAGGTAAAGCACTTGGAACAACTCCTGGCACATTAGAAAGGCTACATAAATGCTTTCTGTCATTATTACTTCCTGCATTAACTGCAAAAATGACACCGAGCACACCTTTATCAGAGTTTGCAGCTACACGTTCATTTACACGATTATAATAATGCCTGTATGACTCCATGAAGCTGAAAGCTCCCAAGGTCAGGCACCAGTCACTCCCCGCACACTGAATCAGGGTGGCTGACTCCAGGCTTCTCCTATATACAGAGAGTACATCGGATCACCTTGCTCTCCTTTAACAATAAAGAGAAATCCAGTCTGTCCTGAAATGTACGTGTGCATGTATAGGAGAGAAGCCGCCTAACCATAGAAATATGTGACTATGGGATCTACACATTGCGGTGCTTTTTTTATTTTTTTCAGTGAGTCAGTTTAATCATAAAACCAAGGAAATTTCCAGAGTTAAGCTCCCAACAATAAGGTAGAAAAACATTGCTAACATAAACATTTTCCAGAATTAGAGGATGGAAAGCCATATCATCCTCAGACAAGTACAATCATCTTAAAGAGATCTGACACACCATCCTTCCCTTAGCACAAAGACTTTCCAAGTAGCTTTATACCATTGACATGGTTAATTATCTGGTAGAAATTGATTTCTCCATCCCCGTGACACTGGTGGTGGCTAGCAGACTGTCACAGTAGTCGTTTGTTTTCGTGGTGACAAGAATGGTTGCGCCTTCCTCCATCGCTGGGAGGGGGAAGAAGTGGTCAGAATCGACCTTCAGTTTGCTCCTGACACAGTCTTCACACATACATTCTTCTACTGTGTACCCCAGGCCTCTTGAAAGAAGAGGTTCAGCCACGATACTGCTGTTATTGCTAACATCCAGGTCTGCGTTAGCATTCTTCTGGAGAACCGCTCCTGAATGCACAAAAACAGAACCATTATCCTAAATCTTTCAGGGTGCTTGGTTGTGCCACGCTTAGCAGCATGCATCAGGGATCAAAGCAACAGGAGACAAAAGTCTTTCCCCAGAAGAAGCGGGCCTTACACCCCAAGTCATGAGCTGAAAGACCATGGGCCATGTTGGGTTCAAAGACATGCTCACTTTAGGGCACACAGTATTTTTTAAGTGTTTGCTTATCTGTTTTATGTTGGTCCATGTTTGAAATTCAAGAGATTTTACATACAAATCTAGATAACTGGTCTCTCTCTCTTTTTTGTGACCACACTTCATGGCACAGGGGTGCTTCCCAGGTGGTTTAGTGGTAAAGAATCTGCCTGCACTGCTGGAGACACAGCGACTCAGTTTCAATCCCTGGGTCAGGAAGATCCACTGGAGAAGGAAATGGCAACCCACTCCAGTATTCTTGCCTGGAGAATCCCATGGACAGAGGAGCCTGGTGGGCTACTGTCCATAGAGTCACAAAGTCCAAAGGGTCGCAGAATTTCCCCCACCAGGGATCAAAGTCATACCCCCTGCAGTGGAAGTGCAGAGTCTTAACCAGTGGACCACACTGGAAGTCCCTCTTTTACTTTATTTTTTTTAAAGACAACAAAATATGGCCAGTGGGAACTCACATTCCTACAGGAAAACACTTGGGAGTCAGTCAATAGCTTTTGTCTTCTTCAAGCTGGGCACAGGCTCCCCTATCACGGAACCTCCAGTGACCCACTACATTCGTTTCTGACCCACTTGGCCCTTGGATGCATTAAATACCGACCCTTTTTATAATTGTGAAATGACAGATCAGCATGTGTTACAGCATACCAAAGTGAGTCTGGGGTGACACTTTACAATTCAAAGTAAAGATGTTTCTCTTACAGAGCATTGGGCAGATTACTTTTTTTTTTTCATGAATCTTTCATGATCCCATAAGGAAGAAGTCTGTTGTGTCCTCATTACACACCTGTGCAGGCACATTTTAATACTTTCCCAACACTCCACAGTATACCTCCATCTTCCAAAATGTCAGAGTTAAAGTCACACCCCACCTGTCTCTCAGGCCCCAGGCAAAAGAAGAGAAATGAGTAAATGATGTGGAACAGCCGTCTTCCTCCCCTTTCTGCACTAGAAAGCAGACAAAATGTTGCCTTATAGATTATGCACGGAAAACACATGCGTAAAGAAATAGGACAATGACTGCAAAGCATTTAGAAATTACATCATGGACAAAGGTGCTGAAATATTTTTCTCTTAAGAAACTCTTCAGCAGAATATTCACTTCTCTGGGACTGATTCTCTACTGCTTAATCAAGATAAAGATCTTTGTGATGATTGCTTAAATAATCCAGGTATTCATTTCTAGCTTTTTTCTGCAGTAGAATGTTCATCTGAGCCAACAACACTTGTATTTGTATGAAAATACAGCCACCAATCTTGTCAAATACACTTATTTCAGGTAGTACCAGACCCGGCTAGCTATTTCTGATAGTGTGATGTTTAATCAATGTGCTGACTTTGGTCAAAGAGATGGATGTTTCCCAAGGAGGCCTCAGTACTTCAAAAGAGTAAATACCAAAGGAAGAATGTTGAGGAAGGCTGACATAGTATGATATCAACAAAGAAGGTGTAAACATTGGAAAGGAAACTGACTTCTCCCAGGAGTTTATTTAACCCAACTGTCATCTAACATACTCAAAAGGGCACTTACCAGATGAGATACACAACATGAAAGAAGAAAAGGAATTGAAATTCACAATAGCCACCTCTTGGAAAGAGATTTCAAAGATCAACCAACAAACCAACCTGTGTTTTTAAGTTTGTCCTTTAATGGTTCGGAGCTCATCTTCCTTAGCAAGAACATCAATACGAAAACTGTCAAGGAAACTATCAAGCTCAGGCCCAAACAGGTCCAGAGAAATGTATTTGCTCCTTTCACTGAATCAAAAGAACATCAGAGAGAGAATGAACTTGATAACATAATGTTCACATCAGGTCAAGATTATTTGCCATCCTGCTCCCCTAATTCCTCAGCTTTGACTTTTAAATTCTAAGTTAATACTTAATTAGGAGAGATGATAAAAATTTATGTTGCTAAGATCGCAGAATACAATAGAGTTGAGTTCTGAAAAAGTATCCATTCCTATTGGCATTAAATGATTGCCTTATTTTCTTTCTCTTTTTGATTCAGAAAAGCTCACCACCTTCCCCGTAATGTTTCTTTGAATAAACAGTCAACTCCAGTATTCCTGGGCTCCCCTGGTGGCTCAGACAGCAAACAATCTGCCTGCAACGTGGGAGACCTGGGTTGGGGAGATTCCCCTGGAGGAGGGCATGGCAACCCACTCCAGTATTCTTGCCTGGAGAATCCCCATGGACAGAGGAGCCTGCTGGGCTACAGTCCATGGGGTCACAAAGGGTTGGACACAGCTGAGCAACTAAGCGCACGCACGCGCACACACGCGCACACACACACACACACACACACACACACACAGAGCAAATACTTCACACCAATGAGTAATCGTTCAAACAGGATTACTTACTTGTGTTACAGTAATGCTGACATATTACAGGAGGGGTATTAGGGCATCGAAGTTGACACGATTTGCAAGTATTCAGCAATCTGTCAAAATATTCATTTGGGGAGCACCGCTGAGCCATCTGGAACTGGATCACAAAATGAAACAAGGAAACCACAGAAAGGACGGCATGGAAGGACACCTAAACTCTTGTTGAGAATTCCCCAGCAAATGTAGTGACGGCAGCCAGAATGTCAAGGAAAAAAAAACAGAACGTCACATTGATGACTTGGTTCTTAAGGGGGCTGACTCTTGGTACTGTGGCTAAGGATTTGAATACCAACACTAATTCCAGTTTCTAAGTTTGAGGCTTACGTTGGGTAGGAGAGGGGGTATATGCAGCAAGAGCAAACCATACTTGAAACAGAAACTGCTTATTTATAGAGGAAATTTCTCAAGCAGGTGACAATTGCAGGATCGTCAACAAGCCCCAGGCGTCAAGCAGGAGGCTCAGTGACCATTTCTGGAGCATCTGTTCTGTGAGCTGTGCTGTGTGATGGGCCCCGGGAGAGAGAGAAGACAAGGTCTGAGCCACTGAAGAACTTGAAATCTAACAGAGGAGACTGTGCATGCGTGCGGAGTCACTCAGTCGTGTCAAATTCTTTGTGACCCTTTGGACTGGAGCCCACCAGGCTCCTCTAATTTTTCAGGCAAGAATACTGGAGTGGGTTGCCATTTCTTAGAGGAGATAGAAATGCACTCAAATAACCACAAAGTATAGTGGGAAGATAGAATGTGAGAGGGGGAGACTTCCCTGGTAATCCTGTGACTAAGACTCCATGTGCCCAATGCATGGGGCCCGGTTCAACCTCTGGTCAAGGAACTAGATCCCACCTGCTGCAACTGAGCATTCACTTGCTGCAACTAAAGATTCTGCATGCCTAAACTAAAACCAGTGAAGCCAAATGGACAACTTTTTTTTTTTTTAAGATAGAAGAATGTGAGAAGAAAGGAGTATGAAGCACGACTATCAGGTTTTAAACCTAGGAAGAACCCAAGAATTCTGACAAATAGAGACTTATAGGATAAAAGAGGCAACTTCTATTTTTACTTCTAGGGTAGAAGAGGTTTTTAAAAAAAGAGATAGGTAAAAGAGGGCTGGGGAAGATATATTTGGGACATAATAATAATATATGACTATTAATATAAGGCTTTCAAATTGTGGTGCTGGAGAAGACTCTCGAGAGTTCCTTGGACAGCAAGGAAATCAAACCAGTCAATCCTGAAAGAAATCAACACTGAATATTCATTGGAAGGACTGATGCTGAAGCTGAAGCTCCAGTACTTTGGCCATCTGATGTAAAAAGCCGACTCATGGGAAAAGACCCTGATGCTGGAAAAGACTGAAGGCAGGAGAAGGGGGCAGCAAAAGATGAGATGGTTGGATGGCATCACCAACTCAATGGAGATAAATTTGAGCAAACTCTGGGAGATAGTGAAGGACAGGGAAGCCTGGTGTGCTGCAGTCCATGGGATCAAAAAGAGTCGGACATGACTTAGTGACTGAACAACAACAATAAATTAATATAATATTATAACATAAGTCTATGTTATGTCTATGTTCCACTGTTGAACATCTATTCAATGTCTATTAAATGTTCCAATGTCTATGTTCCACTGTTGAAAACTTTGAAAAAACAGTTGGGCATATAGCAAAATTATCCATAGTCGTAGCATACAGAAACAATCACCATTAATATTGGGGTGTATAAAACAGAATTTGCAAATAGGCCTACCAATGCATTCTTTGCTTGTTTGTTTTTTTCTCTTTATATTGGAGTATAGTTGATTTATGATGTTGTATTATACAAAGTAATTCAGTTATACATATTCTCATATCTATTCTTTTTCATACTCTTTTCCCATAGGGGTTATTACAGAGTACTGAGTGGAGTCCCCATGCTATTGCCAATGTGTTCTGTTTAGGCAATTCGTGATATAGATCTTTCTGGAAGGATTTCTGTAGGTGGCCAGATGATTGACTGATTGACTGATTCATGTAGCACATTCTTCCTTTTACATAAATGGAATCACATGTGTTTGCATTTAACCATACTGAGAGATACTTGTATGGAAATGCCCAAAGAAGTCAATCAGAAATACAGGACTCAAGTAAAATGCAAAGACGGGAAAAATCTCAGATTAAAGACAGTGCATATCTCTTAGGGGGCAAAAAGGGGGCAATAGAGGCTTCATCTAAATGGGTCACATTTCATTAAGCTGAATGGTGGACAAATTGGCATTTCCTGTGTTATTCTCTTGTTTTATTTTTGGTTATTCTTTACACTTTTTGATATGAAAACAATGATAAATGCAAAGTAACACACTTTTTTCTTTTTTTATGAAAGGCTTGAGCCTACAGGAAAGTTTGAACTCCGATTGATGAAAATCTCACATTCCTCCAGAGGTGAGATTGATGGGTGTGACAGCCGGGCGGGACAATCAAGAGCTGAAAGGGCCGGCCCTGCAGGCCTCTTGCCCTCAGGCTCCTGCCAAAGGTGACCCCGGGGGACAAGAAAGGACGCAGGAAAAGCAGGATTAGAGACAGGCCGGGACAAAGGTTATCTCTCCTATCAGCCAAGCAAGGACAGTTTCAGAGAAGGGTAGGAAGCAGGATCAAATTCTGTGGAAAAATCAGAGTTGATGCACTGGGGCCTTTGAGTCTGTCAGTAGGTATATTGTGGGCACTTAAGGAGCGGAGAGAAAGAGGAAGTGGCCAAACTAGGCCATGCAGGGGAAGTCTGGTGGAAAGCACTGCTGTTTCTGACAGATGTACTGGCTCAGGTGCCTGAAGCACCATGTAAAAAGATGTTCACTGCAGCATCATGTGTAGTCACATGAGCCTGTCCATCATGGGGAACCTCACAGCAGAATATTATGCAACCACGTAAAAGAATGAAACCAATGCCCTCTGATGAGAACAGTACATCACTAAGTGAAAAATGCAAAGTACTGAAGAGTGTGTTTTCAATCTTCTTTGTTGTGTTTACAAATAAAATATGTAATATTATAAAAAGTAAAATTAAAAAAAACAAAAAAATAAAATATGTAGGGTCTATATAGAGATATAAACACACACTCCATCTGAAAAGATGCTCAGGAGACTGAGAGTAATCACTGCCTCTGGCAAGAGACAGGAAGTCCAGGGTGGGAAAACAATTTACTTTTCATTGAAAAATTTTGGTACTGTGTGAATAATTATTTTTAATAGTAATGATTATTTTTGCAATAGAATCATTTTTTTAAAGGGTGCTGTATTAGTCCATTCAGGCTACTATACAAAATTCCATAGACTGGATGGCTTATGAACAACAAAACTATATTTCTCCCAGCTCTAAAGGCTGGGCACTCCAAGATAAAGGTGTCAGCAGATTTGGTGTCTGGTGAGAGCCCACACACAGCGAGCTCTCTTCTCACTAATTCCGTCTATAGTAGCTGGGGAGCTTGGAGGAGGGAAAAGAGTAGAGTAAAAGGAAAGTTACTCTAAGATGAAGATCATAGTCTAAAGGGGAAAGAATAAAGATTAAAGATGTCAGACCAGGATGGGCAGAATCTGAGACAATATGAGGGCCAAAGCACCCTCACTGGGACTTACAAGCAATGAAGGCCCCCAGGGGGTGTTCTTTTTCTTTTTTTAAGTATTTATTTATCACTGACTCAATGGACATGAATTTGAGCAAACTCTGGGAGATAGTGAAGGACAGGGAAGGAAGCCTGGCGTGCTGCAGTCCATGGGCTCACAAAGAGTCAGGCATGATTTGGCAATTGAACAACAACAATAATTTATTTATTCGGCTGCACTAAGTCTTAGTTGCAGCACACAGGATCTTTTTCAGTTGCGCCACTCACTCTTAGTTGCAGCATGTGATATCTAGTTCCCTGACCAGGGATTGAACCTGTGTCCCCTGCATTGGGAGCACAGAGTCTTTGCCACTGGACTGCCAGGGAAGTCCCTGCAGAGGTTGTTCTTAATCCCTTGTAGGCTTCGAGCATCCTGGAGAAGCCCAAGAATGGCTCCATCCTCAGAGAGGTCATGGCAATCGCCTCTTGACCTATTGCCAAGCGACTCAGATGTGCTGGGTAGACTCCTGGGAACCAGGCTGGGGATTTTCATCTTACTTCACACTGTCTCCCCAAACGCATCTTTCTCCGAGTCATTTCAAGTTTGAACCAGAGAGAGCAGACCTTGCAGCTGGATCCCATCAGTGGATGGGCAGCCCAGAGAGGAGGGTAATGCCAGCCTGCTGAGGCTCCCCAGAGCGACTCTGGTCCCTCCCCCTCCCTGGGTTTGCTGTTCACTTGTTCAGCTTGCTCTGATTTTGTGGGGGAAACCTTCCAAAAAGGTGATCCTTCCAATAAAGTTCCTTTTTGGCTTATGTTGGCCAGAGTCAGTTTGGGTGGATTGCTAATAATCCAAACATAAAATCCTTAACCATATTTACCCATTCTTAACTGATTCCTCCACTCTTGCCTGAAATGTCCACAACAGACACTGACTGAGGTAAGCTGTGCCTTCCCCTTTGCTCCTCAGGATAAGGGGGACTAGTATAACATCTCCCAATTGCAAGGAAAATTCCACTCAATTAAGAGATCCTTTTCCCAAATCACTAAACAACTAGCAAGTTTTCACAGCACAACATGTGAGTTCTGGCATCTTTGGGTCAGCTGATTCTCCTCCATGACAGCAAAGGAGATGGGAAAACATAGAAGACAGAGATAAGGGATTGGGAGATATTATGTTAGTCAGGACTCTTCCCATAGAAATAGCATAAAAACTTACGTTCAAAAAGAATTTACTAGTATTATAGCTGAAAAGTATAGTAGAATCAGCTATAGTAGCTGAAGTTTCTCTCTGTCACTTGCCTCATCAATGCCATCTTCTGAGTCTTGGCTCCATTCCTAGATCTTTCCCTCATGGCCACAAGAGAGCTACACACTTCCAGCCCTCACACACTCATGCCTTCTAAATTCTACTTACTCATCTCTTCTGTTCCCATGATATTAAATATTTTACCTTCCAAATCTGTATATTCAACTCCAACCCTGACCCTGAAATCCAGACCCATCTACCAACTGCCTACTTGATACATACATTTGAAAGTTTAAGAAGTACCTCAAACTTTACTAAAGTGCATTTGGGTGGACTTCCCTGGTGGTCCAGTGGCTAAGACTCTGTGTTCCTAATGCAGGGGGCCCAGGTTTGATTCCTGGTCGGGGAACAAGATCCCATATGTCGCAACAACAACTAAAGATGCAGTATGCTGCAACTAAAACCCAGCATAGCTAAACAAATAAATATTTTTTTTTAAAAGAGGTATCTCAAACTTTATTAAAGTGCATTTGGATTCTTCAAAAGGGGGAGGGCGTGTATGCTGCCTTTTCAAACCTACATGGTCACTGAATCCCTTTTTTGAAGGATCACCTATGAAAATTTAGGAATAAATGTTTTGTGAACATGATTTGGGAAAAGTCAGGCCGGATTATCTCTACAATTCTCTCTAGTCCACAAAGACTGTGATTTGAGGATTTAGCAAAATAATAAAACAGAAGTAAATAGCATGTTTTAACAATAAGGATTTTTTTTTTTTTATGTTTCCTGAACAAGTTTGTAGGTGTAATGATATCACCAAGAGTGCTGGGTCTGACCTCACTTTACACAGAGGAAACAGGGAGGAAAACCAATCCTTGCGTCGATTTCAAGCTTCAGCAATCACTCAACGCTCTAAAGAAGCGACAAGATGCTGCCTCAAACCTCCAAAGCCATTAGCGTGTTCTGTAAGTATAACTGACTAGTATAACATCTTCTGATTGCAAGGGAAATCCACTCAATTAAAAGATCTTTTTCCCAAATTACTAAATGACTAGCAAGTTTTCACAGCAGAACACACTGACCTTTAGCTCTTAACTCCAAACCAACAGTACACAAGTTTTTCCAAGGGTTTTAGTAGATTTCTCTAGACTTATGTTTGTCAGGGTTCTCCAGAGAAACAACGAACAGGATGTATATAGAGGGAGAAAGAGATTTACTATAAGAAATTGGTTTGCAAAATTAAGGAGGCTGGAAAGTCCTAAGATGCGCAGTTGGCAAGTTGGGAACCCAGGAAAATCAACAGTGATGGTGTCGTTTCAGTCTGAGTTTAAAGTTCCAGCTCAAGAACCAGCAGGCTCCAGACCCAAGAAAAGCTGATGTTTCAGCTTGAGTCCAAAGGCAGGAAAAGACTGGGGTCCCAGCTCAGCAGGCAGGCAGACCTTCAATTCTTTGGACGAGGGCAATCTGCTTTCCTCAGTATACTCATTCAGGTGTTGTGCCATGCTAAGTTGTTTCCGTCATGTCCGACTCTTTGCAACCCCATGGACTGTAGCCTGCCAGGCTCCTCTGTCCATGGGGTTTCTCAGGCAGGAATACTGGAGTGGGTAGCCACTCCCTTCTCCAGGAGATCTTCCTGACCCAGGGATCAAACCCAAGTCTCCCGCATTACAAGCAGATTCTTTACCGTCTGAGCCACCAGGGAAGCCCCATTTGGATGTTAATAAATCCAAAAACACCCACACAGACCCACCCAGAATGTTTGACCAAGTATCTGGGCACCCCTTGGCCCATCAAACTGACACACAAAATTCACCATCACAAGGCCCTGGACAAGGGGCATCCTTGGTGGACCAGTGGCTAAGACTCCATGCACCCAGTTCAGGGGGCCCAGGGTTCACCCCCTGGTCAGACGACTAGACCCCACATGCTGCATCTAAAAGACCCTGAATGCTGCAACTAAGACCTGGCACAACCAAAATAAATAAATAATAAATATTTTAAAAAACAAAAATCAAGGCCTTTTGTTAGGGGAAACACGCTGACTGAAACCGCCCACTCTGACCAGGCACCATAGTATCCATTTCCATGAGTTATTTTATGACAGGAGGTCCTGGTAAGGAACATGGAACTAATAAGCCACCACCAACCAGATGAGTTCAGGAAAGCACAAAAGGAGACACCATATGTCTTACCCCCTCTCAGAATCCTTTTTGCTGGAACCCATCTTGGCTGAGCAAGGTGTAAGCCACCAGGAAAGACCCTGAGTCATAGTGATTGGCCAGAGACAACTCAGAAACTAATCCCATCACCATAAAACCCCAGACTGCAAGCCACATGGCCCAGGAGTTCTCTTGGGTTCCCTTACCCTCCTGCTTCCATCTGGGGCACCCCTTCCCAATAAAGTCTCTTGCTTTGTCGACATGTGTGTCTCCTTGGACAATTCATTTCCGAGTGTTAGATAAGAGCCCGCTCTCGGGTCCTGGAAGGGGACCCCTTCCTGCAACACCTTAACTACACACCCAGTCCTTGCCTTGTTGACCACCTTGAGTAACCTCTGTGCTCTGTCGTCCTATGCCCCCTAGGTTTCTCTGGGAGCTGCATCTCCCAGCATCCCCACATGGTTCCAGGGCAGAGTTGACCCACAGAGGAACATGCATGAGACTGGGAAAGAGCATAGGAAGTGGCAGCTTCCTATTCTCCAAAGGACATCATTGTCACATGCAGTGATGGATGGTCACAAAGATCACATGGGTTCAGGCACATCCTCATTCTCCTTTTCTCTGCATTTAGCTTTTCTTTGCACCTGACGCTGTGCTGACCAACAGTGGCCCTAGCCACACCATTTTGCCATCAGCTTACCTGCTGATTCACGGAGGCGGGGGCCACACAGAGGCAACCTAGACGAATCTCACAAGCTCCCTCTCACAACGCCATGCTAGCAACTGGACGTTCCTGACTCCTCAGATCAACTGGTCAGTAATTCCTCTGGTCTTCAGCTCCCCAGCTCCCTCCACAACTATGGAAGGTCTGATTTCTATAAGATGTCCCAGATGCTGTACCACTCACGGCTCAGCTCCCATGAGCACCCCTGACTGATATATCTCTTTATTCTCGCTGTTGAGATATCTAGCCAGAGACTTCCCTGTTGGTCCAGTGGTTAAGTATCCACCTTCCAGTGTGGGAGATGCAGGTTGGATCCTTGGTCAGGGAACTCAGATTCCACGTGCTGCAGCGTCAACAAAGTCGCACACCGCAACGACTCAGTCTGAGTGCTCTGGAGCTCACGTGCTGCAGTGAAAGATTCTATATGCTGCATCTATGACCTGACACAGCCAAATAAATGAATAAATGCTTTAAAAGAAAGAGAGGTTCTCTCAGAACTGTCCAGAATCCTGCCTGCATAGTGGCACAACATTATGATTAAGGCACAAGCTTTGGAGCCAGAAAAATCTAAAGCCCAGCTCCACCACAATGTGTGACCTTGGGCAAGTAACTTAACCTCTCTGAGCCTCAAATTCCTTATCTATAAAAATGTCCTTGATAATATATCAACTTTGTGGAACTGTTGCAAGGATTAAGTAAGATGATTTCTAGAACACTTAAGTTTATGTGCAAATAATTTATGAGCACAGTTTCAAGCCCAGAGTAAGTGCTCAGCAAATTTCAGGGACTTTGTTATTATTAAAAAGAAGCCCAGAGCTAATCAACTTCTGGGAAGGTTGTTTGCCCAAGGCTGGCTAGAGCAGTATAACCAGGAGGAGACCCACATAAATGTTGCTGTTGCTCAGTCGCTAAGTTGTGTCCAACTCTTTGCGACCCCAGGGGCTGCAGCACACCAGGCTTCCCCGTCCCTCACTATCTCCCAGAGTTTGCTCAAGCTCATGTCCATTGAGTCAGTGATGCCATCCAGCCATCTCTTCCTCAGTTGCCCCTTCTCCTCTTGCCCTCAATCTTTCCCAGCATCAGGATCTTTTCCAATGAGTCGGTTTCTCCCATCAGGTGACCAAAGTATTTCAGCTTCAGCTTCAGCGTCAGTCCTTCCAATGAATATTCAGGGTTAATTTCTTCTAGGATCGACTGGTTTGATCTCCTTGCTATCCAATGGGATTCCCCAAAACTAAAGCCAGGAAAACAATATCATTCATGAATTGCTGAAATTTCAAATAAATCAATTAATTTATTAAAAAATAATAAATTCTAGAAATTCAAAGGCTGATGAAGCAAAGAGGCACTGCAAGGGTGGAGGACAGAATGTACTTGAGTTCGAGAGACGGGCTAAGGCAAGGGGTTAGTACTAAAGTAATGAGTAGCAAGCAAAAGCAAGAGTTCTTTGTTTCTTTTTAAATATTTATTTATTTATTTGACTGTTCCAGGTCTTAGCTATAGTGCATGGGATCTTCAATTTTCCTTACAGCATGTGGGATCTTTAGTTGCAGCATGTGGAAGCTAATTCCCTGACCAGGGATCACACCCAGGCTTGCTGCATTGGGAGCACAGAGTTTTAGCTACTGGACCACAAGGGAAGTCCCAAGAATCCTCTTTTTATAGGATGACTGATGACTCTGCTAGCACAGAGCTAGCACAAGAGCCCACAGGAAATCCATAAGTTCAGTCCAAAACCCTTACTTTTTCTCAAAGTAGGAAAGCAGGTTCCAGAAATTCAAATATCATCGTGATATTATCAATGGCTAGATGCTTTTAATGTCATTTACTTTAGTAGATGTACATGGTATTTATTATGACACATTATTTTGATAATTATTATTTAGTGCATCCTTTTTATTAGAGAAGGTTAGACAGTTCTCATTACAGGATTTACATTTGTATTAGGTGATTTGGGAGCAGGTTCAAGAAAACAAGGCTTAGCTCTGGACTGGATGTTGACAGGTTGAGTTAATTAGTCAAGTTATTCCAGAAAGACACAACCAAAAGGAGATAGATAGGGCTACCCTTGTGGTCCAGTGGGTAAGAATCTGTCTGCCAATGCAGGGGACATGAGTTCAATCCCTGGATCAGGAAGGTGCCTCAAGGCAGCTACGCCTGTGCACCACAACTACTGACCCTGTGTTCTAACGCCTGAGAGCTGCAACTATTGAGTCCACGAGCCACAACTAGGGAAGCACGAGTGCCCTAGAGCCTGTGCTCTTCAGCAAGAGAAGCCCACCCATCACAATTAAAGAGTGGCCCCCACTCTCCTCAACTAGAGAAAGCCCTCTTGCAGCAACGAAGACCAATAAATGCATAAATTTCAAATGGAGATAGATAGACAGACAGGTATTTTAAGGAATTAGCTCATGCAATTGTGGGGGCTGCAAGTCCAAAATCATAGGGCAGCCTAACAGTCTAAAAATACAGGGAAGAGCTGCTGTTACAGTATTGAGTCCAAAATCCAGAAAGCAAACCAGGCAGCCTGGAAATTCTAGGGTTTCCAAGTTGCAGGCTTGAGGCCAAATTTTTTGGGGGAAGAGCAAACTTCAATCTTTGCTCTTAAAGCCTTCAACTGATTAGATGAGGCTCACCCCCATTATGGAGGGTAATCTGCTTTATTGAAAGTCCACTAATTTGAATGTTAGTCACATCTAGAAAATATCTTCATGGCGATGTCTAGACTGTGTGACTCTGGCGATCGCTGGAGCTGTTACCAGTAATAGAGTTCTCACCTAAGCACAAACCAGGATTGTACTTTCTATGCCCCTCTTTGAAGTCACACATAGATGAATAACTTGCTTTTGAATGCGGGCAGAAGAGACACATGTCACTTGAAGACGGGGCTAGGGCTTAATTCAACCATGTTCTCTTTCCCTCTGTCATGCTGAATAGCAATGCCCCAGATGTTGACAGCTTCATGAACCTGGATTCCAATGGGAGGATGACAGAAACACAGCCCCAGATGACTGGGATGGGCTGAATGTTTGTACCCCAGATTCATCTGTTGAAGCCCTAATTCCCAGTGTGATGGTATCTGAAGGTGAGGCCTTTGGGAGGTGATGAAGCTTAGATGAGGTCATGAGGGGGAAGGTCATTATGATGAGATTAGTGCCTTTACAAGAAGAGACACCAGGGAACTTTCTTCTTAAAAAAAAAAGTTTTAAGCTTTTTATTTCATATTGGAATACAGCAATGAACGATATTGTGATAGGACTTCCCTGGCAGTCCAGTGGTTAAAAGTCTGCCTGCCAATGCAGGGGTCGCAGGTTCAATCCCTGGTCCAGGAAGGTTCCACATATCATGGGACAATGGAAGCCCATGCAAGCCACAAGTACTGAAGTCCTCGTGCCCTAGAGCCCGTGCTCCACAACAAGGGAGGCCACCACACCACAACTAGAGAGTAGCCTCTGCTGGCCACAACTAGATAAAAGCCCGCACACAGCAGCAAAGACTCAGGGCAGCCAAAAATAAATTTAAAAAGAAAAATGTTGTGATAGGTTCAGGTGCATAGCACAGCAACCCAGCCAAACGTATACACGTATCCATTCTCCCCCAAACTCCCCTCCCATCCAGACTGCCGCATGACGCTGAGCAGAGCTCCCACCAGAGAACTCAAGTGCTCAAGTGCCACGGGAGAACACAGGGAGAAGGCAGCCGGCTGTGAGCCAGGAAGGGAGCTCTCACCAGACACCACACCTGCTGACATGTTGATCTCAGACTCCCCAGACTTGGAATTTATTTCTAAACAATAGAAACAAATGTCTACTGCTTAATCCACCCAGCCTATGATATTTTGTGATGGCAATGCATACATCCTGAGGCATGTGGCATGAATGAGACCTGGGTGATGTTTGTTACGGCAGCACAGCCTCGTCTACCCTGACTGATACAGCGTCCAAACCCATGGTGTTAACCATTGGACTGCACTGCCTCTTCACTACCACTGAAAACTTCTTTATGAGCACTAAAGAGCTCCAAACAAGCTTTTGCTAGTGTTGTTTTTGTGGTTGTTTTGTCATTAAGTCATGTCCAATCTTTTGCCCCATGGACTATGTAGCCCACCAGGCTCCTCTGTCCATTGAATTTCCCGAACAAGAATACTGGAATGGGTTGCCATTTCTAACACCGCATCTCCTGTGTCTCCTACATTGGCAGGTGAATTCTTTACCACTGAGCCACCTGGGAAGCCCTTTGCTAGTGTACTGCAGTCCAAAAATGAAAGAAACTTCAAAAGAACACAAAACTAACAAGAACAGAAAGGAACAGCAAACGTTAAGCCAGAAATACTGGCCCTCTGGCATATATCCATAAATTGCAGATGATCTGGTTTCTTCTTAAACTTGAAACAGAGCCTGGGGGAGGCTGAGCTTGTGCTAAGAGGAGCTAGAGGAGATGGAACAGCTCAGAGCCAGGACCTAATGAAGCATCAGCATCTCTACTGGGCAAATCCTGGGATGGCAGAGTCCCATACAAAGGCCTTCTTCCTCCCTCTCTCCCTCATACTCAGATCTCTGCATCCCTCAGACACCTGTTTGCTCATGAACATGAAAAGGCTAATTTGATTTGGGGCCAAGTCTCAAGGTCATCTGCTAGTTTTCCAAGAAGATTCCCTTTGAAGACCAGCCTCTTTGAACTCCTGCCTTTCTCTAATTATTTAACATCCATTAGGATGTCAAGTTCAACAAAAAATGATCCACCAATCCCACTCCTGGGAATATATCAGACAAAGCTATAATTAAAAAAGATACAAGTTCATAGAAGCATTACTCACAATAGCCAAGACATGGAAGCAACCTAAATGTCTATAGACAGATAAATGCATAAAGATGTGGTGTGTGTTCAGTCACTCAGCCACATCCGATTCTTTGTGACCTTATGAACTGTAGCCCACCAGTTTCCTCTGTCCATGGAATTCTCCAGGCAAGAATGCTGGAGTCGGTAGCTGTTTCCTACTCCAGGGGATCTTTCTGACCCAGAGATCGAAGCCATGTCTCCTGCATCTCCAGCATTGGCAGGTGGATTCTTTACCACTGGGCCACCTGAGAAGCCAAAGAAAGTGTGATACATATATATAACGGAATACTACTCAGCCATAAAAAAGAATGACATGTGCCACAATATGAATGGACCTAGAGATTATCATTCTAAGTGAAGTAAGTCAGAAAGAGAAAGACAAATACCATATGGTATCACTTATATGTGGGATCCAAAATATGACAAAAGTGAACCAGAAATAGAATCATGGAAATAGAGAACAGACAGGTGGTTGCCAAAGAAGGGATTAGAGGAAGGGTGGAATGAGAAGTTGGAGTTAGCAGATGTAAGCTTTTATACAGAATATAAGCTTTTACATAGGATGGTGCCGGGGTCCAGCCCCAGCGGAGTCCAGGGGTTCTCTTCAGATAAGCGGAGAAAGCGAAGAAAAGAAAGCCAGTCAGTCTTGGTTGAGCGCAGGATCAAGACTACTTTATTCTTTTACATCAGTGCTTATATACCCTAAAACCAATAATCCTTTAAAGAGGAGGGGGGAATGATAAGATTGTACCAGGTGCATAATCACGGGTTACATCATAAATAACAGTCAATACCTACACATAACTTTTAAACAATTCAATGGCAGCAGCTAGTCAACTGTGAAAAGCCATCTACAAACATTATCTTGGGAAGCTCAGCCCCAGGCGGACTTAGCTCTGGTATGTAATCCTAAGGGTCAGAGGTCTCATGAATTCCCTCCTGATCACACCCTAAGGAATCTCCTCAATCTCATTAAGGACTCTATCTACTTTTGCTTATGGGATAGATAGGCCTGTTTATTTGGACCCATGTGCCCCCAGGGACTGTGTTGCTGCCATGCAAAGGTTTCAAGGAGGAATTTTAGGTAAGAGTCAGACTAGTTTTTAGGGAACACAGAAGAACGCCAAACATCAGAAGATGAAAGGACGAAGGCCTGGGAGTGGATGGTGGAGCAGTCCCGAGAAACCCCCGGAGGTCCGGACGCCTTTGCGTGCCAGCTCCTTGAACCCAGACCTTGTCACAGGAGGGGTTTCGGGAGGGATTCTCTCACTGACAGGATGGGTAAACAGCGAGGTTCTATTGTATAGCACAGAGTTCAGTGTTTCCCAAACATATCCGACCATGGACCCTTTTTCACAGAACATCTATTAACAGAATTGATGTCCTAAGGAATCCATTTCAGGAAATGCTATTACAGATACACACATCATAGACTAAAATGTACAGGCATATGTGACTAATTGATATATTTCTCCAGCCAATAAATGATTCACTCCCTTTAATGAATCTCAATATTTGGGAGAAAGAGATAAATTTAATGGAAATGTTTACCTAGTTGAACTTCTGAAGGCAGCAGTGCCAAAAGTTAGGGATTTTTCAGATATACATGCCAATAAATTCCTTTCCTTTGAACACTTATGAGTTTCTTTTCTGTCTCTTGTGTTTTTTTAATGTATTTTTTAAATTATTTTTTTGGCTACACGGAACATACGATGTTATTTCCCTGACCAGGGATAGAACCCAAGCCCGCTGCATTATAAGCACAGAGTCTTTAACCACTGGACCACAAGGGAAGTCCCTGTCTTGCATTTTAAAGAGTCCTGACCAATACAATTAGCTACTTCTGGCTTTCTCTAATAGACACTCAATCCCATCAACATGAAAATGTTAGCAACAAGGCTCTTTTTTATTTTATTTTATTTTAGACTGCATTGGGTCTGGGTCTTCGTTGCAGCGTCTGGGCTCTTTGCTTCAGTATGCAAGCTTTCTCTGGTTGCCCTGAGGCATGTGGGATCTTAGTTTCCCCGACCAGGGATCAAACCAATGTACCCCACACTGGAAGGTGGATTCTTTACAGCTGGACCATCAAGAAAGACCCTTATCAGGCTCTTTAAAACATCATGCTGAATTTAGAAGTGGCGTTGCCAACTGTGAAACACTGAAAATCCCTGAACAAGACAGTATCAGGCACGGCTTCCCTTTCCTCTCTTGTTATCTGTTTTGCCATAGAGATGGGTCATAACTAGAACACACTGTATTATCAGGTCTTAGAATATCTTCTTGAAATGTCGATTACTAGGGGAATGATTAAGCCAAATAAGGTCTCCAGGGGATCTTCCTAACCCACAGATCAAACCCGCATCTGCTGAATCAGCAGGCAGGTTCTTTACCACTGAGCCACCAGGGAAGCCCAACAGTAAATGCATACTAGTTAATAAAGTGTGAATTTCCTTTGGTGGTGGTGGTGGTGGTGTTTAGTCTCTAAGTCATGTCCAACTCTGAGACCCCATGCACTACAGCCCGCCAGACTCCTCTGTCCATGGGATTTCCCAGGCAAGAATACTGACATGTGTTGCCATTTCCTTCTCTCGGAGATCTTCCTAGCCCAAGGATTGAACCTGCATCTCCTGCATCAGCAGGCAGATTCTTTACCACTGAGCCACCAGGGAAGACAGAATTTCTTTTAATGATCTCCAAGTACCCAACCAGCTGGACTAATCAATACTCACCAGTCTATAAGATCAACCATGTGGGGCCCACAGCAACAGTAGGAGGAGATATTGAACTACCACCCAGAGGTGAACATTTGTTCCCATTTGTTGAACTGCATGTTTATTCCAAAAGTTAATTGCCTGGGTTTCCAGACCTGTTTATATTTGTACTCGTCCTTATCATTATTTGCGTAAATATCACACAAACCAGTAAAAATGTGAAAAATAAAAAGAGTTAGCGTGTATTTGAAAACTAATTTGAACACTCTGGAAAGACTTGATAATAGCACATCAATTTTTTTTTAAATAAGCATGGTCTTTTGTTTGCCTGTTTTCAACTGTATCAGGTCTTAGTTGCAGCATGCGGGATCTCGCTCCCTGTCTAGGGATTGAACTCGGGCCCTCTGCATTGGGAACAAAGAGTCTTAACCACTGGATCACCGAGGAAGTCCCAAAGCCCATCAGTTTTTACTTAGGTAAATAATGTCTCTTGGTAGAAATACATTCTTGAGTTTTTCTATTTTTATACATTTTTATTTCTGTCAATATTGTGAGATATTTTGTAAGCCCCATGAACCCAAACCTCTCAGGTTGAGTGGAATAAGTATACCATACAAACTATCCACAAAAATGCCTAAAAGCATTAGACGTTTTTAAAAAGCAACTTGCTATATATTTTCTTTGACACATTTAATGTCACATTGATTAAACATTAAACACATGTAATGTTTAATTAATGGATCCCTTCATAGAATAAAGAAAATTACAATGATAATTGTCACTATGTAACAAAAAGTACATCCTACCTGAAAATTACTTTTCAGAAAACTCATTGTAGTGAAATCAACATTGAGATTTATGATGACAGAGGTTTCCCTATTATGCCGATTTGTTTTTAACTTTTTAATTTTCATTTTGTTTTTATTTATTTATTTGTTTGTTTGTTTGTTTTGGTTACACTGTGCAGCTTGCAGGATCTTATTTCCCTGACCAGGGATTGAACCCAGGTCCTTGGCAATGAAAGAGCCAAATCCTAGCTACTGGACCACTAGGAAATTCCCTGAACTTTGTTTTGACAAAATTTCATACTTACAGGAATGCTGACATTTTACACTTGCTCCATAATTCTCTCTCTAGAGCATGCTCTCTTTGTTGTTCAGTCACTAAGCCTTGTCTGACTCTTTGAGACCCCGTGGACTGCAAAACACCAAGCTTCCCTGGCTTTCACTATCTCCGGGAGTTTGCTCAAATTCATGTCCAAAGAGTCAGTGATGCTATCTAACCATCTCCTCTGTCGCCCTCTTCTCCTTTTGCTTTCAATCTTTCCCAGCATCAGGATCTCTCTTTATATATACATAATTTTGTCATTTTTATGAATGATTTAGGAATCAACTTGCAGACATGATATATCTTCACCCTTAAATATGTCAGCGTGTATTCCCTAAAAACAAGGACATTCTATCACATAGATACAGTATGATTGTTAAAGTCAGAAAATTATTATTGATGATAATGAACATGGATACTATCATCTAAGACCTTATTCGGATTTCACCAATTTCCCACGAATAGCAAAAGAAAACAGCATTTTTCCAGGTCTAGAATCCAACCCAGGAACAGAGCAGTTCTCCTTGACTCTAGAACTCTTCCTCTGTCTTTGCCTTTCACTGTCTGGGCATTTCTCAAAGAGCACAGGCCCTTAGGACACCCCTGGTGATCCAGTGGTTAAGACACCATGCTTCCAATGCAGGGGACCTGGGTTTGATCTGTGGTCAGGGAACTAATAACCCATATGCAGGGTGGTGTGCCCCCAAAATAGGAAAAACTAATAAAAATAAATTTTAAAAAGTTTATTCTTGGGAACTCCTTGGTTAGGATTCCTTGCTTTCACTGCTGAGTGTTATTCGCCCAATCGTGTCTGACTCCTTGAGACCTCATGGACTGTAGCCCGCCAGGCTCCTGTGTCCATGGAATTCTCCAGGCAAGAATACTGGAGTAGGTTGCCATTCCCTTCTCTGGGAAATCTTCCTGACCCAGAGATTGAACTCAGGTCTCCTGCATTGCAGGCTGACTCTTTACCACTTGAGCCATCAGGGAAGCCGTTCACTGCTGAGGGCCTGGGTTCAATCCTTGGTGGGGGAACTAAGATCCCACAAGCTGCATGGCCAAAAGATAAATTAAAAAAAAAAAAAAGTTCACAGGCCCAGGGTTTTCCTGGTGGCTCAGTGGTAAAGAATTCACCTGTCAATGCAAGAGACATGGGTTTGATCCCTGGACCGGGAAGATCCCACATGCCTGGGGGCAACTAAGTCCATGCTCCGCAACGACTGAGTCTGTGCTCTGCAACAAGAGAAGCCATTGCAATGAGAAGCCTGTGCACCACCACTAGAGAGTGGCCCTGGCTTGCCACAAACAGAGAAAAGTCCAAGCGGCAAAGAAGACCCAGCACAGCCATAAATAAACAAATAAGTAATTTTTAAAAGAGCACAGGTCTATTCTTTTTTTAGAATGTCCCTTGATTGGAGTTCATTGCATTTTCCCCCCTGATGCACATGTGGTCAGAACACCACAGACGTGATATTGTTTCCTCTCAGTGCTTTATGTCAAAGGCACAGGATGTCTATTTGACACATTGTTGGTGATGTTCATTTGGATTACTGGTTAAGATGGTCTCAGCCAGGTTTCCCCATTCTAAATTATTACTTTTTAACCTTCCTGATTTATAAATATCGTACTCGGATTTATTTCGAAACTATGCAAATATTCAGTTTCTCATCAATCTTTCATCTACTAATTTTAGCATCCATTGAAGATTTTTGCCCGAAACACTTCTCACTGCAGTGGCTGCCAGATGGTGACTTTCTAATTCCATCGTTCCTTGTACAGTTGGCATTGTTCTATAAGAAAGGGCTTTTCCTTCTTCCCCAGTTATTCATTCATTCATTTGTTAGTATCATTATGGACAGATGGTGAACCAGGGGTCCAGGCACCTTCCGACTCCATCACCTCTAATATGTGGCCTCCAAAAGCACCACAGAGGGGAAAGAAAGACTATATGGAGGAATCCACCAGGGGCATTAGGGCAAGGTCTGCGAGTGACCTATCACATTGCGATCATACACAGTATGTGTCAACTTGACTGGGCCGCAGGGTGCAGAGATATTAGTCAAATATTATCTGCCTCTGTCTATAAAGATGTTTCTAAATGAGGTGAGCATCGAGTTGGTAGACTAGAGAAAGCAGATGGCCCTCGCCAGTGTGGGTGGGCCTCATCTAATTCATTGAAGACCTAAATAGAACAAAAAGGCTCAAAAATCCACCCTCTGTGCCCAACTGTCTTGGAACTAGATTATCAGCCTTCAGACTTGGACTAGAACCATACCATTGGCTTTCTGGGTGTCCAGCTGGCTGACTACAAATCTTGGGACTTCTCAGCCTCCATGATCAATTCCTTATAATAAAATCTCTCTAAATATACCCTATTGGTTCTGTTCCTCTGGAGAACCCCAATACATACATTTACATATTTCACTTATCTTTGGTCAATCCCTGGTACACAGCCCCCATCCTAACTGCAAGGGAGTCTTCTTGGGAGGAAATAGAATAGAATAGAATTGGTGAGCTTTGAGCCACTCTTTGCCACTGTATGTCTTTCTTATGATTCTAATTTTCAAAGAAGTATTGTGCATGTTCAGTCGTGTCCAACTCTTTGCAACCCCATAGACTTTAACCTGCCAGGCTCCTCTGTCTATGGAATTTCCCACTCGGGGTTCGAACTGGAGTCTCCTGCATTGGCAGACGGATTCTTTACCATTAGTGCCACATGGGAAGCCAAGTATCCAACAGAGAATGCCAATTGTTTCAGTTAAGAGGGTTTCTATGATCTACTCAACCATTAAAATAAGAGGGAAATTATTCACACCAATGGGGAGATATTGTCAAAACACAGGCTAAGTGGAAAAAAGGAATAATATAGAACAACAGTCTAATAAGATCTCTCTTACAGAAAAACTACACATAATACCCATGTATCTCTCCTTAGAAATCTACTGGACGGGGTAATAAATAAACACACCAAGAAAGAGGAAGATCTCCAGGCAAGAGGAAACCCAGCTCAAGAGAAAGGAGAAGCAATCCCAGGGTGATGGAAATGAAGTTCCCAGGGTAACATCTGTACATGGAGCTTAGAGAGAAGATAGTCCCAAATGGACCAGGTCAAAAGACTCCTGGAGAGTCACTCCGGGATAAGGCTGATGGAAAACCTAAGGCATATAGCAGTGGGGATGATCTGGAGAGACAGCTTACAGCTTAATTAGTGGTGAGAATATAGAATGTGACACACATGGGGAAACTTAACAATTACTAATGTCAAGAAAGCAAATAAGAAACAGACCCCTGAACTCCATGGTATTCAACATGGCTCAGCTGTGAAAGGCACATCCATGTTTATAATAATGCAAATATTGATCTAACCAAGATTTTGGTACCACGATGACAGGAGCACAGAAGGGGGTTGAGCGATTGCTGGCGATAGCCTAAAACAGAAGCCTAAAGCCTCTTCCACCCTGGGAAGTCAAAAGACAATGCCTGAAGCTGAAAATATCTGAAGTAGACATCTAAGCACGTTATTGAGAGTTAGAGAGGGATCAGGAACAAGTTCAAAGTGTTCGCTTCAGGGCAGCGTGAACAGGGAGCTAGAAACCGGACCAGCTGGGCCTGCTGTTCCTCCTCCTGCAGAACTTGTTTAATGATTGGAGCCTTCAACTAGGAGCACGTATAGCTTAGAAATTTTTTAAAATGTGAATTAGAAACCAAGTACAAACTCGGTTTCTCTATGCATACGTGTTTACAAATGCACAGAAAATATCTGGAAGGCGATGTACAGAAATGGTAACAACGATGGCTGTTGAACTTGGAATGAGGAACCAGGGTCCCAAGTGGAGAGGGGGAGGGGAGAGTAAGAGGGTCAAGGGACACTATCACTTTATCCGTACTATTTTCTTTCTTTCCTTCTTTGTTTGGCTGCTCTGGGTCTTGCTTATAGCACGTGTGATCTTCAAGCTTCATTTTGGCATACGGGATGTTTAGTTGCGGTATGTGGGATCTTTTAGCTGCAGGATGTGGGATCTAGTTTCCTGACCAGGGCTTGAACCTAGGCCCCCGGCATTGAGTGCACAGGGTCTTACCCACTGGACCACCAGGAAAGTTCCTGTCTGTATTATTTTCATTGTATACAATGTGAAGCTATATGTGTGCAAGAAAAGACCATTTTAGGAGATTTTACTTTTGTAAAATAAGACAAAGGCCCGTCTAGTCAAAACTATGGTTTTTCCAGTAGTCATGTATGGATGTGAGAGTTGGACTATAAAGAAAGCTGAGTGCCAAAGAATTGATGCTTTTGAACCGTGGTATTGGAGACTCCTGAGAGTCCCTTGGACTGCAAGGAGATCCAACCAGTCAATCCTAAAGGAAATCAGTCCTGAATGTTCATTAGAAGGACTGATGCTGAAGCTGAAACTCCAATCCTTTGGCCACCTGATGTAAAGAACTGACTCACTGGAAAAGACCCTGATGCTGGAAAAAACTGAAGGTGGGAGGAGAAGGGGATGACAGAGGATAAGATGGTTGGATGGCATCACCAAGGCAATGAACATGAGATTGAGTAGGCTCTGAGAGTTGGTGATGAACAGGGAAGCCTGGAGTGCTACAGTCCATGGGGTTGTAAAGAGTCAGACACCACTGAGCGACTGAACTGAACTGAACTGAATAAAATAAGACAGTGGAGAGAGTTCTCCTTTTCTACTGGGCACAGGCCCAAGTCATGGTTCAATTTTCCATGGCCTGGTATGCTCCCAGAAGACAGTAAAATCTCCGGTCTTCTTGTCAAACAGTCTCTACCTCTCTCAGTGATTCTAGGAAACCAAGGATCCGCAATGACTGAGATGGGCCCAGAAATAGATGCGTCACAAAGCAGAAAGGTCATTAAACACACCACACACACACACGAGAGTGCCCTCCCAGTCTACCGTACTTTGGCCAAAAGCCCCTCTGTTTCGCCTATTAACTTTTCAAAGATATGTTTTCTTTTGATGTGGACCATTTCATAAAGTCTCTATTGAATTTGTTACAATATTACTTCTGTTTTATGTTTGGATTTGGGGGGCCACAAGGCATGTGGGATCTTAACTCCCTGACCCGAAATTGAAACCTATACCTCCTGCAATGGAAGGTGAAGTCTTTACCACTGGACCATCAGGGAAGTCCCTCACCTATTAACTTTTAAGATAATTTCTAATGTTAATAAAAAGTAGTAAATAATAATACTAGCAAGCCAAGTTCATATTTCTGTTTTTAATCATTTACTATCTTCCCTGCTGGCACTATTTTTGAAACTTGCCAAATCAAACAAAGCAGCTTGAGAAGAGCATCTGACCACATTACAGAACTGTTCAAGTCTACAGAAAGTCTGACTTTTTGAAAGAAAGCTTTTAAAATAAAAAGAGAGGTTCTCACCAATTTAGCCTTTCAAATCAACAAGAACTTCCAATCTTATTAAAATTGCTAGTGCTTCAGTGAACATTCTGGGTCGACAGGAAAGTAGTTGCAATATTTAAATTTATTTCACTTATGGGCCTTTTTTAAGCTTCTCTTCACCTGGGCTTGATTCCCCAAACCCGATATGCTATAATAAAATTATGAATATATGAATAATTTGCACACATTAAATTTTGGAATTACTCTCACATGTGTTACCCTGTATTTTAAACAATTTCTCTTGGGAAATTTCCTGATTAAGAGGTTTTAGAATTAAAGAGCATCAGTTCTGAGCCATGATTAAAATCAATTCCTTTATTCCCACATTTAAGATTATGTCTATTGTACAAATGATATAATTTTAATATAAATGTGAGCCTACTTTAAGTTCTTCACTTAATGTGTTTTCATTGTGTGTTTAATGATATGCAAACTCATGCTTTCAAAATAGATGTCTTCTCCAAACTTTAACAGGCCAAAAGGCACACACTCTGCTTTTTAATCATTTTGTTGGGCAAGCCAATTTTGAATGCATGATTTTTAAAATGCTTTTCTCCATCTTAACAAAGGACTCATTTTATATAGCCTCAGGTCTCTAGCCTCAATCCCACACAAATGCTGACCTAATGGTGAAAGCCAGCATTCACAGGGCCCCTGTGATGTGCTGGGCATTGTGCTCTGTGAGAATCAATAGATTCTCAGCTAATCTTCACATCAACTTGGTGGAAGGTAGGTACAATTATTACTCCCATTCCACAGATGAGGAAACTGAGGCTGAGGCTGAGAGTTTATGGCGCATGCCCCCAGGTCCAACGCAAGAGATGCAGGTTCAATCCCTGGGTCAGGAACATCCCCTGGAGAAGGACATGGCAACACACTCCAGCATTCTTGCCTGGAAAATTCCATGGACAGAAGAACCTGGTGGGCTACAGTCCACGAGGTCACAAAGAGTTGGACACAACTGAATACACACATGCTCACACATACCCACACACACAAGGTCCAACAGCTAATATAGACAGCAGGGAAAGAATAAAGGGTTTAAAATGGGGAAGTGAGAAGATCGGATTTGTGTTAAAAAGAAGAGAAAAAGTTAAACTGCAAGGAGACAAGATGGAAGGCTCCTGCAAAAATTCAGAGGGAGAGGGTTTCTCTGATGGTGCAGTAGTTAAGAATCCTCCTTGCAATGCAGGAGACAAGGGGTCAGTCCCTCTTTGGGGAGGATCCCACATGCCCTGGAACAACAAAGCCCTTGAGCCACAACTGCTGAGCCCAAGAGCTGAAACTACTAAAGCCTGAGCTCCCTAGAGCTTGTGCTCCCCGAAAAGGGAAGCAACTGCAATAAGTCCACTTGCTGCAGATAGAGAAAGCCCAGGCACAGCAAGCCCAAAAAAAAACTCAGTGGGAGATGATGACCTAAAGTGAGAGTGATGGACATGATACAAGGCAATGAACACAAGACAAGCTACAGTTGACAAGATGTTATGGCTGATTACGTGAGGGATTTGATTCATCTAAAAGTATGTGGCGAGTTCTTTCTGTGTTCGACCCACAGCTGGGCACTAGGGATACAAGAGAGAATAAACAAATAAGAGTCTTATCAATCGGAAGAAAAACCATAAGCAAGCAAGCAAACAAAATAATTAACCAACTGTATTTGTTTCCTAGGTAACAACTTTCACAACTGGATGGCTTGAAACAACAGAAATGTATTATCTCCTGGTTCCTGAGATCAGCAGTCTGAAATCAAGGTGTTGGTAGGGCTGGTTCTTCTGGAGGCTCTAGAACCTTCCTCACTCCTTCCAGCTTCTGGACACTGCCTGCAATCCTTGGCATTCCTTAGCTACAATATTTGCCTCTATCAGATGCCTCAGATGTATTCTTCCAGGTGTCTGTCCATGTACGAATTTCCCTCTCCTTATAAGAAGGGCAAATTTCCACCATGTTGACATTCCATAGTTCCCCTGGTGGCTCAGAGTCCTGATGAGATGGGCAGAGAAGACCACAGCCTAAGCATCCCCACTTGGGCAAAGTACTCCAATCTTCAGGGATATACAGGGCTGTCCATTCAGAGTGACAAGAGAACATTCCAAAGCCCCCTTTGCAGTACATTGCTGAACTGAGAGGTCCCCCACTCATCTCTAGCTATAATTCTGACTCCGTATTGGATCTGTTTCTTTTACTTTACCCTTTGTCTTCCATTGCTTTTGCTGCAAGTTAATCACCAAAGGGATATTGCCCATAAGATTAAATCATACGTAATGGCCTATCTCTGAGAACCCTGGCTCCCGTGTAATGAATGTTAAGATAAAATACCTTTGTTACCTTATAGAAAACCTCCTGACCAGGCCCACATGTGAACGACTGTAAGAAGGAAGAAATTAAGACATCTCTTCCAGAATCTGACCAGAATCAGGACTTTACCTCATCCACTTTTGTATAAAGGAAGCCTGAATTCTAGCTCAGGAAAGATGGTTCTTTGGGACACTTGTTGTTGTTCCATCATTAAGTCATGCCCAACTCTCTGTGACACTAGTCCACCATCTTTCAGATTTCTGGCTTTCTGAATAAGCTGCTATTCCTTGCCCCAACAACTCATCTCTCGATTTACTGTCCTGTCATGGGGCAAGCAATAGGAGCTTGCACTCAGTAACACAGACAGTAGCCCAAAGAGGCCAGAAGCCACTACTTACAAGCAGACTTTCCCTCTGGAAGCCTCCATCTGGCAATCACTTACACTCAGAAAACTGTCATTAGCGAATGTTCATGCCACCCCCAACCTGACCTTACTGCCCTTGGTTTCTCCAGGTTGGGCCTCAGAGTGGGATTTGATTGGGCAGCTTCTCCGCTATGACCTCTACCTGCTTTGTTTTCAAAAAATGAATCAAAGGGCTTCCCTGGTGGTCCAGTGGTTCAGAATCTGCCTTCCAATTCAGGGGACGTAAGTTTGATCCCTGGTCTAAGAACTAAAACCCCACATGCTGGGGGGAACCAAGCCCTTGAGCCGCAGCTAAGCGCCCCAAAGTGCCACAACTAATACCTGACACAGCCAAACAAACAAATAAAAATAAAATGAATTTTAAAAATGAATCAAAAAGTTGAGGACCTTAGGGGCAAAATTCCAGCTTAAGGACCTGGATTTAAAACTCTGGTACCAGGACCTGCTCAAGCTATATAGCTTTCATTGAGTCCCCTGGTCTCTCTGAGAGCCTCTTGGGTAAAATCAGAATAATGAAATGCCCGTCTGCAGGGCACTGGAGGCTTTCGTGAGCTAGGTAGGAAGGCCCCAGCACCACGGTGGCCAGCACTTGGTCAGGTCATTCGTGCAGACAGCCAGGCAGCCAGCGGCTGTTATGATACTGCTGCACCCCTATTGATTCTCTGCTTCCCAAATTCTGAGTGTTAGCAGCTGTCTTGGCAATAACTGGTGCTGTGTAAATGAGGAGGCAGGCCTGGCTGACAGTGTCCACCCCAACCCCTTCAATGCCCAGTACCCCCGGGGTGAAGCCAACTCAGGATGGACATGGGACATAACATGGGGCCACTGGGACATAGGGCATAACAACTCTTTCTGTCAGAAGCAGGAGGAGTTTTCAGAACATGGCCTGGAGGGTTCTGGGTAGTCTCTAGGCAACGCCCCGAGGCTCTGGGGCTCAGCCGTGGAACAGACAGAGCCCTCCACCAGCTAGGTGTCAGTGCCCACGAAGTCAAGACTGCATGGGCAAAGCGCCCGTCCACCTGGGTATTTTTTAAGGAAGCCATATCCAAATGGGAAAGGGCAGAAGAAAGATTCCTGCATGATTCACGGGCCAATGGCAATTTCCTGCCTGCCTCTGGAGTGAATAAAAAATAAGTGGAAACGTACGGTTGAAGCAAAGCTTTTGGGTCTGTGGGGATTCTTCAGTGAACCAAAGCGGCTTGGGGCTAGCTGAGTCATCCATGTGGGTGAACATTTTGTCCTGTCTGCAAAACAAGAGCAGAGCTCCAGAGAAGGGGCACGTCGATGGGATTCAATGTTCGCCCCACAGCAGGCTCCAGGAGGAAGACTCTAAACAGCATCGTGGTAGCTTTCCATTGCCACTACCTAGAAGAACTGGGGGAGAGATGGTGAATTTCTCATCCAAAAATAGCATCTCTCTATATCCTTTGATCTTTATAGATGAAATGATTTGCTTCAAAATAATACAGAGCAAGTGAAAAGGGGTAGGAGGATAGATTAGACTCACCACTCTGAGTGGATGGGCCATTGGGACATGGGGCATTTTTTTTAAACTACTAAACAATTGTTGTTTTTAAATAATAAAAAGAAGGACTTCGCTAGTGGTCCAGTGGCTAGGTCTGCACACTCCCAATGCAAGGGGCTTGGGTTCAATCCCTGGTCAGGACACTAGATCCCACATGCCACAACTAAAACCAAAGGCCCCTCATACCGCACCTAAGACCCAGTGCAACCAAAAAAAAAAAAGTTAAATAAATAAATACAAGATTTTAAAAGTATAATATCCAAGGCCCAATATGTATCAAAAGGCTTTTTATAGTCCATAGTCTTTCACCAGAGCTTCCCTGGTAGCTCAGTTGGCTAAGAATCTGCCTGTAATGCAGGAAATCCCAGTTTAATTCCTGGGTTGGGAAGATCCCCTGGCAAAGGGAATAGGCTACCCACTCCAGTATTCCTGGGCTTCCCTGGTGGCTCAGATGGTAAAGAATTTGCCTGCAGTATGGGAGACCTGGGTCCAATCCCTGGGTTGGGAAGATCCCCTAGAGGAGGGCATGGCAACCCACTCTAGTATTCGTGCCTGGAGAATCCCCATGGACAGAGGAGCCTGGAAGACTACAGTCCATGCAGTCACAAAGAATTGGACATGACTGAGTAACTAAGCACAGCACAGCACTTTCTTTCACTAAGCAGTTCCACTTTTAGGAATTTAGCATAAAGAGATGCACTGCAGATTAGTAGAAAGATTTGTGTCATTTATAACAGCCAAAAATTGAAAACAACCAAGATGTCTAGCAAAAAGAGACTGCTTAAAATTATTTATGGGATACTAAGCAGCTGTCTTTTTAAAAAGGATGATAAGAAAATAAATAATAAACTAAAAAAAAAAGAAAAGAAATAATAAACTAAGAAAAAATATCTGTACTTTAAGTTACAAAAGGATAGTTTCTCTGACATGTAAAAAGCCCCTGTACATCAAAAATTCAAAAAAACAAAAAGAAGGAAAAGAATATAAAAAAGTGTGTGTGTGTGTGTGTGTGTGCACAGTTAAGCAAATTTGTAACATATTGTAACATATCCTATTGGGAATGAAAACTAGTATAGCTTCCATGAAGGGAATTGAACAATACTCATAGATATTATAATACTTGTAGCTATAGCAATATATATTGCTAAACTGACCCAGCAATGCCAGTTAGAGCAATTTATTCAACACACATAAAGGATGAACAAGCTTTTTCACTACAGCACTGTTTGTGATAGGAAAAGACTGGAAATAACCTAAATGTCTAATAGTAGGAGATTAACTAAATATAGTGAATGAAATTAACAGAAGAAGCATAAACAGGGACCAAAAGTGACCATGAGAACATGAACACCTGGCCCATTCAGAATCCTAACCTGAACCCTGAGATTCCACAGGGAATGAATTTGGGTTGAAGCCAGTCTTTTCTAGACTCCAAGGGGCGGAGGGACTCCAAGTAGCATCTTGCTTGCTTGCTTGCTAAGTCACTTCAGTCATGTTCAACTGTGTGTGACCCTATGAACTATAGCATACCAGGCCCCTCTGTCCATGGGATTTCTCTAGGCAAGAATACTGGAGTGGGTTGCCATGCCCTTCTCCAGGGGATCTTCCTGACCAGGGATCGAACCTGCAACTCTTACATCTCCTGCATTAGCAGGCGGGGATGTTACCACTAGCACCACCTGGGAAGCCCAAATAGCATCTTGGGGACATGCAAACCCTGAAGTCAATTTTTATATTCTAACCTGGAAAGATGGCCACGAGACACTATCAAGCTGGGGTGGGGGGTGGCGAATTACAGAATATATATATACATACATATATATGTATATATATAGCATTAATGCATGATCTCATTTCCATCTAAAATTTAAATATCATGTATTGTGTTAGTACACACATAGGAAAAAACTGGAAGAGGATACACCAAGCCATGAAGCAGTTAAGTGCCTACCACGTGCTAAGTGCTGAGAACTTACAGACAAATAAGGAATCAGAATGTCAATTCCACGAAGGAAGAGAGATTGGCTATTCTGTTCTTCGTTTTAGCTCTAGTGTCTGGCACTTAATATGCATGGAATGGAAGGAAGCAAGAGAGAGAGGGAGGAAAGATGGGAGGGAAGAAAAGAAGAAAAGAAAGGAGGGAAGAAGGAAGGGAGGGAAGAGGGAGGAAAGGAAAGAGTCCCAACTCCCCCATTGCCCACAGTTGCTCACAGCCTGGTGTAGACACAGGTGTGAGCCGATGAGACGGGGCAGAGCAGAGAACTCTGGGAGAATAGGGCTCTGAGCTGGTAGGGCCTTTGCATAAACTGTCTCTTATCCATATGTCACGCATGCGAGAACAGTCACTTCAGTCATGTCTGACTCTTTGCAACCCACGGACTGTAGCCCTCCAGACTCCGCTGTCCATGAAGATTCTCCAGGCAAGAATACTGGGGTGGGTTGCCATGCCTTCCTCCAGGGGCTCTTCCCGACCCAGGGATGGGACCCACGCCTCCTATGTCTCCTGCATTGCAAGCAGATTCTTCGCCTGCTGAGCCATCAGGAAGCTTCATCCATCACCACCCTTTCAACAACAGAGAAATCAGCTGTAAAGTCACGGACCCAGAGCCCGTTTTAGCTTATCCAGCTGCTGGGAACCTCTTCCTTAGGGGCAAGCTTGGTTCCGTAAATGAGAACCAGATTATCCAAACTGCTTTGGGGCCCAGATGCTGGTAATGAATGCCTCCAAACTGGATTTTAGAGAGCCAGAAATTCTTGGGAAATGAGGCATTTTGTCAGTTGCTGAGAGACTGGCCTCAGATGACTCAAAGGTGACACCTAAAGTCACTATGGGGAACTACACAGGAATCCTAAATAGTGTTTCTGGGAAGAGAGGGAGCCTCCCTGGATCCTTGACTTTCATCCTTTTCTAGTTAGCTCTGTGAGGTTCTCGAAGGAGAAGCCATGCTAAACAGGGAGAGCTTGCCAGGGTTGTACGAAAAGATCCTCTGACTCAAAAACCCGCCCGCAGTGAAATGAACACACCCTTGGCCACGGGGTGCTATAGTTTTTCTCTGTCCAAATAAGCTGGTGATGATTTCATGACTACATTCTTCTCTGATTCCTTTCTTTTTTTTTTTTTCCAGAAAAATTCACATTACTATCAAATCAGAACACATAATTCAACAAGCTGTCAGATTATCTAAAAAGAATGACTGCAAAAAATGTCACAAATAAGACCTTTTATTTGTCGCCATTAAAAGTCTGAACTTTAAAAAAATTCTTGGAGAGGTGGCTCATATCCATCAGTTTGTTCAACTTTAGTACCTGTCTCATGCCCAGTAGCTTTTCTAGAACTGCTACCTTCACCGTGTAGCTCTATGAGTTTTTCTAACTCAAATTTGGGCTTCTTCAACATTTTTACTTTTCTAACAGATACATCATGGAATGGAAAGGTTGGCAAGAATCTTCTATGCTTTTCCCAATGCTGTCTGGAGTCAATGTATTTTTTAAATTATTTATTTATGTATGAGTTTTGGCTGTGCTGGTCTTCATTGCTACACTCAGGCTTTCTCTAGTTGCAGCGAGTGGGGGCTACTCTTCATTGCAGCGTGTGGAGTTTCTCATTGTGGCGGCTTCTCGTTGCGGAGCAGAGGCTCTAGGTGCATGGGCTTCAGGAGTTGCAGGATGCGGGGGTCAGTAGTTGCGGCTTATGGGACTCCAGAGTACAGGCTCAGTAGTTGTGGGACATAAGCTTACTTGCCCTGTGGCAAGTGGGATCTTCCCTGACCAGGGATCGAACTGGTGCCCCTGCATTAGCAGGCAGATTCTTATCCACTGCACCACCAAGGAAGCCCTGGAATCAATATATTGACCACCTTTTTCAAGTGATTTATCTCCACCTCTCGGGCCATGATTTCCATCAGCCTCTTGCAGGTCTGGTGGACCTGTTGGTGTTGGGCATAAGAGACTTCCCAATCTGATCGTTGTATTTTTTAGTAAAACCCACACAGAACAGAAGACGCCAATAACCATCAATAGTCTTGACATCAACATGAGCTTCAATCATGGTCTGCCATTTTTTTAACCACGGAGTATATTTTGTCACTGATAAGATCAGGCCACAGAAATTAGGCAGTTTTTGCCCTGAACATCCTCAGTAACGAGCTTGAATTTTCTCAATGCAACTTCATCATCCTACAGATCAGCAAGGGTCACTTCAAAAACACAACCCTTGAAGCCATCAGATATGATTTTGGTTCCTTGAGGTCTTGTGACAAATGTTTTCCCAATATTTCTTACATTGAACACAGCGGGTGCTTTCACATCATACCAATCTTTCTTTAAAATGGGCCGACCACTTTCATCTTGGCTCCCTTTTTACCACCTTTCATAAGGCTCTTGTTCTTGTCGACTGCCCTGGTGCTGCTCAGAGAGGCAAAAGACTGATTCTTTTCTGACAGTATTTGCTTAATGACAACTGCACTTGAATAGCAGGAACCTAAAACCTTTATGGAGACTAACATTTGGGGAGGGCCCTTCAGTCAGTTACTGTGTTGGACCTCACAGAGTCCTGCTCCAATCAGGACCACTATGGTGGAGGCATCTCCCTGCATAAACTGAAGCAACCTCTCTCATATTAAAGGTGGAAAATCAGAAGCCACCATATAAATACATATATATGGGCTTCCCTGGTGGCTCAGATGGTAAAGAATTCGCCGGCAATTTGGGAGACCTGGGTTCAATCCCTGGGTTGGAAAGATCCCCTGGAGGAGGAAATGGCAACCCACTCTAATATTGTTGCCTGGAGACTCTCCGTGGACAGAGGAGCCTGGCGGGCTACAGTCCAGGGTGTCACAAAGAGTTTGACATGACTGAGTGACTAAGCACGCAGCACTGCAGTCATTCAGATCCAGGTAGGAATCTGCTCAGTCTCTTACCAGCTGTGTAGCCAGGGACACACTCCCTCATCTCCCTGAGCTTCAGTTTCCTTGCTTGTAAAATGGAGATGATTAAACCTATTTTGCAAGATTGCTGTATAGATGAAATGAGATGTCGTATGCTTGGTTAGTGTTAATGTTATTTCCATTATGGGTATTAATAATATTTACTGAGTCTTTATTAATTCTTACTAAGCCTTCGATACACCCTGCCTTTTTAATCCTTACAACAACCTTAAGAAGTCACTAATATTTCTATCCCAATAGGACAGGAAAAACTGAGGTCTGGAGAGAAATGGTCAAAGTCATGTACTAATACATGGCCAAAGTGAGATTCAGATCGAGGCCAGCAACAGCAGAGCGCCCACAATGAATCATTATTCTATAGTGGCTGCTGTATGCAATCATTTAGGAGACCCTTCAAGATTGAATATACTCATTACAAAATGGGCAAAGGATCTGAACAGATATTTCCCCAAGGAAGATATACAAACAGCCAATAAGCACAAGAAAAGATGCCCAACATCATTACTCATCAAGGAACTGCAAATCGAAACCACAATAAGGACTTCCCTGGTCGCTCAATGGTAAAGAATCCACCTACCCGTGCAGGAGATATGGGTTCGATCCCCGCTCCAGGAAGATCCCACCTGATGTGGAGCACTAAGCCTGTGGGGCACAACGACTGAAGCCCAAGCATCCGAGAGGCTGAGCTCTGCAACAAGAGAAACCACCACAATGAGAGCCTGTGCACCGCAACTAGAGGGAAGCTCCTGCTCGCTGCAACTAGGGAAAAAAGTCTGCATGCAGCAATGAAGACGCAACAAGGCCAAATGAATAAACACATAATAAACATCTTTTTAATTTGACATATAAGTAAGTTTTAAGACCTTTATATTTGGCACATAGCTCACACATATCTAGTAATCCTTACTGAGACACACATCACAATTTTTATTCTAAGAAAGCAGAGTTCATGGATCAGGTCCCAGGACAGATGCCCGTTGCAAAAATAAGAACTCACCAATGAATGACCCAACTCATTCTAGCCACACGCCAGACCCAGAGTCAGTTACCTGAGGGCTTGGAAGTTGAGTAAAGTCTATCTGAACACATGGTGGTAGGACTCCCTTGTAAGTACCCCAATTAAATTGCTCACAGACTGTCTTTATTACTGTTGGCAGTAGTGCTTTACTATCTTGATGAGAGAAGGGCATGGTTTCCTGCTTTCCAAGAATAACACACACTCTATCACAGTGGATGATCTAGCAGCCGATTTCTTGCTCTTTGGGCCATCCTGTCCTATTTCCAACTGACACAATTTCTCCAGGGCTCTGGGAAGTTGGAGGAGAGGGACATGCCTTCCCCCTTGCCACTTACCCCTTTTTAACCATCAATTTACCTCTCAGACCCTAAGCCAAAATTAATGCTAAGGGTCATAGGGTACACATGAAATGTACCAAATCATCAGAGTCTTAGTTCGTTAGGCTGCTATAACAAAAATACCACAGACTGGGTGCACCATAAACAGCAGAAATGCAGTACTCACAGTTCTAGAGGCTAGAAGCCCAAGATCAGGGGACCAGCGTGAGCAGGTGAGTGGTGCAGAGTTGCTGCTGTGTCCTCACAAGGCCCAAGGGGAGAAAGGAACTCTCTGGCACCTCTTCTATTTTTTTTTATTTTAATTTTTTAAATTGCTACTTATTTATGTTTGCCCTGGGTCTTCGCTGCTGCACATGGGCTTTCTCTAGCTGCGGCAAGCAGAGGCTACTATCCGTTGCAGAACACGGGCTCCTCATTGTGGCAGTGTCTCTCGCTGGGGAGCACGGACTGTAGCTGTGAGGGCTCAGTAGTTGTGTCCCACGGGCTTAGTTGCTCTGCAGCACGTGGAATCTTCCCATACCAGGGACTGAACTTGTGTCCCCTGCATTGGCAGGCAGGTTATTATCCACTGTGGCGCTCTTTTATAAGAGCACTAATCTCACTCAGAAGGGCTCTGCCCTCGTGACTTAAGCACCTCCCAAACACCCTACATCTTATGCTGTCATATTTAGGGTTAGGATTTCAACATGTGAATTTGGGGAAAACACAGACATGCAGACCACAGGAATCTACAAAAGTAGAAAGCAAAGATGTCTGCTGATGTAGTGAAGAGATTCCACCTTGCCTTTCCCAAAGCTCCCACTTCCTGTGAGGAGAAGGTAGGAATGCTCTGTCACATACTTCCAGGAGACAACATTCCCATCGTCTTTCCTGGGAAGGTGGCCCCCAGAACCTGAGCAGGCACAGCCTATGAGGTTGTACGCTGCAGGTCTGAGCAGAGGAGATACCCAGCGAAACAAAGGATCCTTACATTCATCTTCATATTCTCAAAACATCACCTTCACTTCTCAGGGCAGCATTGACCACTGCCTGGGGCTTCACGGACTGGTAAATGGTTCGTTTCCCCAACAGTATTGTAAGTATTGAAGGCAGGGAAGATAACTTATTTTTCTTGGAATCTTGGAATATTTATAACCACATAAACAGTTACAAATAAAAACTTCAGACACATGGAGTGGAAGGCTGCATAAGAGCCCTCCAAAGAAAAGTGATACCTTACATGACAAAAGGCACTTGGCAAAATGAGTCTGCAGATTGAGTTAAGCATCTTGTGATGGAGAGATCATCAGAGACTCTCCAGATGGGCTCAGTGCAGTCATAAGGGTCCTTATACGAGAGAGACGAGGATAAGAGTCAAAGAAGGAGGGATCCCAACAGGAAGAGACGTTGGAATGATGGGGGATCATGGGCCAAGGAATGCAGGTGACCTTTAGAAAGAAAGGGCAACCCTAGAAAAGGCAAGACAACGGATTCTTCTCTAGAACCTCCGGAAGGAAGGCAGCCCTGCTGAACCAGTTCAGACTTTCGATCTCCGGAGCTATACGAAAATAAATGTGGTTGTTTTAAGCCACTCAGTATGTGGTAATTTGTTACAGCAGGATAGGAAATACACCTGGCACCATCTTTCTCCTCCTTTTCTCATCATCTCGGTGAACACTGAGTTCACTGATGTAATCCTTATTAAAATAAATACATGGAAGGTACTACTAATAGTACCTTCCATTACTGGACTTCCTAGATGGCTCAGTGGTAAAGAATCTGCCTGCAATGCAGGAAACTCGGGTTCGATCCCTTGAGGGGGACGAGCCCCTGGAGGAGGAAATGGCAACCCACTCCAGTATTCTTTCCAGGGCAATCCCATGAACTGAGGAGCCTGGCCGGCTACAGTCCATGGGGTTGCAAACAGTCAGACACAACTAAGCACAATTGTCCTAACAGTGGCAAGCTACTATTAACTCTATTTTACAGGTAAAGAAACTCAGGCTCAGGGAGATTATATAATGGAAGGTGTTTGTTTTGTTTTGTTTTTTGGTTCTAAACAGTAGAAAGAAACTCTGGCTAGCAAAAGTGGAGAATAACCCCAAGCCACATGAATCATAGCGGAAGTACCCTCTGGGCAACATGGCAGCTACAGAGTATGTGTCTTCCCTGGTGACACTTGGACCTTCAGTACACCTTCTTTATGAACTTCTAGTATTTTCATTCATGAAATATCTGTTGAGATCCTAACTATATGCCAGGCCCTGGGCTAAGCGCTGGGGATATAATGCTGAACCAAAAACCAAGCACGATTCCTGCCCTCATGATGCTGTGATACTTATAACCAAGTGAGAAAACACATTAATCAGATCATCACCCTGAAAGATGATACACTGTAACTTACTAAATGCTGTGAATGCAAAATTCTGGGAGTGCCAAGGACAGGGGAGCCACAGGTGAACTGCTGTGTGAGAAATGAGTTGTTGTTGTCGAGAGTAGGAAGGGAATGGCCACTCACTTCTCAGTGGTGTCCTAGATGATAAAAAAAAAACTTTAAAAAATGCTTATTCCTGTTTCTCTGTCTTTAGTACCATTCTCTGTATTTAGAGAAATACATTCTCTGTCTCTGTATTTAGAGAAAGATGCAGCAATACCACATGAAACTTCTTGCAGATAGTAACATTTTTCTCTGTTATTTCCTTACTGTGTTTATTGTGATAAAATGTATATAACATGAAATGTACCATTTTAACCACTTTTAAGTGAACCATTCTCTGGCATTAATTATATTCAGCATGTCCTACAACCATAATCACTTTCTTTTTCCGAAATTGTTCACCACCTCTGACAGAAACTCTATACTCATTTATAATACCTACTCGTCCCCCCTTTCCCCCAGTCCCTGGTAGCCTCTGTTCTACTTTCTGTCTCTATGAATTTGCCTCTTCTAAGTACCTCACATAAGTCAAGTCATACGAAATGTGTCTTTTTGTTAGCATTGTGTTTTCAAGGTGCATCCATACTGTGGCATGTATCAGAACTTTATTCCTTTCTATGGCGGAATAATATTCCATCGTGTGGAGGTACCACTCCAAGCCTGCAACCATTCAAACACAGTACCAGGCCTTCAAGTGACTTTCTTCTTTGGACACATCCCTGTTTGTTTCTCTTATAGCTTCCCCATCTGAAAAATGGGAACATTTCTTAAAGGCAAGGCACCACAAAGAAGCAAGTTCTTCAGCCAAAGCTAGTCCACAATATCTTGGGACCACAGTGTAGGT
The DNA here is from genome assembly GCF_023699985.2 of Odocoileus virginianus. Lineage (NCBI taxonomy): Eukaryota > Metazoa > Chordata > Mammalia > Artiodactyla > Cervidae > Odocoileus > Odocoileus virginianus. The sequence goes on along the minus strand of NC_069706.1, from coordinate 10,259,321 downwards.
GGAGCGGAAATGGATGAGATAAATGGAACTCCAGGTGTACGGTCATCCCTTGTTATCCAAGGGGGACTGCTTCCAGGACCAAAGGGCACTGCCCCTCAGATACAAAAGTCCATGGATGCTCAGGTCCTTATGTAAAATGGTGTAGTATTTGCATGTAACCAATGTACATCCTCCCATATACTTTAAATGACCTCTCGATTACTTATAAAACCTAATACAACATGAATGCTATGTAAGTGGTTACCAAGGCACATGGCAAATTCAAGTTTTGTGTTTGTTTTTTGGAACTATCTGGATTTTTTTTTCCCCAAAAAATAGTTTTTTGTTTTGTCTTGCTTTTGGCCACACAGAGAGGCATGTGGGAGCTTAGTTCCCCAACCAGGGATGAAATCAATGCCCCCTGCACTGGAAGTGTGGACCACCAGGGGAGTCCCACCCCAAATAGTTCTGTCAGGGGAAGCACACTGACTGAAACCACCCACCCTGGCCAGGCACCACAGTAACCATGTGTTTTACGACAGGAAGTCATGGTAAGGAACACAGAACTAATAAGCTACCACCAATCAGGAGAGTTTGGGGAAAGTCAAAAGAAGACGCCACATGTCCTACCCCCTCCCAGAATCCTTCTTGCTGGCATCCATCTTGGCTGAACAAGGCGTGCACCACCAGGAAGGACCCTGAGTCAGAATGATTGGCTAAAGACAACCTGGAAACTAATCCCATCACCATAAAATCTGAGACTGTGAGCCATGTGGCAGAGCTGTCCTCCTGAGTCCCCTTCCCCTACTGCTCTCCACCCAGGCGCCCCTTCCCAATAATGTCTCTTGCCTTGTCAGCACGTGAGTGTCCTTGGACAATTCACTTCTGAGTGTTAGACAAGAGCTTGCTCTCAGGCCCTGGAAGGGGTCCCCCTTCCTGCAACAGTTTTGATCCATGATTGGTTGAACCCACAGAAGCGGATAAACTGCAGATACAAAGGGCCAACTGTACTCCATGCAGCAGCTGAAATGCACCTAGGAAAAATGTTGAGAGACCCACAGTCCTCCAGTCCAGGCTGAAGCAGGGCTGCCAATCTTCCTGCCTCCCCAAGGCAGGCACGCAGGAGAGATGACAAAAGCAGGCTGAACATCAGAGAAACAACAGAGGCCTGAGGATAAGTGGGAGACAGTGGAGAGCAGTGGGGACTATGGAGACCTGGGAAGAACACAGTCCTTATCAGCTCCCATCACCACCATGTGGAAATATGGGCCCAACGCTGCCAGAGATTTCTGTTAAAAGATACTGGAAATCTGGATTTTTATGTGAATTTACTTGATTTTATTTAATTTTTTTTCTTTTGGCTGCACACACCACAGCATGTGGGACCTTATTCCCCAACCAGGGATCAAACGCACACCCTGCATATGAAATCCTGTCTTAACCACTGAACTGCTGGGGAAATCTCAGAATTTGCCTGATTTTAAATGCTAGCAATTAATTTTGAATATTAAACACAATGCAGCCAAACAAAACATATCTGGTGGCTGCATATAAGCTGAGGGTGCCCAGGTCCAAGAGATCATTACTGTGAAAAGATACAAGACCAGTGCCTCTCCCTCATCAGGACCAAGAGCCATTGGTAGAGGGTGAAATTCTTCTGTCTAAATTGCTGTGTGGTCTTGAGGGTCCTGAGGTCCATCACTTCTCCAGGATGAACCTCAGGACCCTTAATCTATGAAATGACAGGGTAGACCAAACGTCCTCTAAGATCTCTTCCATTTCTGATATTCTAATAACGGACCTCCTTTAAGACTCTGCCCCAAAGAGAACAGGAGAGACAGTCTGTTTCTTATTTTAACTGTAGTAAAATACATATAACATGGGCTTCCCAGGTGGCATGGTGGTAAACAATCTGCCCACCAATGCAGGAGACATGGAGAAGGAAATGGCAACGCACTCTCATATTCTTGTCCAGGATATTCCATGGAGAGAGGAACCTGGAGGGCTGCAGTCCATGGGGTTGCAAAAGATTCAGACAAGACTGAACAACTGAATGAATGGTGAATAAACACATAACATATAATCTACCATTAGTGGCATGTCATGCATTTATAACATTGTGCTGCAATTATCACTACTATATAGTTTTAAAACATTTCTTCACCCAAAAAAATATCTGTCTTCCATGCACCTGAGTTTCAAGGGAAAGGGGGCTCTGATCCTGAAATTTATTGCCTTCAGAAAAAAGTCAAAATCCCTTGTTAGGTGGGATGCTAGAGAGATGGGGAAGAGACGGAAAAAGGGGCAAGTCACAGTGTATGAGATGGTAGCTTAGGTTTCAGGGGCACAGCCAGGCAGCCAATGGATGCAAACAACAAGGCCAGCTCCACTCTCCTGAGGTCTCAGAGGAGCCCTCACCACAGCTGAGCACAGAGCGCCCTTGCTGCTTTGAGCCCAGCTGTTATTTTCCATTCAAGTACAAAGCATTCCAAAGCAGAAAAGCCCTCTCTGAGTTTACAACTCCCTTTCCTCCCACAGACACACTACTAGGATTCAATAGAAAGGGAAGTGCGTTCATAAGTTCCAGGGGACACAGTTTGGCAGTGGGGGGGGCGGGAACCCTCACTTGAACCCCTTGAGAGGCTGAAGGTTTGAGAGCCCTACACATGGTAATGACAGCAGCCTCCAAGTCCTTACCTCATTAGCAGGAAAGAAGTGAGAGCAGCCGCCCTCCAGGCTCCTTTTCTGCCCTCAGGGTGTTGGTACAGCCAGTCTCAGGGTGAATGGACACAAGGAGGACACAGAACAAGTCTGTCCATGAGGCTCACTGTGCCCAGCTGAAAGGCTGGACTCTTCTGAAATTATGCTATGGGTGTCTGTATGCTCTTCCTTTAAGGAAACGATGCTGAAAGTAGATGGGAGTTTTAATTGTTTGGTTTTCTTTTCTTTTTCCTAATATTTTTTATTTGGGCTTCCCTGATGGCTCAGATGGTAAAGAATCTGCCTGCAATGTGGGAGACCCTGGTTCAATCCATGGGTTGGGAAGATCTGCTGGAGAAGGGAATGGCTACCCACTCTATTTACTTATTTGGCTGCACTGGGTCTAAGTTGTGGCATGTGGGATCTAGTTCCCTGACCTGGGATCGAACCCTAGCCCCCTGCATTGGGGACTGCAGAGTCCTGGCCACTGGACCACCAGGGAAGTTCCTGGTTTTCTTTTGTTTTAATTTGGCATACAGAAAAGCTGGCCTTGTCCTTCACCCAAATTATTGGAAAATTCCCAGAATTGTGTGAAATGCTAAATTCTGGTGAAACTCCGACCTACTTGTGACTAAGAGAAGCCCCTGAGCAGGGAGGGTTACAAAGACGAGAGAACAACACCATGCTGCTGCTTTTATTGTTCTGATGAGGAACATGTCAACCCTTCAAAAAGTAAAGAGAACAATATAACAACCCTCATATACCATCACATGGCTTCAAAAATTATCAACCACAGGCCAACGTGTCTTTAGTGTGACCCCCACTCACTTCCTCCCAGATTATTCTGATGCAATCTCCGGACATCAAACCATTTTGACTGCAAATATTTCAGTACGTATATCTAACACGTAAGGACTTTTTTTTGAGAAAGTTTAACTGCAATACAGTATTATGCCAATAATTTTAAAAATTGAAGTGTATTTAATTTACAATATTGTGTTAATTTCAGGTGTATGGCAAAATGATTCAGTTACACATATAAATTTTTCCCAATTCTTCTCTAATACAGATTATTGCAAGATGTTGAATATAGTTTGTTGTGCTTTATAGTAAATCCTTGTTATTTATCTATTTTTATATACCAATAATTTCTTAATATCATCAAATATCCTGTTAGACATCCCATGACACACAGACGCTCTCTTAATTTCTTCAAATCAGGATCCAAATAAGATCTGGGTGGGACTTCCCTGGTGGCCCAGTGGCTAGGATTCATTGCTCCCCATGCAGGGGACCTGGGTTTGATCCCTGGTCAGGGAACCAAGATCCCACATGTAGCAATTAAGACCCAGTGCAGCCAAATAAATAAATATTTAGGGAAAAAAAAGGATATAGGGACTTCTCTGGTGGTCCAGTGGCTATGACTCCAAACTCCCAATGCAGCAGGCTTGGGTACAATCCCTGCCCAGGGAACTATATCCTACACACCACAACTGAGAGTTCACATGCCGCAATGAAGATTAAAGATACCACATGACTCAACTAAGACCCAGTGCAGCCAAGTAAATAAATAAAATATTTAAAAAATATAAGATCTGCATAAGGCAATCAGTTGATATGCTTCTTAAGTGTTTTTTCACCTACAGATCCTCCCTCCATCCCTGTTTTTTCCCCTTCCAATTTATTCATTGAAGAATTTAGGTCATCTGTCATTTGTCCTAGAGTGCCTATGTGCAGTCATTTCACATCATCCATAGTCCTCTGTATTTCCTATTAACTGATTATATCTACAGATTTCTTTATATTTAGGTTCAGATTTTGTGCAAAAAAAAAAAACATTTCAGAAGTGGTATTGGGTGTGTGTTCATTAGAGGCACACAATGATTGACTTTCTGTGGCATTAGTAGCCATGGATGCCAAGATTCATCAGTTCATTAGAAGCACTTCAATATTGTATTTGGTGAGGTCATCAGGTGACCAGCCTCTCTGTTTGCTTGTGATTTCCCCAGTGTTGGTACCTTAAGTCCTGCATCCCAGGAAACCACTCCATCCCAGGGAAACCAGGTCAGTTGGTCACCCTAGTTGAGGTTCCATGTTCTCAAGAAGTGATTCTTCCTATAACCTCTCCTCCCTTTGCCATACCAGGCAGAGAACTCAGAGACCAAATGTGGTAACAGATCAGAGAATGCAGGGGTAGGGCCACCTTATTAAGCAGTCAGTCTTGGTTGTGGTTGACACCTCAGTGGCTGCCCACTCAGCTTTCATTTCTACCTTCCTTGCAATACTCTGATTTTTGTTTAGGTGATGATCTCTTCCCACAGCCCACATGCTTCAGGTGAGCTGACCACAGTCCCAGCTCCAGGCATGCGCTCTTTCCAGAATCAAGGCCCAGTCAGTGCATGCCATTCCCTAAGTCACAGCTTGGGCCAATGAATCGAAGAAGTGGTTTGCTAGGGGCATTTGGGAAAACATTCTCTCTCTTTTATTTTCTTCTCTCTCTCTCTTTTTTCTAACATACTATGAACCATTTCAGGCACACGACTGAATGATTTTTAGTAAATTTACTTAACTGCACAACCATCACCACCATAGTTTTAGAACATTTTCATCACCTCAATAAGGGCCTTTAAGCTCACTTATAGACAACTCTAGTCCCACTCCAAGCCCCAGGCAAACACTAATCTGCTTTCTGTCTCTGTGAATTTGCCTCTCCTGAACATTTCATACAGACACAATCATACAACGCATGGTCTTTTGTGACTGATTTCTTTTACTTAGCATGTTTTCAAGGTTCACCTGCACTGTAGTAGATATCAGTACTTCACTCCTTTTTATCACCAAAAAATATTTCATCATAAGGATATACCACATTTTGTTTATTTGTCCATCAGTTGATGGACATCTGACTTGTTCTGACTTTCTGGCTATTATGAGTAATGCTGCTGTGAACATTCTTGTACAGGTCTTTATGGGAACATATGTTTTCTTTTTTTTTTTACATATGTTTTCTTTTCTTTCACTTATAAAATACTTTGGCAACTGATGGATCAGATGGTAAATTTAGGTTTACATTTTTAATAAACTGCCAAAAACTGTTTTCTGAAGTGACTACCCCATTTTATATTCCTACCACAATGTTTGGTAGCAGTGGTGGTTTAGTCACTAAGTTGTGTCTGACTCTTACAACCCCTAAACATATAAAGGTTCCTATTTCCCCAAATCCTCACCATTTGTTATTCTGTCTTTTTTATTATAGCCACCTTGATAGAAATGAAGTGGTATCACATTGTGGGTTTTTTGCGGGGTGTTTTTGGTCCCACTGCATGGCATTCAGGATTTTAGTTCCCTGACCAGGGATCAAACCTACACCCCCGGCAGTGGACGCTTGGAGTCTTAACCGCTAGACTGCCAGGAATACCTCATTGTGGTTTTAATTTGCATTTCTGTAATAAGGATTATTGTTTGGCATCTTTTCATGAAACATTTCCTCGCTCTTAAGAGCAAGGCGTGAAGAAACAGGAGTCTTGTTTCTTCTAAACAGATGTGAGGTCCAGGACCTTTCCATTATTCTAGGACAAAGTGACTCAGAGGAACAGCTTCAGAACACTGATGCAACAGTACTCCAAGTCCATCCAACGTCCAGACTTCTTCCGTCACAGAAGCCAAGAAATTCTTCCCATTGTTTAAGCCAGCTTGAGTTGCAGTTTATTGAATAGAGTAGAGAAGGGCACATTCCCTTATCAATTCTGAGGCAAAGACGTGGTATTTGGAGGGAACTTTGCATGCTTGCTGAGGTGAAGACTGAGAATTCAATCCAAAGAACACAAAGGACTTGAAACAGGGAAGGAACTGCCTCCAGAAGAGACATCAAGGAATAAGAACAAAGGAAGGTACAGAGGGACTTCCCTGTGGTCCAGTGGCTAAGACTTCACACTCCCAGTGCAGGGGGGCTGGGTTCAATCCCTGGTCAGAGAACTACATCCCACACGCTACAACTAAGAGTTCGAATGCCACAACTAATGAGATCCTGCATGCCGTGACAAAGATAGATCCCACATGCTATAACTAACACCTGGCACAGACAAATAAATAAATAATTTTTAAATGTATTCATAAGTAAAATTTTTTTAAAAGGAAGGTACAGAGAATAGTGGGGAGAAAAGAACACTCAACTGAACCACAACCAAAATATTATTTTAGCCCAATCTAAGAGTGTAAAGCTTCTTCATGAGAAAGTACAAGAAATTAGTATCAGAATGAAACCCATTGTATAGAACATTTAATCCATTGTGTGCCTTTCTATTTAAGTTATTAAAGTAGAGTTTTCATTCCAGAATATAGGCTTCAGTCATTCTCTATCTATCCTTTTCTCATCTTAACGAAGTCCCAATAGTCCAAATGTTGGCTAAACATTGGATAATTAATACCCAAAGCTGGATAGATTCAAAAAATTGAGAAAATTATATGTCTTTAAAAGCAAAATAAGAATCCCTTCTAGGGAAAGAGAACAGTCTTATTGGTTGTTGTTGTTCAATTGCTCCATTGTGTCCGACCCCATGGACTGCAGCATGCCAGGCTTCTCTATCCTTCACCAATTTCTGGAGTTTCCTCAAACTCTGCCATCCAACCATTTCATCCTCTGTTGTCCCCTTCTCCTGCCTTCAATCTTTCCCAGCATCAGGGTCTTGTCCAATGAGTCAGCTCTTTGCATCAGGTGGCCAAAGTACTGGAGCATCAGTCCTTCCAATGAATATTCAGACAGATTTCTTTTAGGATGTACTGGTTTGATCTCCTTCCTGTCCAAGGGACACTCAAGAGCCTTCTCCAACACCACAGTTCAAAAGTATCAATTCTTCAATGTTCAGCCTTTTTTATTGTCCACTCCCACATCCATACATGACTACTGGAAAAACCATAGCTTTGACTATACAGACCTTTGGAGGCAAAGTAATGTCTTTGTTTTTTAATATGCTGTATAAGTTTGCCATTGCTTTTCTTCCAAGAAGCAAGTGTCTTTTAATGTCATGGCTACAGTCATCATCCACAGTGATTTTGGAGCGAGCCCAAGAAGATAAAGTCTGTCACTGTTTCCATTGTCTTCCCATCTATTTGCCGTGAAGTGATGGGATGAGATGCCATGATCTTCATCTTTTGAATGTTGAGTTTCAAGTCGGTTTTTTCACTCTCCTCTTTCAGCTTCATCAAGAGGCTCTTTAATTCCTCTTCACTTAATTCCTTTTATTGGTAAAGGACTAAATAAGTGCATGGGTAAGAAAGTGAGTCTCCACTTCTTTCTCAGGCCTTAGGGTACTAAGGCTTTGGAAGAACCAGAAGCTACTTAAAAAAAGAAAAAGAGAAGATACTGGGGGTGAATCTTAGAGGGAGAGGATGGGGGGCAGAGACAGGAAGAGGAGAGGAGATGATAAGTCAGTAAGATGGTAGAAAGCTATGCACTATATGGCAGGACCACTCTCCATAATTTCCCCTAAAATCTCTGCTTTATTGGCTGTTGTGGAAACTGAAGAAGTTGAATTCACATCAGGTGCGACATGGTGTGGGAAAGAGATGGCACATAGACAAACCAGAACCCCAAGAGGCAGGGGACGCCAGGAAAAGGTAAACTTCCTGGAAAGAAACAGAAGATAAGAGGAGGACTGTGCGTTTCCACACACCCTGAGGTGTGAGATGGTAGGTGCTTCTAAGACAATTTCATATGTCATCTAGCCCTCTTGTAGTAGGGAGGTCCCTAGCTGGTCTATGAGCTACCGCGCGCACGCGCGTGTGTGTGTATGTGAGTGTGTGTGTGTGTGTGTGCGTGTGTGTGTGCATGCTAAATCACTTCAGTCATGTCTGACTTTTGTGACTCTATGGACTGTAGCCTGCCAGGCTCCTCTGTCCATGGGAATCTTGAGGCAAGAATACTGAAGTGGGTCATCCTGCACTCCTCCAGGGGATGTTCCCAACCTAGGAATCAAGCCCATCATGGCTCTTGCATCTGCTGCATTGGCAGGCGTGTTCTTTACCACTAGTGCCACCTGGGAAGCCCCTAAACACACACATACCTAGACTAGATGATCTCTTATTCAGCCATTATAATCAAATGGCTTGAGAGATAGATGAATTCCTAGGAACAGGCATAAAAAAGGAATAGAAAGCTAAAATAAATTGATGAGTGTTAAAGAAAATGAAAAATCACCAAAGGCTTCCATCTTCCCAAAAGTTCATGTCCAGATGATTTTATAAGTAGATACTTTCAAGAAACCATCTGAGACAGGGAAAGAGAGAAAGCTGCCCAGATAACATGAGACTGACATAATCTCCTTTTTTTGGCTGTGATGGGTCTTTGTTGCTGTGTGTGAGCTTTGTCTAGCTGCAGTGAGTGAGGGCTGCTCTCTAGTTGTGGTGTGCCAGCTTCTTATTGCAGAGGCTTCTCTCGTTGCAGAGCACAGGCTCTAGGCCTGCAGGCTTCAGTAGCTGCTGAGTGTGGGTTCCACAGTTGCAGCACATGGGCTTAGTTACCTCACGGTATGTGGGATCTCCCCGGACCAGGGATTGAATCTGTGTCCCCTGCAATGGGAGGTGGATTCTTAACCACTGGACCACCAGGGAAGCTCAAGACTGGTATAATCTTGATTCTAAAACCAGAGAAGATCAATGTAAGAAAATTATAGACCCATTTTATTTATGAATGTGGATGCCAAAATCCTACATAGTATTGAAACATTCTTGCATCCAAGAGACAAATTTCACTTGGTCATAGCATATGATCCTTTTAATGCACTGTTGAATTCAGTTTGCTAATATTCTATGGAGGATTTTTACACCAATATTCATCATGGATATTGGTCTGTACTTTTCTGGTAGTTTTTTTGGTTTGGGTCTCAGGGTGACGCTAGCTTCACAAAATGTGTTTGGAGGTATTGTCTCTTCTTTTTTTTTTTTTTTTTTGAAGTATTTAAGAAGGATCAATAGTAATTCTTCTTCAAATGTTTGGTAGTGTTCATTCCTGCAGTCTGGGATTTTCTTTGTTGTGAAGTTTTTAACTGAATTCCTGAATCAATCTTCTTATTGGTCTGTTAAGGCTTTCTACTTCTTGATTCAGAAAATGTGGTTTATATCTAAATAATGGACTATTATTCAGCCTTTATAAAGGAAGAAATTCTGCTAGTTGCAATGATGTGTATAAACCTGAAGGACATTAGGCTAAAGGAAGTAAGGCAGATGCAGAAAGGCAAATGCTACATTATCTCACTTGCAGAATCTAAAATAGTCAAACTCAGGCTTCCCTGATGGTCCAGTGGTTAAGAATCTGCCTGCCAACGCAAGGGACACAGGTTCAATCCCTGGTCTGGGAAGATCCCACATGCCATGGCACAACTAAGCCCGTGCACCATAACTCCTGAAGCCCGTGTGCAGCAACTGCTGAAGCCTGTGTACCCAGAGCCCATGCTGGGCAACACAGGGTAGCCCCCACTCACCGCAAAGCCTGCATGCAGCAGCAAAGACCCAGCATAGTCAAAAGTAAGTAAATAAATAAGAAGGTAAATAAACGTTTAAAAAATAAAAGTCAAAATAAAAAATAAAAATTCATAGAAGCAAAGAGTAGAATGGTGACTGGCAAGGACTATGGGGAGGGAGAAAAAGATGTTGGTCAAGAGGTATGAAGTTTCAGTTATGCAAAGTGAATAAGTTCTGGAGATCTAATGTACAACATTTACTTAGTATGCCACACACTTGAAGTTTGCTAACAGGGTGTATCTTAAGTGTATGCACCACATTAAAAAAAGTCAGACGAAGATGGTAAATATGTGAGGTGATTCACCTATTAATTAGTTTGATTACAGTGATTATTTTATGATGTGAATGTTTATCAAATTATCGAGTTGTATACCTTAAGTATACAGATTTCTAATTGTCAATTACACGCAATAAAGCTGGAAAAGGGAAAGAAAATTCTACACAGAAAATTAGCCAACAAAATCTAACAGTTCAGAAAATAGTATTTCTTAAGTAGGGTATATTTCAAGAATGCAAGGATGGCTCAACATAAGAAAATCTATCATTGTAATTTATCACATTGGTAGTCTAAAAGGAATAAATCATATGATTATCACAATTCATGTAGAGAAAGCATTTAATGTAATTCAACCAAGAATGTTATACACAATGGGGCAAAATTAACAGAGAAGTGCTCCTTCTAGAATTATATCATGAGGCATTTTCATTCAACACTTACTAGGTAAGTGACTACTTGGTATCAAGCACCATTTACACATATTTCTTACTTGGTACCCTCTAGTTTTCATTACAGCCTCAGGCAGTAGATTTGATGATGATCCCATTTTATAGTTGCATACTGTAAAGTATGGGATTCCAAGGTGGCTTAGTGGTAAAGAATCTGTTTGTCAATGCAGGAGACACAGGAGACGTGGGTTCAGTCCCTAGGTTGAGAAGATCCCCTGGAAGAGGGAATGGCAACCCACTACAGTATTCTTACCGAAAATAATTTCATGGACAGAGGACCCTGGCGGGCTACAGTCCATGGGATCACAGAGAGTCAGACATGACTGAGCACAAACCAACTGTAAAGTACACTTCCCCGCAGTGAGCCAAGTGGCCCTGAAACTATTATCTTCCTCTCTGAAAAACAGGACCCTCAAGTCTGCCCTGGGTCATAGGCACAAAGAGTCTGCTGATCTATGTTAGAGGCCTCTGGAGGGCATCATTCCCATTTAGTTTGCCAAGACACATGGATCAGCAGAAACCAGGCCTGGAAGTCAGCGAAGAGGAAGACTGACAGACTTTGGCTGCCACCAGTGTCCTCTCCCTTGAGAATCTGGTTCCAGGCGGAACCCCAACTTTATTATTTATAGCTCTCCTTTTTCCCAGCTGGAAAGGGAGCTCTGTTTATGTGCTTAGCTGATGGATGACTCAGCCAGAGATTGACAAGCTGACGGAGCCCCAGTGAACTGTCAGGAAGAACTGAAACTGGTGACCTCAGCTGCTCTAGAAGCCAGTAAAGCCCCTGCCTCCAGACACTGGAGAGAGACTACAAAAAACTCTGGGTCCCACTCTTAGAGATGCCTACGCCTGGGAGGTTCATTCTTCCCAGAGGAACTCCAAACATCCTCCTCATTCTCACTGCAAGACCACTACTGTTTTCCTGGCTTTCAGGCTGCATCTATCCATTGCAGAAACCTGGGTTCAAGTCTCAACTCTGACAGTTACAGTTGTATTGCCTCCAGCAAGTTACTGATTTTCTTTCTAAGCTTCAGTTTGTTGCTGTTGTTGCTGTTGTTCAGTCGCTAAGTCATGTCTGACTCTACAACCCCACGGACAGGGATTGCAGAACTCCTGCCAGGCTCCTCATCCTCCACTATCACCTGGAGTTTGCTCAGATTCATGTCCATTGAGTCAATGATACTATCTAATTTTCTTATCCTCTGCCACCCCCTTCTTCTTTTGCCTTCAATCTTTACTGACATCAAGGTCTTTTCTAATGCGTCAGCTCTTCGCATCAGGTGGCCAAAGTATTGGAGCTTCAACTTCAGCCACAGTCCTTCCAATGGATATTCAGGGTTGATTTCCTTTAGGATCAGCTGGTTTGATCTCCTTGCTGTCCAAGGGACTCTCAAAGTCTTCTCCAGCACCACAATTTGAAAGCATCATTTCTTCCACACTCAGCCTTCTTTATGGTCCAGCTCTCACATTCGTACATGACTACTGGAAAAACCATACCTTTGACTGTATGGACCTGTATCAGTGAAGTGATAGATGACACTGCTTTTTAATACTCTGTATAGGTTTGTCATAGCTTTCTTTCCAAGGAGCAAGCATCTTTTAATTTCACGGCTACAGTCACCATCTGCAGTTTACAGTTTCAGTTCAGTTCAGTTGCTCAGTCGTGTCTGACTCTTTGCGACCCCATGAATCGCAGCACTCCAGGCCTCCCTGTCCAACATCAACTCCCGGAGTCTACCCAAATCCATGCCCATCGAGTCAGTGATGCCATCCAGCCATCTCATCCTCTGTTGTCCCCTTCTCCTCCTGCCCCCAATCCCTCCCAGCATCAGGGTCTTTTCCAATGAGTCAGCTCTTCGCATGAGGTGGCCAAAGTATTGGAGTTTCAGCTTCAGCATCAGTCCTTCCAATGAACATCCAGGACTGATCTCCTTTAGGATGGACTGGTTGGATCTCCTTGCAGTCCAAAGGACTCTCAAGAGTCTTCTCCAACACCACAGTTTAAAAACATCAATTTTTCGGCACTCAGCCTTCTTCACAGTCCAACTCTCACATCCATACATGACCACTGGAAAAACCATAGCCTTGACCAGACAGACCTTTGTTGGCAATGTAATGTCTCTGCTTTTTAATATGCTATCTAGGTTGGTCATAACTTTCCTTCCAAGGAGTAAGCGTCTTTTAATTTCATGGCTGCAGTCACCATCTGCAGTGATTTTGGAGCCCCAAAAAATAAACTCTGACACTGTTTCCACTGTCTCCCCATGTATTTGCTGTAAAGTGATGGGACCAGATGCCATGATCTTAGTTTTCTGAATGTTAAGCTTTAAGCCAACTTTTTCACTCTCCTCTTTCACTTTCATCAAGAGCCTTTTTAGTTCCTCTTCACTTTCTGCCATAAAGGTGGTGTTATCTGCATATCTGAGGTTATTGATATTTCTCCCAGCAATCTTGATTCCAGCTTGTGCTTCTTCCAGCCCAGCATTTCTCATGATGTACTCTGCATATAAGTTAAATAAGCAAGGTGACAATATACAGCCTTGACGTACTCCTTTTCCTATTTGGAACCAGTCTGTTGTTCCATGTCCAGTTCTAACTGTTGCTTCCTGACCTGCATACAGGTTTCTCAAGAGGCAGGTCAGGTGGTCTGGTATTCCCATCTCTTTCAGAATTTTCCAGTTTATTGTGATCCACACAGTTGAAGGCTTTGGTGTAGTTTACAGTTTACTCATCCGTAAAATGGAATCAGTAAAAGTAGCTACCTAATAGGGTTATTGTGAGGCATAAACATGGTGGTGCAAGCAAATGGCTTAGCATAGTACCTCGAACACCATGTGTCCAGTACATGTTAATTACATGTTAGCAGTTATTGTTATTACTATTACTATTGTTGTTGTTATTACTATTGTCCCATCTAAGGATAAAGGGGGAGGACAGCTGGTGACAATAGCTGTCACAGAATCATTTAATCTCTTAAAGTCTTTGATAACAACTTTGCCATGTAGCCCGATCTCTCAACTGATGTCTGATCCCACTAGGTTGTCTATAACACCATTCTCATCCATCAGGTGGCCCACTCTATCTTTTGGACTGTTGGAAAGTTCTACCTTGTTGCCAAGGACACATGGAGTTGCATCCTGTGCTGAATGGTTTCCACGTATTCATCCAGACCCACCCTCTACCTCCTCTACCCTGCTTTCTGCCCCAGGAGGCTGAGTAGTGTGGACCACATCAGTGGTAGTTAATCCCTGCCCTCTAGCTCATAGCTGGGTTCAGCCAGTTGAAGACACTTGCAGGAGAATAGGACACAGGAGGAAAGAGGCTGAGGTATTAGTATCCTCTGCTCCCTCCTGCCAAGACACAGCATGTTGGTTGCATTTCTCCACTATAGGCCACAACTCTTGCCAGGAAGCCCTGTCCCACATCTACAGCTCCTTTCTCTGGATTCTGGTAACTGGGTCCTTTTTTTTTTTTCCATTCCTATTCACTATCTTGAACTTTCTCCATGATGCCTTTCTGGACTCCCTCCCCTCCTCCAATGCCGTCCTGCAAACTGATAGTATCAAATGAATTTTGTTATTAACGCTCAAAAATTAAGAGGTTTCACATTTTAAAAATCTAGACTTCTAGTCTCTGTTAAAAATGTGGTCACTTTGGTCATCATGGGCCAGCACTGCCCTGTGGCAAGAAGGGGAAGGGGTATAAGGGGAAGGGTCTGCACCCACTACCTGGGTCCCTGGCCCCTCAATCTTTTTGGCCTCAGTTTCTTCTTGAACTCTGTTCCAACCACACTGTCCTCTTGGCTTTTGTTCAGACAGACCTAGGACCTTCCCACTGAAGGACAGAGGTCCTGTCCTGTCCTCACTCTGCTCTTGGAGTCCTCCTTCCCTGGTCTATGTTGTCAACCCAAAAGAGCAGTGTGTGCCCCCCTCATGATGGGTTGAATTGTGTCACTCTAGAATAAGGTACTTTGAACCCCTAACCCTCAGTATCTGTGATGGAACCTTACCTGGAACCGGGATCTTCACTGATGTAACCAGGTTACATAAGGCAACCAGGTTAACATAAGGTCATTAGGGTGCCCCCAATCCAGGACTGCTGTCCTTATAAGAAGAGGAGGGCTTCCATGGTGGTCTGGTGGTGACATATCTGCCTGCCAATGCAGGGTTTCACCCTTGGTCCAGGAAGATTCCACATGCCGAGGGGTAACTAAGTCTGTACCACAACTGCTGAGTCCGTGTTCCAGAGACCCTCCACAACAAGACAAGCCACTGCAGTGAGAAGACCGTGCACCACAACCAGAGAATAGCCCCTACTCACCACAACTAGAGAAGCCCATGCACACAGCAATGAAGACCCAGTGCAGCCAAAAAGTAAATTAATTAATTAAAAAAATTTTTTTAAAGAGGGAAATTTGGACAGTCACACATGGAGCAAGCCATGTGAAGACAGAGGCAGGGAGTGAAGTGATGTTTCTACAAGCCAAGTAAGGCCAAGAGTTGCCGGCTATCCCCAGGAGCTAGCAGAGGCAAGGAAGGAGTCTTCCTTAGAAGAACTGATAGCATGCAGGACCCTGTGCGGCTCCTGGGCACAAGGCCTCTCTGTGTCCATTTCTTTGATTTCAGGAAGCAGCCTTCATTCAACCTCTATAGCCTTCCCTGAGTCCCAATGGGCAGTTTTAAGTAGTTGTTAATTAGTGAAGGGAGGGGATGAGAGACCAATGAGAAACAGTCAAAGGCAGCCTCAGGGCAAGGCCTTGTATCCCCATCGAAGGATGCACATGACAATATCTCTGCAGATACTGGAATCCCCTCCAGGTGGAGAAGTTAACTATGGTATGCTGCCCACAAGCACAGAGACCTCAGACCAGTTGGACCTGAAGTTTGATGATGCTGACTCCTACTTACCTCACCACTGATCCATCAGAAGAATGTCCATGAGCCAATCACACCCTTTTTGAACAATTATTATAGAACTTCTATCTTTTCCAAGTTGGTCTGTGGTTTTGAGGGCATTAGTTAGCCCACTGTGGCCCCCATTGCCTGGCAAAGTAATAAAGCTATCCTTTTCTATTTTACCCAAAACTCTGGCTCTGAGATTCAATTCGGTGTTCAGAGAAGCTGAGCGTTCAGCACCAGAATGGCAGTTTCTGAAGCGGGTAGCCACCTTAGTCCAACCATCCGTGGCAAGTAAGTGGAATAAAGTAGTACAAACACAACCGTCTTCAGAAAGCACATCGCAGGTACTTTCAAAGAAGAAGGAAGTCACTTAAAACATGGAGGAAGAGAGAGGAAATGGTGATGGTGTGCCCCAAAACACCTTTGACTAAATCCCTGGACTACAGTCAACAGGCATTTATTGAGCACCTACTCTATTTTAAACTCAGTGCCAGTGGCTCAACTATTCTGCTTAACCCACATAAAGACTATGAGTTGATAAGGCACATCCCTCACAGGAATTAAGAGCCCTGATTACATTCAAAACAAGTTCAAATGTCTCTGGCCCAGGGAAAGTGAAAGTCACTCAGTCATGTCCGACTCTTTGTGACCCCATAGACTATATAGTCCATGGAATTCACCAGAATGTTGGAGTGCGTAGCCTTTCCCTTCTCCAGGGGATCTTCCCAACCCAGGGATCGAAGCCAGGTCTCCCACATTGCAGGTGGATTCTTTACCAGCTGAGCCACAAGGGAAGCCCAAGAATACTGGAGTGGACAGCCTATCCCTTCTCCAGTGGATCTTCCCAACCCAGGGAAGCTAGCACCCAAAATAGCACTAGCAGACCTGAAAAACATTTTATCACCAGAAGTACAGCTCTTGTTATACCACTTTCTTTTCAAATGTTCTACTGCAAATTTCTACAAGAAGATTTGGAAGGCATTATAACAATGATGCTAATAATGGTATCTAGTCCCATCACTTCATGGCAAATAGCTGGGGGGAAAATGGAAATAGTGTCAGACTTCATATTCTTGGCCTCCAAAATCATTGTGGACAGTGACTGTAGACATGAAATTAAAAGATGCTTTCTCCTTGGAAGAAAAGCTATAACAAACCTAGAGAGCATATAAAAAGCAGAGACATCATTTTGCTGACAAAGGTCTGTATAGTCAGAGCTATGATTTTTCCAGTAGTCATGTATGGATGTGAGAGTTGGACCATAAAGAAAGCTGAGTGCCAAAGAATTGATCCCTTCAAATTTTGGTGCTGGAGAAGATTGTTGAGAGTCCCTTGGAATGCAAGGAGATCAAACCAGTCAATCCTAAAGGAAATCAGTCCTGAATATTCATTGGAAGGACTGATGCTGAAGCTGAAGATCCAATACTTAGGCCACCTGATGTGAAGAGCAGACTCACTGGAAAAACCCTGATGCGGGGAAAGATTGAGGGCAGGAGAAGGGGGTGACAGAGGATGACATGGTGTCACTGACTCAATGGACATGAGTTTGAGTAAACTCCAGGAGACAGTGAAGGACAGGAGAGCCTGACATGCTGAAATCCATGGGGTCGCAAAGAGTCTAATATGACTTAGCCACTGAACAACAATAATAATACTTAATATTTACAAAGGGAAGAGTTTTACATTTCTGGTGCATGCTAGACATTTTTACAATTGTTTTATCATTTAAAGGGAGGCTATGATTATGATTATCATGGTGCCTCTTTATAGATGAACCTGAGACACAGAGAGATTTGATTACTTACCCAGGCTGGTACATAGTAGAGTACCAGCTTTGGTACCTACTCAGTACCTCTGAGTCTAGGGCTTTAGGCAATTATTTCTTTTCTATCTTAAGGTTTAATTTAAAATGTGTGTGTGTGTTTTAAAATATATATATTAGTGCCATAGAACATGTTACATAATAAACAAATAAATAAATATTAGGCACACACTGAAGTTTGGATTCAACCTCAGGATTTAACCAGAATCTTTTTGTTTGTGTCTAAGGTTTTGTTTGTTTATTTATTCTTTGTTGCCTGGGATCTTCGTTGCTGTGCACAATCGCTTTCTCTGCTTGCAGGGCACGGGCTTCTCATTGTGAAGGCTTCTCTTGTAGAGTACAGGTTCTAGGGCGTGTAGGCTGACTAGTTGTGGTGCATGGGCCTAGTTGCCCTGAAGCACATGGAATCTTCCAGGACCAGAGACTGAACCGGTATCCCCAGCATTGGTAGGCAGATTCTTAACTACTGGACCACCAGGGAAGTCCTCAACCAGAATCTTAATTGACTGTAACCCCCTATTTTTTATGCTGTCTTCTTAGAAACGGACCACCCATTCATGACAGGTCATGCAAGAGAAGAGCATAAATGTCAGGTAGACATAAAACAAGTGAGAGCTGGTTCACTCTGACGAAGACAAAGCCATTTTCATTTGAATATCATTGAGCAGATCTGCACAAGTCTTTCGTGTCCTTCCTACATCTAACACTGAAAAGCAATGGGCAAGTGGAAACAAAACCAAATGTATCTTCAGAAACAAATATTCAATAACAAGTGTGCAAATATTTATCCAAGAAGTATCAGAAAATATCAGGCAAATTATCATTTTCTGATTTTATGTTTAATTAGAAAGTGAATTATAGAAACACTCGGTTTATTATACACAAACAAACATTGCAAATGAACACTATTTGTCTGCTTTGCTAATTGGAAATCAGCCAGTCTTTCCACCAAGCAATTATAAACAGACTCTAATCGCTTGGCTGGAAGTGAGACGCAAGCTTGCTGGGTCGAACACTGCTGCTGTTATTAGCTTAGTGACATTAATAGAGTTTAGTAAGAGCCGTGAAGATTAGCACCCACCAGCCGGGCTAATCTGACAAAGGCAATTGAAACCCCAAAGAAACAGGACATAATTATAACTTATGAGGGAGAAAGGCTTAAAACGTGTTTCTGAACACTAACTACTGCAGTGTCTCTCTCTCTCTTACAAAGTGGACAGGAATGAAGGCAGTGCTCCTGCTTCAAGAGGCATTAGGGAATGTCTGCTGAAAGATCTGAAAATATATACATTCTTTGATCCAGAAGTCCACACCCAGGAATTTACTTTATAGAATTGTAACTTTAAAAAAAACTTTTAAAAATTTGGTTACAAGAATTTTTGTCATCACATTGATTAAAACTGTGAGAAATTGGTTTAGAATATCTACCCTGACTATTCACTGGAAGGACAGATACTGAAACTGAAGCTCAAATACTTGGGCCACCTGATGCAGAGAGCCGACTCACTGGAAAAGACCCTGATGCTGGGAAAGATTGAAGGCAGGAGGAGAAAGGGGCGGTAGAGGATGAAATGGTTGGATGGCATCATCAGCTCAATAGATATGAACCTGAACAAACTCTGAGAGATAGAAGGACAGGGGAGCCTGGTGTGCTGCATCCATGGGGTTGCAAAGAGTCAGACACAACTTAGTGAACGAACACCAACAAACAAGAGAGCATCTACATGATGGAGTACTACGCAGCTATGAAAAAGATGCTACAGAACTGGATACCCTGATGCATAAAGAAGAGACTTTATTCCAAAGAACATATGCAAATGGAAAAAAAAAAACACACTTTAAAAATGCTCAACATCACTAATCAGTAGAGAAATACAAATCAAAACTGCATTGAGATACCACTCCACACCCATTAGGATGACTACTATAAAAAAAAAAAAAAAACAGAAAACAACAAATGTTGATGAGGATGTGGAGTAGAGAAGTTGGAATTCTTCTGCAGTATTGGTGGGAATATAACATGGTGCAGCCACTGTGGAAAACAGTATGGTGACTCCTCAAAAAAATTAACTTAGAAGTATTATGAGATTCTTTGGTGGCTCAGTGGTAAAGAATCTGCCTGCAGCACAGGAGATGTGGGTTCTATCTTTGGGTTGGGAAGATCCTCTGAAGGAGGAAATGGCAACCCACTCCAATATGTTTGCCAGGAAAAATCTCAGGGACAGAGGAGCCTGGTGGGCTACAGTCTGTGGGGCCAAAAAGAGTCATACATGACTGAACACAACAACAACTATGTGATTCAGCAATTACACTTCTGGGTATGTACACAAAAGAACTGAAAGCAGGGACTTGAACAGATATGTGTACACCAATGTTAATAGCAAAAGCCCAATGTTCACTCACAATAGACAAAGGTAGAGACAACCCAAAGGCCCACTGATGGATAAAGGGATAAGCCAAATGTGGAAACACATAGAGTGGAATATTGTTCAGCCTCGAAAAGGAAGGACATGCTGACACTTGCTACAACATGGATGAATCCAGAGGACATTCTGCTAAGTGAAATAAGCCAAACATAAAAAAGATAAATATTTTATAAGCCCCATCTTCATTTTCCTGTATAGCAGAGATCTGCTTATCAAACCAGCACAGGATTCCAGTCATCTCAGCAGTGACATTTTTCTAGGTACATAAGTGAACTGACATTTTTCTTTCTATACTAGGTTCTTAAGATTTTCATAGTTATGAATCAGTTTTTGAGTCTGATAACCTCTGAATGATTTGAACAAAACACACAAAGCCAACTCACTAGACTCTGGATCATCAGGACCATATGAAGGCATAGCTACCCTCCGAGGCTCATTCTCTGAGGGGACACCCCTGGAATTCAACAAAAGGTGTGATATGAAAAAGGCAAACAGGTCTCAGCACAAGTGCCACGGCACCTTGCTTATCCATAAATAATGTTGAGATGAAATGTTGCAAGTAAATCCAACTAAGTAATTTAAAATGCATATAGAGAGGGGACTTCCCTGGTGATCCAGTGGTTAAGACTCTGTGCTTCCAATGCAGGGGGCATGGGTTTGACCCCTAGTTGGGGAAGTTCCACGTGCCACGAGGTCAAAAAATAAATCAATAAAATCTTTATTAACTTTAAAAAGTGGTTTGAAACATTATAATGGAACTTAGAAATGCCTTGGATCTCCTCATCTCAGGCACAGTCATCATAAAATGATTAAGGGTGAGGAATACAAGAGAGAGAGAAATAGAAGACAAGCACACCTTTCTTCTCTCCCCAAAGCCTTTCCAGTAACCTCTCCCCCCAACTACCCAAGCCAGCTGTCAGTTCTGAGATATCACAGTATCACCCTTGATTTAAACTCCCCCGGCTATCTCATATGAATTACCGTAAGCACATTTTATCCTCTGATATCACCACTCCCATCAGGCTCTGTAACTTAAGACTCCACGAGGAATCCTATAGCCTTTCCAGCTTCTCCTGATGCCTCATCCCTCTCAAATTGTAAACATTTTTGAAGCAGCAATGCCTTAGCACAAAGTGTTGAACATGTTTTAAATTCTATAAAACAATACACTGTATCTCTACAGAACTGTCAGGGTGAAGAAAAGGAGTACCGCAACAGTTACAAACATATCATATACAGGCATTTATTCAGACAAATAGAGATCTAGCTAGGTGTCATTTTAAAGCTCAGCTATTTATGCTTTTGGCAGACAGTTGAAAACAGAACGCATCTGTAGCTCAGAAATGTAAAAAAACCCAACAGTACATTGCCAATGATCAGTGTATCAGGGTTAGCTCTGGGATTCTGGGTCAGTTATTTCACTTGTTTGAGCGGATAACCAAGCCCACAGAATGGTTGTGGGGATTAAACACGTAAGCACCACACCAAACAAGGCATCTGACTCATAAAAACAGGCCACTCAATGGACGCTGTATAGTCAAAGCCATGGTTTTTCCAGTAGTCACGTATGGATATGAGAACTGGACCATAAAGAAGGCTGAGCACCGAAGAATTGATGCCTTCAAATTGTGGCGCTAGAGAAGATTCTTGAGAGTCCCCTGGACAGCAAAGAGATCAAACCAGTCAATCCTACAGGAAATCAACCCTGCATATTCATTGAAAGGGCTGATGCTGAAGTTGAAGCTCCAACACTTTGGCCACCTGATGGGAAGAGCCGACTCCTTAGAAAAGACGCTGATGCTGAGAAAGATAGAGGGCAAGAGGAGAAGGGGCAACAGAGGGTGCAATGGTTGGATGGCATCATCAATTCAACAGACATGAGTCTGAGCAAACTCTAGGAGATGGTGAAGAACAGGAAAGCCTGGAATGCTGCAGTCCATGGGGTGGTCACAAAGAGTCAGACACGACTGAGCGACTGAACAGCAACAGTGGATGCTATTTTTTATGACAACTGATCTGCCTACCTTTGGGCCACATTCTTGGTGTCTGGTAAACACTCAGAAGTCTGACCCCACAGGGTCCATTCCTGGCCACCTAAGCAACACAGAAAAGGCTATTTCTGGATGAGTCCCATACTGGCCTGGCATACCTGGCCTGTTCCCTGTCTTCATCTCTTCCATGGTCATTCATCTGTGGGCTCTTCCAGCTCCTGACTGCCTCGCCTGAGTGCCAACAGACGGATCTTTTCATTCATTTCTTCACTAACGGGACACGCTGAGTGCCTGCTCGGCACAGGGGCGACAGCCCTGACGTGAAAGCTGAGCTTGCAGCTCTCGGAGCTCCTCCACTGCCGAGGCCCACAGACGAGCAGTGATCAACAAGACACAGACACGGGACAAGTTCAGGCAGTCTGTGTCCTGACCTCCTCCTGAGGACTCTTGCTTATAATGTGACAGCAGAACCCAGGCAGAAGATGGCCTTTCTCCAACTCAGCAGGGAAAGCGTATATCAGATGATGGAATTTTTTTCCCACTCTACACATGTCTGAGAATGACCAAGAAAGTGTTTGGAGTATTGATTTGGGGGTTACAAATAAATTCTAGAATCTGTCAAGGAGACAGATTTGCAAATATCAAACCTGCAAGTTAACAAAGATTGACTGGTAAATCAGTGTGATGTGATAGAGAGTGAAGAGGAGGGGGATTTCCATTTTAAGAGAGAAATCTCTCTGAGGAGGAGGAAACCCCTCAGCTGAAACTTGAATGTTGAGCAGTAGCCAGTCATGTGAGGTTCAGGGGACACAGCGTGCCAGGCAGAAGGAGCAGCGAGAATATAAGACTTGAGGAAGACACAAGCTTGGTGAGCCGGGGAATCCGAAAGGAGCAGGTGAAGTGTACAGAGAAGCCCGTGATGGAGAGAGGCCGGAGACACAGTTGGAGAAGTGAGGTTGAGGGTAGGTTGGCCCCAGAGTCCACACAGATCCTGGCCCATCACCTTTATAAAGCTCAGATCTTCCTCGAGACAAGGGGCTTCTCTCTGGCCACCCCCCTGGCCCTACCCTCAGCCCTGAGATGGGTCCTCCCGAGAAGCTCTGCTGGTCCCTTCCCACTCTTCATCCTGCCAGCTGAGGCCCTGCTCTCTAACTTGGGCATGCTAACAAGTAGCAAGTTCTTCCTCATGTGTAATCTAAATAAGTTCTGCAACAATTCAAATTCATTTTCTGTTGTCTTAAGTAATCACTCGGGGGAGTTACCATCACAATCCTTAACATGTTACAATGATCACTCTCAGAGCACAAGCAATATGCTAAGAGCTTTAAGGGAAAAGGCTCAGAGAGGTTAAGACTTGTCCAAAGTCAAACAGTTAAATGTGGTGGGAAGACTCAGACTCAGACCTGTCTAACTCCAAGCTGGACTCTTTATTATGTTCTATTTTCCTCCCCTGGCTCTTCTTAAACATACAGACTCTCAACACTTCTCTATACGGATGGTCACAAATAACCCGATTCATCTCTATATAAATGACTAGCTGGTTTATCAAGGTATGGGGACACATCTTGCCCTGTACAGAGTAAATCGAGAGTCAGTCTCTATACACGCTACTGTATATTAAATAAATAACTAATCAGGACCCACTGTATAGCACAAGGCACTATACTCAATATCTTGTAATAACTGATAATGGAGGAGAATATTTAAAAGAAGAATATATATAAACTAAATCAGGGCTTCCCTAGTGGCTCAGATGGTAAAGAATCTGCCTGCAATGCAGGAGACCTGGGTTTGATCACTGGGTCAGGAAGATCTCCTGGAGAAGGAAATGGCAACCTACCCCACTAATCTTGCCTGTAGAATTTCATGGACAAGAGGAGCCTGGTGGGCTACAGTCCATTGGGTTGCAAAGAGTCAAACACGACTGAATACTAACACTTTCACTTTTTTTTAAATAACTAAACCACTTCGCTGTGTATCTGAAACTAACACAACATTGTAAATCAACTATATTTCAACAGAAATAAATGAGTCAGTCTCTATGGCTTCTTTTTTTTTTTAAATTTCAATCTTGAATTTAATATTTACTTGTTTGGCTGTGCCAGGTCTTAGTTGTGGCATGCAGGATCTTTAATCTTCATTGTGGCATGTGGGATCTTTTTTAGTTGCAGCAAGAAAACTCTTATTTGTGGCATGCAGGATCTAGTTCCCTGACCAGGGATCAAATCTGAGCCCCCTGCATTGGGAGCTCCTGGTCTTAGCCACTGGACCCCCAGAAAGGTCTTTCTATGGCTTATTCTTATTTACAAAATTTGCAGTCAGCAAAAGCGGGTTCAGTGTACAATCAATGGCACATTAATATTATTTAAATCTTGAAAGTTGTAGGTGTGAAATAACATTTGTTAAATGCATGGTTAGCCAGGAAGGATCACATTCTGTTAGTCTGACTGAAGGGACAGACGTCCTGGCATTTGTCAGGCTGTAGCCATACCCTGTGTTTGTCACACTGTATCGATGTTGGGTGGACATATTCTGCTACCCGTCAATAATTAGATCACTCTAAATAAATAGAAACTTACTCTGCTTATTATTGGACCATATCCTTCCCTTCCCAAAGCCTCTTGTAATTGAATTATGCATGTCATGCTGCGTTTATGTTGAGGATTGTTTCCTCTGGTGAACTCCTATCTATCTGTCAGAATTCAGCAAAGGGGTCACCTCCTCACAGAAGCCTTCTGTGTATTCTCCTAATGAAAGTACTTATTCCCCGCTCTGCCTTCCCCTTAAATCTTGTGGAGAACCTGTTCATTAAAACAAAACTAACTATATGAGGTAATAAATGTTAAATTGTTTGCGGCAATCATTTCACAATGTACATCAAATCATCATATTGTTACTTTAACTATATTCCAGTTTTATTTGCCAATTATATTTCAATACAGCTGAAAAAAATAAAATCCCGATAAGCAGCTAGAAAATCAACTTGCATAGATTTCCGCTGCTGCTGCTGCTCAGTCACTTCAGCCGTGTCTCACAGCTTGCCACCCCATGGATTGTAGTCCGCCAAGCTCCTCTGTCCTTGGGATTCTCCAGGCAAGGATACTGGAGTGGGTTACCATGCCCTTCCCTAGGGGAACTTCCCCATTCAGGGATCGAACCTGCGTCTCCTGTCTCCTACATTGCAGGTAGATTCTTTATTGGCTGTGCCACCAGGGAAGTCCTGCATAGATTTCTACTGTTGCACAAATTAGATGTTTAAAAATTACAAAGTGTTTCAAACACAAAAAGTTACAGAGAAATAACTTCGCAGACACCTGCATACCCATCATTTAGAGTTAAATAAAAACATTTTGCAATATTTGTATCAGATATCTTTTTCAAACAACTAACTATCTAGTTACAAATATGGCTAAAACTATGCCCTCGCTCCATTTCTTTCCCTCCCTCTTTGAGAGTAAAGAATAAGAAAAAAACAAGGTTGAATCAAGCTCAGAAAAGCAATCAGCATTTCTTTGTGCATCTTTTGCTAGTTCTCAGAATCCTGATGCCATCTAGAGGAAGAAACCCCATTACAAAAGGTGTCAGAGAACTAGATGACTGCTGATGAATCAATGAAGCAAGAATAATGACAGTGACTGACGGTAGGGACCATCTTTGAAGAACTGAGGGTAGAGATGGTCTTTGATGTTTCTCATGTTCTGAAAGCTACATACTAAGCTTATGTTGAATTATACACCATATATACCATATATATATGGTAAATGTCTAATCCACCTTTTTGAGCATGCTTGTCATGACCTCAACAAAGTGGAAATAAACAAAGCCAACCACATTTAGGAATGTTAGACATTAGGAAGGGAAGGGGGCTTCTCTGGTGGCTCAGCAGTAAAAAATTCTTCAGCAATGCAAGAGGTGTTGGAGATGCAGGCTTGATTCTTGGGTAGGGAAGATCCTCTGGAGGAGGAAATGGCAACCTACTTCAGTATTCTTACCTGGAGAATCCCATGGACAGAGGAGTCTGCCAGGCTATGGTCCATAGGATCACAAAAAGTCGGACACGACTGAAGCAACTTAGCCCACATGCACACAGGAAGGGAAGGAGAACCCAACATTGTAGGTTGTGCTAACGTCAGTTTCCAGGGGAAGACATCAGGATCAGAAGGAAATTTGTTGGCTTTCAGTAGATTCACAATGAACTGAAATAAAATGAACGAAATGCCCTGCACACTCTAGAGGCCATGCTCCAAAACACAAGAAGCCACTGCAATGAGAAGCCTGCATGCTGCAACCAGAGAAAGCCTGCATGTAGCAACAAAGACACAGAGCAGCAAAAAAAAAAAAAGATATTAAAAAAAAAATGAGCCAATGAATGAGTGAATAAATAAATGAACTGGTGTGTACTCAACTACCAAAGAGAAGGACGTTACTCACTATCTCTCTTTACCTTCTGCTGAGGAACTAGAGCTAAGTCCATGTACCTGTCCTCAATCAATGAATCTTGATAAACTTTCTCCCTTCTTCTCCTATTTTTATATTTTAGTTTCTGATTTTCCTCTTGTTTCATGCTTTTTGATATTACTGTCCCTACAGTTTTATTATACAATGCTTCCAATCTTCTCTGGAAGTTGACAAGGTTTTCAGTTGTGGCACGTGGGATCTCAGATCTATGTTGTAGCATGCAGGATCTTTTAGTTGCGGCATGTGGGATCCAGTTCCCTGACCAGGGATCGAACCCCAGCCCCTCTGCATTGGGAGCATGGAGTGTTGGCCACTGGAGCACCAGGGAAGCGGCTATGCAGTATCTGACTGAGTTTCTATGCAAGACATACCAGTGACATTAGGATTATGTATGAAGATGTAGAGGATGAGCTCCATCCTTGCAGTCTGACAGATCTGGGTTCAAGTCACTTAATTTCTCTGAACTTGAATTTTCTCCTTTTGACAAAGGAGATAAAACACATGGCTCTCCGTGGCCATTTTGACACTAAAGTAAATTTTGAAGTTACGTTAAAGATGTCAATATAAGAAATAAAAAAACTTAAAGTGGTCCATTTTCAAGAAAAGCTAGCTCTGGGTGACAGCTGGCTGATGTAATAATAGCTGATAGTCCTAAGAAAACTAGAAAGTCCGGGCAAACAAAGGGAGGGTGGGATGCCTAGGATTTTCACGCGGGTTCATTCTATTGGTGAATGCAAAACATAAGAATGGGATTAGGGTTTTGTGCGGGTTCATCCTATTGGTGAGTTCAAAATGTAAGAACAGGAATAGGTGTACAGGAAAGGAGAAAACAAGATACAAGGCAGGGGCCAGCCCATAAAAAGGGAGGGAACAAACCTAGGCAATATCCAGGAAGATTGTTCACCCATAGTGCTCAGCCAATGAGGAACTGGGGGAGGGACCTGTGTGCTAGGGATAAGGTGCTCAGTGTAACAACTCTGGGTGTGCCTGTCCACCAGACATCGATCTTGCAAGACCATCACTAAAGAATCGCTTCTGGCTGCAGCTTGTTTCTCCAAGTCCATTCTTTGAGTTGAGGCCAGTGAGCATGTTTCTTGCATTAATAATAATCATAAGATCCAGCAATTTCACTTATGGGTATATACCCAAAAGTACTGAAAGCCAGGACTAAAAAATTCTTGTATTCCAATGTTCATAGCAGCATTATTCACAACAGCCAAAAAGTGGAAACCACCAAGAGGCCATCAATGGATGAATGGATAAACATAATATGGTATAAACCTATGACAGAATATTATTCAGCCTCACAAAGGAATCAGATTCTGATACAACATGGATAAACCTTGAAAATGTGCTAAGTGAAAATTAGCCAGAAACAAAAGGACAATTACTGTATGATACCACATATGAGGTATTTAGTACAGGCAAATTAATAGATATAGAAAATAAAATAGAGGTTACCAGGAGCTAGGAGAAGGGAGTTATTGTTTACAAAGTTTCTGTCAGGGATGATGGAAAAGTTATAGGGATGGACGGTGGTGACGGTTGCAGAAAAATGTGGATATACTTAATGCCATGGAACTAAAAGTGACTAAGGGATTTCTCTGGTGGTCCAGTGGCTAAGATTCTGAGCTCCCAATCAGGGGTTGTGGGTTTAAACTCTGGTCAGGGAACTAGATCCTACATGCTGCAACTAAGAGTTCTCATGCTGCAGCTAAAAATCCCGAGTGCCGCAACCAAGGCCTGGAGCAGCCAAATAAATAAATATTAAAGTGACTAAAATGGTAAATTGTGTTACATATATTTTACCCTGATTCTTTAAAAAATAGACATATAAAGCTAGTTATTTTTGTTAATAAAATATCATTGCTATTATTACATATTTGTGTAATATACACATGATTTCATAGGCTAGCTGTGCAGCTTAAAACTACTGAACCAAGTTGGAGTTTTCCTCTTTCCACCTACAACATACCTTTCCCAGCAAGAGGTCTGTAGAAATGCTGGGAGGGGCCGGGGAGTGGGGACCCTGAAATGAAAGGTGTGGGGCTCTTAGGTGTCAGACCTCACCAGCACTACGTTCATACCTCAGGAATCATGAACCCTTATTTCTGCAGAATGAATCAACTTTTCACCTGAGTCAGCAGATTACTATCAGACTTTCTCTCAGCTCTCCAACACGGGTCTTTTACATCCACAAAGGGGATGTGATGAGATAATCATTAGCACTGAGACAGCTATTTCAAATGTAAATCAATAAGCCAGTGGAACCTGGGGACTGCTGCTATGGAGACACCTTTTAATGGCCCCACTCTGGTAACACAGGGACAGTTAGGCTATGCTGGCTGAGGAAATAGGCAAGAGCTTCGGTCCAGGGGGCTTCATTCTACTTCAGGGAGACAAACCCATTTAAAGGGACCCCAGGCATTCAGCAATCATTAAACTTCCTGGATAGGACATGGTAGGCACCAGGATTCAACTAAGAGCTCTGAAAACAAGCATTTGCTTCAGATGAATGGAAAAGTGACATACAAGGTTTACTCACAGAAGCATCTCTCTGAATTCTGAAGAAACCAGAGCAACAGGTTTTTGTAGCAATTCATCGGAAAGGCGGATAATACACAGGAGCAGAGAGGAAGCCAATTTCATGACAAGAACCGATTTCAGGTTGATTGATTAAGACGGAGTTCTCAGGCTCAAAGTCGTAATCTCCTTGGCATCACCAAGTTTTAACAATATTGTAAGCAGGTAGGGCAGGGAGTCCCTGGAGAAAGAGGACCAGGCATGACTTTTGTAGGCTAAAAAAAAAATATTAGTCATAACCTGTGACTAAATAAGAGAGTTATTTTATTTGGTGGGAATGTTAAGGACTTGAGTCTGGGAGACAGTTTCAGGTGACTCCTGAGAGAGCTGACTCTGAGGAGGTGGGGTAGGAGCCAGGCTACATACAAGTTTGCAGTAAGGGGCAGGAAATCTGAATATCAAAAGATTAACAAAACTGAAGAGAATCAGTGATCTTCTGTGTATAGGAATATGAAAGCGTCCAGTCTTGCTGAAATCATTTCTTCCATATGCATCTAGCTATCTGGGGCCAAAGTTGCTTTCTTGATTGTTCACATCCCAGTTCCTTGTTTACCAGAAGAGCACAGAGCAGAAGACATTTCACAATTTCTTGACATAAAAGAAGCCATTTTTGGCCTAAGCCGTGTTGTGAAGTAAGCCTGCCCACCAGGCTTGCCCTTGAACAGGGCTCTCGGAAATGGGGGAGCACAGGAACAAAGGATAAGCAGTCAGGAAACCATAGTTCAGCGGTAAGACAGAGTCCCAGTCCTTCCTCAAGGGAGGAACACTCTGATAACAAACTCTGAGTTCTGCAGTAATTTGGGTGGAGAACGGCATGGTGCTGTGGACCCTTGTGACTTTGATCAGCTAAAGCTTGGCCTCTGTGACGTGGCTCCAACTCCATCCTGACTTCTCCTCTGCTCAGGCCTTTTAGTGAACATGCATAAACCCTTACAGTAAAACTTCCCCAATTTTGTTGTTCAGGGAGACGTTGCTTAGGGAATGATCCCCGGTGTCTTCTTTACTTGTGGCAGGTAATAAATCTTTTGACTCGACACCTACCCAGAGGTGAGCCTAGTTTTTTGGGTTATAATATCACCACCATCATCACCATTTGTAGTAATTCTGTCTTTCCTTACCTTTATATCCTGCACAGTGCAGTCTTTGTTTATGCATTTGTGACTCATTGAGACCCCTTTTCTCTGCTTCTTTTCTGCTTGATGTCAGCTCTTAGGTAATTTCATTCCAAGGGGTATTTTCATTAATCTAGACTTTAAAAAACACAGAAATACCATTAAATTTGGTGACAGTATGTTACAACTGAGAACAGACTAAAAACCACTGAACAGGACCCTTTATTTTATCTTTTTGAACAGGACCCTTTAAATGGGCAAACTGTATGGCATGTGAATTAAATCTCAATAAAACAACTCTTAAAAAAAACACAACACATAAAATGAGAAAGGCTAGCCAGAGTGCAGAACCAGTAAATTTATCACAGTGTTTGTTGCCAATTTTGACAAAATGTTTGCTGGGTGAGGAAATTAAAACAAGCCATGTATTTTCTGTTCATTATTGCTATCTGGTTCCAAATTTCTATCAATAAGTCAGAATTGACTGTACTTAGCAAAATCAACATGCTGGTGGGAGTGGAGGCAGGGATAAATTAGGAGTTGGGGATTAACATATACACACTACTATATATAAAATAGATAATAAAGGATCTACTGCACAGGGAACTAACTATACTCAGTATTTTGTAATAACCCAAAGGGAAAATAATCCAAAAATATATATACATATATCTATGTAGATATAGATACACACACACACACATTCACACACTTGAAACTGACACTTATTTGTAAATCAACTATACTTCAATTTAAAAAAACTTTTTAGGAGGAGAATTCCCTGGCCTTCCAGTGGTCAGGACTCCAAGGTTCCACTGCAGGTGGCATGAGTTCTATCCCTGGTTGGAGACCTAAGATCCCATATGCCGCCAGGTGCCACCAAAAAATAAATTTTTTTTAAAAGAATGAAAACAACTAGACCAGTGGTTCTCAAGCCTGGCCCCACAAGGAAGCCTTGCGTGGAATGTACTTAAAATGCATCAGTGTCCATGGTCCTACCTCAGACCAAGTATATGAGAATCTAGATATGGGTTGGGTTTAAAGTTTCCCCAGGTAATTTTCATGTGCAACCAACAATGCAAACCACTAGTTTAAGAGATCCACTTTCCACAGTGAGATACCACTTCACACTCATGAGGATAAGTATTATTTAAAATAACAAAACCAGGGTTTCACTGGGTGATTCAGTGGTAAAGAATCCACCTGTCAATGCAGGAGACACGGGTTTGATTCCTGATCCAGGAAGATTCCACAGGCTCAGGAGCAGCTAAGTCTGTGCCCCACAACTATTGAGCCTGTGCTCTAGAGCCCCAAAGCTGCAACTACTGAAGCCTATGTGCCTAAGAGCCCACGTTCTGCAGCAGAAGTCACCACAATGAGAAGCCCACACACCGCAACTAGAGAGTAGCCTCCACTCTCTGCAACTAGAGAGTCCCGCAGGCAGAAACGAAAACCCAGCATAGCCAATAAATAAATAAATAAATAAAAAGATAATAACAAAGCAAAACCAGAAAACTACAAGTGTTGGTGAGGATATGGAAAAACTGGAGCCCTTGTGCGTTACTGGTGAAAATGTAAAATGGTACAGCCACTGTGGAAAAAAAGCATAGCAGTTCAAAAAATTAAACACAGAGTTACCATATGATTCTGCAATTCTACTTCTATGTATATACATAAAAGAACTGAAAGCAGGAACTTGAGCAGATATTTGTATACTCATATCCAAAACAGCAGTATTCACAATAGCCCACAGATGGAAGCAACCCAGTACCTACTGACTGATGGATAAACAAAATGTAGTATATAGAGACAATGAAATATTATTCTACCTTAAAGAGGAAATTCTGAAAAAAGGAAATAAATTTTAATATAAACATAAACGAAACTGGAAGACATTATGCTAACTTAAGTACAGTATTTGTCACTATAGGTTTCTACGAGGCATCTGTGTGTGTGTATGCGTGTGTGTTAGTTGCTCAGCCACGTCTGACTCTTTGCGACCCAGTGGACTATACCCTGCCAGGCTCCTCTGTCCATGGAATTCTCCAGACAAGAATACTGGAGTGGGTTGCCATTTCCTTCTCCAGGGGATCTTCCCGACCCAGGAAGAGGACCGGGGTTTCCTGCATTACAGGCAGATTCTTTCCCTTCTGAGCCATCAGGGAAGACCTATGAGACATCTAGAATGTTCAAAATCATAGACACAGAAAGCAGAATGGTGGTTGGCAAGGCCTGGGGGAGGGGAGGATGGGGACTTACTGTTTAATGAATACAGAGTCTCAAATTGGAAAGACAAAAAAGTTCTGAAGATGGATGGTGGTGTTGACTGCACAACAGCATGAACGTACTTAATGGCACTGAAATGTACACTTACAAATGGCTGAAGTGGTACATTTTTTATGTTATCTCTATTTTACGATAAAAAGGGAGAGATCTCCTTTTCAAGAATGGGAACGTGATCCAAGTACTGGCCAGTGACATGGGAGGAGATATCTCATAGAGAGATTCTGAAAAAAGTTTCCTCATTCCTAGAAAAGGGCTGCAGGGCAAGATGCTCTCTTTTACTTCTCTGGGCGTGGCATCTGGAACTTGCTCTTATCTGGAACCCTGCAGCCATCTTGGGGCCGGCCTGAGAATGAAGTCAACACCCAAGGCAGCAGACAGATGGAAAGATGTAGGTCACTGGTGATGTTATCAAGCTCCCAAACCAACGGACAAAGAAGTCAGTCCTATCTTAGGGTCTATAGTTAAGTAGGAAAATACATTTCTTAAAGTTAAATATACTTTGAGTTGAAATTTCTCATGCTCTACCAACTGAGCTAGCTGGGCGGCTCTTTTGAGTTGAAATTTCTATAACTTGGTTCTGAAAGGATCCCAACACTTGTATAATTATTGTTGGTATAACAAAAAATTGGAAATAACCTAAAAGTTTAGGGAAATGGGTGAATTTAAAAAAGATGTATAAACATAGATGGAGTTATTATATAGTAGTTAAAAGATAAACACATGAAGTGAAAGACAGATTTTGCATATTATATGTAAAATTTAAATACAGTGTATTTTTCATTGACTTATATGTATATATGTCTTTAAATAGATGGATCTCATAGGGGTTCCCTGATAGTTCATTAGGTAAAGAATCTGCCTGCAAAGCAAGAGACCCCGGTTCGATTGCTAGTTGGGAAGATCCCCTGGAGAAGGGATAGGCTACCCACTCCAGTGTTCTTGGGCTTCCCTTGTGACTCAGCTGGTAAAGAATCCACCTGCAATGTGGGAGACCTGGGTCTGATACCTGGGTTGGGAAGATGCCCTGGAGAAGGGAAAGGCTACCCACTCAAGTATTCTGGCCTGGAGAATTCCATGGACTATACAGTCACATGTATATGTATATGTCACAAAGAGTTGGACATGACTGAGCGACTTTCACTTTCAAATATATAATAGTGGTTGCCTTTTTGGAGGGGATAGAATGGGACAGAGGTGGGAGTAAACAGGTGGTGTATGCACTGGAATTGTTCTATTTCTGATTTTAAAACATGAAACAAGATGATATGTTAAAAATCGACAATACTGGGATTGTACGTAGGTATGTGAGTACTTATGATTCTTTGTACTATTCTATACTTACAAAATTCTCAAAAAGAAAAAAAAAATGGTTCCCTAATGCTACCCCTGGCCCAAACAAAATTAATTAAGAAGGACAGAAAAAAAATATTTTGGTAAAGACTATGGAACTTAAACTAATGTCTGTATTAGTTTGAGTTCAGAAAATATGTTTTTTTGTTTGTTTGTTATCTAAGAGGTTTTTCATTGGTTTTTGGTGGTACCACACGGCATTCAGAATCTTAGTTCCCCAACCAGGGATGGAAGCTGTGGCCCCTGCACTTGAAGCGTGGAGTCTGAGCCACTGGAATGTCAGGGATGTCCCAGTATGTTAGTCTTTAACCTTTTAACTTTTTATTTTGAAGTAACCACATGCTCATAAGAATTTGCAAAAACATTACAAAAGGTCCAATGTACCCATTACCCAGTTCTCCACCATGGCAACCCCTTACATAAAACTATAACACACTATCAAAACCAGGAAACTGTCATTGCCACAGTACAATTAAGTAGCCTTGACACCTTACTGGGACTTCCCCTGTTTAACCTTTCTTTTATTTTTAATGTCTTTAAGTTACAAAAGCAATTTGCTCATTGACAAATTAATGGATAAACAAGAAGTGGCACATCCATATAATTGAATAGTACTCCATCATAAAAAGGGATAAAACACCAATACATACTACAACAAGGAGATTAAACCAGTCAACCCTAAAGGAAAACAACCCTGAATACTCAAGGAAGGACTTATGCTGAAGCTGGAGCTCCAACACTTTGGCTACCTGATGTGAAGAGCTGACTCATCAGAAAAGGCACTAACTCTGGGAAAGATTGAAGGCAAAAGCAGAGGATGAGATAGGTAGCATCACCAACTCAATAGACATGAATCTGAGCAAACTCTGGGAGACAGTGAAGGACAGACAAGCCTGGTATGCTGCAGTCTACAGGGTCCCAAAAAGTCGGACACAACTGAGCGACTAAACAATAACATACTACAACATGGATGAATTTTTGAAAATAGTTTGCTAAGTGAAAGAAGTCAGACACAAAAGGTTATATATTGTATGATTCCATTTATATGAAAGGACCAGACTAGGCAAATCCTAGAGATAGAAAGGAGATTGGTGAGTTCAGGGGCAGTGGGGAGAGGAGATGAGGATCAGGATGCTATGGGAATGGGGATTGTTCCCACAACAGTTATGGGTTTCCTTATGCCATGATGAAAAGGTTTTGGAACTAGATAGAGGTGAAGGTTGCACAACACTGTAAGCTCACTAATTACCACTGAATTGCTTACTTATTTTAAATGGTCAATTTTATGCTATGTGAATTTCATTTTACTAAAAAAAATTTTTATAAACAATTTGCTTGTTGTAGGAAAATCTAAACATAAAGGCATAAGTACAAAATTATCATTTCTTTTCCCAGCTGCTCATCTCCATGTCCAATCCCATCCCACAAATATACCTTCCCTTAACTGTTTATTTTTTTTATTTTTTTTTAAGTTAATGAGGGATGTCTTATAGGGAGGAGGTCTTTTATATTTATTTTTTTATAATTGCATTTTATTTATTTTTGGGTGTCCTGGATCTTCGCTCCTGCACTTAGACTTTCTCTAGCAGCAGAGACTGGGGGCTACTCTCTAGTTGCTGCGCCCAGGCTTCTCATTGCAGTGATTTCTCTTGTTGTGGAACATGGGCTTTGGAGCTCACAGCCTTCGTAATTGTGGCATATGGGCTCAGTAGCTGCAGTTTCCAGGCGCTCTCAAGCACAGGCTCAGTAGTTGGGGCACATGGGCTTAGTTGCTTCACAGTACGTGGGATCTTTCTGGATCAGGGATCAAACCCGTTTCCTGCAACGACAGGTGGATTCTTTATACTGAGCCACCAAGGAAACCCCCCCTTAACTGTTTATATATATAAAACTCTCTTTTTATATATATAAATATATAAACTCTCCAAACTAAAAAGCTTTATAGCACCCAGAGAGATACATATGTTTCCTTCTTGCCGGGAGGTTTACTGAGGACTTTATAGCCACGTGAGCCAATGGTTAGGTGATGGGAAACTCAATGGTGAATCAGACAGGCTGGAGGAATTAATTTTCTAGTAAGGGATGGGCAGTAAGCTTGGGAATGAATGCGATTTTCAGTTGTGGTAAACGCTGTGAAAAAATAAAAGTGGGTAAGATGGTAGAGAGTGATGTGGGTTGGTGGAGGGACAGGGTGGCTAGGAGAGGTCTCTGAAGTGAATGACAACAGCTAGGGAGGTGAAGATTTAGGGAAAGAGAATTCAAGACAGAGGAAATAAAGCTAGATATCTTGGGATTTCTCTGGCGATCCAGTGGCTAAGGCTCCACCCTCCCAATGCAGAGGGCCCAGGTTCTATCCCTGGTCAGGGAACTGGATCCCACATGCTGCAGCGTAGAGTTCACATGATACAACTAAAGATTCCAAATGTTGCAACTCAGACCTGGCACAACCAAATAAACAAATAAAAATAAATATTTTTAAAAGCTAGATATCTTTACATAAATAAGACTGTATACTAAGAATGGTGATCCATTACATATTTATACACATATTAGATATCTTGCTTTCCCCCTTCTTTACTGTTTATTACACATGTATTTCCAAGTTGGCCTCATAGCTAAATGTTATCTCATAATATTGAGATACCATCACTTACTTATGGGCTTCCCAAGTGGCGCTGGTGGTAAAGAACCTGCCGGCCAATACAGGAGACACCGGAGATCTAGGTTTGATCCCTGGGTCAGAAAGATCCCCTGGAGAAGGAAATGGCAACTCCACTCTAGTATTCTTGTCTGGAGAATCCCAAGGGCAGAAGAGCCTGGTGGGCTACAGTCCATAGGGTTGCAAAGAGTCAGACATGAGTGAGGCGACTTAGCATGTGCTACATACATCACTTACTTAACCATTTCTTTCTTCATGGACATTTAGGTTGTCTCCAGTTTGGAGCTGTTGCTATTCCACAACATACTCTATATTCCAATTCCAGGGCCCTCAGGGTGATTCCTCTCGTTGTCAACTAACTTTGTGTGTGCATCACAGGGACTGCCAGGATGTCCTTGGAAAACCAATTCTTAGAGTTGAGAATCCTGTGCCTCAATAGCCTCAATGAGTATAAAAGGGCAGTATTGTCCCAGATTGCCTACTGATTTCCCTATTCATTCATCTAACATTTATTAAGAATGTTTTCTATGCCAGGCATTACACTGAGCATTATAAATATAAAGAAGATGAACAAAAGAGTCTAACCTCAAGTTGCTCAGTCTTAGCACAATGATAATTATCAAGACATTGTAAATCAATTATACCTCAATTTAAAAAAAGGAAAATATAAAAAAAGCTTCTCCCTCTTCTGCTTGGAGCAGGATCTCTACCCAGGCAGGTTAAGGCTTTTGAAAACCAATAGAGTGGATTCTTTCCTGAATAATTATCCTATTCAGGGACAGTTAATGACATTAACTTTTCTAAACTGCAGTCTTAGTAGTTTCTCCATCGCTAGGAAAAATACACCAAAGAAACTCTGCTGATTTAATTAGATGTGAAGAACTAACCTATCAGAGTGATCACCCAGTGCCCTCAGGGTGATTCCTCTTGAAGTGTGGTATCCGATGACACGGGGTTGGAGAAGGACACTGTGGTTCACTATTTGAGTCAGCTGCTTGTGTTGACATTTTCTTAGGAGCAGGTTGCTGAGAGCAAATCTTGACTGCAAGGGCACTTCAGGCACTTTATTTTGGATACATTGTATTTTCTTCTTGTGACTCTGATTCAACAGCAAAGGTGGCCTCCTATATATGAAAGAAGGTCTGGTTTTTATATCAATCATTGATAAATTCTCTGTAAACCTGAGGACAATCCACTTAACACCAAGATTAAAGCGGAACATATAAGATTCAGTGGGATCATCAGAGAACTATTATTAATAGGCTGTAACCAGAACTTTGTATTAATGAGAGGAATAAATCCTCTGTTATGGGGGGAAGGCGGGGAGGGAATTAAGGTCCAGAAAATTTCAGGGAACATGAACCACAGACCTGTCCAGAAGCTTAAATCCAGTCTCCTGATAAAAATTGAGGTTTCTGGTTTCTTTACATTTATAGGGCTCAATTTCCCAAGTGTTATGTGTTAAAGAAACAAAGCAACCAGCAAATTTGCTAATTTCATATTAAACATAATTTCAAACCACTTTAGAGTAGGATTCATTCTCAAAGGTAACTGACAGCTTTGCTTTTGATTTGTCTCATTAGGCTGGGTTCTCTTTATCTTTAAAACAGACATTTAAAGTTAAAAATAAATCTAGATTTGGGATCTTCACATAAGGTTCTTAAGAAACATTCTGTGTTCCCGCTTGTACACCGTAATTTCTATTGAGCTGGTTAGTTGCACTCTGTCTAGACTTCTTGGAGAAAAACATCAACAATATGTTTTTCTCGGTCTTGGGCTCCGCAAGGGTGAATTACAGGAAAACTTAACAGGTACCTTCCTACTTGAAGCAGTTGGATCTATATATTTATCTTTTGCTTTTCCCCCCCTTTCCCATTTTTACCAAACGGCAACTGGCAGCAGTCAATAAAGTACTTAGGGAAAACAGTGTGGAGATTTCTTAAAAAGCTGGAAATAGAACTGCCATATGACCCAGCAATCCCACTTCTGGGCATACACACCAAGGAAACCAGATCTGAAAGAGCCACATGCACCCCAATGTTCATCGCAGCACTGTTTATAATAGCCAGGACATGGAAGCAACCCAGATGCCCATCAGCAGACGAATGGATGAGGAAGCTGTGGTACATATACACCATGGAATATTACTCAGCCATTAAAAAGAATTCATTTGAATCACTTCTAATGAGATGGATGAAACTGGAGCCCATTATACAGAGCGAAGTAAGCCAGAAAGATAAAGACCATTACAGTATACTAACACATATATATGGACTTTAGAAAGATGGTAACGATAACCCTATATGCAAAACAGAAAAAGAGACTCAGATGCATGGAACAGACTTGTGGACTCTGGGAGAAGGCGAGGGTGGGATGTTTCAGGAGAACAGCATTGAAACATGTGTATTATCTAGGGTGAAACGGATAACCAGCTCAGGTTGGGTACATGAGACAAGTGCTCGGGCCTGGTGCACTGGGAAGACCCAGAGGGATCGGGTGGAGAGGGAGGTGGGAGGGGGGACTGGGATGGGGAATACATGTAAATCCATGGCTAATTCATATCAATGTATAACAAAAACTACTGTAATGATGAAAAAAAAAAAAAAAAAAAAGACTCTATCTAGCAGATCACAACTATATATAATGTAAACCATATAAGAAAATATCTAAAATGTTACAATACAAAGAGTAGCTATATTTGGATGGTAAAACAAATTTTTTCTCTTTTTTGTATTTTCTTTTTCTATAGCAAATATGGATTTTATATTTAGGAAGTAATCAATATTTTACTTAAAAGAGAGACCAAAAAATTTATATTTACTAGCATTTATGTTGGAAGGTAGGTCTTACAATTAGGACAGTAGAATCACAAGAGGAATTATGTGGGGTAATAAATGTTTAAAAGCAGAAGCTTAAATAAATTGTGTTTCAGCCAAGTGAAAAAAAAAAAAAAAAAAAAAAAAGTACTTCGGGAAAAAAAACTTCGGCCATTCAAAATAAAACTACTTCACCGGAAGGTGTATAATGAAGCACAAAAATAACCCTGTTAGGTGGGACTAGCTGGTTACATCATGCAATATGGTAATCCTCTATTTAATTTACAAAGCCCTTGGCCGAGAGGAGGAAGGGATGGAAAAGTTTGAGTGAAGGCTTTAAAGGACTAGTCATACAGACAGTGAGTCACTGTAAGTTTCCAGTTAATAATCCCCTCTGCCGGGCTGGGCTTTATGAGCCACAAAGCAGTTTAAGTGGTAATGGCTCACAGTTTTATGGTATCTTCTACCAAATGAATACAGAAAATGAAAGACGCCCTGAGTCGTCTTTGAAATGTAGGGCAAATTCTGACTGGGGGCAGGGAGGAGGAAGGTGGAAAGAAAGAGAACGAGGTAGGATGTCTGTGAGGCAGGGAACGCAGGGGGCTGGTGAAACGAGAAGGGAACGATTTTCAGGAGTTGATGGCTTTTCTCTCCACCTTGGAACTGCTGTTCATTTTCCCGCGTTCCGTGCAGAACAGGACGGAACTGGCCACTCCCGCGACCTGAGAGGCTCGCGGTCCGCCACCCCGCTCCGAGTCGCGCCAGGGCTCGCTCCCACCCCCGCCCCCACTCGGTGACAGGTGGGGCAGCCGTGCGGCAACCAGACCTCCGCCTCCTCGCGCTGCCTGCCGGGAGCTGGCGCCGCTTCCGGTTGCTCTCGGCCCCGAACTCCGACTCCCGTCGGCCCCCGGGAAAACCGCAGCGGGGTCGCGCGGGCGCTGCCGGAACTCGTAGTTCCGCCTTCTGCAGCGCTTCATAAGCGGAAACGGGGTCGCCCGGAGCCGAGAACTACCGAGGCGAAGGTACGGGTGGCGGCGAGGGGTCAATTCGCGCCGGGCGTGGGGTTGGCGCTGAGACGGTCGGAGGTGGTTGGGGCTGGGTGGGAGGAGATCAGCGCGCACACACGAGGAGGGTTGAGTCGCCGCCGCTGCCGCTGCCGCCGCCGTCGCGAGTGCGGAGTCGGGACTTGAGCTGCCCCGGCGACGACGCCGGGAATTGTGCCGCTAGCCCCCGGCCCTTCTGCCTTGCCGCTTTCCTGGGTCAGCGCGGCCTGCTCCTCCCCAGCCCGTCGCCCCCGCCTCCATTTCCCGCCCTCTCTTCACCACACACACGGCCCCCCCGATCATGGATCCCGGCAGTGGTGGCGGTGGTGGTGGCGGCGGCGGCGGCGGGAGCAGCAGCAGCAGCGACTCGGCGCCCGACTGCTGGGACCAGGCGGACATGGAAGCCCCCGGGCCGGGCCCGTGTGGCGGCGCCGGCGGCCCCTTGGCGGCGGCAGCGGTGGCCGAGGCCCAGCGTGAGCACCTCAGCGCGGCCTTCAGCCGGCAACTCAACGTCAACGCCAAGCCCTTCGTGCCCAACGTCCACGCCGCCGAGTTCGTGCCGTCCTTCCTGCGGGGCCCGGCTCAGTCGCCGGCATCCCCAGCTGGCGCCGCCGCCAACAACCACGGAGCCGGCAGCGGCGCGGGAGGCCCTTCGGGTAAAGGGCCGGGACACGGATCAGCCCCCGGAACGGGAGGAAGCCGTGCTGCGAGGGCTGGGGCAGCTGGCCTGGGGGCCGGAGCCCACCTGGGACGGGGCCCGGGGTGGGGTCGGGGGCGCGCCTCGCCCTGCGGGGGACGCGTGGCCGTGGGGCCGGGAGGCACGTGGGGCGCTGACAGCGGCGCCGGCTGTCCTGGGTGGGGCGACCCGGGGCCGGGGAGGCGGCCTACGTGGGGCGACCGCGGCGGGGGGGCGGTGGGAGCAGGGTGCGGGGCGCACCGGTGGGGCCTGGGGTCCGCCTCTCACCGCCCCCCGCAGGGGCGCAGTTCCCCGCTGGGAAGTGGGAACCGTATGGGACGGAGAGGGGCTCAGTGCCACGAGGCCTAGAAGCCAGGACAGATGGAGCCAGGAGTCGGCCGGATGGGCGTTGAGAGCGCTGAGGAGTTGGGGCGGACGAAAGCTCGCGTTTTCCCTTCACCTTGGGCCTAGGCGAGAGAGCTTCCCCCGCTGCAATGCCTGTTATCGAAAGTGTAATTACGTTTTAAATGTCCACGGACCCGAACAGTCCCGAAGGAATCCCAGGATGCATTGCAGCCCTGACACCGGGCCGAAACTGTTGGCTGTCAATAGATCCTTAGCATTTTGTAAGCTTGTGAAGTTACCAGAGTGTCCCAAAGTTAGAGCTCTTCACTTAACATTCAATTGTGTAGGAAATGACGTTGATCTGTGTGCCCTTTTTAAAGTGGGCCTTGGATTCTTCCCCTTAGTTGATGACACGTTTAGAATTTTTGTTGCGTTAAAAATCGTTTGTCTCATTCAGGTTGCTTGGTGTAACTCATTCTCTGTGTTCTTGTGTCAGGAGTTAGTCTGTTCAGACACCTGAGCATTTGTTAAAACTTCTTAGGAGTCATATGCAGTTTTGACCATGGCTAGTCGAGTGACTTTCTGTGACTTCAAGTTAAGTCTTCAAAAATCTCCCTGTACTTAGGGGATGCTTAAGTGATAGCATGCTTTCAGGTACTGATTTTGTAGGAACGTCAAATGAGTGAACTTGATTCCTTTCTGAAGTTCTTTGTTGTCCTATTTCTTGAATAGGTAGATATTGTAAAAGTGCTCTAGGAGTTTAGTTTCTTCAAAAACTTTGTCTGCAGTTTTCTCTCTCAAGGCAAAAAGAGAGTTTGGGAAAATGCTTTTGGGCACACAGTTAGACTTAGTTATTTTATTGACTGGTATTTCTTTTACTTGTGTGAAGCCATTGATGTTTTCTCTTTAAACAGATGTTTTCCCTTTAAACAGAAGCTTAACTTTGCTTACTCCTTTGGTCTACATAAACTCGTTCACTTACCAACTCCTAAAAGTGCCTGTTTCCCCAAACCTTATCATGCAGTTTGCTCTTATCGGCCATTTTCTTTTTTGACCCTCCCTTGTAAATCAGGAGTTACTAGTATCACTGTGACTAGACCTCGGACTCCAATTCCAGCCTATGTAGCCATCAGCCAGTCATCAAGGGATGACAATCCTTAGAGCAGTGGTCTGGAAGGGTGGTCATTCTTGAATGAGTAGGCATTGCCTCTTACGAAGGACTGTCTTTTCCCTTCCTGATATTTATTTGCTGATTTGAAGTTTTACTCTTAATCCTTTCCTCTGTGACACTGACAGAAGTTGGGATGTAGAATGTGTAGGGAAGTAGTTGTCCCTACCTTAGGAATCCCTACATTATGGTCAGTTTTCTCTTTCCTTCTTTTTTTAAAATCAGAAACCTATTTTGGTGTTACTGACTCTTACTAGCTGTTTCTACAAAATGCCAGTTAATATTAAAAGAACAACAACTCATCCATCCTCTGTAGGATGTCTATTTGGGAAAGAATGGATGGTCCCGAGTTAATGTGGCACTATTGGATTGCATGTTCCAGCATATATTCAGGCCCATAGATTATACCAGCATAAGAGCAAAGAACTGTGTTTGGAAGAAGCAGGGAGAACACTGAAATGGCACTTAGGTTGAAATTTGTGAAGGGGAAGCCCATAAAGTGTGCAGGTATTTTTTAGTGAGGAAATCAACTGTAGGGCTAGCATGTTTTCTTCTGTTATTAAGTCATAGCTAAAACTGGTGGTGGATGTGTTTTTAAACTGGATAGCAGGAGAGCTCTTGAAGGAGTCTAGCGACAGAGCACTGTCAGGAACGACTGTATTTCGTTATTTATGGCTGCGCTGGGTCTTTTCTCCTGCGTACGGGCCTTCTCTCGTTGCGGAGCGGGGCCTCTAGGTCCTCAGGCTCAGTAGTTCTGGTGCAAGGACTTACTTGCTCCACCGCTTGTGGGGTCTTCCTGGACCAGGGATTGAACCCAGGTCATCTGCATTGGCAGGCAGATTCTTAAGTACAGGACCACCAGGGAAGCCCTAGAATTAACAGCTTTTAAAATGTGCGTAGGATGAATATCTGTCATTCTCCTGAAAGAAGGCTAGTTTTCTCTTTTTCTCTCTTCCTTTTTTTTTTCCCCAGTGGTACTTGGAGCAACTGGTAAGGGGAGATCACAAAAAGTCATCCACTTTCACTGGTAGGCTGCTGGTTAATCCTTATATCCAGCTAAAGGATATCCTGAGTCACAGCTTGGGATTCAGTGTTGACCTTGGATCTCTGAAAGTTTTTAACATAAGTTTCCAAAGAAATGATTAAGTAGAACCCATATAAGTGTAATTACATGTAATTCGTTTAAGTACAGTTCTCTCCAGATCCAAGTAAAATGGCTAAGTAATGGTCATTTAGAGTCCTTCAGATGAATGAAAATGTAGACAAGTGTTGTATGTGCCAGAACAAACATTTTCTATAATCGAATGTACTTATTTTCAGTTCCAATTTGCACCAAGTTAGGCTTTTTTTTTTTTTGTTAAATGAGAAGCAAGTTCAGCAGTGTTCATCAGGATTGCTTGGTGTCTTGGTCTGTTTGGGCTGCTATAACAAAATACTATAGACTTGGTAGCTTGTAAACAACAGAAGTTTATTGCTCACAGTCTGGAGCCTGGAAGTCTGAGATCAGGGTGCCAGCCTGGTTGGGTGAGTACTCTCTTTCCTCTTCTGGATAACAGACTGCTGACTGACTGCTTTCTGTGTCCTCCCAGGGCTGAAGAGGCAAGAGAGTTCTCTGGGGGCCTCTTTCATAAAGGCACTAATCCCATTCATGAAGGCTCTGCCCTCATGGTCTAAGGCCACCCAAAGACCCCACCTGATACCATTACTTTGGGCATTAGGATTTCAACATAGGAATTTGGGGAGGAACACAAACCAGGCCATAGAACTTGGCCAGAGCTTCTAAAGTAATGGATGGAGTTCTATTATCCCTCCCTCAATGTCTCTCAAAACTGCCATTGTGAAATGGATATGGAATAAAACCAGCAGTCCTCAGTAAATCCTTGTTGTTTAGTCACTAAGTCATGTCCAACTCTTTGCGACCCTGTGGACTGTAACCTGCCAGGCTCCTCTATCCATGGGATTTCCCAGGCAAGAATACTGGAGTGGGTTACCATTTCTTTCTCCAGGGAATCCAAGAACAAATCCATGTCTCCTGCATTGGCAGGCGGATTCTTTACTGCTGATCCACCAGGGAAGCTAGTTAGTCCTTAGAAGGGGATTAAGTCGCTTGGTGGATGCTGCTCTTCGCTGAATTTTCCCAAAGGTGACTGACCTCTTCTGGGCCACCAGAGTAGAGAAGATACAGACTCAGAGTAATAGTCGTTTTGTCCTGCTGGGCTCTCACACTTTTTCATGTTAAAGAATACCATTTGACTGATAGTTAAGTTTAGAAAGACGATAGATATGGTTGCCCCGAGACATGTGTTTTTCTTTTGACTGAATGTCTGCAATAACAATTCTAATAGAAAAGACTTTTCAGATGAGACAGTGAATGGGAGAAGTGGGCTGAGGAGATCAGGGAAAGTATTGTTCCTGGAGTATTATTTCT
Source organism: Odocoileus virginianus (assembly GCF_023699985.2). Lineage (NCBI taxonomy): Eukaryota > Metazoa > Chordata > Mammalia > Artiodactyla > Cervidae > Odocoileus > Odocoileus virginianus. The sequence continues at coordinate 10,214,340 of NC_069706.1, read as the reverse complement.
TTTCCTACCTTGTCATACTGATTATTAGAGATCATTCCATTTTGGCTCTTGTTTCATGATTTTACATGTGGAGTGGCTCAGATGTGGGGGTTCAGGGAACAAGTGAGGGCATCCACTAGGGCTGCACCATGTTGAGCAGCTGTTTCAACTGTTATTTGATTTTTTATTTATTTGGCCACGTTGCCGCATGTGGGATCTTAGTTCCCCCTGCAGTGGAAGCATGGAGTCCTAACCACTGCACTGTTAGGGAATTCCCATGGGAATTTTAGAGCAGATTTTATTCACTGCTTTTTTTTTTTTCTTTTGTTTATTTTTTGCTTTTTTTCTGGAATTGTACAGCATGAAAAGATGATGAAAACATATCATGGAGTGTTGGGAAATATTGTAGAGAACATATTTTAAGCCTTGTTTTGTTTGCTGGGGAGGAAACGTCTTAAAGTGTTAAAATAGTGTTGTCTTTCTGATTGGAGAGGAAGGAATGAAAAAGAGATTTGATTATCTTTCCTGGTGAGTTAGCTGTATTGGAATGGAATTTTTGGAGATGTGAATCTCTGGTTTTGCTCAGGTATGTGAATGGCAGTTAATGAACAGACATTGCCTGCCTGCAGAAGGCAGGATGCTGTGCTAGGCACTCAAAGTGATACCACCAAGATGGATAACTGATTCTCAGAAAGGGATCAGATACCCAGTCTACTCTAATGGAAGACCCTTCATGGTTAGAGGGCCATACACAGAGTGCAGAGAGAGGGCTTTCAAAGCTGAGAAGCACTGCTCACAGGTCCCCTTATATAAATAATTTCACTCGTGTCACCCTAATCATAAAACCACAGATCTGTTTTCTGCTGAGTGTTCTCTGTGAATATCCGAGGTATAATTAACATAAAATTCACCTTTCTTGTGTTTCTGAACTTCAAGTTTCCTAGGAATTTGCCAGAATACCAGTCATCTTTACTTGTAAGTAAGTGTTAGTCGCTCAGTCATGTTCGACTCTTTTCGACTCCATTGACCGTAGCCTGCCAGGCTCTTCCATCCCTGGGATTTTCCAGGCAAGAATACTGGAGTGGGTTGCCAGTTCCTTCTCCAGGGGATCTTCCAGACCCAGGGATCAGACCTGGGTTTCCTATATTGCAGGCAGACGCTTTACCAGGGAAGCCCACTTGTAAGTAAAGATTTGTTTATTTCATATTAAACATCGGTGAGTTACTTTGATTCTGGCTCCTTATTTAGAATTTCATCATTCAATTCAGTTCTTAAAATTTTGAGAGAAGGCAGATTTTGGCTACTTGGTTGTTCTGAGGTCCTCAGGCTCCTTTTTTAGCTGTCAGTTGATGGTTTATACCGAAGCTTCTTAAGAATTTTATTCCTGCTTTCCGTAGATTTTAACAAAGTGTGGCTGGGCCACAGATGTGGTGTTGGTTTTTCATAAATGACTTTGTTCTAAGGAAAGGTAGTTGTTATATTACTCCTCCAAGTTAAACCAATCCCCATCATACTCTCCTTCCTAGGTGAGAAGAACACTTAGCAAGGATTTTTTGAGCTAGCCTTGTCTGAGAGTGGTCAAACCAAATTCCAGACCACATTCTAAGTAATTGTATTTCTCTTCACTTGAAATAAAAAAAGCATACCTTAGCAAATTACTATGTGTAAAATAAACTACAAGGATATATTGTGTAGCATAGAGAATTCAGCCAGTGTTTTATAATAATTACAGAGTATAACCTTTAAAAATTGGAATCACAAAAAAATAAATTTTTTTTAAAAAATTGTAAATCACTGTGTTGTACATCCAAAACTTACACAATATTGTGTATCAGCTATCCTTCAATTTATTTAAAAAAGTTCATACCTTAGAATATCATCAGGTTGACTGTTTCTGTAGAACTCCAGTAGGAGTTCTTACAGTACTACTAAGCAGTCTGTGCCCATCTCCTTTGTGGTGTTTGGTTTCACATGCATGGTATCTGAAATTAAATATCTCATTGTTTTTGCAGCAGATAGTATATAAATTATAAAGACTTTCTTTTAGCATTGTTTGAAAAATAGAGTAGAACTTTAGTTACTCTGTGGAAAAGCCTGATCAAGTTGATATTGCTTTAGTGACTGAGTAAATAGGTTCTTTAGAATGTTAGGACCAGAGATGACCTGGCAGTACTAATAAGAGATGCTGAGTGAATGCCTAAGGTCATTCACAGATTTAAGGACACAGTTGAGTCTAGAATCCAAATTTGCCAGTTGCTAATTTAGTGTTCTCCCCATGCTGTTTAATAATGGCAAAAAAAAAAAAAAAGAGCATGCCCAGAGCTAATTACTACAACCAGCATGGATCTTCTGAGAGAGTGGCCCTGGAATTTGCCTTTCTTATATTTCATTCTTAAAAGTTTTTATGATCATTATGGGACATTGAAATGCTTATTGTAATAATAAATTTATTGAGCAGTTACCACTTGGTTAAAATGCCCTTCACAACAACCTCTTGAGGTATAGATACTGATGACCTATTTTTACAGATAAGAAAATGAAGTTTCAGAGAAGCTAAATAAATAGAGAACGTGACATCCATGAATAAATGGAGGAGTTGGGATTAGAACCTAGATCTGATTTCCAAGCTTATTCTAGTAATAGTAACTCCATTAGTTGTTCTTGTAATTGGAAGTTAAACAGTCTTGGCCGAGACCCTTTTTCAAAAACTGGGCTTATGAGTTTGTGCACCACGGCACTGTCTCCCTGTTCTTTCTCGGCAGTAGCTGGGTACATGTCACAAGTAGGCAGTGCTCTAATTTTTAACATTTTATTAGTTTATTTTTTGGCTGTGCTGGCTTTGTTGCTGTGCAGGCTTTTGTCTAGTTGTGAGTGGAGGCTTCTCCCTGGTTGCGGTTCAGGCTTCGGATTGCAGTGGCTTCTCCTGTGGCTCACGAGCTTCAGCAGCTGCAGCAAACAGGCTCAGTAGTTGTGGAGTGCATGGGCTTAGTTCCCAAGACCATCGAGCAAACCTGTGTCTCCTGCATTGACAGGCGAATTCTTTACCACTGAGCCACCAGTGAGGCCCTGCAGTGCTCTAATTTAAAGTAACATTTTGAAATTATTTCTTAGTACATTTTAGGAAATGATGTAAAATAAACAGCTGTGATCACCACTATATGTAACATTGTGCCTTTTTATTTTTAGAGGGTTAGGTAGTTAAGGCAAAACCATGGACCCTTTGTACATGTTCTGCAGGCTTTTCTTTCTGATGTTTGCCTTTACTGTTTTCCAGTGTCGTCTGGGAGAAAATGCCTCAGCTTTTGTGAGACTATGTGGTCACCTATGTGCCAGAGAATTTTAGTTCCTTTCTCAAACTGTTCTTTAACATCTCTTGGATATTGTTTCTCTAACTCCCTTAGAAAATTGGCACATATAAAATTGTTCTGAACCCTACTGCTGAAGTTAATTCATTAAAAATTAAGTGTGTATTTATTCTATACAGTACACTGTGCCAACCTGTGGAGACAAAGTAGAGAAAAAAGTCTCCATGTTTCAGAAAACCAGTCATTCTAGAAGTCCATAATCTCCTAAGGAACAAGAACTAAGCTGTGTGTGTGGGTGGATCTATAATTGAAAGAGGGTCATATCTGAGAGAAGTCAAGAAGCCAGCTCATTAGCCCATCACGTGGAGAGTGGTTGGAGAATAGGGCAAAGTAGAAAACCAGATACGGCAAGTCCATAGGGCAACTGAGGTGACTCCTTCAGAGGAGCCAGAACCGTGCACATGGGGGTGTTTAATTTTAAAACTAAAATCCAAAATCCAGTTCCTCAGTCACAGTAGCTACCTTTCAAGTGCTTAATAGCCACATGTGGCTAGTGACTATCATCACAGCACAGATACTTCTATCATTGTAGAAATTCAGACAGAATCATCACACTATTTGTCAGATCCATGTAGTGTAGGACACTTTTTACTTCTGTGACAGCACTGAAGTTGTTTTTATTTTTCTTCAATGAACACACCATTTAGCTAACAGGAATAAGATATTTTAGTTAAGATGGCATTATAAATAGCTGTTTTAGTTTGTCAAGGGGATTAGAGACTGGTTTTATAGTAAAGCAGTGCAAATTTAACTTACTGACTTATGAAATAGATGGATTAAGCTTTTTTTGAGAATTGGTCATCGTTTATGTTTAAGATATGTAGCTTAAGTTGAAACATGGCTTTCATTACCTGCCACATGTATGGTCTTGACTAACTTGTACTGTCCTTACTATAAGCTGGCAAAATAGGAGTTGCCATGTTGAAGTCCTTTGATCCATGATTGTATCTTTAAATCTTTTTCATATTAAAAAAAAATCTGTATAACATAAAATTAACCATTTTAGAGTGACCAATTTAAAACATTCTCATTGTTGTAAAAACTGTCACCTCTGCCTAGCTCCAAAGCATTTTTGCCCCCCCTTTCAGTCATTCCCCTTTCCTTCCAGCTTCTGGTAAGCACCAATCTGCTTTCTGCCTCTCTAGATTTACCTATTCTGAATATTTCATGGAAGTGGAATGGTATAACATGTGACCTTTCATGACTGGCTTATTTCACCATGATCATATTTAACTAGCAGTTTTTAAGACCCAGATTATCATCTGTGTTAAAACAGCAGGCAGTATTATTGCCTGGCTGCCTTTTGTAAAATCTTGTTTTAAAAACTGTAATAATTTCACCACAATTATTAGTTTCTCCTTTTAACTTAGGGTGTGGCAGTTTTAATCACTTGTACACTCTGATAACTTTCCTACTTTATTAGAATTATCCCTTCGAATACTCGATAAGAATGTGTGTCTGAACATGGAGATACCATTGAAATATATGAAACCATAATTTCATTCCTGGGGAGGTTTTTCTTCTTTCACTGATAGGTATGAACTGTGCAAGACTTGAGAAATCAAGTGCTAATAATCCTGTTTGCTAACCATGAACAAATGACTTTAGGTCTACTACAATTCTAAGCCCAGGATTAATAGAGGCAGTAAAATCTGGATGTTATGTGCATTGTGAATCAGACCAGAGTAAAATGAACAAGAGGGGCTTGCATAAATGTGTAAAGCCTGGGTACAACAATATTGAGAAGCTTAAATTTAAGGAACATCTTGTTATATGTGATTTTTCTGCTTCGTTAATTCCCAAAACATCAATTTGCAAATGTCACTAGCATTACCAATAAGTTTATAACGTCTTCTGTGGTCTGAATGCATATCATTAGGTGTATATTAAGCACTTGATTGCTTTTGGTACTTTGTCTCTAAGCTTTATAAACAAACATTCAGTAAAAGTAAGATACCTTAAAAAATAAAACCATGAACAGATTTTGCATTATGCATCCATGGGGGTGAACTCATGACTGATGTCACTGTCAGGAGAAGTGCCTTACAGCCTAATGCATATGTTGTGTATTTGTAAGTTTAACAGTTGGTTCTAGAACTAGGTGGTTGGGTGTATGTACTATTTCATTTTATAAAGCTCAGTTGCAGTTTGGGTTATTTTACTAAGTGACAGGAGAGTCTACTATACCAGTTATCTTAGTCTTTTTCTGCCTTAGAACATACGTACATCATCATTTACTCGGTTCACTTTTTTTGAGTGATTTTCACCTGGGGCCATCTGAGGAAGGGCAGGATGGTACTTCTATAACTTGAAAGAGCCTCCTTGAGTCTGATACCATCTGAATGGTAGATGGTAGTTGTCTATTCCATAGGGTTTTCAGGGGAATTAGAGGAGACAGCAGTTAGCACATAAGGGCTCAATAAAGGTTAATTGGAATTAGGGTAATTTGCCACCAACTCCCTCCCTCCCTTCAGCACTGTATGGATTGGGGAGTGCTTCTTAATCCCTGTCTAGACCATAATAGACACTCAGTACATGTTATTGATACTCAGTCATGTTAGGAGGTGGAGACTCATTTGTTGAATATCGAGGTGCCACAAGTATTTGATAACTAAACAAATTACTCTTTAATCCTGTCTGGCAGATGGCATGTCATCTTCATGACTCCAGTGAAATAATTGTATTTGAAACTAACAAATGACAAGCCAGGATTTCAAGCCAGGAATCAGCTCAGTTCTGTCTTTTGCACTGCCCTGTGCCGCCTCTTCCATCCCTAGGGTGGTGTATGAACTTGACTTTTTCTGAAAATTGAGTAATTTTTCCTTATCTTACCTATAAACTTTTCTTAAGAGGAAAACCAAAAACAAAAAGAATCTATATAGTATCTCAAGTACAATTCCTTTTACTTTGTGGACTGAGTTCAAAGGATTTCCCCACCCCAGTTCCTGTTAAAATACCTTGCACATAGGGTGGAGTCGTCTTAGACTTTTCATTCTTCCTCCCTGCTTCTGTCAGATCTTTGCTTCTTTTATCTTTGCACTGACCTCCTTCTCTGGTTGCACCACTCATGTGTCCTGATGGCATATTTTCTTGTAAGTAGTGTTGTTGGTCTTTCTGACTTGCAGTGTCGTTAACCTCTCTGGTTCATCTGTATACTACCATAGAATGATCTCCCTAAGTCACACTTGGCATGTCACTTCCTTCCTCAGAAAAAATCGGTTGCCTGTGACCTTTCAGGGACAGGAATTTCTTTCCTTCTTTTCTTTTTTTGGCCATGCCATGTGGCTTATGTAGTCTCAGTTCCCTGAGCAGAGACTGAACCCAGGGCTGTGGCAGTGAAAGCCTGGAATCCTAATAGGCCACCAGGGAACTCTCAGGAATTGCTTTCTTCAGCACTTCATGTTATTGGAGTGCAGGCCCCAAGCTTTTTGTTGACTTACGGGTGTTAATACTTCCTGGGCACTGATTTTATGAGACTGATGTGCTGCCTACTGTGCTAAGGAGGCAGATTGGACACTGATTTTAAATGTGAGTCTTGCAGGTTAAGAATTCACTGTTCTTTATTAGTGTGCAGGATTCATGTGACTTCAAATTCTCTGATGTCTTTTTGCCTCTTGTAGATTCTTTAAAGCAAGAGTACTTAGGTACTGGAGTATTTAGTATAAAAAGTAAACATGGATTGGGGTATTAGTGTATATTTCACATATATCTCTTCCAGTGGTGTCATAAAGTTTGTAATGTGATAGCTGTGGAAACTGGGTTATTGCTTGACCTTAGAATTCTAATTCTAGGACAAAACTAGCATCATTATAACCACTTTTTCTGAGATGATGTAAGGGCCTGGATGCATTCCAGAGACTATACACGAGTGTCCTTTTCATTTTATTGGTATTGAATAGAATTTATTTTAAGGATCTTGATGATAACATGTATTATAGAATCTTAACAAGGACTAGTCATTGCTTCTTGGGCTAGAGAATCTAGAGTAGTAATGTGTATTTGTTGAGTAAAATCTAACTTGATCTGTGCTGGGCTGCAGGTTACACTTACAGTATCTGTAAAGAAAAAGTTTATGAAGTAGAGTCAGAATAGACATGCTTTTGTGAATACATTTCAGTTACTGAAAATGTTTTAAAATTAGCTGTAATTGGTAGATTTTTTTTTTAGGTTAAACAGATTTGTAATTTGAAAGCTTGTGTTAGTTGTCATTGTTCTGAATTATTGATTGCTTTGTTATTGAACTTCTGTTTTTCCTGTTTCTTTCTTTTTTTTTTTTTTTTTTTTGTTATCCTGTTTCTTAAAAGATAAGTAAAATGGATGTATAGGTCTCAATTTTTAATAGACCTTATTTCTGTTAAACAGCACCTGTGGAGTCTTCTCAAGAGGAACAGTCACTGTTGTGTGAAGGTAATTTTCTATGATGTGACTCTTTGAACAGCTAATTGAGAAAGCATTAAATTGTGGTGTGTAAATCTAGATAGTGTTTTTGAAATATATATTATATCTCAATTTCTTGTCTAGGTTCAAATTCAACTGTTAGCATGGAACTTTCAGAACCTATTGGTAAGAAAATTTCTGACCATATTAATACAGTAATATGAAACTCTTTCAGTCTCAAGATTTAAGGTACAAATTTAAGTGTTACAATTATTATAATGCCTACATTTTAAAAAACTACATTGAAAACTGAGTCTTTGCCATTAGGATTTAGCAAACAGAGCTAATGGGGCATTAACACTGCCATGATAGATTTAGTGATGGCAAATATAAAAGAATCAAATGGAGGAAATGCTAAATCAGTTTGAATAGGTGTACTTAATTTACATTTGTGAAAATTTTCCTTTTGTAACTTTCTTAAGGGTTTCATTTTCCCAAGGTGTTTAATAACATTGATACTGAAGTTCTACTACTTCCAAAGGAAAAACAGAAATCTAAATCTTTTCACACTTTTCTGTATTCTGATTTTGAACTTCCCCTTTTCTACTGTTAGGACATCTCCATGCCAAAATAATCGGGCTGCTAGGAGTGTTAGATGTCCTGTTCATATTTTGTTCGTCCTTATGAAGCTGAAGCTCCATTAAAATAGTCTCTCCTAATCTGAGTCAGAGCTCTGATGTCGCCTGTGAGGCCAGCTTGTCTGTTTCTGTTGAAAGAGATTTTCTTGCTGGTGTGCCACTAGATGTTAGGATATGGAACTGAATGTTAAGTTCTGTTTGTTGTTTAAAAGCATCTGTGTTTTAATGTATAGATAGATGATAAACCTTTTTCAGAATACTAAACTGTTTTATTTCAGTGGAAAATGGGGAGACAGAGATGTCCCCTGAAGAATCATGGGAGCATAAAGAAGAAATAAGTGAAGCAGAGCCAGATGGTGGTTCCTTGGGAGATGGAAGGCCCACAGAGGAAAGTGCCCAGGAAATGATGGAGGAGGAAGAGGAAATACCAAAACCTAAATCTGTGGTTGCACCGCCAGGTGCTCCTAAGAAAGAACACGTAAATGTAGTATTCATTGGGCATGTAGGTAAGTGGTACTTGTAGCAATGATAAGAAATGACCAAAGTTATTGAATCCATCAGACAGAGAACATCTTATTTAGCTACTTGAAGTATTTAGTGAAACTGAACTAAATTTATCTAAAATGTCTTGATTTTTAACTCAGTAGATTTTTTTAGCTGGCAGAACATTGCCAGCAGTGTATTCTTGGAAGTTGTGGTAGCATGGTAGCTGGAAGAAAATAAGTATATTTGTATGTGATACATAATTGGTCTGTAGGCCATTGGTGATGGCTCAGCATGTTATAACATCTGTTAGTTAATATTTTTTTTTAAAGCCTATTTTTTTGTGTGAGAAGAAAATAACAAGAATTATCTGCCCCTTTGTCTTTCCTTTCTCTTATCTCCGCCTTCTCTTGAATTTGATGATACACCATTCTGCTTTTTTTTAGTAGCAAGAACTCCTTTGAAATGTGTAAAGGAACACCTGTATTGGCTAAAAGTGCAAAGCAGACTACCTAAATGTAGTTCAGGGGTCTTGGCTACTTTTGTTCTTCTGAGGCTCCCCTTGGGTAATTCATATTATCAGTAAAATAGTCCTAGTCACTATAAAGCTGCAGGGCATTCTCAGATTCAAAGACAGAAGGTTAACTAACCAGAACTTCGGACCCAGATTCTATTCTTTGCAGTCATTTTTGCAAGCTGTAATTAGGTATGTTAAATGGGCCTTTGGTTGTGTTCCTATATAGTCCTTGTGTTTTGGTTTGACTACACCTGTGGTTTGCCTGTTGTTGATCATGTTGTTACTTTTAGATGCTGGCAAGTCAACCATTGGAGGACAAATAATGTAAGTATAGTTTTTGTTAAATACCTTTTGTTATCACTATAAGACTCTCGTGAAACCTTAATTAAATATATTTCTAAAAGCTGTCTTTTAGGTTTGTTAATAAAAAGTAATATAGAATCCTAGATTATAAGAAATTTTACTTTGTTTTAAATGTAATTTTCTTGGGAATAATGAATCTGGGGGAACTGGTGTTTCCTCATTCATCAACTCCTTGAATATATGTGGATTTAATCAGAGTGTCTGGTTAACATGATTTTTTTTTCCATCATATATAGAATGTATCTAGGAATGAAAATGCCATGGTTGATGTTTAGTGATGTGTTCTAGAATTGAAAAATATTTTAATTAAAACATCTTTTTAATCTCTCCTAAAGTAGACTCATTTCTTTAAGCTGTTATCTTAAAGGATAACAGAGGGCCTAGAGGGCATATCTTCATTGTCTTGCTTTGTTAAGTAACCTTAATCAGTAAATTTGCCAGTTACTGCTGAAAATTTCTACAACAGACCCTAAAGCAGGCTATTATACAGGAATTCTTACCTAAGACTCTATGGAAAGAAGTGGCAGGCCAATTTGATGTTGTGTTTTAGGAGAGAGTATATTTTTTTATTATGGGCTGGAATTTTCATTGACGTTTCACAAAGATTCTATACCAAAATGGTTAGAAATACGCACTATAGATGACTATTGAGAACACCCAGAGACAGAAGCTTAGAACAGGATTTAATTTGGATAGAGTCAAGGGAAGCAGTTAGGTATTACTAAGGAATTATTTTAAAATTACAATCTCATTTTGACTAGTATGTTTTAAATATTAAATAGTAAGACTTAATTGCTTGGATAGCACTTAGAATTCCTTTCTTTTATGTTAGTATTTACATTTGCTTTTTAAAAAAAACATTTATTTTAAAATAATTTTAGATTTATCGGACGGTTCCAAAAACAGTAGTGGAATTGTTAGACAATTTATGCAGCCTACCTTAATGTTACCCTACTAAATAACCATTGTATAATCATCCCAACTAGCAAGTTCTCACTGGTACAAACTAACTAAACTGCAGATCTCATTTGAATTTCACCAGTTTTTCAACCAGTATCTTTTCTGTTCTAGAATTTCACATTACACTTAGTTGTTATTCTCTTTAGTCTCCTCCAAGGTGTGACATTTCCTCAGTCTTGTCTTTCATGACCTTCATAATTTGAAGAGTGCTGTTTGGTTATTTTATCGGATGTTCTTCAATTTGGGTTTGACGATGTTAATAATTAGATTGAGGGTATGCGTTTTGGAAAAGACTACCTCAGAAGGTATGTTGTGCTCTTATGAGAACGCAGATGATCGCAATATTCAGTATGTTTTATCTATTACTGGTGATAATAGCCATGATTACTTGGTTAAGGTGTCTGCTGCCAGAATTCGGCACTGTAAAGTTATTTTTTTCCCATTATCTTGGGGGAGGTAATCTGAGACTGTAAATGTCTTTTCCACTGAAATTTTCCATGATTTCAGCATCTACCCCAAGTGGCACTTGTACTTTAAAGTAGCTTTTTTATGGAGTTCAGATTCCCTTCGAGAGCTTTAAAGATTTCCTAACTTCACAACTGAGCAATTCATGAGTAATTAAATGTCTGTTTCTCTTTTCTTTCAACGTTTCCAGGTATTTGACTGGAATGGTTGACAAAAGGACACTTGAGAAATATGAAAGAGAAGCTAAAGAAAAAAACAGAGAAACTTGGTAAACTTTTATGACACTAGTTACTTTTCAGGAAACTACTTATTTAATGCTTTTGTAGTCTACTAACATATAAATTCATGAGAGGAGACTTGTGGGATAAATTATAAAGCATCTATTTAATTGAGACATTACCTGGCCACACAGTTTCATTCACAGAATTTATAATCAGGAATAGATGTTACAGTGGAATTTGGGGAGAAAGCAGATAACATAATAGTACTTAAGGGTATGATCGTTATGTGAATAAACAATTGAAAAGAAAAAAAAATAGATGGAATAATATATTGACAATAGTTGCATTTGCATGGAGAGAGGGTCAGCTCTTCTTTCTAACCTTTTCTTAAGTTAACAAGCTTTATCTCAATAGGACATTGGTGGTCTTTTTTTTTTCTTTTAATTGTATTTCTGTGTTAAGGGGAAAAGTTCCTAATCGATATAATACTAAAAAATGGATTACTTACTATGAAATACAGATGATGTGATGAGGTAGGTAAACAGTAAACACTGTTAAGGATGGTTTGAATTTATATATGTAATTTTTATATGGCAAAGAAATAGCCAAATAATTTTTAGCAAGTAACCATTGTTCCCAAATGGTGGGTTAGTGGCCTTCACTTTTGAAAGGTACCCTTAGACAGCCTTATTTGTATTATACTTTGTGCTAGATGATTTTTAAAATGAAATGTAAAGGAACTCATTACTTAATTCATAGTGATATTGGCACTGGTACTAAACAGTCTTTCTTTGTATGTTGTCATCTTGTTACTATACATAATATTTGCTTACAGAATGTATAATTGACACTGGATATATATAAAAGCTCTTGAGTGTTTGAATCAGAAGAATATAAGTTTTAGTCATTTAACTTTTATTTCTACCCAGTCCTGTTCATGATTTAAATGTATGTTGAACACAAAATTCTACCATTAATTACACATTTAATGGTAGAAGAATATTTTTAAAACTCATGTTCTTACCAGTATTGTTATTTTAAAATTATTTCAGGTACTTATCTTGGGCCTTAGACACAAATCAGGAAGAAAGAGACAAGGGTAAAACAGTAGAAGTGGGTCGTGCCTATTTTGAAACGGATAAGAAGCATTTTACAATTCTAGATGCCCCTGGCCACAAGAGTTTTGTCCCAAATATGATTGGTGGTGCTTCTCAAGCTGATTTGGCTGTCCTGGTAAGGAAAGATGTTTCCAATTCATCCCTGTATTTATTAGCAGCCCAATTTGAAATGTAAACACTTGGATTTACCTTCTAAAAGCTAGAATTTAGATTATAGTGAACTGTAAAATATACAAAGTCACAATTTTCACTTTGTTTCAATAATCTGCCCAAGAAATCTTCCTAATTTGATTTACTTATGAAAATGTTTCTGCTTTTCTCTACCATTGCTATTGTCTGTTACTGTGTCAGAAATTAGTGTCCACTGACTGCTAAACCTAATCCATTTTGTACTTAATCCTGTGAGTACAAAAACGAGTAAGAAATTATCTGTTTAAGATCTTCAGTCATTTTGCAACTTGGGGGGGGGGTAGTTATTATACTAGCACTAAATCACATATATTTGAAATGTAAAATATAAAGGTGTACTAGATTTTGGAGAGTTGGGAATGAGAAGAAACATATACCAAAATTTTAAAGTATTTAGACATTGTGACATTCAAAAGTATATATATGCTCAGACGATAAAAGAATCTACCTGCAATGCAGGAGACCCAGGTTCAATCCCTGGGTCAGGGAGATCCCCTGGAGAAGGCAGCCCACTCCAGTATTTTTGCCTACAGAATCCCGTGGACAGAGGAGCCTGTCAGGCTATGGGGTCACAAAGAGTTGGACATACTGAATGACTGACTCACTCACTTCTATTTTCTTGCAAGATACTTCTTATAAAACTGAAAAGAAAAATATTGTATTGCTAGAAGAGTGTACTTGAATATGTAAGAATAAACTATTGATTTCTTGAAACAGGTAATCTCTGCCAGGAAAGGAGAGTTTGAAACTGGATTTGAAAAAGGAGGACAGACAAGAGAACATGCAATGTTGGCAAAGACAGCAGGTGTAAAACACTTAATTGTGCTTATTAATAAGATGGATGATCCAACAGTAAATTGGAGCAATGAGAGGTAAGTTTGGATGTCTTACTGCTTTTTCATAGATACTTTGTTTAGTGTTGAAACTATAGAGTTCAGTTGCTTTACATTATAATTGAGTTATTTATAAATATTAATAGATATGAAGAATGTAAAGAGAAACTGGTGCCGTTTTTGAAAAAAGTTGGCTTTAATCCCAAAAAGGACATTCACTTCATGCCATGCTCAGGACTGACAGGAGCAAATCTTAAGGAGCAATCAGATTTCTGCCCTTGGTACATGTAAGTAACCTTTTAAAAGTTTGTGTCTTATTAAGTAATTTTTTTAAATTAATTTTTTGGCCACACAGCATGTGGGATCTTATTTCCCTGACTAGGGATCGAATCCACGCCCTCTGGATCACTAGGGAAGGCCCAGTGTGTTTATGTGTGTTAGTCGCTCAGTCATGTCTGACTCTTTACGACCCCGTGGACCATAGCCCACCAGGCTCCTCTGTCCATGGGATTCTCCAGGCAAGAGTACTGGAGCGGGTAACCTTTCCCTTCTCCAGGGGATCTTCCCCACCCAGGGACCAAACCAGGGTCTCTTGCATTGCAGGCAGATTTTTCATGGGCTGAGCTACCCAGGAAGCCCAGTAATTTAAGAAAATATTGAGTGTAACCTTGGCTTTAAAAATGCCATGACCTTTGTCTTTTAACTGGGTTTTCTTTTTGTTACTGAGTTGTTAGGGTACTTTATGCACTGGGTACAATTTTATCAGAGACATGATTTGCAAGCATTTTCTCCCATTCTGTGGGCTATCCTTTTACCTTCTTCATAGTGTCCT